>NC_138761.1:29143161-30343161 GCF_965113315.1 Podarcis vaucheri
ATAGTTCTGATATTCTGTGGCTTGTTGAGCACAGCTAGGTATGGGTGAATATGTCAATTTCAGTTTCTTGTTTTTCCAATACTGAATCCAGTTCATCACACATCCACAACAGTTTGTGTGTTTTTAAAGTCCACATGAACTTTCACCAGCATTTTACTATGAAATTCTCCGAATATACACATTGTTGTAGGCAATTTTACTTATTGTACGCATATTTGCAAACCAGCTTTCCATGGCAGAATGCATTTTTGTATGTTATTTTCACTAATATATGCAATTTTAAGGAACACTTTATGCATTTTTGTGCATGTTACTTGGCTGAAGAATTGCACTGCAAAATCTGAAGAAGCGTGAATTTCAAAGAATGGTGGTTTCACTTCACATCTTGTTTAAGAAACTAAGAATTCAGTATATCTGCCTTTAAATATGAACTGATTCTAATTTTCCCCACTTCCCTGTGTGTATCTGGTGCAACTAGAAAATCAGGAAATAAAATCTGTATATTGACCAGAAATTAGCTACGAGTGTTAAGATATTTTCCCAAGAAAGGTGATTCCCATCACTGTTGGCTGATATGAGTCTTCTTCTGCCATTGATTAGATTACCATATTTACTTGAATGTAATGCACACCTTTTTTGGTGAAAATTAGGATGTGCATTAGATTTGGTGGTGCATTTACATTCGCCAGCAAATACTTTTTTGCTTTCAAGGTTTTGAACATTGAGGTGTGCGTTAGATTTGATGGTGCATGAATAGTGTTAGTCAGAGGTGCCAGCTTCTCAAGATGATTGAGGGGACCCAGTACAACCTCCTGACATCGCATGTATGTTGTGAAGAGCCAGGGGATAGAGCCAAACACCCTCTGAACAGTGAGGGGGCTTGGCCCCCTCAAATAAAACATAGGGCGTAGTGCTTCAGACCCTACGATCCGGTGCCTATGATGCTAGTACAGCTCACTTCCGCAAAAATTTAAGTATCTTTGCTGAAGGCCAAACTACAAATTACAGAGAAGATCTATAAGTGGCCCTCTATCATGATGAACCAACATTTTTATTCTGTCTTTAAAACAGCTAGGGCTGCATTGGTGATCCAGATTTCACTTCAGTAGCAGCACTTTCAAATGTCTTCATAAGAAAATTATTTTGCAAAACCACCATCAACCCAAGACACCAAATGTATAGCAAAACAACACTAGAACATTTCCACTGAAGTGCCAAAATGAAAATACCTTCATCAGTATAGAAGAAGCCAGTGAAAAGAACAGTGTAGCTTATCTGCCCATTTGGCTCACGAGGAGGAAGCCATTTCACTTGAACTGCTCTGGGTCCATCATTAAAGACAAATAATTCAATTGTTCCTTCAGGTGCATCTTCACTGGTACGAGCCTCTACCTGCAAATTTAATAACGTTTGTTACAGAAAAAAAGGGAAGCATGAGAAGAAGGATCATTTTGTTCACCTGGTACATGACAATGAAAGATTTCCAGATTGCCTCCATTCCTGTTTCCAGTGCCATGGGTCAGCACAGAGAGCATGTGTAACAACTGTCATCACTGAAACACAGGAAGCTGCCTTATACAACGTCAGACCTGTATGTCTGTCTAGCTCAGTAATAGATAGGTAGCCGTGTTGGTCTGCCATAGTCAAAATAAAAAAATTCCTTCCAGTAGCACCTTAAAGACCAACTAAGTTAGTTCTTGGTATGAGCTTTCGTGTGCATGTATGAGCTTTCGTGTGCATGCGTGTATCTGAAGAAGTGTGCATGCACACAAAAGCTCATAATTATAATTTCTACATTGCTGAGAGTGTTTGTAAGTGCCCGTCTATAGGAATTATCACAGATTTGATTGATTACAACAGATTTCCATGCATTTGTGCCTTATTGACATGGAAATCCTATGAACTGGAACTTCCTACCCTTCCTTGCCTATGAGCTCTCCATTGGCAGAGACTAGGCAATCCATGTCAACCATTGCCAGTGCTAGTAAGACTATTGATTCATGCAGTGTCTTTCATTATTAGCTCAGATGTGCCTATGGGAGGGGGCCTCCCCCTTTCCCTAGTGATTGGCTTGTGCCCTGGGATGAAATCCAAGATTGCCTATATGTAAAACATAAGCTGTTCAACCTAAAACTTGTCCTGTAGCCCCAGCGCTCCTAGAATCTATGAAAAGGTCTTAAGGCTTGTGGTGATGGAGTGGGGAAGAGACAGATGCCCTGTGATGTGACTGTTGCCTTTTTGCTGCTGTGAATGAATGTCTTCTGTCAATACTATCAAACCCACCTGCCAAACAACTGAGAGCAGATATTGTAACACCATTTTAGCAAGCAGTTTCCAAGACAGTGTGTGTCCTTTTTGTTCTATATCCATCGATCTTTGCACCTTTGGAGAGCTCTTTGTCTGTACCCCAAAGGAGCTCATCTCCCTGTCATGCTTTCTTGTAGCCACAGGTAAAAAGTTGCCAAACCTGTGGCCATCCTCTTCTCCTTCAAAAGGAAAACACAACAGAAATAGTTGCTTCATGTTTCTTGTGATCACACTTGCTGGGTTGTTTGCTTCCTGAGTATGTGGTTTGGGAACTATCCACTTTCTTTCCCTGCCACATGAACCTTTACCATTCCCACATAACTTCTGCCTAATGTCTTCTGTTCCTAGTTCAAGTCCTCCTTGTTTTTCTTCCTGTTCTCAATATATTTTTGCTTCAGGCCCCGAGACCACATTCCAGTTCCATTCTTACAGTCTTCTCCAGCAGCAGCAGCCTCCAGGGAGGGACAGTGGTGTGCTTCTGGCCTCTCAACAGCTTCACTGCTGCATTGACTGGGATGGAGAGGGATGAAGTGGCAGGAAGGTCAGGAAGGTGTGAGCACAGTGATAGAGCCAATCTTGTACTCCTCCTGCTGCAACTCCATCATGCTGACCTTGCCCCCACCGCTTTGGCCTCCATTGCCCTCCCACTAAATTCAGCAATGTGGTTGTCAAAAGGCCAGGTACATGCCACCCCTCCCCTCTAGCCCCCCCCCCCCGCTCCTGGCAGCATTGGATCCTGTACATCAGGCTTCGTCAATCTCAGCCCTCCAGATGTTTTGGGACTACAAGTCCCATCATCCCTGACCACTGGTCCTGCTAGCTAGGGATCATGGGAGTTGTAGGCCAAAAATATCTGGAGAGCTGAGGTTGACGAAGCCTGCTCTACCTATGACCCTATATCCTGCAATGGCTATTTTCAGCTTTCATGTACCTACAATAGGGATCACCAATGTGCTGCCTGCCTGTGATGGTCAGTATCTCCTATGGTGCCAATGAAAAGTCTCCATAAATATCGCCTCAAACACGAACAATGCATGAGAGACGGTATGTTCTTCCTGCTCAGTTTTGGTTTGCACTGGCTTGGTCTATCCATTGGTCTATCCACAAAGCCTCTTAAACACTCCCATATTTCATTGGAAGCCAGGACTGGACACCACTCTTTATTCTGCTCTAAACAGAGGCGTGGGGCAAAGAGCTTCCATCTATAAGTGGTGGCTGCTGTAGGTGTGCCTGTTTCCTATTGGTTGGGTCGGGTAGCTGAGGAAGGTTCATGCCTGTATCATTTCATTTCATAGTTCTTTCTCTCTCTCTTTTCTTTTAGATGTATCAGACCTTTTTTGTTACCCCACAAAAAATCACAAAATTCCTAATGCAAAATTCATAAAATTCCAAATGCACTCACCAACCCCAAATTGTTGGCAAACCCTGATCCTAGAACACAGGTTAATGATTGCATTAAAACAGCAGAATTTTATATATGCCTATACTGCAGGACAGGGTGGTGGGATTGAATATTGCTAAACTGCTCAAAGATGCTGAACATTCGTATGAAACACGACTCCACACGTCATCCTGAAGCGATACACTCCTGTGGAATTGAACTGAAACTTTGCTGTATACCTATTTCATTAGTGCTACCTTTCAAAATGTAGCAAAGGCTGCCATATGTGATAGATGTGTGACATTAATTTTCAATTATCTGTGTCTCCATAATTATTGTTTTATTATTTTACCATTAGAACAAAAAGCTTCTCAGAGTCGGAGTGTGCTTAGTAATATAAAGCGAGCTCAAGTTTCCCTCATTCTTTTCTATTGTGCACCTGCTTCATCATATTCATATTTTGTGCCTCACATAATATAAGGCACTGCAGTCCTTGTAATTTTCAGTAAAGTCACAATTTACCCTGTGTACTTTTAGACAATTTGGATTAAATGCCTATATGCCATTCTGCACCTGATGCATTGTACTTATAGTTATGCTTTTTCAGTACTGTATCTTAAATTGCATATTGTTTACTATGCAGGCAAGACATTAAACATAAAAATTGAGTGGACAAAAAACTTGTCCAGCTTTCATTCAATGCCTTATATACTGATAATTTTTCTATTAAATAAAATTTAAAAAATAAGCACAACTAACAATCAAGTAAGAAAATTTAAATTGCGCTTAATATTTTTTTCCAAATAAGAGATCATATGACAAAATAAAAATGATGTTTCAAAATCATATGCCAATTGTATAGTATATATTAATTTATCTATCATTTTCTTAAAGTACATACTTGTAGTTTTGAGCTATGTACCCTGTTTATCAGATGCGTTTTTATGATTCCCAGATGAATCAAAGTTCTAAACAGCTATGTACTTCCATAAACAGCACAGTGAAATCAGTAGAGATTCCAAATGGATAACTATTTTATATATTAAGGGTAAGTTAATTATTTCTGATTTATCCATTTCCCAGATTTTCATTAAATTTGAAATCATACACAGCTTCTCTGAAAAACCATTAAGCCAACGTATTATGCAACAGCAATACATAAAAAACTCATTAAAATCTGCTACCTTCAAAAATCTGCTTCTTTGAGGTGCTTGCGTTGCAAAACATCTCTTCAATCGATTAGGGCACATTAAATAAAAGATCAGCAACAAAAATAGCTGGAAGGATAATATCAGTTTACCACAGGGAGATGTCCCTGCGTCTATTTAAAGTTCTCAATGAGCTAAATATATATTTCTAAACCAAGTGTTGGATATAAATGGTAATGGTGGGAAAAATCTTTCAGAAAATCAAATGAAGATGTGTTGCTTTAACTTCCTGGCAGCATTTAGGTGAGTTGCTCTCTAAATAAAGACATTGCATTTCAGTTCTTGTGATTGGAGATGGATCACTGGCTCAGGAAAATAGTTTGCATTCTGAGCAGGCGATACAGATAAGTATTAGGTCGACTCTAAACCCCTACTTTGAATTGCACTGAAAGTCAGGGCCGCGTTTCTGCTTTAATGAAGTGCAGTTGCTTACTAGTTTCTTTCAGAACACGGTGGAATATTTTGAGACTATTGCAATTCTGTACAAGTAAAATATACTGTGAGCAGCAAGTGCAATGCTACCATCTGAAATGCTTAGTCTTGCTATTTGTGCGTAATAGTAATACTAATGCTTAGTATTACTATTAGAGAGAAGTGATTCAGTATTAACGCCAACTCAATGGAACCGGGACGCCTTAAACAAAACAAAACAAAACAAAACAAAGTTTAAGGGAAAGGTTCAAGCAGCACTGTTGTTGCTGCGCAACCTTTGTGCATTTGAATAGAGGTTGTGTGGGAGCCCCACACAAATCCAACAGGAATGAATGGAGTTTGAACAGCAGCAGCTGCACGAGTGTTTGGTGCACTGTTCCCTAAATTTCCAAGATTATTATTTTTTTAAAAAAAAATTGAGTAGAAAAATTGGCAAAAAGCCACTCATGCTTTTAAGAGTAAATATCCATCAACCCCGTCCAAGCTATAAAATGTTTAATGGTAATAAAGTCTACAATCCTGCTCTACAGATGGATGATGTTACTAGCATTTTAAAGCAATGAATCTTGGGAAGAAAAAGGGAAATGTGATCAAAAATCAAAATAAAAAAATTCAGTCCTGGTGTCCTTTTTTTTTAAAAAAGGTAATCTTCGTACAGTGAAGCTAATATTACAAAGTGAGAGCCTGTTAAGGAAAACTTTGCCAGAAATGCTAGAGTATGTATTTCAGTGGGGTTTTATTCTTGAATAAAAGCTTGGGTGGGGAGGGGAGCTTTTCTTCCCAGATTTTACTGCAAAGTGCAAGTTCAATTTTAACAAGATTAAGCCTCATAAAGGCAGAAGCTATGTTGTTTTTGACACAACACCGTGTCATTCTGGAATGTTCTTATCAGAGTCAGAAGCAAGATCACCAAAGAATGTGATTATTTCTTATGCTAGAAAACACTGATATTATTAAATAACTACTGGTGCTTTTATTTTTAGATTTATATAATTAAAAATACTTATTAGGGGAGCACAAAGTGGTTACAGAACCAAAGAGCTGTCAATATTAGAGAATAAAGTAGATGCCATTTAAACCTCCAACTTATTATATCAGTACTAAGAGTTCTACATTTCTAAAATTCTCAGTATGTTACTTGCTGCTGCATCACATTCAGAAATGCATACCCTTTAATCCTACATCCATACCTTTTTCAGAGCAACATACCATATTAGGCATTGATGTTGATAATGTAGTGTTTAATGTGGTTTGGTCTTCTACAAACTTTATATTATCTTCAAACTTTTATGTTGAGGCAGAGGATAGAATTTTTTTATTCATTACTAGAATAGCAATTCTTCTTTTAATTGCATCCTTATAAGTCAGATTAAACCACATTTACACCTCTTAAACATATTAACTTCCCTTAATTTTAATAATATGCGTTTCACCCTACTTTCCACCCCCCTTTCCACACTCCCTGTCTCAGTCTTTACTGTATCTATATGATATTTTGGAACAGTGCCTAGCGGTGACCTATTCCAATCCTTTGCAGCTTTTAATGGCATTTTTTATAAAATGTCACATTTTGCCAGATGGGTTAGTACTGACCAGTGTGAATCATCACCATTTAGTCTGATATTCGCTGCCATCTGACATTTATTACATTCTCAGAATGTAAATTGAGGTACTCACCAGTGGGCCTAGCGCACAGCCTTTTGCAGTACATGCCTGAACTCTGAAGGAATGTAGACTCCAAGGAGAAAGTCCAGAAGTAAAATAACTGAGCTGGGAAGAATTCTGTACAAGAATGCCATCCATGTACAATGCATAGCTAGTGATAAATCCTATTTAAACAAACAAAAACAAAGAGAAACTTAAAAGGCTTGATCATAACAGGTAAGAGGGAGGGAAGCAACAGTCTTTTAATAGAAATTCAAGGCAGTACATTCTCTCATCTCCACGGCTTACAAAATAGAGGCAGCAACATACATGTGTCACTAAAACAAATCTCTATGTAAAACACGAGAAGTCCAATGAAGCGGTACTGTGCCCATCTTGTTAAAAAGTAAAATTAAACCGCTCCAAAGAAAGTAGACCTTAATAGACTTGCTTCTTAATAGACCTGTTTCTGAAGTGTAAGTCAAAGCAATCGAGCTGGGAAAGTTGAGGCAATTCCGTTTCACGGCCCCACTCTGCATGCAAATGCATGTGTGGATTAAAACAAGGACACTGAAGATATATAGCGACCATTTAGAATCCCAACACCTTCAGACCTAGAAAAACTAGTGATCCATATTTTAAACATACTGCTGTAGTACAAGTCAAAAGACAATTCCTCTATCCGTCTCTTGACCTTGGACCCCTCCTCTGCAATGTTAATTGTTGCTGTTGTTCTTAAAAATAAGACAAATACAGTGGTGCCTCGCAAGATGAAAAGAATCCGTTCTGTGATTCTCTTCGTCTAGCGGTTTTTTCGTCTTGCGAAGCAAGCCCATTGACGGATTAGCGGATTAGCGCTATTAGCGGCTTTTAGCGGCTTATCTGCTGATCGGATCAGCTGATAAGCGGCTTAGCGGCTTAGAAAAGGGGGGGAGGGAAAAAAACCAGCAGGAACTCGCAAGACATTGTCATCTTGCGAAGCAAGCCCATAGGAAATTCGTTTTGCGAAGCACCTCCAAAACGGAAAACTCTTTCGTCTAGCGAGTTTTCCGTCTTGCGAGGCATTCGTCTTGCGGGGCACCACTGTACGAATGTTTAAAAAAAATGCCATTAATTGAGACATTACTTCGGAATTGCAGACCTGGAAGGGAAGGGGTGTTATGGGTTCTGTTAACTAATTTGTATTGCACCTGGTAAGCAGAGGGGAGTTTTCTTTCGTTGCCATACAGCATAAACATGGTTTACGTGCTCCAACTAAAAGGAAGTTTTCTCTAATGATGGAGTTAAGACAGAGATGGGGAAGTGGATTCAACCCGGTGAGTCAGTTCCTTATCTTCCCCATCCCCTGCCGCCCAGTTTGACAGCTGGGAGGGGCCTGTTTTGTAATACCATTTTGCAATGCTCTCTTGCTGTGTTTTCCGTTTTGACCAAGCCACACTTAGCTGCCCTAAATGTAATGTTATATACGACATTAGGTAAAGATGTGGGCAGGCCAAAAGTAATCTGGGTCTACTCCTTAGACACAGATGAAGTAAAGCTAGAGCCATTCTTAGCCCTGCTTCCCCCAAAATATACCATGGGGAGGGTGTGCTTGCTGATATTCTGCTGCTTTTGGAGTCGAACAGGAGACTTTCAGTGACATTGTGTGGGTGTAGTTCGGAACTTACATTACTTAACTTTACAATTATGTTGATTCTGTTATCACCAGGCTGAGCACTGCTTTCCTTTTGGGTGAAAACAGAGGCAAATTAGGTGTTGAGCAGTTTTGCCTTCTCTCTGTCACCCAATAACATTTCTCTGTCTTTTCCATGCAGAGGACCTACAACTTGCTTGTTCTTCCTCTTGCTTTTAACATAGCCAAAGAAACCTTTTGTTATTATTTTTAACCTTCCTTGTGAGCCTGAGCTGATTCTGAGCTTTGGCCTGCCTGACATTCACCCTGCAATGGTTGGCTACTCATGTATACTCCTCTGTGATTTCCCCTTTCTTCCATTTCTTATACATGCCCTTATTAAATCTCAGCTCATCTGTAAGCACCTTATGAAGCCACACTGGTTTCTTTAGATGCCTCCCACTTTTCTTTCTTGTTGGAATTGTCTGCATTTGGACCTTCAATATTTCACCTTTAAGAAACTCCCAACCATCTTGGACTCACTTCTCTTTGAGTATTTCTGACCATGGGATCTCACCCAGTAGCTCTTTAAGCTTTTTGAAGTTGGCCTTCTTAAAGTCCAGAGTGCCGTTTTCCCTTGCCTCTGTATCAGGAAACCCAGGAGGGGCCAGGTCCAAGATGGCAGCAGAGACATTCACAATCCCAAGGGTTTCTGCTCCAACTGAAATCTTAATGGCATTTTCATTTGGGTGAGGACCAACTTCCAGACTATAGAGAATGCCAGGTATTAGATAATTTGGTCCATAGAGATGTAAGAGTACAATATTTCCCACTATCTGCCTAGTGATACTGTCATTCAAATTGTAGTTTCCAAAAGGAACTGAGAGCTTTCTGTTTCTCTATTTTTTTTTATCTGTATGTAAAAATTCTTCAAATGATCCCAGGGATATCACATCCACATTATAGTTAACATTAAAAAGAGAATCCATACCATTGCCATTATCACTGAAATTACATGGTAGTTAGCAAATAATTGGTCTCCTGACCCCCTAACCCTCTGTTGCCTTTACCCTGATATCTAAATCAACCCAATGTTCTGCACATCCAAGGGGAACATTGTTAGTGCTCTGTATGGAAGTTGTAAAATGCACCACAGGACTGCCTATAATGGAACTGTGAATGTAATTAATGGGCTGTAGAACTTATCATAGGTTTTGTCTTCTGTACTTGGAAATAAGCTGCTTTTTACAGTTAGTTTAAATGTCAACTTCAATTATAAACATTTTATTCTTTTTGCCTGTTCAACTCAGGACAGTGTTTCCTTCACAAATGCACAGCTTCTTATATAGTACTTCCATCCTTTGCAGCGGTATGTTTTAGTTGCAAATCTCAATAAGCAATGAATTTCAGCTTTTTGGAGCTACTGTGACTTGATATGTTCTTATAGGTGCCCTGATAATCTATTCCATATTTTGCTCATAGAAATAATGAAGACATAGATTTGTTTGGCAACTCCTCCCCATGACACACACATACACATGTGGCTCATTGGTGTCTAGAATCACACAAACATATATCCATGAGCTGTTATCACCCAACTGACCATTCATATGACCTGAAACCTGTTTCAGGCAGAAGGAGACAGTGTATGTATCATTCTCCTAGCCCAAATACATGTACTGAGGTGATGGGGGAAGCATGCACCAGACTGGGGTGGGGCATGGTGGTACCAAACTGTAAATATTTCAGGTTAAATATCTGCAAAGTTTAGCCTGCCAAATAGTACCGTGAAACTGTATACACAGTCATACCACGGGTTGCGAACGTTGCGGGTTGCATGTTTTCGGGTTACGGACCGCGCCAGACCCAGAAGTACAGGAATGGGTTACTTCCAGGTTTTGGTGCTAGCGCATACGCAGAAGCACTAAATCGCGCTTTGTGCATGCACAAAAGCACCAAATTGTGTCACGAGCGTGCGCAGATGCAGCACTGCGGGTTGCAAACGTGCCTCCTACACGGATCACATTCAAACCCAAGGTATGACTGTATTGGCCATGGTAACACAAATACAAAACACTTTGAACTGCACTTTGGGAGATGCAAACTGTCCTGGCTGCAGCCTCTCATGTGGATATTAAGTGCAACTCCAGAGGGTCATCTGGCCATTGTATGGATTTCATGGCTGCAGAAGACTGTTGGAACTGTGAAACTCCTCAGGGCCTATATTGCTCTTTGGGTGCTGGTCGTTCAAAATGCATTTGTACCTAGGTGCATTGGTAGTCATCTACTGGACATAAAGACCTAACAGGTAAAAGAGTACATTTGATAGTTCATAAATTTAGCTGTTTGATACCTCTGTGTATGAGTAGCTAAAGTAAATTTAGCTGTTTGATACCTCTGTGTATGAGTATTGCAGTCATCAGTTTATGTGGACACATTGGGACTGGAAGAGTAGGGAATACCATGTTCTGCTGTCACTACAAAATCACCTATAATCTTGACTAGGTTTCAATTTCAGACCTAGAATCTTTCATAATGGACAATTTACTACATCTTTAAAGTTATTGTAAAGATGTAAAGATACATCACACAAAACAACTAGAACTGAAATTGTAACTCTGCCTTGTTTCCAAGAATGAGATCCAACTTGTTGTAGACTTACCAATTGTGTATTCCTGTTATCACTACTATTCAGCATAAATACTGAAGATAATTATACTAATCTTAACAAAGCACTTGAAAATATCAAACCTGATTCTGATACCAATTTGAAAATTTAGTATACTCGACATTGAAGGAGGACTGGCCACCTTTTGAGTTTTGTAGTTGGTGATTTAAAGAACAAACAAACAACAGTTGCTCACATCAGATTCTGCATTTTCTGCACTTGTAATGTGAATGGAAAATACATATTGTATAAAATATGTATCTCTTATCATTTCTGTCCTGCAACAAAATGTTCACAAGTGACACATTCCTGACTTAATTTCTCCAAACTATTCTGTAGCAGGGATTTGATCACATACATGCAAATGTAAGTTTGTGCAATTAATGTGGATTAAAGCCTCCTGGCACAACAAACCCACTTTTTGCACTAAGCAAAATGATGGTGAAATGCACTAGAAAGTGTGGGATAATGATAAATTCATAGGAAGTCATATCTTTCTTTACAGCATCTTACAGCCATCTTTGCATATATGTCTCTTCAAGTTCTCTCCATCGCTTTCTGTTGTTTGCTTCTTGCTTCCATGTAACCTCTACACAAACAAATCAGAATAAATGCTCAATAAAGAGCGGGCATTTATATAACCTCCATGCACGCTTTGTGCAAACAAATCAGGATGAATGCTTAATAAACAGGTCATCTGGAAGCAACCTAAGAGGCATTCCTGGTGTGCCATGTTTAAAACAACAATAAATGGTTTAATGGCTATGGAAATAGTCCTAGGCAATGATTCACAGAACAAATAATAATAGTGACATATCCCATCGTCCACACTCAGTGCTGTGCATATCTGAGAGCAAGCTTCTTGTTAAAATTCCTAATTGCTTACAAATTATTCTGAAATAATCAACAGTGCTATGTTGAAGGCAGATTAGCTGCAAACTTAAATTAACTGACAGATTACAATAGTTATTTATAACTCTTAGTCTATCAAAGACCTCGTTAATAGTGTCTTGTACTCAACTTGAATTGATTTCTTAGTGTAATTTTTATATAAATCTTAAGGATGCAGGGGGAATGCTAGGAGACCAAATATTCATTTGGTACTTTAAAAAATTGTACTTTTAAAAAAATCAGTTATTTTTAAAGTAGCAGCAAGTATCTGCAAATAAGACTGCCACATGTTTACAGGCCTTGTTCATGTACCAGAATTGAGCAGGTGAAGCATTCTCCACAATTTACCTCTATACCAGGACAAAGTTTCGCCTGCTAAAATTCAGTTGCTCATAAAGCCATTGGACCAGAGTCACGAAGAAAGGTGACAATTCTGGCTACAGTAATTGTGATTATTTATTTAGAATGGAAAGCTTTGGCCAAGTCAGCTTTTATCACCCTGCAGCAGTTGGACATTCTTGTAAATTACATTTTAACCCTCCTTCTCATCCATGTTGGACAGAGTACTATGCATGCTGTACCCCACTTTATTTTATCCTAAAAACTTATGAGGTATTTCAAGATGGCTGAGCAGAGACTGAACCTGAGTGTCCATATTCTAATTCAAACACTACTACATCACATTGGTCTGCATTTGTAAGCTAAACAAACAAATTTGCACAAACTATCATTTGGATCACAATGCTGTTATCCTTTCAGTTTTCACACTTCTCTGAATTTTGAAATACTGTTCTTGACCAAAAGCCCAGAAAACTTACCAAAGTTCATATAAAAGTTTACATTTTGGGTTGAAATACATACAAAAGTGCGTATTTTAGATTGAAATGCATATAAAAACTTGTGTTTTGTGGGGATATATGTTCAAAAATAATGTGGATTTTCATACGTTTTTTAAAAGATCACAGCTTGATGCAGAAACAGGATGCAGCAGACTTAGGAACAAACACATCTGAAAATGACACAGACCGGAAACAGACTTATCCTTCCATCTCCTAGTCAATCACTGTAATCCCTTTACTACTCTCTCCATTTTTAGAAAGTAAAAATGCAAGACAAATAAAACATCCAAAAGTCAAAAGTTATGGTAAAATGCTATAAAAATCAACACGTTATTAAGAGGTGCCAAAGACGATCCTTCAGTTCAGTTGTTCAGGAAATACATTAGGCAAAGGAATGCAGTACATGTGAACCATCAAAAGGGAGCACTTTTGAGCCACTAAAACAGCAAAGCAAGGCTGAAAACCTCTGTCTCCTAGCTATAGACAATGATACTATCTCAGGTATTTTATGCGCTAAAATGATCATTAAAAATTAAGCACCACATATAAGCTGCCATTTAGAATATTAATTTACCTTTACTAATCATCTTTTTAACTTGAGGCTAAAAGAGTTCACTTACCATTCGGATACTCTGGCTTCACCCACGAGATATTAAAGGAGTCAGAGGAATAAGACTGGGCTTCAGGAGCAGGAACACCTTCTGGTGTACTCTCAGTTGTTGTTGCTGAGTTAGCTTCACTTATCGTGCAGCCACCTCCACTGCAGGCCTTTTACAAAAAAATAAAATAAGTCACAACAATAAATCTATAAATACATCCCCAGCAGATGCCAATCAGAAAAAAAGCCAGAACTCAAGAGGCTTTGTAAAGACTTATATTGATTGTATATTTTTAGATCTCAAACAAAACATGATCCCTTCATACCTTTTCACTTCTTTGTGGGGATTTATTTTAAGTTAAAGTTACACAAAGCCTGTGAAATGGCAGGAAAGATCCTTTCCCAGGAGCAGGCCTCTCCAGAGAGTGAGCTGTGTATCACTCTTTCCAATTGCCTGCTTCTTTTTCAACAAGGATGCCCAGGAATTAGAAAGGCCGCTTCTGTGTGAAGGGGTGAAGACTCTCCACGTGAATAAGTGGAGCTGAGAAAAGCAGGGATTGTTTTTCTTCACATTATTTATTTAGGCTGCTAACTTGCAGGCTATTTAAATATTTTAAAATTTTTTTGGAAAGGTAGTTTTTCTTGCTTTTCAATGGAAAAGCACTGGATATGCATATAATCAATATTAAAACATAAAATGCATGCTTATATATCTCTCAATACCCACTTTCTAAGCTTAACTTTATTACTTAACATAACACAAAACTTTACCACTTGTTATGAAATTTAAAAATTGTAAGTGCCTTTGTTTTTATGAACATAACTATTATAGGTATCACAGGTAAAGATGCAAGCTGCTGCACTCTAATTATATCTTGGTCTTTGTTAGTTGGGAAAACAAAGTTATTATTTTTTAGGAAAAGTTTAAAATAGTAACAGAAAGTCAGCACTGTAGCAAACGAAAGGAAGGTTTGAATATCTGGGCCTGAAACAGTATGCAGTGGTGCCTCGCAAGACGGAAAGAATCCATTCTGTGATTCTCTTCGTCTAGCAGTTTTTTCGTCTTGCGAAGCAAGCCCATTGAAGGATTAGCGGATTAGCGCTATTAGCGGCTTTTAGCGGCTTATCTGCTGATCAGATCAGCTGATAAGCTGCTTAGCGGCTTAGAAAAGGGGGGGGGAGGAAAAAAACCCAGCAGGAACTCGCAAGACATTGTCGTCTTGCGAAGCAAGCCCATAGGAAATTCGTTTTGCGAAGCACCTCCAAAACGGAAAACTCTTTCGTCTAGCGAGTTTTCCGTCTTGCGAGGCATTCGTCTTGCGGGGCACCACTGTAAATGCCTGAGGACTTTCACACAGAAAAAGAAGAAACTTGTTTTTAAAGTAAGCACTCATAAGAGAAATCCCAGTGGCTAATTAAAGAGTAGAAATGGAAATGGAAATTCAGTCACATTTTAGAAATATGATTGAAGAGTTCAATTTTATTTCATCATTGTACTTAGATAAGTTACAATGATCTGCACATTTGCCTGAGAGATTGATTCTAAGTAAAATGGATAGGAGTGGTCTAGAAGTGTAATAATAAATAGAGATGGACAAAGCTAGGGGTGGGGGTGTCCCACCCCCTGTTCCAGGATGAAAATCAGGTCCCCCCCATAAAGGGGTAAAATTCTGTCCAAAAGCCCAGACACGGGCTAAAGGGCCATAGAACACACAAATTGCGACCTGGCGGGATCACCCTATCTGATTGTGTTATGGGTCACCATCTCTTCATGATGGATAAAAGAAACCAGTTGCATTGTTGAAAAGGTTAACAATATCTGAAACGCCAATATAAGAGCCCTGGATGCTGCTTTCCCCTTAATTTTCCCAGGGTTCACACATCACACTAAACCATGGTTAACATTAACCATGGTCAATGTTACACACAGATAAAGCCGAGGTGCCTGGCAGACAGTCATTTAAATCTTGGTTTATAACATAACAGGATAGTTACAGTAAAAACACCAGTGAGAGCAGCTGATTCTTGAGAGAGGTCTGAGTTTTCTGTCAGCCCACTTGTGGATTTGAAGCTTTGGGGTGATGACAGCCCAGGATCACTCATAACTCTAAGCTATGGTGCAATGTAACTATGGTTTATAAACCAACCACAGACCTTGGTTAACCAGCAAACTTTACTTATAGTTAATAAACCATCGTTAAGGGACTGAGCTAGGTTCACATATAACCCTAAGCCCTAGTTTGATAAAGAAATGCAGGGGATTTCCTCATTTTCTGGGCAGTCAACAGGGAAGACTGAAAGTTTCTAGAATATGGTCTGTGGGGCTGCACAGAGACTGCAAAAATGGCATTATGGTATACATTGATCTGAAAGTGACAATTAAATGGAAATCAATGCATATATGTAAGGTGTAGATTGTTTACATAAGCACAGCAGTTCATAATTCATTAATGAAGACTTAACAAGCCACCACACAGAAAAATACTAAGTGTTTTTTTTTAAAAGGGGGGAATGGGATCAATGTCCTCTACTGTGAATAAATGAAATATGGACTGCAAGAAGATCAAACCGTTCCATTCTGAAGGAAATCAGCCCTGAGTGCTCACTGGAAAGACAGATCCTGAAGCTGAGGCTCCAATACTTTGGCCACCTCATGAGAAGAGAAGACTCCCTGGAAAAGACCCTGATGTGGGGAAAGATGGAGGGCACAAGGAGAAGGGGACGACAGAGGACGAGATAGTTGGACAGTGTTCTCGACGCTACCAGCATGAGTTTGACCAAACTGCGGGAGGCAGTTGAAGACAGGAGTGCCTGGCGTGCTCTGGTCCATGGGGTCATGAAGAGTTGGACACGACTAAACGACTAAACAACAACAAACTAATGCCACACATCACTTTCATCAAGTGGAGCCATCTGCTTTCATTCCCTTTTAGAATGTATTCCTGTACATGTCTACTCAGGATTTAGTTCCCCTGAATCTGGAAACCCCAGAAACTGGTTATAGGACTGGAAAGTTCTCCACTCACACCCATTGGCCACTTCTTGTGGGGTGGGCAGTCTGCACCATCTACTCCACAGCCTCTTTCATTTGCCCACGTCACTATGCAGCAATGGGAACTTTCCAAAACCTTATTGGTGCAGGGAATGGGGTCAGAGGAAGGAAGGCAGCTAAGGAGGAAAAAAGAAGAAAGAGCAAGAGAGAAGACTGGACGGTTGTTGCATGTGTGCACACACATATGTGTGCTTGTGAATGAGGGATGGAGAGAGATTACGCAAATGAAGAGGTGATGTAAATGTGCAAGAAAGAAAGAGTGTGAGGTGACTCTAGCCCTGTCCCTTTTGACTGTAGCCCCTACTTGCCATAGGCTTGTAGCCCCAAAAAGTTCTCCCCAAAGGAATGTACTCCTTGTGCTGAAAGGGTTTTTCCAGCCCTGTTCTTGGCAAATATCTAGCTACATAAATCACAAAACTAACAGTTTCATCATACCTTGCTGCTGAAACGGTGAAGCTAGATGTAAGATCAGTTGCAATCACACACCACTATTTACTCCATAGGGCAAAGCACATTTGATATTCCTATGGTATCTGTACCTATAGTCAGCCAATTCTTTCTAACTTAATTTGTTAGGTATCAGTGGGGCAAAGAAAAGTAACCTGTGGACGTGTGAAAAGTGCCTCTTCCTCAGCACTGAATAGCTGCAGTCTCCTGCCTCCTCACACTCTTAGCATTAGTACACATAAGGGTCTGCTTACTTATATATATATATATATATATATAGACACAGTGGTACCTCGGGTTAAGTACTTACCGTAATTTGTTACGGAGGTCTGTTCTTAACCTGAAACTGTTCTTAACCTGAAGCACCACTTTAGCTAATGGGGCCTCCTGCTGCCACTGCACCGCCTGAGCATGATTTCTGTTCTCATCCTGAAGCAAAGTTCTTAATCTGAAGCACTATTTCTGGGTTAGCGGAGTGTGTAACCTGAAGCCTATGTAACCTGAAGCGTATGTAACCCGAGGTACCAGTGTGTGTGTGTGTGTGTGTGTGTGTGTATAGCCAATGAGGGCAGTATGTTGTGGTGGTTACAGCACCAGCCTAGGACAAGGGAGATCTAGGTTCAAAACACCCTCAGCCTTTAAGCTCACTGAACAACCTTCATTCAGTCACTATCTCTCGGCCTAACAACCTCCCAGAATTGTTGTGAGGAAAAAATGCTAGGTCATGTACAGTATGCTGTCTCAAGCTCCTCTGACAAAGGATGGGGAATAAAATAAATAAAAATGAAGCACTGAAAATCATCTTTTTTTAAAAAAAAAGTTATTCATTGTAGATTATACTTAGAAGAAGCAATCATACTGCTTTTAAAAGTCCATTTAACAGGCCACTTAATGCTTATGGTTTGAACAACAGATGTAGCTGCATCCTTAAGTTACATTCATCCCATCCGGATGATTTCAGCTGGACCATGTGTGATGACTGTCTTAACTGCGTACAAAACTGCAGGAAATGTACATAATACTCTATAGTTTACTATGCTGAAATACCCAAAGGACAAGCAAATTCTATCAGCATGGATTCCAAGTCATCCTTAATTAGTCTGAATGTCCTTGCTTTGGTGGACTCTGAGTCAGATCCTTATAGTTACTTGAAGGTAAATTATTTTCTTCGTGGTATAATGTGGTGTAATATTTAGAGCATTCAAGAGCATGTTGAGCAAAATGAATGCATACAGAGTGTCTACACATAAATGTAAATGTATTCATAATCAAGAGCAGAATATTTTTCTATGGCATTTATCAAAGCATGGCATTTATATAGGTATTACTATAAAATGATGAGAGTGTTTAAAACAAATAGGGACAATCTCATGTTTATATTCAAGGTATTTTCAGTTGTACCATGGAACTTAAACTGTTCTGTAATCAAAAAAAAGAAAAAACCCACACCAAAGGAAATGACTGCACAAAAGAACAGCAATGACATTTAAAAGACATTTTAAAATGCTGCCGGTTTGCAATAGAAGAAGAAGAAGAAGAGAAGAGTTTGGATTTGATATCCCGCCTTTCACTCCCCTTCAGGAGTCTCAAAGCGGCTAACATTCTCCTTTCCCTTCCTCCCCCACAACAAACACTCTGTGAGGTGAGTGGGGCTGAGAGACTTCACAGAAGTGTGACTGGCCCAAGGTCACCCAGCAGCTGCATGTGGAGGAGTGGAGACGCGAACCCGGTTTCCCAGATTACGTGACTACCGCTCTTAACCACTACACCTTCCCCCACTTGTATTTTCTCAAACTTACTTTTGTGGGGATTTACAGAGAAATTTCACCACACCAAAAAGAAGGAAGATATGGTGGAAATTGGGGCTTGGTTAAATATGAGCATCTACAGAATTTAAGTCACACACAACACAAAATGCCTCTATGCAATAGTGATGTGTGAACTCCCGTGGCTCATACTCACTTTGTGAACACATGAACAACATATCTAGTCTTCCTGAGTGTGTGCAGAAAAATGGCAAAGGTCAATGGATTAAGCAACCCTTCCCACCAGCCTCCTTGTGTTCCTCCACCCTCTGTGGACTCCTAGGCTATCCCCTGTACCTTTCTTCTCCCAGACTTGCCATGTTCTCCACATACATACACATCCCTCCCTCTGTTGGAGTACCTACAAGAATACTGCAACACCTGTGCCTGAGGTACAAGGAATGCTAGGAAAAAAAGTTCTCCAGAGGTCTTGACTCAGGAGTCCTTGAAACTATGCTTTTCCAATGAGGACTGGACTCTTGTGTCCCGTGACACACTGGTAGAGGGAGGGAGGAGAAGCGGGAGAGCTTCTTGCCACCAGTAGCAGTGTCTCATCCATGCTATGAAGTACGTAGCTTTAGGAGAAGGAAATGGGATACAGAAGAGGAAGGGAGAGCTAGTTTGGTGGCAAGGTGACTGGCAGTGTGTGAACTCAATATGCGCCCAAGCCCAAATCATTAAAAAGGCCAGGGCTTGTACTGGGGAGATGCTTTTTTTGAAACAAGGAAGGAGGTTGTTGCAAATTGAATTTAATTTCCATCATTAATTTGTAGTGAACTGTGGAAGTTATTTCATTTCTGGAGCTTTGGTGGAGTCTTCAAAACTATGGGGTGAGGAACTGGTTGGTTTTGCCTATCCCGTCTTTAAAAACAACAGTCCCTTTCTTTGGCATTAAAGTTGTTGCAAAACTTGCTTAAAGTTATACAAAAATTAAAATTATGATTCCGACACCCTTCACAATAGTCAAAAGGAAGTATAAATATAAATACACATAAAAGTTATCTATTTGACTGTCTCATTTGTGTGTGTGTGTGTGTGTGTGTGTGTGTGCGCGCGCGCGCGCAACTTACTGCAAGCTTAATGAAGTATTCAGTACCAGGGGAAAGGCGCCGGATGGTATAGTGCTGGAAAAGATCTGTAGAATTATAGGTGACATTCCAAACTGTGGAATTTTTCTCATTATTGGCAATGTACAGGATATAGCGCTGCAGGTTGCCATTTAAATCCTCTGGTGCTTTCCACCTGAAAATAAAAGCAAGACATAATTGCATTCAGAAAGCAACTCACGCAACTATTGAAATACAAAGTTTAAAGGGGGGAAATCCTTATAGTAATTACTTAAAGGAGGAAAAATAATCTGGTCATCAAACAGTCTGGGGAAAATATTGAAGTAACACATGTGGCAACATGAAACATTCTTTAAAGGTAATATTTGTACTTGGAGCCCAAATGATTGTGACAATATCTTCAAGGTAAAAGCTTCATGCTGATGGTATCACAAGCATTTTTTCCCCCTGTGGCAATCTTTGCACTGAGGCTATGACCATATGTAGGATACACTGATTGCATAAAGACAAAATGGAAATTAAGTTGGCAAGTGATAATCAAAGGTTCACAGAGGCACTAAACTAATCACTTGTATGCATTTAATCATAATAAATTTAATTTTTGTCACAAACCCTATCTGTGATTGAACTCACTAGGATTCTTGCATAAACAGGAAAAACACACATTTGTGTCATCTTAAAAAGGGTGGGGGAGAGAAATTTGGCTTACCCATTCTCCATGGTACCAGGGTGAGGCAGTGTTGCTTACTGAGAGTGATCCTCATCCTGGTCACCATTTGGGGGTCATCTTGCAAACAACACCAAGAGAAGACTTTCCAGAACAGAAAGAGCAAGTCCCAGATCCAAAGAAACACCTCAGGTATTAAAAGGTGCCCCATTGCAATTGCCAATGGGTTGTCAACAACAGAATGAACTATGCTAAAACTTAATCAGAACTTTAACAGATTTTAGAAAGAGAGAGAGAAAAGGAATATGCTAAGACAATGGCCACCCCTTATACATGAACTATCCAAAGTTACTAGAAGGTGGGCGACACTGCACCCACCAATTGAAAGGTTGGGGAGAGCAATTCTAGAAACATCTAGAGTCAGTAGACTGGCCTACACTATGACCATTCAGAATGAGAATCCACAGGTAAGCCCAGGTAAGATGGGGGGACTCTATTACTCAGATGTAGAACATAGGAAGCCGCCTTACTATTGTGTAACTATAACTGGTAACAGGTCTCTAACAGAGGTCTGACACATTTTTTACTTAGTATGTATGCATGTTTCTCCAAATACACTCCAAGCAGCTGTTGTTGTTTAGTCGTTTAGTCGTGACCGACTCTTCGTGACCCCATGGACCAGAGCACGCCAGGCACTCCTGTCTTTAAGCAGCTAACAAATGGTAATAAAAACAGAATAAAGCAAGCCATATATAGGTGTATGTATGTATGCACGCACGCACGAACGAATGCTCACACACACACATTTAATAGTGACAGACACCTTTTGTCAAATTCCAGCAGTAGAAAAATAACTGAACTGAGCCAGCCAAAAAATTAACCAAAGATGTTTTATTTAAAGTTTATAGAAAAGAAGTTCACCATAAAGAGTTGCATTTTAATCTGGTATGAAATATAAGGTTTCATAAGGTTTTGATACCTCATATGTGCTCATAGCCTTTTGCTGGCTCCTTCTACTAAGACAGGCATGGGGAAACTTAAACCTACCAAGCTCCTTCAACTGGCCCTTCGTATTCCCCGGAGGATGATTGGGAGTGCTCAGTTATCACCTCCATTGCTGAGTAGCCTATGGGAAGAGTAGCCCCTTTCCCAAATGTCATTGCAGGGAGTTAAACCCTGGCAGCTGGATCTTTTGTAACCAGAGCCAGCAAGAATTTAATATCCTTTAGCATGAAAGGGATCACTACTGGCTACACTGGAACCAATGGAAGCTTCAGTGCTGGTGCTAATAGCAAGGGTTTTTGAGAGAGAGGAGGTATTTTCATTTCTTTAGTGGGGGAGGATTAAACCCATTTTCTGGTAGGGGAAAAACTAGACACATCAAAGATAACCTCACATTTAAAGTCACATTTAGTTTGAGTCAAAGTCATAGGCTCTGCTAAGACCCCAAATTGGATTTCCCCCAACTAGGCAAAGACAATCTGGGAGTCCCTTGCTGCCACATGCAAGCTGAGCATTCCTGGAGACCAAAAGAGAAGAAGCCAAGTTTGTCCTAAACTGAAACCACGGGTGAAAGAGGAAAGTCTATACTTAACTGTGCATATATTGTTTTAGAATCCAAAACGGTCAGGACCGGTGCATCCACATGAGCTGGTGGCAGCTGGGCTGTAAACAAGGTGACCTGGGAGCTGTTTGTACAGCCAACAATTGTGCAAGCAGTGACGAGAAACTGGTGCGCTGCAAAAACTCGTAATTCTACAAAAGGAGGAAACAGGTATGGCACTTAGCTTTTTCCTTAGGATTTCATAAAGGACTGGATTCAGAAACACTGAAAAGAATTATCTACCACGTATTTTGCACTTTTAAGCAGGATGGTGGTGGTGGAGTTAGAATATTATAAACACTGTTAGCATAGTTATTGATCTCATTTTGTTCTATATATCTTATTGCAAAACTGAGCTACTGAACGAAAGAGGAAAATGTAATATAGAAAAAAGGCATATGCATTAATCTGTTTCATACTATTTTATGTATAAAACATAATGAACACTCCCATATATACATCAGTCTTAATATGCTCAAAGGGTTGTTTTCTCTCATAAAATGTGTTAGATATTACATATAGCTATTATGATATATTTCATAATATCTAATATGTGAAATTTCCCTGAGGTCTTGAAAATTGCAGCCTTCTATAAGGCCCTGTCTTATAGAAGCGGGTGGCGCTGTGGGTTAAAGCCTCAGCGCCTAGGGCTTGCCGATCGAAAGGTCGGCGGTTCGAATCCCCGCGGCGGGGTGCGCTCCCGCTGCTCGGTCCCAGCGCCTGCCAACCTAGCAGTTCGAAAGCACCCCCGGGGGCAAGTAGATAAATAGGTACCGCTTACCAGCGGGAAGGTAAACGGCGTTCCGTGTGCGGCTCTGGCTCGCCAGAGCAGCGTTGTCACGCTGACCACGTGACCCGGAAGTGTCTTCGGACAGCGCTGGCCCCCGGCCAATAGATGTGAGATGGGCGCACAAACCCCAGAGTCTGTCAAGACTGGCCCGTTCGGGCAGGGGTACCTTTACCTTTACCTATAAGGCCCTGTCTACATTAGCACACACTTCCTTTCATATTTAGCTCTTCCTCTGCTAGAATTAACTATTTTTCCTGAAAACATACATTTCTTTATCTCCTAACAACCCTCTGGCTTTCTGGCTCCCTGCAATAAATTTAGAAAGTGTGCAGCTCATGTAGCTTCCAATAGCTGAGTTGTAAGGTTCTATGAAAAGGGAGGGAAGAACTTTGAAATGTGAATGTAAAGTAGTTGTGTTCCAGAATCATGGTGTACTTGAGACTAATATAGACTAAAAGAAATAAGCTGGCGAAAATAGCAAGATTGTCAAGGTGGCTGGGTACCATATGGTGGAAAGTCATCCCAAAAGAGGCTGAGGCAACCCAGCCAGATGGGCAGGGTATAAATAATAAAATTATTATTAAAATGGAACATATCGGTGTTAAGAAAAAATGATAGAAATTCTTAAGTCTTTAGTAAATAAAAATATTTCAAGTGGAAAAACCAAGACATAGTCTACAATGGATGCTCACCTTTTCCAGGTGGGATGTGGTTGGGGCTCCTCGCCTCCATCCTGGCAGACAGCTATTGCATGTTTGCCGTCCATTTGGGAATTCCCCTGGCTGGCAGAATCTCAAAGCAGGACCTCCTGCCTGACCCCAGCTTCAAATGGGCCGATCAGAGACCCCACTGGCTGGGCAGTGCCTCACTGGCTGGCCAGGGATTAGCTGCTGCCATGTCAGTGCCAGGTTTTGTAAACTAAGAAAATCTTTAATAAAAATAAATTTTAAAAGAGAGAGAGAGCGGGCTGTGCTTGCTTTCCACAGCCCTGTTGGCTGAAGAGAAAACCCTTTCACCCTTCCTCATCATTAATCATTCATTTACATTTGAGGTCAATTTCGCATTATTTTAACCATATTTAGCTTTTCAGGTTGCTGCTTTAATCTCATTTTATTCCCTAGATTGTATTCTAACAACTTGGAAGACAGTCTTATTTCTTCCGCTGCGGGAACTATTACACTGTACTTTCACTTTTATTTCTTTCTGTTTGTTCTCTTGGAGCTGGAGAGAATGCATGCCATTATGCTTTTCTCTGTACATAGTGTGTAAATAAATACAGTGGTACCTCGGGTTACATACGCTTCAGGTTACATATGCTTCAGGTTACAGACTCCGCTAACCCAGAAATAGTACCTTGGGTTAAGAACTTTGCTTCAGGATAAGAACAAAAATTGTGCGGCGGTAGCTAAAGTGGTGCTTCAGGTTAAGAACAGTTTCAGGTTAAGAACGGACCTCCAGAATGAATTAAGTACTTAACCCGAGGTACCACTGTAGTAGATTAGCTCTATGATGTCTCACGCTTCTTGCTGTGCTATGCCAGAGGCTTAGTGTGCATATATCATTATGATGTATGTCGCTAGAAGCGCACTGGAAGAGAAGGGAGATGCCTTTTCCAGAGCTGCGCATCCCAGAAGATACTCGAGTTCCGGGGGCTTGCAGACACCCCCAAGGGCATTTTTCCAACGGTGCTTCCTGACCTTGCTGTGGTTGCTGTATTCGAAGCCAGGAAGGAATTTCTCTGTAAACAAATTGGCTGGTCTAGAGGTTTGCCTTTCCCCAAAGCAAAACGTCACAACTTTTGGAGGTTAAGGCATTGGGTGGAAACCTAGTCTTCAAGCTTTGGGTGAAGTGGTGCACCTGATCAGAGCTGGTAACAGGAAATATGATGTGTGGTAGAATGTTCTTGGTTCTGGCACCAGTCTTCTGTCACAGTGGGTTGGAGCCTCTTCGAACCTACAACCCTTCTTAATCTGATCATGTACCATGGAATCTACCCTCTTATATCTTTTTAATCATATACAGATTTATCCCAGCCTTTCCTTTCTCTCCCTTTATTATATTTCCTCCTGCCTTTCTCAGGGAATAAATCTGCTTTCAAGCCTAGCCACAATGGATTACTCACTAAGGAAAACAATGGTTGCATGCCTCTAAACTATTGAAGTTTCTCTCATATCTTGTGGCATGACAAGTAGCCACAAGAATGGGGGAGAGAAAAGGTGCCCACGAGAAGAGCCCAGGCTACATTTCCTACAAACAGTGAGCTACAGAAACCAACCATTTAAATCAAACCAGCATCAATTACTTGCCACATCTGATCCGATTTGTACTTCTTGTCTGATATTGACCTATTCAAGTGCTTCATAATGGATCAATTGCTGCTACAGATGCAGGTAGGAACATAAATCTAAATCCGGGGCACTCCCCTAAAACTCTAAGGTTACTGTTTGTCAAGCCCCTTCTGATTACAGCATCTTGTTTTCCATTTGCTTGATTGGGTTATTTGCATAAGAGCAAATGTAGGCAGTTGTGGGCATGAAAAACAGATCACTCTAAGATGCATTAGAAATGGATCCATGAGAATTATCCAGAGATGTGTTATGCGGAAATGCATCCCAGTATATGGAAACCTCACCAATTAACGTCAAATAAACTATAATTTACAATACAGATCACAAATTATATGCTATTTTGCAATTGATTTCATGCTTTTGTTGGAGGAATTTCATTGATCTCTATTTACAAAATGAACCAATAAGCAGGAAATGATTTTCTTTTAACTCTTCACAGAAATTGAACGGGTTTTATCACATTATTACTCACTTCCACATTAGTAAATTAAAAGTCAGCCGTTGCCCCTTTTAATTTGTAAAATGGCATATGTCTTATCCACGCTATAATGCAGAATCTCTTAATTGTTTAAAATAATGGCATGTCTCTGCCCATTATTTTATTCTTCTGAAAAGTTATGTCTTCACTTCCTACCATTTATTCTTTAACCCAGGACGGCCAGAACCTGCCAGACTACAGCTTCCAACAAGCCCAGTCAGCATGGCCAGGGGGTCAGAGATTATGGGAGCAAAGAAACACATACACAAAAACACACTTTACACTAAGTCAAACCACTGCTCTATCTAGCTGAGTATCGTCTACACTGACTGACAGTGGCTATCCAGTGTTTTAGGCAGAAGTCTTCACCAGTCCTACCTGGATATGCCAGGGATTGAACCTAGTTCCTTCTGCATGCAAAACAGAAGCTCTACAGCAGGGCTATGGCCCGTCAACCATCTGTACAATAGCTGGAGAGCAGCTCTGCTTTAACTGTACAATAGCTGGAGAGCAGCTCTGCTTTAACTATTAAGCTTCAAATGTTTACCCTTACATTAGTATGAGATGTGCCAGTTGATATGAATGCAAAATATGGGCAGAAGTCTGTTTAAAGACTGCTGCTGTGTCAAAAGCTACTGTTAAGAACACCAGGATATAAGAGTAGCTCTGCTGAATCAAGGCAAGTGGCCCATCAAGTCCAGCATCCACAGTGGACAGCCACATGCCTGTGGGAAACCTACGAACAGGACCTTAGTACAAGAGCACGCTCCCTTCCTGTGGCCTCCAGCAACTGATATTCAGAAGCTTACTGCTTCCAACCATGGAGGCAGTGTTATGTACTGAAGTTCTCACCCTGGGCCAGGAGGGGGATACTGTAGATAGTTTTCACTCAGGTCCACATATGCAAATAAGGGATTGAAAGTGACGTTCAGTGATTGGATAGTTACAGAAAATGGTTACTGTTGCGTTCTAGTGGAGCTCTATATAAGCAGGCTGGCTGAACCCTTCAGTTCAGTTCTGTTCTGGCCTGTGAATAAACAAGAGCTGTTTGAAGAATCGCTGTGTCATCTGATATGTTCACCCACAACTTAACACAGAGTATTGCCATTGTGGTTAGTAGTCACTGATAGCCTTATCTTCCATGAATTTGTCCAATCCAAGTAATCCAGATGGCTGGCCATCACTCTTTCTTGTGGGAGCAAATTCCAAAATTTAATTCTGCAATGTGATGAAGAAGTACTCTGGTTCCCTAAAGGCACCCCTGTAACACCTCTGTGGAGCTTCTAGAGAGAACAGGAATGCATGTGTGTCGGAGGTTTTCTCCCAGAAGCACAGGGTCAACCCCACTGGGTTCCTATCAGGCAGAATGTGGGCTTCCTGATGCTGGATACATGACCAATGCCTTGGCCAAACCTACTCTTACTTATAAGAAATAATGCTGTGGCGTAATCCAGCCCAATACCAGAATCCTGTGTCCATTCTTTTGGCCCTCCCTGCACCAGTCACAGACATCATGTTCCTGTGGCAGCAAGAACAACCATAAGATTATAATATCTGAGGCCGTATTCCTATACACATTTACCTAGGAATAAACACTGCTGTACTCCATTGAGTTTTTCAGAGCAGGCATGCATACAATTGCACTATGGATCTCTTTATTATGTAGACACGTTCCTAAACTTGTACACAACCCTAACAACTCCCCTGGTAAGGAAACTGCTTTTTTCTTTTTTCACTATCCATCATGTATATGCTTTCCGAAGAATGAAGGGAGGGGTTATAACTCTGCCCAGCATGCAGAATCAAGACTATAGGTTACGAACATTTCCCTTTGGTTAATAGCACAGTTGGTGGAACACCAGTGGTGATTGGTTGTGTACAGAGTGACATCAATGTAATAGCTCCTGTCAAAAAACTGATGTGCATATGAAGTTTCAGAGACTGTTTTTATGGTGTCACTGACACCTAAACCATCGTGATATTGTGTTAAAATCTAGTGAACCTTGGAAGCTATAAATAATGCTTTCTGAGGCGTCTCTAGGAAGAGTAACAAAGGCCTCAAATGTTGTTTCCAAAAAAATTTACTTCCATATAACAAAATAAGCCACTCTAGAAGTGTGGGAACATGTTGTGTATATTTAGTGATGAGGAAAGATACTTTTTAAGGCTTTGCTTTCTTCTGCATGGCTTGAAAGAAAACTGAAACACAGTCTAAGCTTATGTATATTCAGGCTTTGATGCTAGAATTGCTAAACATTCTGCAGCAAAATTTTGGCTGACCTAAAGTTGAAAAATACATGTTAAGAATTTAATTAAAATTCAGAAACTGACCATATTTTTACAATTTGCTTTTTTTAAATAAAAAAAGTTTCAAATAAAGATTCAAATTCCTATCATCATCCTGATGAAGCAGAGCTAACCTAAATGTGGTTTATCTATGTAAATATCCATCTGCATAAGGTTCATATATTGGCCTCTACCGTTAGCCATATTTTTCAGTATTAAATCTGAATTTCCTTGCATGGCTGGTTTAAATGAGGTCATTACATCGCTATCCATGGCTTAATGAATATTTCTTTGCTTTCTCATTTCAATTAGTGAGGAGTCAAACATACTGGTCCCAATCCTGAAATGTCTTTGCTTGCATATAAACAAAGAGCAACTTCACTGAACTCAATAAGGATATGCATAATACCAAAGTCATTTCAACCTTAGTGCTTCTATTAGAAATCCTGCTTTAGAGACAACCATTTCGGACAATTATTTTACAATTCTGTTACATCAGGTTTATATCACTATAAATGGAAAACTGCTTTACTAATCGCAGCAAATCTGATTCTTACATCCTCATACAAAATACGCTTACTTGGAGGCAAAGTCTATTCATTCAGTTGATCTGACAAATAAGATCGTATGGGTCAGGCACTAACACTAAATCTGGGGTGTCTTTGAGTTTTGAGAGTGAAAGCATGCCAAAATGAGAGGTACCAGGTTTTAATCAGAATTAAGGCAGCTTTGTATGCTATGCTTTATACATCAGTAGAACTTCCATGTATAGTGGTACCTCGGGTTAAGTACTTAATTCGTTCCGGAGGTCCGTACTTAACCTGAAACTGTTCTTAACCTGAAGCACCACTTTAGCTAATGGGACCTCCTGCTGCTGCTGCCGCGCCGCCGGAGCACGATTTCTGTTCTCATCCTGAAGCAAAGTTCTTAACCTGAAGCACTATTTCTGGGTTAGCAGAGTCTGTAACCTGAAGCGTATGTAACCCGAGGTACCACTGTACAAAACACCTGCACATTTTACAGAGTGAAGGATGCAAACCTGAGTAAAATGTGGCAACGTTTTTCAAGATATTCTCAATAACTTTTCCACTTCACTTCATATAATTTTTTTACAAGTATGTGGCGAGTTGCACATGTGTGTCCACATCACACTTGGCAGGGTGAATGCAACAATTTGTACTCCAATGTTGCTCTGTCAGTAGTTAGCTATTTAGTAAAATTATAACCCACTTTTGAAATGGGCTACTTAAAGCAGCTCACAGCATATGTAAAAATGTGTGGGTGCATTCTTATTATTCCTTCAATTTTTTAAATAGGTTTTGTTGTTTGTTTGTTTGTTTTTTAAAAAAACCCTCCCACAAACACATTTAAAAGGCTGTAGAATATTAATCAGCCAAAGGCCTGGTTGAGGAGGAACGTTTTCCCCTGGCGCCTAAAGATGTATAATGAAGGCACCAGACAAAACTCCCTGGGAAGAGCATTCCACAAATCTGGAGCCACTGCAAAAAAGGCCCGTTCTTGTGTTACCACCCTAGGGACATCATGTGGAGGCACATTAAGAAGGGCCTCAGATGAGATACCAAAGGAGCAGAAATGATTATTCACGTATGCAACAACAGCAGCGCAGATACTACTAGCCCGGAGATGGAAAGAAGATAAAGTCCTGACCAGAAACTAGATGAAGATGATAGACTACGAAAATGACCGGGAAAATCAGAAACCAGGAAAATAGAAACTTTATTAAGGAATGGAAATAATTGCAATTTACTTAAGAGAACACTTTAAACAACTAAAAACTTTGGCAGAATTTGAGTATTAAAAACTAAGGTAAAAATGGACTATTTTAAGGAAAATGGAGAAATTATATGATGCAGAAGAAAAAGTTTGATAATGGAAACCATGGAGGGGTGGAGGGAAGTCTAAGGATTCTGGGAATCCTAAATTTTGATGATTGTGATTAATGTTTGAATTCAAATGTATAGAGTAAAACTGAATTTTTTTAAAAAATATGGAGGAGGAGGAGGAGGAGGGCCTCAGATGAATAACGAAGAGTCCAGGTCAGTTTATATGGGAAGAGGCGGTCCTTGAGGTAATAAAATGGCACACTTAAAACAAAACAAAACAAAGCTGGTCCAGATGGAGTGAGAACAGACCATTGGTCTTATAATCAGCTCTCCCCTCTTTTCTTGGAATAGTTCCTGCAGGGCAGTTGGTAGGTGCTGGGCAGGGGGGAATCTAGCTGGGAGAGGAGCAGGCTGCTCTCCGAGTGCCACACCAGAGAGGAGGACTGGAAGATAGTGAGGAAAGAATGGTCCTTTTCTTTTGCTGCCCACCTTCTATGGAATGTTCTCACCAGGTAGACCCACCTGGTGCCAGCTTTGTCATCGTATCAGCACCAGCCATTTTTTTGTTTTCCTGGGCAGCACCAGTGGTTGGATGCTTGTATTCGCTTTCTACTTGTGCATCTTTATTATGGTATTTTATGCTCATTGTAAATAGCTTCTTGACTTCTGTGTGGGAAACATTATGTAAATAAACCTAATCTAACAACCCAATATTGTCTTTGCCTCCCTCCCGGCAACATATGTGGAGCTCAGACTCTCCTGCTTGCAAGATTAGCTCTCATAATTCCACAGTAATAGAGACTGGCTATGGTTCTTCAGTGGAAGACATTCTGTGCATGTTCAAAGGCATTCTCATCCTAATTATTATTTTGTATGCTCCCATTTTGGCACTGAAAATAGGTTTCCAGCTAGCCTTGGCTTCCTGTGCACTACAAGCAGTAAATTAGGACTGAATGACAGAACAAAGGATGGTGAAGCTGTAATGCAATCTATCATGGTCGACTGTTGTAGAAGTAAGCAGAGGTCAGCCATAGCTGAGGATTCCATTCTAAAGCACGTTTGGGGAAATGCTCCTTTCACATTCTATTCAGCTGAACAGATTTACCTGTTCCTTGATGTGCTACAACCTTGTTCTGACAAGCAAAATCCAGTTGCATAATCCAACACCCAAACAGTTCACACATCAAACAAGAAGCGTAAAATAAGAAGTGAATAAATAATTGGCACCGAGAGAAGGCAAGTGGGAGACCAAAGTCAGTAGGACTTTTCAAGCATTCCTGCTGAACACATGTGCAAAAACCCTTGATGACTTTTTCAAGTGTCCAGAATAAATTTTCTTTTAACAGTAGACCTCCCCCCCCCAAAAAAAAAACAAAATTCCCCATAACTTCTTTGTTTTATCAAATAGGTACATGGAATCTGGAGACAGAGTAGCACTTCCAAAGGGGATTAACCAGTCAAATTACAGAGAGTTGGTGTAGGAATTTTCGGCTAGCCACAAGTAAAGTCTGATTTTTTGGGGGGGAATAAAGAACTAGCAAAATAAAGTAATAGTAAAGACAAACACAGAAAACAGGACACAGCTGTAAACAAAATGCAAACCTAACCTTAAAAATCAGGCCAAAAAAGGTGATGGTGGTAAAATAAGAGAATTGTGAAGCTGCCTATGTAACTAAGACTAATGACTCAGTCACACAGCTGCAAAAAAAAAATGTTTCAAGTGTGTTGTAAAGTGCATTATACAAATGTGACTCTAGATGGCGATTGTGAGCTATGGCAAATTCAATACATTTTTCAAAACTTTTTTTTTAAAAAGCATTTTTACAACCTTTCTAGTGTGTGTGCGGATTCCACCTAAGACACAGAAACTGAAGTATTTGATTTTTTAAAAAATATTTGAATAAAGATAGGACTGGGATCGATAGGGAAAGGATGGAAAACAAGAAAGGTATATAGATTAGAAAAGCTAGGTTGGGTACTGAAGGATAAGGCAAGTTGAACAAATGCCACCAAATTCTTTTTAATGTTCAAGGAAGTCCCCTACCTCCCACTTCCCCCTTATTACTACCTATGTTCAGGAATACAGTACTCATATATATCTCTTGTGTACAAGATACACTGGAGCTATAACTAAAAACAACTAATTTTTAGGCAGTATAGAAATAATATACAGGCAGCGACCGTTTTAGGCATGTCCAATGTGTGCACAACCATACACGTGCACACTGGCAGAGCAAAGGGTGGGGGCGTTCCGCCCCAGGTGTCAACTCTGAGGGGGGTGACATTGCTGCCCCCTGGGACACTCGCCCCGCCCCCATGGACCAGCCCCCCGGGTGTGCTGGAGCAGCTAGCTCTGCCTCTGCACGTGCATTATGTCAAACCCGGAAGTGACCTGAACAGAATGGGGTCAGGCTGTTTGCAGGGTTTTTCTATGGTGTTTCAAATATATGCAATTTTACTTAAACGCGCAGTGCCTTGGAATGCAATCCCCACGTAAATTGGGAGTTGCCTGTAATACATGCAAGTCATTTCTGGACCATCATAGTACAGAGCTCCGGTTGTATCCTCAATTGGGAGGAAGTGCGAGATAAAGGATAGTCAGGAGAGAGACAATGAGCTGCGCTGAAAACAGCTACAACTTTTGATTGCTTCCATTGACTTAGCGTGAAGTAGACAGAGAGGCCAATTTGATGTGACTGCTCTAAGGGGAAACCAACGCCTACCTGCTGCATCAACCAAGGTAGAACTATGCTACAAGACAGCGTGAGCTTCTCCATGTTGCCCATAGACACAGTGCATTGCAAGCCAGTCCATATGATGTACTTGCCTGTACACACACAGGCTTCTGTCTGCTTAGTTCCTCCTGAAAATATCTCCCTGCTTGGTTACCAAGCCCAGTTGTGATGTTATGAACACTAAACTCTTGAACTTTATTTTTTTTAAAAAACTTATTGCTATGAGGGAAGTAAGAATCTATAACCAATGTTTGCCAATCCCAAAAGTGTGCTTTAAAAACAAACAAAAACTTTTCCAGTTCCATTTGTCAGCAACCAACCTATGTCTATGGTAAAGGAAGACAAATCCTCTTCATAAAGGGTAGATTGTTGAGGAAGGCAAAATGAACAATGGTCTTTTGCCTGGATTGGGGTTCATTTTAATAATAATAACAATAATAGTAATAATAATAATAATAATAATAATAATAATAATAATAATAATAATAACAATAACAACAACAACAACAACAACAACAACAATTTATTTATACCCCACCCATCTGGCTGAGTTTCCCCAGCCACTCTGGGCGGCTCCCAATCAAGTATTAAAAACAATACAGCGTTAAATATTAAAAACTTCCCTGAACAGGGCTGCAGTTTCACAGGTGTGAACTGAACTAATCTCCAGGCTAGTCCCACCCTAGCAATCCTGCCCCCATCCCAATGAGTATTGGACTGACTAGCTAGAAATGGACTAGCTTTTTAATGGAAGAAGAGGTCAACATCAAGCCACTTATAAGCTGTCATGATCCATACATTTTTACCTGCTCCTCTTCCCCGTCCATAATGGACTCAAACGCCCCTGCCAGAAGGTAGGCAACTGCTGTTTCCCCATCCATATGCAATATTGTTCCTTACTGCGTACTATAAAAGCAAGCAGGCGGGGATTAAAACCAGAGTGGTTAAGATACATTGTGTATGTTATTTCAGGATGAATACTTCTTTTCTGTTGACTTTCTCTTGCAACACCCCCTGTGCAGCCCACCTGTGAGCTGGGGAGAACAAGTTTAATTTATCATTAGCAGTTTATATGCCCTTTAATTGGAATCAATGTGCTAGCCTAGGCAAATTGTCTATGTAGACTCCCCTGAAATATCTGCATACCTTAAATGGCATGATAAGCTTGCTCAAAGGAGGCAGACAATTTACATTCTACCGGTGTGTTATAAATAAATAATAAGAACAGATTAGAATTATGCATTTACGCCTAGTAGTGAGTGTGAGATGCATAATTCACAAGTGGCGAACCCTTAAGAGACTTCTGAATTCCCCAATCTGAAGCATGCAGATCAAGGGATATTTTTCAATTCCCTCTGTTCCATGCTTCCGTTCTTTTTGCTCGCTTTCCTGGGGACCAAGCGAGGAGCTTCCTGATTACTTCTTATCAATTAAAGTGAATTGTTAGAACAGCTTCTTCTTTTTGGAAACTGGTTAAACAAATATTTTAGTGTTCTTCGCAATGGCCATATTAAGCCATCCCAGACAGTAATACAAGAAGAACTAAATTACTAAGAAACAAACATGGCCCGTCCTAAAACATTCGAACACTGTATCCATAGGCAGTTTATTTATTTGTATGTTTCATTTCTACCAAATTAGGGGTAGAGGTAGTGTTGGACTGCAACTTCCATCAGCCCCACCCAGCATAACCAATAGTTAGGGATGATGGGGGTTGTATCCCAACACCTGTGGGACATCATATTGGAGAACCCTAATCTAAAGAGTTCAGCAAGGCAGTGTCCATGATCTTTTATCCTGCCAACAATCCACCTTGGTTAATTTTGCTTAGAGATAGTTAGTGACTGGCCCACAGTCATCCAGTGAGCTGCAGGGCTGGGAGGCAATTTGACCCTAGGTCTCCCTGGACCAAGCCCGGTGTTTGCATTCACAACAGCACACTGGCCCTCCTTGAATTTATCATACTTAGTAAGGATTTGTTCCACTCAGCCATGCAACTCTCTATTTTACATTTCCACAAGCAATTTACCTCTGGTTGCATGACAGAACTAACATTATAAGGTTCATGCCTTTCCACTTCAGTGTTAAATCCCCACACTAAACATTAACTGGGTCTTTTTCATAGTACAGTGGTACCTCGGGTTAAGTACTTAATTCGTTCCGGAGGTCCATTCTTAACCCAAAACTGTTCTTAACCTGAAGCACCACTTTAGCTAATGGGGCCTCCTGCTGCCTCCATGCTGCCGGAGCACAATTTCTGTTCTCATCCTGAAGCAAAGTTCGTATCCCGAGGTAATATTTCTGGGTTAGCGGAGTCTGTAACCTGAAACTTATGTACCCTGAAGCGTATGTAACCCGAGGTACCACAGTACTTGTACAATTCCCTCTGTACAGAGACACTTAGCTGGCTTACTCATTGAATAAAAGAATCACAGAACTGTAGAGTTGGAAGAGACCACAAGGGTCATCTAGTCCAACCCCCTGCAAAGCAGGAATCTTTTGCCCAAAGTGGGGCTCAAACCCACAACCCTGAGAAGAAGAGTCTCATGCTCTCCCGACTGAACTAAGGAACGCTGTGAAAGTTTATTTCACCATGCACTTAGTTTGTGCTGTATTGTTAGATTTTATCTGGCCAAGTGAACGAAGTCACAGAAACAAATTGTACAAATAGCCATTTTTATTAATTTATCAAGTTCAGTGTTGTTCTACCCTGTCCGGACCCTCAGGTGACTTAAAAATTTAGATAACTGAGGGGTGTAATAAGATTAACAAGGAAGTGATAAACTTTCATGCTCCCATCAGCGCAGCCAAGGTATTCTCATTAAATATGGGTTCAAACTAGAACCCATATTTAAAGATACATTATCTGCAGATGCTACTATTGGGGCTGAAATCACATTTACCATCTATTTCTTTGTGAATGAAGCATTAGACACCAGATGAATAACTCTACAGGATATCTGACCTACAACATGATTTAATCTCTTACTAAGATTTTTCTGCACTGGGGATCAGGGAGGGGAACAGTGTAGAACACACCCATGGGTGAATGGATAGGCAGAAGACAGAGTTCCATAACTCCATTATGGCTACAGAATATTCATGTTTCTTATGTAAACCAATGCCAGAGAAGTAGCAGTGGATTCATCAAAAGACTAGCTTCTGTAGTCTCTTTGGTTTGACAAGTACACTAGAATTGTAATTATTGACATGTCCTCTAGAGAAGCATCCTCTGGGACTACCACCTTAAAGAAATCAGATTCCTTGTAATTTCACTAATTTCATCTAGCTGAAATCAATCATTTAGTCCCTTGAAATTTCCCTTTGATCTTTTGGAAATGCTTGGTACCAAAATTTTACTTTCCACTTTTTTAAAACTTTCCCATACACCAGAAAGAGTTTGGTTTCCGGCTTTCTAGTTACGCTAAAGCACCATCTTTTTTTTTTTTTTAAGAAAAGCACTCTCATATTACTAATGTGTAGGTGGACTTTTTCACCTTTTCATTTTTCTTCTCCCTACGTTTTATACTGCTTTGAGCATTTTCCAGCATTGTTCAACTGCCATTCACTGTGAGTTATATTTGCATATAAATTTAAACAGAAAGACTTCAATTATGCATAGATTCACATTCCTAGTGCAACTTAACACTACAAGGAAAAATGATGGTGTGCCTTTGGAACAATCATATTAACTCCTGCCAACAACACAACAGGAGTCCAAAACATTTCAGCTGACAGAAGGAAAAATATCATTGTACCTTAATGTTTAAAGAGAGCTATGTGTGTCTCAATTATCCAAACACCCTAAATATATGACACATGGTGTGCCTTTTTCTATGCATCTAATTAAAACCAATTTTAAACTGATTTTGGGGGCGAAGATTTATAATACTGTACAATATTTTAATGTGAAAATGAAGGCTGCTTGTACTGAATATATAGAATAATTCACTGTTTGATCAAACATGATTACACACCAGTATCTGCATCCTCCTCATAATTTAAAAAAAAAATAATCAGTGCATATTATAGATGACGGGGGGGGGGGGGGACGACGGGACGACCAGAGACATACTTTCAGTTGAAAGTTGATTAGCAAAGACTTGCCCCTACAGTACTTTAGCGTTCAAAGTATCTCCCTACAACAATTATATGTCAGTATTATCTGCCTGTTGCAGAAGGGAGACTGAAGCGGAGAGGAAAAAAAGAGCTTGTCCAAGACCACTTGTTGATTTCATGGCTGATGTGAAATTTTAACCAGAGACTTCCTGCATCAGGGAGCCCAGTCTATTAAACCACTATCTTGCACTAACTCCAGATACAGGAGGTCAAGCATTGTATTGTCCCTATAACTCCGAATGACATCACGAATGGGGAACCTTTGGTGCTTCAGAAGTTGTTGAATGCCCATTAGCTCTAGTGGGCATGGACAATGGTCAGGGACTGAGCTTCAGATCAGGAACATTTGGAGAGCCAAAGGTTCCTCACATCTGATTTATATCATTAGCTACTGACTGTACTGTTGCACCAAGCCACATTAACTAGCTCATAATGAAGAACTTCAATATGCCTACTTGGCTATGTTCAGTTCTGCCACCCCAGCTTGTGAATCAGGGTTCATGTTCTATGAAGAACCTAGGGTGCTCACTCAAGCTATTTTGCTGGCCTAGGCAAAATGTTATTGCATTTCTGTCCCTTGCATCTTGTTGTACATGGCAAGGTAAGGGATCGTGGTTCCTCGAAATGTTTTCCAGACTGTATCCTCTTTGCCATATTCCAAATAAATGAATGGAAGAGGCTGGCACAGACAAGGGGAAAGAGGAGTGATCAGAGATGAGACAGGCAACATCTTGTTCTAAAGGTTTGGAATGGGCGGTTAAGTTGTGTTTCCCCAGAATATTTATCTGATTAGGTTGGAGCTGTGCAATTCTGCCTCCTCGGCAGTTGCCTGCTCAGTACCAGTAACATGTCACACAAAACTGGGGTCCATCTTACAAAACTTGGAAAACCTTTTGAGGGATTTAAGGATGGGTGTGGGTGGTGGTGGCAGAAATGCAGAACCAAGGGTCGGTTCATATGTTTGTCCCAACTCATACCCACATTTCAAAACAAAGTAATTTCCCATAAAATACTTTTGAGCGGCAGTGAGTGACTCCATTTATAATTTAAAACTTACACACTACTTGCCTTCCGGGTTAGCGCCATCGGCAATGGCGGAGTTCCTCTGACCGAGAGGAACCCGCTCCGCAAAAATCGGGTCTTGCCGCCGCAGCGAAGGCGGAGACCCTTCAAAAATCCCAGGCGGAGGAAGCCTGGGAATGTGGGATTCGGCTGACACCAAAAGCGCCTCCCCTACTCGCGGGGAAACCCTTTTTCGAGGTCCCGAAGCGAAGTGGGGTGAGTGGCGCGGTGTTTTGAATCAACCGCTACTTTTACGGACTGAAGCCGCACAGCTGTTGCCGGAGAGCGCTGACCTTTTCCTGTGGACAATTGGACTCTAAACAACTATCCGTGAGTGGAACGGAAAATTGGACCACGAAATATTTTAATTTGGCACCGAAGCGGGAAGGTTCTAAACAGGAAGTCCGCCTTCCGCCTTTGTAAATAGATTGAAGCAAAATTTTGCAAGCTAAAGTCTGGAAAGTTGTATATAAAGGACTAAATTTCCTTCAGTTAAAACTACCGAAACCCCTCTTGGAAGCAGGAGAAGAGGAGGGGGAATCTTAGATTGTTTAAGCCTGCAGGAGAGAGAGTAAAGAAAGATAAATTTCCACCATCTCAAACCTGGGAACGGGGTGTCAGAGACAGACGTTTTGGGGAAGTTCATTGACTGTGAATGAAACGTCTTTTGACAGATAGTTAAAAAAGAGAAACATATTGATCCCAATGTTGCCTTTTGCGTTTAAAAGAAACAAAATATTTGAAAAATGAAAGTAATTTTATTTTGTTGGGCCTGCTTTTAAAAGATGGATACAAATAGAAATTGTCTCCTCTAGAGGGAGCTTGTTAAACTGTTGCTGGAGTCGATCTGGGGATTTCACAGCTGTGGAGATTAAGGATTGTGAGACCAGACTTTGACCTTGGACAAGAATGTGCTTAGAAGAAGTTTTGGTGCTTGCTTTTTGCAAAACAAGCACTTTGTTGGAGCAGCTGCATGAGAAGATGGATTTGATGACTGTTGCAGTCAGTAATTTTGGACAAACAGTGAATACGCATATAGAAACCATTCAGGAACCAACCCAGGAATCTGCTTTGACAGGGCAAATGCAGAAGATAATGGAGGAGGCTGTTGTTGAACCTCAACTAACACAAATGGAGAGACCCGAGGCCCTGCAGGAGCATAAGCTGCAGTCTTTGAAGACTGAACCTGGAGAGGGTCAGATTTGGAGAGATGGAGTACTGTTTGGTTTGGAGATGGGAAGTTGGATGGATCCCCCTATGCAGGGCCGTTTCGGCTCTTGGGATTTGGTTTTGGGCCGGGGGGGGGGTCTGGAGTTGTGGGGGCTCCTAACTTTGGAGGGACTTTGAAACATGCTTTCAAATACCTTTTGGATTACAGTGCTGACTGTGGAGAGTGAGCTGACCTGTCAAGGGGGGATGGAGATATTGTTGGGTTGGAGTCTCCCCGAGACCTACTCCTCAATGAGAAAGGAAAGAAATTAATAAAAAGATCAACAAAAGACAAAGTAAAGTGCAGGTATAAACAAGAAGAAGATCTGCAGAAGGGACATGGAAAAGACTTAAGAGCCTCGGACAGAAGATCACCAGGTTGATGGACTAGATGGAATGGATAGAAAGGACTGACATAACCCGAGACCAGGAAGAAGAAACGATGGATGAAGATTGGAAGAAAGTTTTTAAAAATTCATTTTGAGAAATAGTGTAAAATTAATGAGCGTTAGGAAAAATGTTGGAATGAAACTATTTGGCTTTAGTAGAAATGATATAAGGAGTTATGTATAAATAAGTATTAAGTTTTAAGTTTAAGTTTTAAGGCTTTTTATGGTAATATAAGGTTAAAATAAATTAAGGTAATTTAATGACAGAATACAGTGAAAGATGGAAAGGATTTGCTGAGTTAATTAATAGGTTAGACCGTTAAGATAAATTATAGAATAAAAATTGAGAAAGATGGAAAGAATTTGCTGAAACAATTAATTGAATTAGAATACAAAAAGGGAGGTGTGAGGAGGTCGATGAAACAAGTAAATGAAAGATAAAGATATGGAATATGGATGTGTGTTTTAATGTTATTGTTCTTTTTTTGCTGTATTGTTGTATTGTTTTTTATGTTTTCTTTTCTTTATGTATTGTAATGTATGTCCTGTTAATTTTTTCCCCTTTTTTCTTTTTTTGTAATTTTTAAAACCTCTAATAAATATCATTTAAAAAAAAAAACTTACACACTGCTTTTGGATCACATGAGTCATCAGGAATGTTGAGTTGCCAAAGTAGCAGAACTACAAAGTTCTGTAATGGAAGCACTCTGTAAGAGCTGCCTGATCCCAACAGACAGTTTACAAGCATTGTAGACCCTGGGTGGAACCACAAAATGGCAAATATGTACTAAGCAATAGCTTGGTCCCTCTGTCTAGATTAAAGCTGGTTGATCTAATAATCAAAGACCATGTACAGAACCAACTCTGTGTTAAGCAAGCTTAATCCTATTTTAAATCAATGGGTGAAAGCATGCTTATGTCTGTGTTTGATTGTAACCACAGTCCCACTAGCTGTGTGCCTCATAATTATCATAAAATTATAAGATATTTCAGGGCATGCTTTTTAGCTACGGGGTCCACAGCAATACAGTCTCATCAGCATTAAAATCTGCCTTTTCTCTAGCTCACTATTTTTTTTTCTACTTACGTCTGCAGACCTCGTGTCACTAAGTACTTTACTGGGATGATTAAATAACAACACCATTCCTTAAATTATGAATCCAGATGTTTATTTACATGCCACCATATACATTTGCTAGGAATGGCATAAAAAGAAATCAATACCAGCAGGCTGAAGTTGCATTTACACTGTGCATCTGCAATAATGGAGTTTAGTATTTGCAGTAATGCCATCATTTGAACAGTAATGAACTCTCTTTCCTCATCTCCTTCATGATAACCATCTAAAAAGATTAAGTTTATGCCTTACTTAAAGAATGCTAATCTGATGTTTTTCTTACATACTTCAATTTATGTTCACTTAATTTTAGTGCTTGTGCACTATTTATTCTTTTTTGTAATACATCATCTTTAACTAGAACCAAATTTATATGGTAAGTATATATCCGTATGACAGCTATGAATATATCCATCCCATAAAATTGTAACAACTTTTGAAGCTAAACTGCAGGTTATGCAATAAGCTTTGATCAGAGGAAGACATATAACACCATATTTTAGAGTAATAGTTGAACATCACGGGAAACAGAACTTAACTTACATGCTATGCGGCTTTATGTAAACAATTTGCATGATTGGTACAAAAACCTAGTTTCAACTTTGGCTGTGCTTCAGTGCAGGGCAGGGGTTGTTCAAGCAGCAAAACACAGCTATAACTCTCTTTACAGCTCTTACGGTCTTTTGCATCTAAATATACTGTAAATTTGAATCAACAAGTTTGGCTAATGCATATTTTTGTTTGTTTGTTTGTTTTTGCATATTTCAGAACAGGGATGGGGAACTTTTGGCCCTCCATATGTTCTTGGACTGCACTTCGAGACAGCATGGCTACTGGTCAGAGATGACTGAATCTGTAGTTCATACATCGGGAAGGCCAAAGCTTCTCATCTCTGCTTTGAAATGTAAACCAGCAGGTTTTCAAAACATGAGGAAACTTCTCTAACATTCTGGGTGGGATCCATGGCAGCAGCCATGCTACTAGTTCCACATGCCAAAGCAGAGTGTGCATCTTGGGCTAAATTGTGTTCCTGTGTTGACTTGCAAACCACTTTTGGCTTCAAAGAAAAACAATCAAAATCCCACTGTGTGCGAAGCCTTTGTCCTCACCTGAAGCAGCTGTTTAGATCCTGCCCTCACTGCCTCTGAACATATAATCAAACTAAGAAGCGTTTTCCCCCCAGCATCCAGATTTAGGCATGCTGGTATATTATCAAAGCGTATATACCTTGAATCTTGTGGCATGCAAAATTGCCTGTGCTATGTTCTTTGTTGCTACTTAATAAGGCCAAGTGGGTACTTTTCTTGCCGGACAGTTGCTATATTGATCCCTTACCAGAAAGCTGATACTCAGCTGCTCTCATCAGCCAGCTATATTCCACATAGCAGGAAATAAAGGTCTTGCCTTTCCTGGCCTTAATTTTCATTTATGAAGAAAATTATAGTTCTGAGTGAGAATTCTTTTCTTTTTTTTCCCTCAATAGAACCGAAATACTGTTAGAGGATGGATCTAATATCTTACAACATTTCTACTTCTAAATTTCAAAATGAAATTGTAAATTTGAAAATGGCACAGGCTTTAGTTTATAATGCTTTTGAACGTCAAAGTACTTTAAGTTTTTTGCCTGATAAAAATAGCAACCTTGAATCATGCTGGCAATATCTAAGAAAAGTATAAATTCCCAGGAGTGTGTGACCTGCTGAGGATTTAAACTGGCAAGTGACCTGGAGTGAAAGGACTAGGAAGCACACCCTTTAAGGGCCAGGTCATCACATTCTTTATAGATCCCAGTTGCAATGCCTTAAGTCCAACCTAGCACATTCACTGTGACTGGACACTATGCAGATATTAAAGACCCAAGAGCTTGGTATTTTATTAACTCTGCAATTCCTACTTTACTTTATTATTTCCATTTAAAGCAGATTTTCTACTCAAACATTTAAAAAATACAGAAGGAAGAATAATGGAACTTTTCATAAAATGTATCTTGAGCCTTGGACAGTTAATACTTATGAACACATATATTTTTTCTAACAGATGGGAAAGAGTTTAAAGAAGATAGCCAGCTAACACTTGGTTAACATACCTCTGTAATACTATTATGCCACAGTATATTCTGTTGCTTAATGAGAGAGAATGCATAGGACATGTTCTAGTAGAGCCAAATGAGAAATTTAGACACGGCATATGAATGACCCTGCTTCTCAATTCAGTCGCACAATTTCCAGTAACTTCATGGTAGCAGAGAATGGCTCAGGTTCCCTCCAGAAACAGCTAACACTTCCAATGGCTTCAAGGGTGATTTGCATCCTTCAGCAGTAAGTGGAAACTTCCATATAATGTGTAATATTATTCCCCGTGTGCCTCACAGGAGAATACTGTTAAATGTTAAATCTTTAGAGGACGATAATAAACTATTGCTTTTGGGTCTCTACTACATCCACTGGTTGTGTTGCCATCATTCATTACCATCCTAGACCAGGTAGAGTCCCCAGTGCAGCAGGTGTATTTGATGTGATACACCTGTAATGTTCAGTTACAGCCCAGGGGTTAACAGCCAGCCAACAATAATTATCCTGCTATATAGCTCACAGTTCTTGTAATATCTATATATTACACAGTGCCTGTAATATCTACACTGACAACATTATTTTCCTTCAAACACAATTCTTCATTTCCAGTTTACATTCCCACTTCCCAGTACAACACTCTGTTTTACAGCATTAGCCACTGCCCAGTAATTCTAGGATCATCTACTCTGCAAGTTGTTGCTTACTGTGCAAACTAATTAATGCAATGCTTTTGATTCCAGGAAATGTAAAAGAAACTACAGAAAGACCCTACCATGGAAATTCAATTTTTAGAATGGTTCATTTTAAAATAGAATCTGAAGCTTAAAAGAGCTCGTTAAAGCAGGTTAAAAGCAACATGTTGCTTAAAACCTTAGAGTGGCATAACTGAAAACATAATCAAAATAGATATGTAAATTCCTGTTAAAAGCAAATGCATGTAAAAGCATCTAGGTTTCCCCAGTTTAGCCTCAGTATCCTGCTTTAGAGTTTCTATGGCTGCTGAGACATTGTTTAAATTCTGGTTGCAATGCTGTACCCTAAGAACATAAAGCAATGGCTTTCAACCAGTGTGCCATGGCACCCTGGGGTGCTTTGAATGATGGTGAGGGATACAACCGGCAACACTGGTCTCCCCTCCCTCTTCTGATGCCTTCTTGCTTCTCTGCCTCCCATAGGCTTGCATGGCTGTGTTGCAAGCATGGCTGACTACAAGCTCCCCAGGTGAATGGTTCCTCTGGAGCTGGCCAGTGGATGCTGAGCTGAGGTGGCTTCAGAGTAAGCAAGCAAGAGGGTGTGGGAGCCCAGCCAGTCCGTCTGCCAGTCCTTGCTGTTGGGAACAGACAGACAAGTGGGAGGCTGGACAGGAAGGCATTCACTGCGCTGGCCTTTCTTCTGCTTGTTGTGTGCAATGCTTGCCTGAGAAGCAAGTGTCTGGAGCCAAAGGGCAGCCTTTCCACTATGCAGGCCCAGCAGTGCCCACTGTTGCCACTCAAGGTGAGTAAGATGGTGGCTTCACCTTCAATCAGTCTCTGTCAATCTACTAAGGCTGGGGGCATCCTCTTCCCAGGTCCCTGTGGAGTGGCGTGAGGAAGCACCTCTCTTTGGGGCAGGGGTGCTGGCTCAGAGCCCGGAGCACTCCCAAGGAGAGGAGAGAGGAGAGGAGGCTGAGGGAACACTCCACAAAGGAGGGTGTTCAAAAAGGCACGAGGGACTGCCAGCTCTGCAGGTAAGGGGTAACATAACTGGACTTCTGAGGCTCAGAGTGTGTTTCCCTGCAGGGGAAAGAATGTAGTTGGTCAAGCGAGCCATGGACTCAAAAAGATTGAAAACCTCTGACATAAAGAGACAAATGAAGCCCAGCAATTCTCATGTGCCTCAGAAATAATCTTCCTTCCACCATCTTGCTACCATTGTTGCAAGCACACTTTGGTGAAGAGAAGTAATGTATTTACGTGGTTTATTCCATTTTACCTTCAAAGAACCCAGTAAAGTAGATTAGGCTGATGGATAGCCATTAGTGGGACCAAATTTGCTCCACCCCCATCCCTTACCTGAAGGATGGTTGCAGTGGCATTTGGTGTGGGACAGGAGAGCAAATCAAGGCCATAGTATGCCTCCATGGGGTATTACAGGGTTGTTGCCACACCACAGTCTACAGCTACAAGATTGGGAGTGGTCTGGAGTGTCCATAGGGCTGGGCAGGTACAATAGGGGAAATGCTCTGCTGCAAGGCCACTTTGTACATGTTCAGCCCCCACATACCCCAAGGCAAGGTGGGATAAGTACATCCAATCTTAGCTTAGGAAGTCACTGTATGCAACAGTTGACCTACCCAGGCGATGTGAGAGGGATGCTTCCCCGTTTACACAATGAGTAAGGTCACCTGCTCTCATTGTTTGATCGGCTCTTATTGTATTTCAATAAATATGACCATTCCAAAGCTCTGTCAAGCTGGAATCACCAAATGCTGTGCATAAAACTGCTAAAACGGATTCCTCCTTAAACCCTAGTCATCATCATTTCTATACAGTACTGGTTTTTCCAGATTATGATCTAAGTGCCTCACAAATACAAATAATCATTATAAATGTACAACAAAAACACAATAGTGTCATAATCCAGAGCTGTAACCAATATATGAAGTTGCCTTTTCTTGCCACCATATGATTGTGAATGTTCTGACAAAGGTTTTTGCTAGATTTTTGGTAAAACCTTTTTGTGTCATTATCTCTGTGCTTATTTTTAGAAAGTGTTTTCCTCGTAGCCAAGTGCTCAGCAGTCGAGGCACAGACAGTGTGTGTGTTCTCCCCTGGATCATTATGTTACCCAAATCTGATCAAAGGACAAGGGACTCCAGAAGCTTGTCCAGCTGTGGTCTTATAATAACACCATTAGGTTTTGCTCCATAATCAAGGCCCCTAAAAGTCAACGAAGCTTTGGGCTTAGTATCTGCGACAAGGTTAACTGAAATCTGCTGCAAGGATAACCACTTTAGCAGATTGTATCAGCAGGAAATATTTAAACACTATTTAAAAGGATTTTAAATAAGGAGATTTTATTTAACACTGCCCAAATGCATGGCTAGAGGAAGTGATACAGCAGACATGCCACAAACAGACATACGCCTCTTCTCTACTGATCCCCGTAATGTTACACCAAGTAAATGGCCTAAATCCATCTGTTCTCAAGCTAAAACACTGATATGCCAAACTCAGCTAGCCCGATTTGCCCTTTGATTTCGGGCATGCTGAATCTGCATCCCAGATCTGTAGAATTAATGACACTCAGCACCGATCAATGGCGATGTCACTGTTGTCAGTCAGACTATGCCATCTTATGTTTGCATTATAACTCTAAGTGAGATGCTTGATTATTCCATAAACCCAGCATAATCAACCCATTTTAATGGTGGGGTGTTAGTGGTGATTTAGTTTCTTATCATTCTCACAAACCCTAAGCAGTAAAAAGGGAAGGTTGTATGGTGCATTGTGAACACATGCATGATGTTCTTTCTACATATTGTAGTTATAAGTTTGTGGGAGGAACCCTCTAAACCTAAGAAATTAATTTCAGAATCTACCTAATATTTGGGATAGGAGAGGAAATGCAAGCTGCAGAACTGTGTCAGACAAGGAATCCCTGAGCTGGCTCATGCCTGGCCAGGCTAGTTAAGTGCAGAGACCTTAAGAAACAATACTGGGACATTGTCCTTCCCACACACATACCATAGAATCATAGAGTTGGAATAGACCACAAGGGCCATCGAGTCCAACCCCCAGCTCTGTGGAGTGGACAGAGAGAGGAGAATTGGCAGGTTGCCAAAGTGATAGGGGGCATGCTGCCTTGGGAAAGAAATGACTTTTGCAGAAAGATTTTGAAACAAGATGACAAAGGTAACAGGAAGGAGGTTTGGGTTTTGGTGAGGGGTGTGCTGAGAAGGAGGAGTATAACCAAGGCAAGAACTATCTTGGCTGCTGACTGGAGAGGCTGCAACCAAGAGACTGGAGAGCATGTTTCTGGCTGCATTGGATTCAAGCTGGCTGAAGTTGTGGGAGAAGCAAGGAGAGGCACTCATAATGCTATGGACTCTTCCTCTCTGTGCAGATCCAGGTGTATATGGGTGTAAAATAAACCAAATATCTTAAAACGCTACAGCCTCCACCGTTCCCTGAATACACAACTGGAATCCCTGGAAGCTTGCTACTGCATGGGAGAGATCGGGGTGGCATGTAACAATACCGTATTTACTCAAATCTAATGCTCACCTTTTTTGGCCAAATTACATTGCGAAAATTAAGGTGCGCATTAGATTCGATGGCACATTTACATTCGCCAGCAAATACTTTTTTTGGTTTCAAGGTTCTGAAAATTGAGGTGCGCATTAGATTCAATGGCACGTTAGACTCAAGTAAATATAGTATACTCTGGTGTTAGTTGTCATAATGACACCTTTCAAAATCAAGGTGTGTTTGTATGAATTCATCCAAATGATGAATTTGAGGTGTGTGTAATGGGCTATCATTTCTAAGGTACATGCCCAATCTAAACTATGCATTAATTTGAAACACATGCCAAGTACACCTTTCCCTTATTAGTGTATTCATGCTTGGCTCCCCCAGTTTCATAATGTGAAATAATGTATCTGACACAACACCAACAACCAGCCTTCTGCACTGGAGTTCAACCCCATAAACATTTCCTCCAAAGAAAATCTCACTGAACTCAATATGAGTTTACTCCCAGAAAAGCACACATAGGATTACAGTTGGATTTGGCCACAGTTTTTCCCTTCTTCTCCCTTGATGGCCTTTTCATCATTTAGAAACTGCATTGCTACTTATGTGATGGGTGAGATCAAAAGGCATGATTTGGATTGGCTCAGGGTACTTCTAGGCTGCCACCATTTCCAGATGGGATTCACATACCAGTAAATTTAGTTGCATAATTCAAGCTGATTTGGAGTTCTTGCACATAAAAGCACACATCTCATGAAAAATACTGAAGGTTTCAACAATAAGGAAAGTGATGGGGTATGCACTGGAAAGTGTGGGATAAAGCTTGATGCCACATCATTTAATATCCCAAAACAAATAAGAATGAACGCTCAATAAAGAGCCGGTCATCTAACCTCCACACAAACTTTGAGCTAACAAATTAGGATAAATCTTCAACAAACAGCTCACCTGGGAGCCTAAGAATGATCTTTTCCCCTCCTGAGGATGAGCCTGGCTAAGCTCAAAGCAATTAAAGTTAACCTGGACAACCAGTGTCAGCACCAGGATTTTGGGGGTCATTGGGAAAGATGCCTTTAATAGGACCCGTCCTCCACATGGGGCTACCTCCTCATTGCTGCTGTAACTGCTCTGCTGCCTATACATTTGTCCCATCCCTTTGGGTTCAAACTGCCGTCACTCCCCCCACCCCGGGAGATGATAAGAGGAACAGACATTATAGTTATTGCTTCTTGCTCCTGTCACTGCTTGCATTCCAGCAACAAGTCTAGATAGTTTGTTTCTTACATCCTCCTAGATTCAGTTCTTTAGCTCAGGTAGAGGCTGTCGGTCAAAGTGGCCTGAGTCCAAAGAACTGTACAATTAGTTCCACGTGACCCGCAAGGGTTTAGCTTTGAGTTTTTCGAATAGCTACCTACACTATACCCTGGTAAGTCTCTTGGATATGGATGAGCATTTCAAAAGTGGTTTGTGATACAGTACTGTGGTTTGCACTGTTTAAATGGGAAAAGTTTTTCTTTAATTCCACTGGGCATTTCTAAGCCCTTGGGAAACACCTAAAGTAGTTATTGAGATTACTGACATTGAATTTTTTGCTGATACCTTACAAGAATTACTACTAGCTTGCCTAGTCATACTGCAAAAGCATTTTCACCTGTTTCACAGAAAAGTGGCATAAAATTATAAATATATAAATTGTATCATTCTCAAACTGCATCACAGAACATTTTCCCCGCAGATCTTTTAATAATGCTTTTTATGATAATATTACCACCAGTCTGTATTCCAAATTCTTAGAAACCGAAGAATAAGACAGCACACACACGAGCACACACAAAAAAGATTGATGGAGATCTTGAAAGAAAAAAAAAGCCCCAAAAGATAAACGACACTACAAGAATATAGGAAAACCTGGAGGGGGGATATTAATTGCACCTATACATTTGATAAATATTTATTTTTTTGCAGAAGAAAAATGCATACTAGTTTAAACTGTCATTATGCGAACCTATATCCTATTTTTCATATTATTAGCAATACATAATGTGGTAGTTTATATTCAAAAATAAAACCAAAATGTATATACCTCATGTATTTATCTAGAAATACACCAAGGTTACTATGGTTACGGAAAATCCATTACCTTTGAATACAGAATGAAAAAGTTTGACTTAAAGTGTGCACTATTTATTATAGTATACATCAACAGCCTTCAGGGGGTTCTCTAACTGGGCTCATTTTTCAGTGTCAGAAGTGACCCACCACACTAGTAGCTTATGGGATGTGCACGGCAAGAAATTTTAACGGAATGCATTCTAAGTTTTCCTGCACTAACTCAAAATGCAGAAATGCCACACATTTAAAGAAACTGTATCATCAGAAAATGAGTTGCGTTTTGTCCCACAAACTAGTTAAGCCAGAGTATTTAGATTCTGGCCAATTCACACATATTTCCCATAAAAACGGGGTGGTGAGTCAGTGCAAATAATAGTTCAGTCCTGTGTTGTAGACCAGACTAATGCAGTGAGAGTAGTAGGAAGCATCCTTCCACATTGTATGAGCAGGTGCATCTGTATCCTGTGTCCTCAGGCAGCTGCCAAACCTCTAGCATCCTGGCAGAACCCATTAGCAGTGACCACTATCCAGCACCTCCTGGGCCAAGTGGCTGGGCTGGTGAATCTAGCATTGATGATACACTGTAGGAAATTTTAAACTGACCTAGCTGCTTCCACTGACTCAGTTTGTGACCAACATAAAAGGCCTTTCCCCAATATAAAAATCTATGGCAACTGATTTGTGATGGCTCATTCAGCCATGCAGGTCACCTCCTTGGTACTGTGGTCAAACAGGCTTATGTGAACCAGTCCACAGTGTTCTATGTCATAAATAATAACAGTGATTATCCTAGTTCTGTGAACCCAAAACAGCATCATCCATGCAGAAGTGGTGAAGCTACCAGCAAGCCAGGAGAAAGCCCAAGGTACACAAAAGTACTAACGCTGGCTGACTATTGGAGTGGTGTAGTGGAAAAACAGGGGAAGCAGGACTGAAATTGAATATCCTGCGCATATGTATTCCATATTGCCTGATGCTTGATTCAGAAAGGGTAATCAGTCTAAAATGCCAAACACAAGGTGAAAATATATCTTCTCCATTGTATTCCATACAGGACTCTGAAAAATAACTCACCTTTGACAATATGTTTTGTTTCATTTCCAGTATAAATAAGCTGATTATCCATGTATAAATAATATTGTGTTATAATCCCATTTGGTGTTTTTGGTGGAGCCCAACTCAGGAACAGAGATGTGGGAAATGAAATCGCTGTAGGTGGCTGGACATTTTGTGGAGCTGTGGGGGGGGGGGGGAATGAAGGAAAAATTTATAACTCCTAAAGTAGACTTTACATTGAAATCTGTAATAAAATTTAAGACAATGACAGCTAATTGTTTAGACTTTGGAGACAACAACTTAACAATATAAAATTAACATATATTGAAAATGTATTTTTTTAAAAATAAAAACCCCAATTGTGCTTGCTAGTGTAGCATCTCTGGGTTGGTCTTATTTGCACCTCTAGAGGATGAAGGCAGGAGTAGCTTTGTCAGGAAATTGGCTGCCCTCTCTTCAGTTTTTCACTCCTGCTTCAAGAAAGCAATCACATCCCCTTTGGCTCTCTTATTTCTTCATCTTGGCTTACTTTATTCTTTCTCATTTCACTTTTTAGCCCTCTTACAAGTCACTGTCTTTTTATTTCTTAAAAAAAAGTACAGTAGTTTTAAGTATTTCTCTCCCTTCCCTCCTTCTCCACCACCTGACTTAGGAAGACAGAGAAGCGGGCAGCTTCCCCAGGTTCTCCCAAGGTTTCCCCACCCAGCTAAAATGTTTATTTGATTTCACTAATCATAGTTGTGGGCCACAGTAGTGGATTACAGCTGGGATTGGCAGCAGCTAGGATGCTAAAAAGTCTCCTGGAAACTCTACAAGCATGGGCATCAATTGCCGCCACCCCCATGCGAGACATTGGAGCAGCCCTTTGCAGCAGCAGTTGCAGCCGCCATCCCTTTGGTACCAGAGGATCATTACAGGTACAACTAAGAGGGCCAAACTGCTCCCTCTCCTATGATCTGTGAGAGAACAGATTTCCCAGATCAGACAAGTGGGCCCATTGCTCTAGAGACATGGGGAGATCAGCTACCCTTGCCCCCCCCCCAGTACACAAAACTGAAGATGGGGTCAGCCTCTTTCCTGTAAAAGGTACTCCTGCTGTCGTCCACCAGAGACACAAGTAAGCCCAACCCAGCGATGCAACACTGGACAAGGAAAACTACCGTTCAGGTAGGTACAATGGTACAGTACTTTCTGCTTTTCCATTCTGACAAGTACCGGTACACAAAGTTGGTGTAGAAGAAATAATTAATATAATTATGTCAATGAGAAATACTACTAAGCAATCTGCATACTCAGTTCTGTGTAAAAGACTTCAAGCAGAAGCAAGGAGGGCCTGATTCAGTCGGAAAGGATGAGAGAAAACCTAAATGCCATAGCTATTTACACTGAACCCCATTCTGATCAATGCCAGAGAGGGTCTCCGCAATCTTCTATCATTGCTCTAAGCTGTGGAACAGCCTTGTTGATCCAAGTGCAGCCTGATCATTCACAAGCCTTTTGCATAGCATCAGCCAATACTGGTTGGCAATGTGCATGTTAAATGATGAATGGTTCAATGGGGAAATGATGAAAGCTAGAGGGTATGATTGTTGTCATTCTTCTGTATCATCAGTGGATTGTTACTATGCATGCAACATGAGCATCCCAAAATAGAAACTGCTTACATTGACTTTGTGTCCAATCCTTCTGAGGGATAAAACACATGTTCCCCATGGCTTTATTTGATTTTTTTGTGAAGCAAAAAAATCATTATATACATGACAATACATCTGCATAAATGAGATTATTTTCCAAATCACCTATAGAATGCTTGTTTACACTACCGCAAGTACCGGTATTTAGAAGAGAAAAACAAGAGCTAAATGTTTTACAAAAGAAGTCCTTAGATACTATTATATTCAGTAAAGTCCATGGTAATGCTGGACTTCCATATTTAAGTATTTGCAATTTGTTTGTGTGTTTTTTCAAAGCCATCCACAAATAATCTAATTTTCATTGACAAATAGTAGCAGAGCATTAACTTATCAATTCACTAAAATATCAGTGAGTGCATTTAGAAGACTCTAGATGCTAACTGGATTTAGGGATTTGGAATGGAACTTCAGAATCTCAGTAGACATTTTATTGCTTTTTACTCTTTATTGTATGCTATAGTGTTCTCTTCAGGGTGAAAAAAAACAGAATATAAATTATTTTAAATACATAAATAAATAGAAAATACTGAGAGATACATTTCAAAGTAACCTAGAACTGATGTTTGTGAATGGCATCTGTGCATAGATTCATACAAACAGTGCACAAATAGTGATGATTAAGGAACTAAAAGCCAGTCTGCATGAGAATTACCATATGCAGTAAATCCTACACAAATCCAGAATGGAGTTCCTAAATTGGTTGGATGGCATATTGTACGCCTCCTTCCAGCCAACTCCTGCAGCCAAGCTGGTGCCAGATGTATTGCTCTGCTTTCATTTGAACCACATCAGTGAGGTCAAGAGGGGGGTCTTGGTATCTGGGCAGCCCAGGACCTCCATACACACTGCCCAGGCTTCACTGGGTTTTTGATACAACTTTTGGGAATGGCTGGAATTAAATGGATTACACGCAGATATGCTTGTAATGAATGCATGCAGGGTCATGACCCTTCCTTATGAATTCTCACAAAACCTCGAGAAATAATTTGGAATGATTCAAATCCCAAATGGAGCAGACACACACCTTTTGCAAGCAAAATAACCACCTTATTTTTGTCTGCAAAGCAGTCTTGCAAAAGCCATGAGTGTGTAGTCCTCTCTAGAAAAGACTGCAAGCTCCTTCCCCTACTGAGAGCCAGCAGGTCTGCGAGCCAAGGCATACCTCCCAATGCTGGCCCTCAAAAATAAGGGGTGCTGTTTGCGAGGAGGAAGGAGATTTGGCAACCCATCACCTTGGCTGTACATCAGGCATGGGCAATTTGTGGCCTTGGACTCATTTCCTTGCTGAAGTGCATATTCTAATGTATATTGAAGTCCTTTTTAGTTCAGCAGCCATTTTAAGTCATTTCTGATTTTATAGGTTTTAACTGATCTGTACAGTGGTGCCCCGCAAGACGAATGCCTCGCAAGACAAAAAACCCACTAGACGAAAGGGTTTTCCGTTTTTGAGCTGCTTCACAAGACGAATTTCCCTATGGGCTTGCTTTGCAAGACGAAAACGTCTTGCAAGTTTGTTTCCTTTTTCTTAACACCGTTAATACAGTTGTGACTTGACTTTGAGGAGCAACTCATAGAATGCAGTGTACATAGTAGCCTTTTTTGAGGTTTTTAAAGACTTTGGTGATTTTTGAAGCTTTTCCAGAACTTCTTTTGCAGCCATTTGGTAAGTTAAGCTTTTAAAACTTTTTTGGGGGGGTTGGATTTTGGGTTGGGGTGCTTGGAATTCAAGGACTTGGTGTTGGGAAGGGGTTTGCAAGAATCTGGAAGCTTGTGTGGTTTTTTCTGCATTTTTATGATTTTTTGTGACCACTGGGCCACTCTGCTGTTTTTTTAAAAAAAAATCTGGATTTGAATTTCTGTGTGCTGGGTGGCTGGTGGAACAGTTGGGGAGGGGTTTGCAAGAATCTGGAAGCTTGTTTTTTTCCTGCATTTTTATGATTTTCTGTGACCATTGGGCCACTCTGCTGTTTTTTTAAAAAAAAAATCTGGGTTTGAATTTTGAAATGCTCTTTACAGTATGTGTGACTTTAAAGAGCACTTAATAAACTCTTGTTGTACCAAATTTGGCTTTGTTTGGACTTTTTTTGACCATAGGAACGCATTAATTGATTTTCAATGCATTCCTATGGGAAACCATGCTTCGCAAGACAGAAAATTCGCTAGATGAAAAAAACCACGGAACGAATTAATTTCGTCTTGCGAGGCACCACTGTATCTTTATTGTATTTGTTGAGTTCACTGTACACTGCACCAAGACAATTATAATTAAGCAATATATAAATTGCTGAAATAAATAAATAAATAAATAAATAAATAAATAAATTCAAAACCACCTGCAATCAATCAGTTAAAACCTCTAGGGGGTGTCAGACAGGGAGAGGGAGAGAGAGAGAAAGAGGAATGGGTGGCCCCACCCATTTTGGGCTATGGCCCTGCCCACTGCTTGCTTAAGCCACACCTACCCACAGCTAGCACGCAACCGCTTGTAGATTACTTCTGAGGGCACACTGAGGTCATGGTTGGAGGATATCTGGGTTCCTGCTTCAAATTAATTGTGGCAGGTAGAAAGCACAGACAGAGCCTTTTCAGTGGTGGCACACTGCCTATAGAGCACACTATTCACCTACATTGTTATCTTTCTGGCACTAGGCAAAACTTATTCTACAAAGCTTTATAACCAAAGTCTTTAACCCAGAATTTTGTTTTTGTTTTGGGGGCTTTGTTCTTGCAACTTTGTATTTTAGTATGCCATTTGCCATTTTAATTCAGAGTTGTATAAGATGACCTGGTAAATTTTATTTCAAGGGTGGAATATAAATCTTTGAATAAAATAAAAATAGATAAAATAAATTTGGAGGGTTGCATTTTTTTGTTAGCAGGGGAGGAGTTTCACTTTAAGCCTACCCAATGAGTTTCTCGAGACAGACGGATGCCAGCAATAACAACTCCAACTCCAACTCAGAAGCAACAATTTGGAGAAAAGAGATGAGCCACACTTCATTTGAGTATGCAGATTCTACAATTATTAGGCAGCTATCTAGGGTGATAAGAGTGAATGATCTATTATGGCAGATTAGGAGGTAAAAGTGAATGTGAGGAAATTCCACCGTCTGTTATTCTGGATATGAACAGCCTGGGGTGTGAACTTTGTCTCCTTAGGACGTCAGCATCACCTTCTGCTACTGCATCACTTGAAGGTAAACTTTTATGAAGGTAAATTCTTAAAAGAAAATCATCCATATAGTAATCCAAGAAACAAAGAAGGTTGTGTTAACTTATAGGCCTTCTTTGAAACAATGTTAGGGCCAGGTCCTTCTTTCAGTTATGGTAGCATAAATTTGCCATCAAGAAAACAAGCAATTTTGATTTCATGGGGAAAGCTATGGACTGGTGTAATTTTACAATCTGGCTCAAGTTATTTTCTTTTATGTTTAAGATAAATATCCTGCAAATCTTTTGAGAACCCTTTCCTCAGTAATTGATACACAGAAGTTACTGAGCTAGTCTCTAAAAGCAAAACCCGAACATATTATCTCTTTCTTGCTGCTCTTGAGCTTAATACCAGCTTCAGAAATGCTAATTTATGCTTGCAACTTTTAAGTTTCAAGTACAACAGATTAATAAACGGCCCAATTGGCATTTTGAGGTTCCATCAGGCTGAAATAATTGTTGCCTGTGCTGGTGTTTAGCAGTTAAGAGAGACCATGGAAATCAACCATTTGATTCTCAATTTCATACTGTGCCATACAATCAATTCTTTTTAGTCAGACTGTCTCTAGATTTACTTCTGAGCCATAGTAAAATGAGGAAGCTTTCATTAATCTTTCAGATGCTTCATATTAATGACAAGGCTCTTGCATGAACAATGTAACAGCAATTAAAAAGCCCATTAATCTGCATTACAGCTATTAAAGATGCATGTCATTAAAGGGTATGGAGTTTGATTCATTTTAGCACCCCCCAAAAAATGGAGCAATTATGGTCTGGCAATGCACTTTGTCATCAAATTAGGTTGGGGTTTTCCAGCAAATGGCTTTGCAGCATTTAGCTCCTCTCCTATTTTATTATTCATGACTGAAATGTGGAAGTCAAGACCTTTGAAATTACTTTACCTTCTTGTGGAGTGGAGATGTTCAAGGCATGCGAGCTCTCAGTACAGCCAGCCAAAGTGCAGGCCGTTAGGGTTACAGCATACTTTGCAAAGGGCTGCAAGCCTGTCAGGGTGCCTGCAAAAGAAATAAGCAATGCTTTGTGGAGGTGTGTACAATATGCAAGGATCACAGAACATTAAGATATGCCCTAAGATAATTTAGCACAATAGCGAATCTAGTTGTACATCATATGTTTACAATAGACAGGGACAGGTCGAGTCTCATCTGAGAAATATTGATAGCCTTGCTGTAAAACTTCCCTGGAGATTTCTCAGAGGTTTTGCTCAAGCCGGATGTTCCGATTTAATCTTTACCCTATTTAGAAATTCTGAAACTTAACATATGGAAGGAGAATCAAGATAGTGCCCAATAGCCTCATCCTGGACCTCCCTGTGTTAATCGGTCAGTACATCTGATTCTGTGTACACTATTGGTACCCTGCATTTTAAAAGGATGCAGATTGCACGCGCAGAAATTAGACGTGACATTAATTGCATGAATGTAATTAACATGTATCGTTTTTGTTATGTAAACATCAGCCACAGGAAAGTCTGAGCAAGGTCTTGGGATGGGGGGGGAGGGGAATTTCGCTTGAAATGGAAACAGACATTTGGGAGACGAATGTTGGTCAGGATCACAGCTAGGAGAAAAAGTCAAGCTTTCCTTGCCCACCTGCAAGACTTGGAGGCTTCGCTGTGGCAGCTACTTACATAAGAAAAATGTGTGTGTTAATTGCATTCAAAACATCTACTTTAGTCCAGAACCTATTGATGCAGATTTTGTGCAGAAGGAATAATCGATATGTGGAGGTCAGGGCCACGACTGGCGGATCCAGTCCCAATCCTCCATTCACACATTGATTTTACCTATTGATTTATAATGCCTGGTTCAATATTTTTGCTTTAGGTTAAATTTAGGGGCAATCTAGGGTTATGCAACCCAACCACCCAGCCCATCTAAATCCCTCCCCCCCTTCTCTAAAAATTCAATTGACATGAATATTTTGTCCAAAGAAGAAGCCATATTGCCTCCAACTTTTGCTTCAGGCGCAATTCAGTTGGGCAAGTCTAATAACCATAGGAAAGAATTAGGGGAAATTAATTAGTTACAATTATTTGTCCAGTTTTTATGGGCTACTGGAGCATTTTCGCTTCTCCTTTAGGTCCTTTTCAGACTAAACTAATTTTTCAACTTGGTCCACTCAGCCTCATTCTGTCCGCAGGGGCCTCTGCAAGAGCACAGCCTGGCAAGAGGGCCACATCTGCTCATTTCAACCCCCTCCAGCATCACAATTGGGGTTGCACTTTCTCTATCAGTTTCTTAGCTGCTACACTCTGGGCCAAGTGACCGGTGCAAAACCAGAATTGCTCTCCACTCTCCCAGAAGCAGCCACTGAGGTTTAAATATACATGTTTGTGTACGTGCACCACATCTGAGGTGAAAAGCGGCCCACAAATTTTATGGATAAATATCACACCATATTTAGGTACATAGGAAGCTACCTTACAGCAAGTTCCATCTTGCTTAATTTTGTCTACACTGACAGGGGCTTTCCAGGATTTCAGACAGGGGTCTCTCCCAGCCCTGCCTGGAGATGCCAGGGGTTGAAACCTGAAAGACTGTGACCATCTGCATGCAGAGCAGAGGTTTTAGCCCTGAGCTGTAGACCTTCCCCTATGCACTTACCACATCTACCGGCTCCATCCACATTTAGGGATAGCATAGCATGCTAAGGGGACGCGGGTAGCGCTGTGGGTTAAACCACAGAGCCTAGGACTTGCCGATCAGAAGGTCGGAGGTTTGAATCCGGTCGGCGGGGAGAGCTGCCGTTGTTCGGTTCCTGCTCCTGACAACCTTGCAGTTCGAAAGCACGAAGCGCAATTAGATAAATAGGTACCGCTCCGGCGGGAAGGTAAACGGCGTTTCCGTGCGCTGCTCTGGTTCACCAGAAGCGGCTTGGTCATGCAGGCCACATGACCCGGAAGCTGTCTGCGGACAAACGCCAGCTCCCTTTGCCAGTATAGCGAGATGAGTGCCGCAACCCCAGAGTCGTCTGCGCCTGGACCTAATGATCAGGGGTCCATTTACCTTTACCTTTATAGCATGCTAATGGTGTGCACTGATCACTGGTGCACTGTTGCTACACATGAATGGACAGAGATGTGCTAAGTGCATTTAAACCATGATGGGATGTGACTGAATCATTTACAAGAAAAACAGATTTATCTGTGGGCTGAGTCATATAAATCAGACCTCTGTGTTAATCGATCAAGAATTACTACCACCATTTGGTTCCCAAGCATGATTTAGAAACCCCATTTTACCCACATCTATTAATTGAAAGAGTAGGCACCATTTCTTTGTTCTTGAACCACCCTGGTTGCGAATACACAACAATGTGTTTAAATGATGCCCATCTTCTCATCAATCTCCAATAGGTGAACTTGCAAGGCCATCAATCAATGCAGAGTAGTGTTATACCAAATATTTCTTCTGTATTTTTTGGCTTCCCTCCCATCAAATATGACCACTTTGTATTTCAAAGGTTTGTCAAATTTATTTAAATTCACTCACTTCTCAAAGGTTAATACAATCTTACTGGCGGGGAGGGGAAGCTTTCAGCCTATCCTGCAAAACCAATGAAATTCAAAACTGGGACATATACCAAGAACTATGATGAGCCACAATTTAAACCATCTTTATCACTGACCATCTTTTAAATATTGTTCAATGTCACTTAGGAATTTTGAACAGATAATTGTTTCACTTGAAATATTATACGGTAATTCTACAGTATACACTTGCTATTTAATAAAACTTATTAAAACACAGAAATATAATAAGAAAAAATCTTTATATTTGGGCTGCATTTCATATACTGCCTAGCTGTTGTGCTTTTTCATTAAGAATGGAATGTAAATGAAAATTTAAAAACCACAGCCTGATGGTACAACACTGCTGGTTTTTCTTCATTTTCTTCAGATAAATCAAAATAAGGCCTCAAGGTTTGTCTTCCGAAACAGATACTAAATTAAATATTACTAATGATTAAACGGGGGCTATTTTAATAAAAAAAAAACTTGCTTTGCATACCAAGTGGACCTCTTGTGCTAGGTGTGATTTCAGTTCGCTGTTACACTCTTAACTTTACATCCATATTTAACAAATGACATTATTCAGTTTCATGGGGTCACTGTGTCAAAATGTCTGTGTTGGAATTTTAATTTATTTTCAAAGGTTCCCTTCACTGGGCAGAAAGAGTGGTACCTTCAATTGATTTACTGTCTGTAATCTACCATGTGTGTTTTTTTTTAAAAAAAGACTAGAACTTTTGCTGTGACATAATATTTTTTAAAGGAAGAACCTGCCTGCATTGCAGTAGTATTATAGAGTATTATACTGCAAATATGACAAGGGATCAGAGTACTCTTGTCACAAACTAAAGGTTCAGTGATTAAGACAGAATTTTGGAGATATAGCTATTCATATGCAGCGCTTTTTTTCTTTAAAAAAATGTTTAGGGGTTCTCCCATTTTGACTCAAGAAAACCACCATTTTATAGTTCAAATTGGGGGAAATACAGTAAATGGACAAAAGTACAAAGATTCACAAAACGTTTAGGGGTATGTGTACCCCTGTCTACCCCCAGAAAAAAGCACTGTTCATATGTATGGTATATTTGATTAATTTTATTCTACTGTTTATTAATTTTGTTATGCTTTTATGAGTGTTTATGTTTTACAAATTATGTAAATTAACAGTACAAACCTATACATATACTCAGAAATAAACTTACTCCCAGGAAACTGGATCTACCATATATTACCGCATCCTTTAAAAAACTGAAGTTAACAGATAACTACTTGGGAAGTCATAAGTATCTGATGGTGATGATGATGATGATGTTTTACAGATGAACACATACACCGTTTTTAGTCCCAATGCTACTCTGCAATCAACTCAATTGCAATCCACATTCTAGCTAGAAATGTGCTCATTTAGCTTTTTTTAAATATTGCGTAGAGCTCTGTAGGTGTTGTTGGTGAACTCTAGCATTTGGGCATACATGGATATTCATAGCGCAATACAAAACTGACCAAAATTCAAGACAAAGTTTTTTTGGGGGGCCCCAAATCCAGTGCTTCATCATCTACTCAGCTGTCATAACTAATGCATGATTATGTTTTAAGATAAAAGTTCTTTCTAAAACCCACTACAAGTACCTATGACAGTCTCAGAATATTTTCATAACAATGCATAATTTAATTTGCTCAGCTATAAATTAATGTGTGTGTACATCAATGAGGATCTTAGTTATGGGGCTGCTGACTTTGTACTGCAGGATAGGCAGGCGCTGAGTATAAATTTCACTGACTGACTGGAAGTGCAGAGGAAATGAGTGGGTAATGAGAGCAGAGCAGCCAGTTCTTTAATTGAATTAAAAGCTGGGTGACACCAATGCAGACACCTGTCCAATTACAGACAGGCCAAGGTGTTTACCATTGCTGTACAAGCGATTTGAAGATGACAGAAATCTTTCCGCCCACAGATTAACATAATGAAGGAGAACAGATTACAGTGGATGCTAGCCAAACAGCTAGGTTGGCAGCTGAGAGAGGAGGAAAAAGTACCTTACTGAACTATGTAAATAAGAAGTGTACTTTTTTCATACCTACCAACTGCAGGCATTTGTATGAGGCAAGGGGTGCAGCCAGAAGGGACAGATGCAACAGGTTCCCCAAGACTTTATTCAAAGTTAACACATTTCATAATCACATCTGATTAGACAGATGTGTGTCTTTCGGTATTTTCTGCCCACTGCTGCCCATTTTTTAACATTTTTGTGGTAAGCAAACAGGAACACAGCTATCCTTCAAAATCCACATCTTTCTGAATTGTCCTCAAGCCAAAAGGTTTCCACAAAAATTCATATATTAATTAAAATAACATACAAAACTACATTTGATTATGAAAAACGTGAATGCGAATGCATATGAACGTATCTGTACTGAATTCCCAAGTGACCTTTTAACTCCCTGTGTTAAAATAACAGCATGCGCTGTTTAGGTTGCTACTAGATTGGGACCAAGGGCTGCAACATTGAAGCCAATTAGATAATATAACAGGGGTTGGGAATCTTTATCAGCTTAAGGGCCACATTACCTTGTGGGGAACCTTCTGGGGGCCACAGGCCAACAACAAAGGCAATGGATGTGACTCTTATCTTTGCACAGCGAGCTAATTATAACCATGGAAAAATTAGCTCCATCCAGGCAAGCAGAAGGCATTAGCACAGCTCAGGGGCACATTCCAGCCAGGCAAAAGCACTCAAGAAAAGCTTGTGCAAGGTTAGTAAAGTGTGTGGCCTGGGATGGGGACATGGCTTAAGGGGAGTTCTGAGAGCCAGACAAAATGATCTGGAGGTCCACACCTGTCCCCCTGCATTGTAGTCTCATGCATATTAGTGACACTTACCAATTAACCACACAGGCCCATTCTCATGTTGCCACCCTCTGAACCTCTCATGGAGGAGGCACATGAAGAAGGGCCTCAGATGATTGTCACCAGGTCTGGTTTGGTTAACATGGGAAGAGGAGGTCCTTGGGGTACTGCAGGTCTGAGCCATTTAAGGGTTTATATGTCAAATCTAGCAATCTGAATTGGGCCCAAAAACTAATTGGCAGTCAGTGCAGTTGAGCCAGGATTGGGGTTATATGCTCAAACCATCTTGCCCTGGTGAGCACCCCGGCCACTGAATTCTGCACCAGCTGAAGTTTCCAAGCTGACTTCAGAGGCAGTCCCACATATAACGTGTTGCAGTAATTTAACTTAGATCAGCATATTGCTGACAATGTACTCCAAACCTCTGGATGACCCCAAACAGCGGTTTCATGTGGATGTTTAATGGGATGGAGAATAAATCAAACCCTGATGAACCCCATAATGAAGGTTCCACAGGGCCGAAGAGCACTCCCCAAGAAACAACCATCCACGTAGGACTGGGACCACCATAAAGTAATGTCACCCCCCCCCCTTTGAGGTTCATCTGCTTTAATAGTGGAGTCAAGATCCCGGTGGATGCAAGCAATTTTATCCTCATACAGTGGTGCCTCGCAAGACGAAAAGAATCCGTTCTGTGATTCTCTTCGTCTAGCGGTTTTTTCGTCTTGCGAAGCAAGCCCATTGAAGGATTAGCGGATTAGCGCTATTAGCAGCTTTTAGCAGCTTATCTGCTGATCGGATCAGCTGATAAGCGGCTTAGCAGCTTAGAAAAGGGGGGGAAGGGGGGGGAAACCAGCAGGAACTCGCAAGACATTGTCGTCTTGCGAAGCAAGCCCATAGGAAATTCGTTTTGTGAAGCACCTCCAAAACGGAAAACTCTTTCATCTAGCGAGTTTTCCGTCTTGCGAGGCATTCGTCTTGCAGGGCACCACTGTATTGCTTTGCAAACAAGTCACAGTGAGCTACCATCAGTTCTGCCACCTCCTTCAGGCCAGACTGTAAGAGGCCCCTCACTACCCAGAAAAGCTCTGCCATATGACACAAAGAGGATGTAATAGAGGCAACAAGGTATGTATTGTTTGCTGCCTTCACTGCTACTAGGTAGGCTTGAGGATTAGCCCTCAACCAGAGTTTGATTGCATTTGATTGGTGTAGGAGAGGGCTCTCAGAGACTATCATGACAATGGCCCAAGCCATTCAGATGTTCCAGAGCAGCCTTTCTCAACCTGTGGGTCCCCAGATGTTATTGAACTACAACTCCCATCACCCCTAGCTAGCAAGGTCAGTGCTCAGGGATAATGGCAGTTGTAGTCCAACAACTTCTGGGGACCCACAGGTTGAGAACCGCTGTTCTAGAGATTGGACAGTGCTTCAACAGGAACACCAGTCATATCAGTTGGAAAATCTCACAGGGCCATCTGGAAACCCATTTGATCCATCAGCCTCAAAGAGCAGACCATCCTCATAGGTCCCCCTCCTCTACAAGGGGATAAGGTACCAAAAGCCTACTTCTCAACAGCAAGTGATTTGACCATGACAAGGGGCTGATGACAATACTCAAGCCCATGGAACATGAGACTTTTGCATGCAATAGAGTTATGGATTTGACCTGAGAGGGGTTTTGAGGGCACAATTTAAGTAGACTTGACCATTGCTCAGGGGTATTATGTATGAGGGATTATATGGGGGCTGGGAATCCAAGCCAACCTTACCCCACCTCTAACCTGTTTTATTCATAAGCTATCAGCTCTCTCATCACAGTCCCCCATAATATCATCACATTCTCCATGTGATACCCAATTGTCTAAGAACATAAGAGTGAAGAAGAAGAAAAGCATTGAAATGGGCTGAAAATAAATGAGGGGTGGGGTGGGGGAAAAGACAGAAAGGCAGCAGGTTTTTGAGTGGGATTTTGCTTTCCCTTTAAAAGCCCATGTAAAAATTGTCAGAACACAAAAATTCAGTGCAGCTCTATATAAACTGCAATGGAACCCCAAAGCTCAGTAACATCAAACCACTAAAATATAATTTGCTATTTAAAACAAAAAAGCTCGTTCTGACATTTTTCTTAAAAAAAAAAAGAGAGAGAGAAACACGCATGCAAACATCACATTTAAAGGTTTGGTTCATGCATTTGCTTATGTGCTGCAGATAACTGAAACCCTGTGTTGTTGCTTCTCTTTTTTAACCCCACCACTGTGGTGAGTCACACTTTGTTGGTGTTAAGCGTTAATGCAAAATGCATTAGCGCTTAGTGGTGAGATCTCTGGATCGGCTGGTTCCAAAGAGCTTAATAGAGAAGCCAACACTCCAGCATTACATGGGATGCTAACACTTTGAAAACATCAATAATGCTTACTTTATGCTTATTGAATGCACTTTCAAACTGCTCCCTTCCATCACTGGAACATTAGAGGGAAGTTCTATGGTTCCATTTCTGACCCTGATTTGACATCTGTTTATCTTCTGTTGCATTTACATTAGATTCACTGATGGCTCAAACCCTATGGCCAGAAAGTCTAGTTTTCAGAATGTGCTAAGAACATTTTACTTGTGCAACTAACACCAAAGGATTAATGCTGTTATTATATCCAAATCAGTAAGAGTCAAACTGACACACACACACACAAAATCAAAATTGTTGAGTCAGTATAGGATCAAGAACACCCACTTCACTTCATGGTCACTTTGGGAAATTTAACATTGATTTGTTCTTTTTAAAATGTTGCAGTACTACATGACAGTATGTTGACGGGGTTCTTGGACTCAAACAGAAGCTGGAACTTTTGATAGTAAACAAATAAGTCAACGTTCCTATTAGCCCAATCAGAGAACCAAAAACAAGGCACATTTTCCCATGAATATATTTAAAGAAAACCACAAAACAGATACACCCCTATCTTTACAAGAGAGTTCACTGTCAAATTTCCAGATGTTGAGGGCGTAGCCCATGCAGCTGAATCCTCCTAAAGTGGCTCCTCCCCTAAAGGCACCTTTGACAGATGAACACACCACCTAAATTCACCCTTTGAGCATAAACTGCTGCAACTACTTAGAGAAATAAATTGTGTTTTGCCACTTCTTTTTCCCATTTGAAACAGTTTGTCATAATCTATATAATTGTGTCATTGTGCAATGCAACTTTCCTTTCTATTATTGCTCTGTCTTGCCCAGGAGTGGAGGGAGGAGGATACCAAAAAAGGAAACAAAATACAGAGTTGGGAGCTTATGGTGTTAGTCAAGTAAGTAAATTCCATGTACCCCCAAAATATACACATTTTTGCAAAGCAATTCCCCCTCATATAATGCATTTTGTAAGTTTTCACTAATGTATTCACTGTAATGCACACTTTACCTCAACACATGCATGTTGGTACGCCTTACTTGGCTGAAGAACTGCATTGCAAAATTCAGAAAAATGTGAATATTGAAGGATTGGTGTGTTTCACTTCAGATACAGTTATGGAAAGTGCAAATGAAACAGGTGCACCTTAAACTGTGATCTGAATTGAACTGCTCCCCCATCCCAAATCAAGATGGATCATTTATTTGAAGGACCAAAGTGCATTATTGGACACATGGACTGCTCTGTGCCAACCAATGAACAAGCAAACATTGTAGCTGTTTGCTCGAACAAGTTTTGGGTTTTTTTGCATCAGGTCTGTTTTACATACGGTTGTGTAATTAGTAAACACTGAGAGCAAAGATTATTTCCCTGACATCTTTTGAGTTCACATATTTGAGAGAGTATAATAAATCTCTCCTCTCACCATGCTTGTCCTAGGCAAGGACAATGGACAATTACATTCTCTGCACTGACTGATGAATGTATGAAATGATTGTTCTTTCTTGCTGTGAATGTCACTCAAAAGTAGCTAGTAGAAACTGGAGCAATGATGGCATGGCACTTCTGTCTTCTATGTCTCCCTAAAGCATATTTCTCAATCTGTCCACAGGGTGGTGAAGGGAACGCAGCAGTGGAACTTCCACAGTAATGGCAGGTCCCTAATCAACACAATATTAATAAAACAGTTTGGAGACCATTACAGGACTTCTTTGGATTAGTGAAACCATGATTTCACTAATGTATTTTGATTTATGATCCTACAACAGGACTAATATCAATGTAATTTAATCATACGTCTATGCTCAACTATAGGTAGAGTCAACCACACAATAGTTAACACCCGAGTACTGGGAGGTGTGGGGGAGAAGAAGAAGCTTTTCATCAGAATCCTATGCTTCTTAGGGGTCTGTCATATCCAACCCAACAACAGTGAAAAGTTATAACTGCAAAAAAGGTTGCCTAAGTTAAACACTGCCGTAATGCAGATATTAATGTTGTGCAGCAATTGGATGCAATAAAAGCTGACTCCTTTTGGAATAAAAAATGTCTAAACGCATCTTTACTAACCAGAAATTATTCAAAACAGATACAAAACAATCAATGATACATCCAGAAAGTTGTATAAATCAAGTGCATGATCAAGCATAGGTTCTTCTTCTTAAATACCGTATTGTCCCGAATATAAGCCGCACCCACAAATAAGCCACGCCTTTAAAATTCAGGGGGTGAGGGAGGAAAAAAAGACAATACCTGAATATAAGCCGCTCCCTTAAAATTTCATAGGCACTCATACCTGTAAATGGCAAATGTAGAAAACAATCCCACGGGTATCATTCCCCTGTGCTGCTTCCGGGGGGGGGGGGAGACATGCCGCTTTGTCGGCAGTCTTCCTCCCTTCCCCCTTCTTTCTGGTGGTTCAGGAGAGACTTGGGAGCCACAGTCAGGATGGGGGCCACTGTCCTGCACCCCTGATGGCCCTCGTGGTGGAGTCCCGGGGGGGGGCACTCTCCATTCCAGCCTTGGAAAGCAAGGCAGGGCCACAGACCTAGGGCAGCTATTTCAGCAGCAATATCATAAAAGCCAATTCTTGTAAGGTCGCGAATATAAGTGACACATGAACTTTTCATGGTCAGAATTTTTTTGGGGGGAGGGTGGTTTATATTTGGGCCAATGCCCAAATATACAGTGGTACCTCGGGTTAAGTACTTAATTCGTTCCGGAGGTCCATTCTTAACCTGAAACTGTTCTTAACCTGAAGCACCACTTTAGCTAATGGGGCCTCCTGCTGCTGCCGCGCCGCCGGAGCACAATTTCTGTTCTCATCCTGAAGCAAAGTTCTTAACCTGAAACATTATTTCTGGGTTAGCGGCATCTGTAACCTGAAGCATATGTAACCTAAAGCAAATGTAACCCAAGGTACTACTGTATAACAGAACAGATCAGAGCAAAAAAATCTAAACTCTGTCTCTCCCATAGTCTGCATTAGCCTGCATCCAGCCTAAGGTTACAAATCATTATCACATCCTTTTCCCACTGTGCCTGGGAAGAAAGACAAAGGCAACTCCCCTTTAAAATGGCCCAGGATACCTTAAGGACCCAGGTGCTTCTGGGCTCTTGATTCATTCCAGTCTCCTGCCCAATCCTGACAGTAGCTAATTATAGCACTCCACCAAGGATATATAGTCTTTGGCTGCCCAACCACTACCCCCAACACAGAAGTCTATACCTTGAGGCTTGAACCTCCACCTCCTGTTTGCCTTTGCATTGTGCTTTCCCACTGAACAACTAGACTACACAGAACACTGCCTGCTGTGAGTTCATTGTTGTAGTTTTTATTCTTCTTTGTGCACATGGCCCCTTCTCCTTGACAAGGAGAGACCTCTATACAAATGTGAGAGGCATTATTCCTACAGCAATATTCCAACCTGTCTCATGGGAAGCATCTAGGGACTCAACTACATTAGTAAAGAAACAGCGATTTGAATGCGCTATAAACATGGAGCGGCTCTGTGTTTGGTGTGGAGAGAACAATCTGGCTCTCAATACGGCTAAGACCAAGGAATTGGTAGTGGATTACAGGGAAAAAAAGGCGGACATTCAGCCCTTGTATATCAACGGGGAACGGGTGGAGAGGGTGGCGGAATTCAGGTTTTTGGGAGTGACTATGGATCAGGGCATGACTTGGAGCGCAAATACCACTGCTCTGGTGAAGAAGGCCCAGCAGAGAATTTATTTCCTCAGACTTTTAAAAAAGAACAATCTGAGTGAGAGACTGCTGGTGTCCTTCTACCGAGGCTCCATAGAGAGCATACTTACATACTGTATTTGTGCTTGGTTCTCCAGTTGTACAGCTAGGGAGAGGAAGGTGCTCCAGAAGGTCATAACCACAGCCCAAAGGATTATTGGTCACCCTCTCCCACCTTTGGAAGAACTGTACGGTTCCCGTTGCCTTAGGAAAGCAAACAACATCCTGCAGGATCCATCTCACCCGGGATACAGTCTGTTTGCACTACTGCCTTCTGGCAGGAGGTATAGAAACATCAAGTCTAGGACAAATAGACTGAAAAACAGTTTCTATCCAAGAGCTGTGGCCTTTTTGAATGCTGTAACTCGATAGTGAGACCTGGGAGTTTGATGGGTGTGGGTGGGGGTGTGGTTGGAAGGTGGTTTGTTTGGTTGTTGCTGTTGTTTTGCTTTTGTTGTTTTTAAGGGTTGGCATCCAATTTCGTTGCACTTGTGCAATGTTGCACTAGTGTAATGACAATAAAGAATCTATCTATCTATCTATCTATCTATCTATCTATCTATCTATCTATCTATCTATCTAAACATGCAACACCAGATGGCGCAGAAAATTTTAAAACATGATTTTCCATAGATATTTTTTTCCTTTTGTTTCTGACTTATTGATAGCATTTTTTCCTGTGTCTAGATCCACACCAGGTTGCTCATCTAAAGATTTCTACCTACAGTACCATGGGTAAGATGCATAAATGATATTGTTGTCTTTATTTCTATTCCATACTTTTTAAAAAGTGGCATGTATTTATTTCTTCTGTATTTCCCCCTGATGGTTTTACCCTGAGCAGCGGCTCTTCTAAATAAATAAATAAAAATAACCCAGGTGGCCTGGGTTATTTTAGACCACAACAAACAGCAATTGGATGATCCTTATTCTGCTAGGATAATGCACAAGTATTTTGCAGATACATAAAGGGAAGGAGACAAATTATGGGAATTTTGATTTGGCAATACTGATTTTTAGATTGTGCATTAGATGATACAATGGTAAATACTGAGTATCAAGCAGGAAAAGCATTTTTCCACTTGTCTGACTGCAGATCTGATTCACTGAGGCTTGAAATCTCATTTGCAAAAGAGGCAAAGTTCAGCTGAAGAAAAGTCCGGGAAAAGTATTCAGGAAAGTCATTTCTCCCTCTGGCATACAGGCATATGAATCTTCAGAAGATATCATATAATTACCCATACATGTATGACTTCCTGGAATAACTGCATAACAGTATAGCCACTATTGTATTTCTATTCCACTGCAGTTTCACATACACTCATGTCTCAGCAATACACACACACACACACACACACACACACACACACACACAAGTCTGATGAGGTGCCTCACTACTCCAGAAGACTTACAGTTGTCAATATTTGTGCTCTTTTTAAAAAAAAACTACTGCTACAAAACACACTATAGAAGGCTATTTTTTAAGGATACTTCATATGTCAACTTTTTTCAAATATGGCTAACCCAAGTGAGAAAAAAACATGTGTCTTGCATCCTAGAATGAAACTGGAAATCCCTGCTTACAGAGGCTCCGGAATTCAATGAATTTGCACTTTCAATATTACGCTACCCATGCACTCATCCCCTCATCACGCAGCAGAAGTGGAGAACCTGTGACCTGCCAGATGTTGCTGCACTGCAACTCCCATAATCCCTGGAGCTGATGGGATTTGTAGTTTGGCAACATCTGGAGGGCCACAGGTTCCCCCTCCCTGCCACTGAGAGAAAACACCAAGTACACTGAAGAGATCCTGTACAAATGCTGGATCTCCCTGGCCTTACAACATAAACCCTGCAGGATCTCCCCGTGTCCATTAAGTATCTTCTCTCCCCCCCCCCACTAAGGAGGAAGCATGAACATCTCACACCTCTTCCTCATTGTCTGAACAAGGCGTACAGTCTTTGCTGGTTCATTTCTTTAAAAAAAACAACACAGAGAATGAAAAAGGCAAACCATATTTTTAAAGTACAATCTAAAAAGTAACAACTGTCTTTTCAGTGTTAGCCATTTATAAAATATACACTCCCTGTATATCCGCTTTAGGAGATTTAAGTTGATTTGCAGCCTTTTCCTTTAAAATAACAAAACATATTTTCAACCGAAGCAATCTTCTCCACCAAGGAAACAAATGCTTCTAGCACAGGTAAGCCTGCCCTTATGGCTTTCTGATTTATTGGCACAACCTGAGCTAACAGCCAGCAGAGTTTCAGTTCCTGTGAGGTTTCCCATGTCCTCTGCATTAACTCATGTGTTAGTAGGTGGCCACCTATCGAACACATTTCCAAACACCTGCAGACCTGCCCAGCTGTGCAAATTGCTTTGTAATCAACCTGCAAAAGGCAAGCAGGAGAATTCACATCTGAAGACCACTAGATGTTTATCAGCTCTTTCAAAAAAAAACCAAGTTGGCCAGAATTCTGCTACAAGGCTTCTACAAGATTTAGGCAGAGAGTTCTGCCTAAAGCTCTGAAATTAATAATGACTATACAATAGCAGAGCTAACCTTGACAACTATGCTGACTATGAATTATTATACTCAGGGTCAGCCCAAACTATTTTGGCATCCGAGGCAAACCACAAAATGGTGCTGCTGCCCCCCTGCCAGGAAAGAATGGGTGAATGAAGAACTGCATCAGGAACAAAGGGGAGGGGAATAAAGATCTGCACCTGAAACAAGGAGAGGAATCAAATCAACCTTATCCGATAGTTGAAGGAGGAACCAAAGGCCTGGTCTTGTGGGGAAAGGGGCCCGCTGCAAGTCACACTGAGTAGGTGCAGACCCCCAGGAGACCCCAGAGGGTAGCCCCCGCCATTTCCTCCTTAGGGGTGGGAGGAGACCGGCAGTGCCTCCTATCCACCAAGAGGGCACGAGGTGGCAGATCTGGCCTCCATGGACACTGTATAAGCTAAACTAGCTATAGCTTAGGGCTACACTCTCTTGGGGGCCCACAAAAAAACAAAAAAAAACTGGACATACATTTCCAAAATACAAGATAAAAAACAAATAAAATAAAACCTACATACAGCAACAGTGTTTTGTGTTGTGTAGTCTCCTGTGATCTAAGTAATGCCCCCCCCCCCGCTAGCCTGCTCACTAAAATATTACTGGTTTGCTCATTTCTGTATATAGGCTGCCTACATTATGCTATTTATAATTATTAGTAGTTTGCATCATATACTTACACCTATTATTATTTCATGTTATAGCAAGTTTCTAGAGACTAGATTATGAGTCTTTGTAAATTGTGTTTCTAAAGGAACTTTTATTATTGCCAAATGCCAATGTGTTTGCATTAAGTTTGTTATGAATAAAAAATCATTTTAAGTTAGAGCTTAATAATTATTTCACTATTAATATACTTCTTCTTAATTGAATTTCAGTTCAACAATTACTTTGATAAAATACATATTTTGTTATGTGCAAATGGCTTTAGATGCCTATTAGGTCCATAAATTACCATATAGCATATATTCAACACAAAAACAGTGACAATTTGTTGTTGACAAAGACAGCTGGACATATAAATGGCCCCATTACCTTCAGTAGCTTACGGCCTCATCAAACCTAAATCCGGCCCTGTCCATGCAGTGTGCTACAACTGTCACTGCTACCATGGCAGGAGCACAGGCAATCTATTCCTTGGAAGCCAGATCTTCTGCCTCTGTAGATCCTGCAACCTGAGGCCATCACCTCATCTTGCCGAATGGGTGGGCTGGCCCTGACTGAACTTTATTTTTAACCTAATTTATTTACTGCCTTTCAGTTTGCAAAAGGGACCCAGGGTAGTTTACAATATTACAACATTACAAAACTAGTGAGCATTAACTCAAGGAGGTAGGAATTATAACAAGTGGAACATCTGGAAGAATAAGAAGATCTTAACTGCACAAGTCAAAAGTGAACCTTTCTTAGGAAAGAAGTTTCACAATTTGGGTGTTGCAATCAAGAAGGCCCAAATTACATTTATGGACACAGCTGTCACTTCACACACACCTTGCATTCACATTAAAGACTACCAATGTCATCAATTCTCATAAATAGGCATGAAACCTTGCCCCTGTTCCCCACTGATGGATCCTTTTCTTGGGTTTGTTCATCAGTAACTAAGCATTACCACATCAATTGTCACATGCAAAGTTGTCACTTGTCTGAAAGCACCCTACATGTTGAACGTTTTTCCTTCTCTCTTTCTCTAAATAATCCCCCCCCCCAGAAAGTTATTTCACACATATGACTGCCCCTCATGTATATTATATTTGCTCAGCAATGGACTATGTTACTCAAAATACTTTCAAAACTCAGTTATCAAAAGGCTTCCCTTTTCAGCTGCAAGCAGTTTTACATAGTGGTATTTTATTTACGGAGATAGAGTCTGCATATTTCTAATTAAATATTTTGCATATATTAAATATTTACTTAAAACATTTAACCTTCCAAAATAACTTCACAACTTTGGGAATTCTTCCCAGACTGGGTATGGGTAAATTGAACTCCAAAGAACTATGTAAGGCAGCTTTTGGTTATTATTAATCTTTTTTTTTTCATGTTCCATATCAACCCTGGGCTCAGACTGAGATGAGGTTCAAAAATATTTTGTAATATGTATGGGTTTATTATTAAAAAGAATTTTTAAAAAAATTTATACTGAACATACTGAAAAATAACCTTTTGGACCCGAGGCAACGATGAGATCCTGATTTTAATGTCACCTAAATTCAAAACTTCTTTTTCTGTTCGCTTGATGACTGATACCTTTTAAATCAAGAACAGAATCAATGACATAAACTGAGCAATAAGTAGAAAATGCTGCTGTTTGTTCAGGATTATCTTGTGGATATCAATAAGGAGAACTGTCATTCCCCAAATATTTGTGCTGACAGAATCTTTTCATGTGAATTTAAGCAAACATCAACTAAACAGGTATAAGCACATGGCTGAACTGAAAAGTCCTTGAAATACATCTGCTTGACCACAGTGCTCTCAAAAGTTAGCTTGCTGACTTTTAGATTTGATTACTGCATGATACCAAAACCAGTAAGATGTTTTTATTAGTAATGGAGAAATAAAATGATATTGCCACAGTTATTTTAAACTACTCATTTGCCAGCAAGGGGCTTCTGGAAAGTTGAAAGCTATATACATATATAGCCCCTAACCCCTTTCAAACATAGCCAAAGCACAAGACAAAATACACAAAAATTAAAGCACAGGACTTCTTAGCCAATCAAAATAATCACTATCAGCAGGCCCCACCAATAGCCACCATCTCCCACCAAAAGAAATGGTTCAGGTAGGGTGGTACACTCTTTTGCTCATTCCCCTTCCCTTTTTTCTGTGTAAGAAGCCACAGAGAGAAAAACAAACAAAGGTTTATAAGGGGGGGGGGATTGGGCACTGAATCCCTCCCTGTCAATCAAGCCAGCCTAAGCCAATCAGAACCATGCATTCTTCCTGCATTCACAAGCCAATCAGAGCCATCACTTCTTCCTGTGGTGTCATTTGCAGTACAGTGGTACGAACTCGGGTTACGAACTTAATTCGTCCAGAGGTCCGTACTTAACCCGAAACTGTTCTTAACCTGAGGTGCGCTTTCGCTAATGGGGACTCCCACTGCTGCTGCACCACCGGCATGCGATTTCTGTTCTCATCCTGGGTCAAAGTTCGCAACCCGAGGTACTACTTCCGGGTTAGCGGAGTTTGTAACCCGAAGCGTTTGTAACCCAAAGTGTTTGTAACCTGAGGTACCACTGTATATGCCAGAGAGAAATATTTTACAGTAGAAGCATTGTTTACGTGTATGTGGCCATGAGGGGGGGGGCAGGGAACAAGCAGGTGGCCCAAACATGTATGTGTTTGCCTTCTTTTGCTTACTAGAATCCTTTTTAAATATTTCCGCCTATTTTCCTTAAAGCCCTGTGCCCTCCCCGCTTTCTTTGGATATCCCTTCCCTCCTGACATCTTCCTGCTTCTCAAACATGAAAGCTGAAAAGGATACTCCAGACAAAAGAGAAGACATTCTCTAACACCAAAGCAATTCCCAATCCTGTTATTCCTAAGGGGCATTGGCTTGAAAACAGAAGGAAATTTGTGGAATATTGCCTAAACAACATGATCCAATAAGCCAAAGCAGCGATCTTTTACTCAGTGACCATATAAAGGCTTCCAGGTCAGGCTTCCTCCCCTGTCTGGGCAATAAAGATATGGGTTGTTCCTCTCTGTGTATTTGCCTTCACGTTGTCCTCCCTTTGGCTTTGCTTCACTCCACCTAGAGACTTGTTCTCTTTCTCATACTCATGAAAACACCAAATTATTTTGCAGGGTCTGAACACAGTTGCTCATCTCACCACTACCAGCAGATTGAAAATACTGCTTTACAGACATATTTATTGGCATGTACCTGTGAATGCACTAGCATTAAAGATCTCCGTTCTGACAGTAGGTATGCTGGGATCATCTTTGCTGGACGCCTTTAGAATGTACTTCTCAATTACACCTTTGACCCCAGCTGGTTCGTCCCATGTAACCTCAGCGCTGTAACCATTTATGCTGTGAGCTCGTGAGGGTGTTGGCACGTTTTGCGGGACTGTGGAAGGATAAAAGAGGAACAGAGAAAACAGCAGTCCTAAGAAGACTGTTGCCCCATTCTTCACTTTTAATAGTTGCAGTAAATCAGATTCGCCATTAGCATAAATACAATTTATTAGAGTTGTAACTTTCCAGCATTGATTTAATATGACTGCACATCTTGAGCCATTCACTTTTAGCTATATTTCAAAACCATCAGAACTCCATCTACATAACATTCTTCTTTGTCTAGTTCAGGTTTTCAAAAAACATTTAATGTATCATACCTGTTTGAAACGTCACTCACAACAGAAGGGGGTGGGCTGTAGAAGTTTAAACAATATAATGATGTATCCAAGTAAGACCAGATAATTAGACTGTTATTATACACGAGCATTTGAAATTTCATTGCTGAGAAGTAAAATTTTTGCTAAAATGATGTCTTTTTCTAAACAACTGGAGTTTCATATTTTCAGGTTCCCAAATTACAAAACCTAGAGATATTGCATGCAATCAATCAAATTCTGTATTATAAATGGATATGTGTCCATTAATGTCAGCAGATGGTGGGTTGCAGGGACTAAAGTTATCATTAAGAAGGAAACAAAGCTTGAGATTTTGCAAGAATATGCCTTTGCTTTGGGTCAGTTCAAATAACAAAGTACATGTTGCTGCTTTTTTGTTTTGTTTCTTTATAAATGAAGATAATTAAAATAACTTTCAAAGCACAGCTCATGTAAGTCTTGCAATTCTTATGGGTTTTTTTAAAAAAATATTATTTCCAATAACTTTTAACTATTTATTAGATGTTGCTATATCAAGTAAAGATCTGGCCAGAAACAACTTCATCACAGATGACTGCACAATGGATGCCAAGGAAAGGCCCAAGGAACTCTATGGCAGGATGATGGATGATAGTTTTGCTATAAATGCATGTGTACTCTAGAGTCCTGGTGATTAGGACTGCTGTAGCCCCTCAGCATCAAGTGCCCCTCTTTTATGCCCTGATACCTTAAGACTCATTTAAAAAATAATCTGGTAGGAGGGTAGCCTGTGTAAGGGGCATCAATATGCTAAATTTCAAAGTGTTTGCATATGTTTCCTCCTAAAAGGAGCAATGATCCACATGCAAATCTTCAGGTTGCTGACAATACTACATTAATATATTGATTTTATTAGTTCTGAAATGTATCACAGGGCAAGGTAAGGTACTGTATAGCAGATGGTCTTCTCATAGGGGACACAACAAAACTGACTCAAAAATAATTAAATAGTGCAATTATTTTCCAGCCCTTGGGAACATGTAGCTGTTCTGTGCTGTGGTCAGATTGTAAATATAAATTTATGGTCTGAGTTACTCTGGTCAGACAATTAGGGCAAAAATATGGCTGCAGTTGCTCGCTTTGGGATGGTCGACCACATGGTGGCATTAAGCTGTATAAGCAGCACATTTGCAAGTCAAAACTCTGCTTTGGTAAAAAGCGTTGGAAAGCAGCTTTTGTGACACAGGAACATTATACTACTAATTTGCAAAGAGACTGGTGATTGCGGAGGTCATATACCAGAGTTGTTTCAGCATTTTATGACAATAATTGAAGAAATCAATTCAGTCCAAACAAAACTGACTGTAGTGCAACAGTTCATCCAATAAAAGGAAAGTTTTGGTTCAAAGACACTGCAAAATGGCTGTCCCAAAAAGTAAATCATCTTTATATTTTCAGCTTGAAGCCACAAGGTTGGAGAAAAAAAAAGTCTTCCCAAAATCTCTACCTATTATCACTTTCACCACCAAATTCAAGCAGGGTGGGGGTGAGGTAGAGGCAGATTTAGGGTGATGTGGTCGCACTGGGTGTGCATTTGAGGAGCGTGTCTTCTCAAAGTCCAGTAAGTGCTTGCCCGGCTTCAGGAAGATGTATGAGGACTCTGACAAAGTCCTAGAGTTCTTCTGCCTCCTTCCGAATGCTGAGCAAGCACTTATTGGAGTTTGGGAAGGTGTTAAGAGGCCTCTAGGACCCTGCTAGAACCTTGTGGCTCCTTCTCAAAGCCTGGCTTAAGCCTGCACTGCAAGGGCAGGGTGGAAGGGAATGGCCCCTTCCCAACAGGAAAGGGAGAAAATTCTCTTCTGAAACATTTTGTATCCATTAATACTGAATGAAAAAAATCTTGTTAGTTCATATTGTGGGTGAAGGAAGGGCTCAGAGGAGAACTGGAAGGACTAGAAGCCAAGCCCATTGCCTCTTTCAACAATAGCTTAGGATCAGGTTACCTGAAGGGCCACCTTGTACCTTATACCTCTTGTCCCTTATACTGGGTCATCTACAGAATGGTAACCTGATGGTCTCATAGTTATCAAATATATATATATCATATATATTATGCCAACTAAGGCTTTTAGCCTAGTGACACCAGTACTTTGGAACACATTCCCCCTACCCCGGCACTGAAATCAGAGTGGCACTCACAATTATATTTCATTGCCTGCTTAAAACATTATCAACAACTGTTTTGAAGAGAATTAATTTGATTCAAGATTGTTAATTTGTTCCGTGTTTTATGATTTAATAATTTTGTGATGTTTGAACTTTTTATTGTACACCACCCTGAATTTTTGCAATGAATTGGTGGTGAAGAATCACTCTTATAAATAAATATTAAAATAAGTTCCAGAAATAATAAAGCTGAATCCACTATGGCAGTGGCTCCCAACCTTTTTTGGGCCATACCCCACCTAAGTATCTCTAAAATCCTGATCACCCCCATGACATATAATTTTTATTATTTAAAAAGTGAACTCCTATTCATGTGGAGGAAGCCTAAAAGGCCATTCACTATTAATAACTCACGCTCTGTCACAAGAGTCTAGGGCCCTGCAGGACCTGACATCCTTCCGCAGGGCCTGCAAGACAGAGCTGTTCCACCAGGCCTTTTGTCAGGGCGCAGCCTGACCCCCTCCTCTGGCAATCTGCACAAACTTTTGCTTGATGGTTGCCATTAATTTTATTTTAATTTTATTTAATTAATTTTATAATGAATGTTTTAGAATGTTGAACTATTTTGATTGTTGTTAGCCGCCCTGAGCCCAGCTTTGGCTGGGGAGGGCGGGATATAAATAAAATTTATTATTATTATTATTATTATTATTATTATTATTATTATTCTCAAATTGCCCCCTTAAGAATCAAATTGCCCCCCTGTGGGGCATGTGACCCACATTGGAAACCATGACACTAAGGTGTCCTAAAGTTTTAACCCTATTTGTTCTGATATATTCAGTACCACCAAATATTCTCAGGGTGGTGCTGAAATTTCCCAACAATTCAGAGGGAGCCTGACTTTCCACCCCAATGTTTATCTTTTTACTCAGCTCTATCAGTAAATGTACTTGCCAGACATATGTATTTGTCAAATTTCTAACATTTGTATGGATCATGTGTGGCCTTGAACCTATGAAATTGGGCTACACCACTAAAACTGATGTTTTATCTATAGGGATTGGTGTATATGTGTATGTATACCCCACTCCCCAAAAGTTTCTGCTCAGAAAAGAAATTGGACAAGTGCCCACAAAAACAAAATTATCATCTGGCAAGTCAACACATACTTAAGATGTTTCTTTAAAATATATGAAAATCAAGAAATATATGAAATATATGGAGCAGAATATAACTCTGTTTTATATGTGCTGAAGCCCACTAAAAACAATTGTCATAATCCTACATTGAATCGTAACCATGGTATTTCAAGTTCCAAATAACAACAGTAAGAACTGGGCCAAAAGCCTCCTTGATTTCAGTGTGTAGTTTTGGTGTGTCTTCTCTTTTTCCACACTAAACATTGCCATTGCTACCAAGCCAGACTGGATACAAGAACAAAATGCAGAAATGTTAGTTACCCGATTCTCTTGTGCGACCACGATCCCAGGCACTAGATACAGTTCCTCCTTCATTAGAAGCAATTGTCCGGTACAAATATTCTTGCAAGAGAGAGAGAGAGAAAGAGAGGGTGTGTATAAATGTGAGAATAAAAGATAAAGGTAAAGGTAAATGTGAGAACAGAACAGTAGAAAATGAACTAAAATGAAAATGAACTAAAGCCACACAGCTTTTCATATAAGGAAGAGGGCCCATGTGGTACCTGTAAATGGCTGTAGACCACTCTCATAAACACTCCTTTCTTTTCCTCGGTACACTAGGATGGAGTCATTCCCCCTGCAGTTAACAGCACTGTCAGTTGATAGGCATCCGTCCAGATTGACTCTGACAGCACTGCTGGACACAGATGCCAAGTTAACGACAGCACCTCGTGTAAATTTAACATCCTTCATGCAGCCACCAAAACCTAGCAAATAGTAAGGGATTAGTATCACATAAAGGGCTTCAGTTGTTAATTAAGAATCATGTTTTGCTTCTTGCAGTGCTACATTTCAGCGATAAGGAGAGCTAGATGTAAACGTTAAACTTCAAATTATGTTTGAGAAATGATTAAAAAAATATTTAAGCTGATACAGAGCTATCATTCCTGAATTTCTACTGCACTGAAATGTACACCGATTATCCAACATTTCAGCCGACATGGAAAAACCTTAATTTTGCCACTTGTCAGCATACATCAACAGGTGCAAAATATTGATTTGGGTGGAAACCTATCACAGATTCTTCCTATAATATATAACTTTTATGCTATTTGTAGTTAAATGCTGTTATCATAATAACAGAAGCAGTGTGAAATGGCTATTTTCACAACATGAATATTCACATGTGCTTTACAGTCTAATTATTATAGTCATAATATAAAAAATAGAAAAGTACTTGGAATGCCTCGCTCTAATTTGGTAATAGTAGGTGGGTGGGTATTTATTTGTTTGCTTTCATTTACCTAACTCCAACCTGAAATTACACACAGAGCCAATGTGGGTAACTAACTAATAATTGCTTTTATTAGAGCAAAGTCACTTCAGGATGAGACAATTTGCAGTGGGAAAATGGTGATGGGGGTGAAGCACAGACAGCTTTCCCACCTCTACATTTCCAGTTGCAGAGTGGGCAAGGCACATCTTAAGAAAAGTGTAGCTGTTCATCTTCTGAAAAACTACCATCTCCCCAAAAGCAGCTTGTCTACAACAAAAGCAATCCAAATTGTGCTAAAAACATCCATAATGTTTATTTGGGCATTTAAGTAAAGAAGAATAGGCACACTGCAAATCTGAAAGGCACACATGGATCAATCAGGTGACACAGCCACCATTCAGATTTGCCATGTCCACCCCTGCGTAGAAGCGCTCCCTAACATAGACTGTTCCTTTCTTCTGCCAAATGCATGAGGGCGTATACTCTGTGGCTTCAGGGTAGAAACCCTGCCTTTGCCTCCAGTGTCTACGTCTTCTCCATCCACGACCTTCCCAAGTTGAGCTGGAAGGTCTGTAAAGAGGCTTCTTAGTGCATTTGGCTAGGTGTGCTTAAAAGTCCCTTCCACGTATGCCCCCTTACATACTTTATACCCTCACACCTTCGGCCGAACACAGCTATTGGCAGTATAGCATTGTTACTACCTACTTCCTGGTGGCATGCTTTGGAACTAATCAGGAGCTTCTGCAGCAAAGGCCAAATATGAATTGCTAGAAATCTAATTTGTTAATTTGGCAAATAGCCCTGGTATAGCCCTAGGCTTCTGAAAGTTAACTAGACAACCCCTGGAAGCCCCGAACAAAAAGCCCCCAAAATGTGTATCCTCACTTAGGGGTCTGGCTGGGATGAACAGAGAGTGCTGCTAGAATCTGACTCTAAGCTTTGCTACAGCTGCCTATCGCTCAGTGTACAAGAAATACCAACTGTGCTGTACAAGGACCTCAGTCATCTACAGCAAGATGTACCCATGGGTTAATGTTTGAAATTAATCTAACATACCACTGTGTACCTTTAATATCACGGCAGCCTTGTTAAGAGCAACTATTGTTTCTTGTTAAAGGAGAAGGCAAGGGAGAAATTCTTTAAAATTTAATTGTGCGCAATCAGCACCCAAGTGACCGCTAACACATGCACCATTTTCAGTGCTGAAAGGGGATGGGGTAGGGGCAGTACAGGGCAGAATGGACTTGCATGCATCCTGACACGTGCGGCAGCCAGGAAGAGAACCCCTCAAGTAAGTTGGAATTCCCCTGTACAAAAGAAGTAGTTCACAAATGGTGGGGATTGCTTCCATTCCTTGAAAGCTGGCTCCAGCTTTGGGGAGCCCCTTGAGCAAGTTCTCCACCTGCTGTTTCTGCATTCCATCTACTTGACCAAACTGTATAACTGCTCAGCATGCTGCCACAATATATGCTATCCACTTGCAGACATGTTTCCTTCCCTTGTAGGAACATACCTTGTTCTAATCCCAGCTTTTTAAAGACATTCTGGACCTCATCTGGGATTCCTCCAATGTAGACTGGAGAGTTTACAAACAGCTGATCTAAACCAGGTTCCACCACATGTTCTTTCAATTCATTTACACTTGCTGAAACTACCAACCCTTCTTTCTTCAGAATAACTTTATTCCATTTTCCATCGCAATAGGACAAGCCTAACCAGAGATTCACATGTGTCAAAACAATGCCATTGCTTAGCAGAAAAGACAAGACTCCGCTTTTTAGTTCTGCCTGTAGTTCAAAGTTGAAACAGAAAAGAAAGAACTGATGACAGCAAGAAAGACAAAAATGCATTTCAGCAATGGAACAAATGTAAATAGCAGCTAAATAATATTCATTAACATTTCAGTGACAGTGCTGTTCCCACAAGAAGAAAAACAAAATAAATAATTTTTATCAGCACAATTAGGGTGCAATCATATGGTCCATGAGATGTGATTTGGCAGATTAGGAGCTCTGTCCATGAATGTCTCCTTGTTGCAACCACCACTAATGCTCCAATGAAACCAGCAGAAATGATTTTTCCCCAAAAGGAAAAAAAACACCTTAAAAAGTAAAAAGAGACCATGAAGCCCCTCCTCACTTTCTACCCTGCTAGTGTGAGTCCAGTAGGGATTTGACAGAGCTCTGCCCATGTTTAAAAAACAAACTGCAAGCTTTAAAATCACATGACACTTCCTTAGACAGATTGCTTCGGCTGGATAATTACAAACCTGGGTAACCTATATCTCACTATTTTTCAGTCTCCAGGTAAGGAAATTGGGACAAACATGCAGCACAACCTATTGTGTGTTTACTAAGAAGTAAGTCCCACTGGGTTCAGGTAAGTGTCTGTAGGATCACAGCCTTAATTGTGCAGGAAAATGAACACAAGAAAAGCACCATCTGAAAAATGTGTGTTGTTCAAGGGATATAGCGAAACGCATACTTGAGTGCACACTAGTATTGCAGGGTCTCTTCAGGAAAAGAAAAGGCTAAGAAGTAAACTGTACATCTATCTGTAGTGGAGTCCCTATAGATAGGGACTGCTGGATGGCACCTTATAAGCCTCTTTCCAGCAACTCCTCCAGCCAAGCTAGTGACAAACATAATGCTTTCCTTTCCTTTGGACCACATCAGCATGGCTGGGGGAGTCTTGCCATCTGGGCAGCCCAGGACTTCCATACACATTGCCCTGGCTTGCACCCAGGGGAGGTCACTTCGGTGCTGCTAACACAGTGATTAGGCTTCACCCACAGAGGCACACTCCATTGTCTCTAGAGACAGACAAATGCCAACAAGTATTTTTAGAATGTAGAACTGCTCTTTGTCCATGGAGTTTTCTTGGCAGGGATACTGGAGTGGCTTGCCGATGCAGATGACACAACCTTGATGGCAGAAAGTGAAGAGGAATTAAAGAACCTTTTAATGAGGGTGAAAGAGGAGAGCGCAAAATATGGTCTGAAGCTCAACATCAAAAAAACGAAGATCATGGCCACTGGGCCCATCACCTCCTGGCAAATAGATGGGGAAGAAATGGAGGCAGTGAGAGATTTTACTTTCTTGGGCTCCATGATCACTGCAGATGGTGACAGCAGTTACGAAATTAAAAGACGCCTGCTCCTTGGGAGAAAGGCGATGGCAAACCTAGACAACATCTTAAAAAGCAGAGACATCACCTTGCCAACAAAGGTCCATATAGTAAAAGCCATGGTTTTCCCAGTAGTGATGTATGGAAGTGAGAGCTGGACCATAAAGAAGGCTGATCGCCGAAGAATTGATGCTTTTGAATTATGGTGCTGGAGGAGACTCTTGAGAGTCCCATGGACTGCAAGAAGATCAAACCTCTCCATTCTGAAGGAAATCAGCCCTGAGTGCTCACTGGAAGGACAGATCGTGAAGCTGAGGCTCCAATACTTTGGCCACCTCATGAGAAGAGAGGACTCCCTGGAAAAGACCCTGATGTTGGGAAAGATGGAGGGCACAAGGAGAAGGGGACGACAGAGAATGAGATGGTTGGATGGTGTTCTTGAAGCTACTAGCATGAGTTTGATCAAACTGCGGGAGGCAGTGGAGGACAGAAGTGCCTGGCGTGCTCTGGTCCATGGGGTCACGAAGAGTCGGACACGACTAAACGACTAAACAACAACAACAACAAAGAACTGCTCTAGTCAGAGTTAAGCACTTTAAAATCCCAATTATTTTGATAGAAGCATTAAGCACATGCTATTCTCCTTTCATTGAAATCAACAGAACTTAAAAAGTATTAACTTGAGCTGATCGTGATCTTTATTTCTAATCTGTGTGTAACTAGCTTATGACTTCATTACTGAGATTTGCATAACTGATGGGAGAAAAAAAGACTGACCTAAAGTATGACTGCATCTTCTAATCATTGTACAAAATGGGAAAATATGTATTTGCCAACTGTATTATGAAGAATATTGTGACAAGTCCATTGAGAAAGAAATCCCAGATCTGCTTAATCTAACTGCTAACTTTAAATTTAGTGTACTGAATTTTAAATATACATGATTCATGCTGGTCCAAAAATAATATTACATATTTTTGGAAATGTCTGAAGAAATGGTTTCTTTTTAAAAAATAATGGGGTATATTTGAGGGTATATTTATGAGTCAGTTTATCTAATATAAGCATGCATCACCAAAATGTTCATTTTCTAGTTAAATTGCCTGCATGATTTCAATAGTAAACACTGCCTCTTGTTTGGGATGCAGCGGTAAGTATATTTTGAGATTCTAAATTGTCCAGCTCAGGGGGAAAATGACATTTAAATAAGGTTCTTTGTGAAAGAAAAGGATTAATAAGGCCACAGGAAAAACAGACATTTCAGCATCCATGCCAAAATCTTATTATGTGAAATAAAGAGGGCAACTTAAGATGTGCATTTTCTTTTCTTAAAGATACACTTGTTTAATAAATATCATCATCTTGTATCATGTATCAATATTACCAGATAGGCAGATAGAATATAATTTAGTTTTTTTTAAAAAAAAAATGACCCCAGCTGATCAAACATGTGTTTGCAGTTGCCAGCTCAGTCCTGTCCCTGGTTTCCACCCCCTCCTTGTCCTTTCATCTTCTGAATTCAAAGACAGGAGCTACACAAAAGCAGTCATTGAGCTGTCACACACTCCTTTCCAATGAGACTTTAGTGCTAGTTCTCATGAAAGACCATATAATCCCATCTGTTATGATCCGTTAAGGGAAGAAACTGGCTGCACATAATAAAATAATATAATAATTCACAACAAATGGCACTGTGAGGCGACCTCCTGAAGAGAAAATGTACTGTGTGCTGTTATCCCGCATATCTCGCCAGTTACAGCCATCAGCGTCTACACTGCAAAGGGTCTGTGAGATAGAAAGTTTAAAAAGAAGGCACTCTGCAAAAGAAGGGTGTCCTTGGGGTGCATTTTACAAAGGAAGCTTGTTTCTGAAAGGTTGCCATGTCGCCCACTGTAGGCCAAATACTTTAAGTGCTACAGATTGCAAGTATTCTGACAGTAGCGACAAATCCTTTGTAAGGAGTAGATTACTGGCTAGCTGTTCAGAATGGCCAGTTGATGGTTCATCAGTGGATTTGGTGAGGGAGAGAACTTGGAGGAGCATCTCCACCCCCAACGTTCACTCCAGACATTAAGATCCAGCTCCGAGGGAATTCTGGCAGTTCCCTCATTGCAAGAAGTGAGGTTACAAGGAACCAGGCAGAAGGGCCTTCTCAGCAGTGGTGCCCACCCTGTGGAATGCCCTCCCATCAGATGTCAAGGAAATAAAGAACTATCTGACTTTTAGAAGACATATAAAGGCAACCCTGAATAAGTTTTTAATGTTTGATGTTTTATTGTGTCTCAAGACTTACTTTGTTGGAAGCTGCCCAGAGTGGCTGGGGCAACCCAGTCAAATGTGTGGGGTATAGATACTGTTGTTGTTGTTGCTGCTGCTGCTGCAGCAGCTGTTGTTGCTGTTTCATAAGAATTTGGACAAAATAATGTAGCCTATCTCTTTCCTACCTGCGACTAAATGGAGGGGACATGTGTAAGATGCACCTGTGTGTGTGGAAAAAAAAGTTTCCCATTTTGGAAGAGAAAGAATGCCAAGAATGGTTAAAAATATCTTGAGAGTGTGGGAGACCTCTTTTCCCTGGGATCTTGTGTGGCTTGTTAATGTGACTCTCTGCCTACATAAATGTTTTGTTTTGTATATTTAAAGCCAAATCAAACATATGGAGTACTGCCCCTGAAATTTTTCCAGTTCAGGAAAACGTAGGGCACACAGTACAGTAATATTATTTGTCAGCTCAAATGTCAGCTCAGATACTTTCTGCCTCCACTACTATATTAATGCAGTAGTGATAAGGAGCTAATTGTAAAAGTGCAGCTCAGAAACACCGAAATGGAAGGTGCTCACCAATGTCAGGAAAAAAGGCAAAGAAAAAACATTTAGTTGTTCATGGCTTTAGCTATTTAACTATCTATGGCCAGTAGCAATGATCGCCTGACATGTATGCAAACAGGGAAATCTAAACTAATTCCTTGCAGTAAAAAAAAAAGGGGGGGGGCTTTTTTCTATAAGCTATGTTGCTTTTTTATTTTACAGTCAAGTAACTGGTTTAGGTATCTTAATGCCTTTGGAAGAGAGTTGGGGAGTTACTAAAAGACAGGTGAACTATGTGATGGAGTGGCCTTGATTTGTGGAAAAACCAGGTTGATATCCCTGCTGAATAACACTGAAATAAATTTGGAAAGCCAATAACACTGACTGAAATTTGCTTGCAAATGTTTCACTTTGCATTCAGGTGTTGTTGGGCTTTTCAAATTATTTGATTGTTTTCAATAATCCCTGAAGGGAGCTGTAGTTAGTCATAAATTCTGGTAAAGTGGACTTTGAGACAGAATGAACTCACAGAAAACAATAAAGCTTTGGAGTGAGAGGGATCTGCTCATCATTACTTAGGATATTCATTTGGGGTTGTGTTCAACATAGCACTACGGAGAACTTTCTGTCATCACAAGACTTACTCTTTGTACAATGAAATGTTCCTCCCCTCTTCTTTTTCTCCGCACCACCTAAATCTGTTCTGGGGGTTCCCTCAAACTTCCAGAACAGATCTGGGGAGTAAGAAATCCTGTTGCTCTAGCACTAATGAACTAGTATAAGAATATAGCTGACTATCACCCATGGTGTTCATGTACTGTGCATGCACTAAAACTGATGGATACTCTCAGCACTTACCTACTTTGAGGTGCACCTGTTAGGTGAAAAGATGGGAAAGGGTGTCCCAGACAAAAGCCAGGTGCTATCCAGCCTATGGATGATAAGCCATAGGGTGTTCATTTATACTAGCAGTTGTTTAAGCACCACATGTCCTTTGCAGGGCCAATGTGCTTAGGACTTGTACTGCAACCCTCTGGGCAGGGACCATGTTATTTCTGAGTTCTTTATAACACTAAGCATGATGTTAGTGGTCAAGAAATGTTAAATACTAATGGATGGCCTATTAATGGATGGCCTTTTCAAACAACTTCAACTTCCAATAATCTGTGATCCCATGATTGTATAAAGGTAAAGAAACCAGATGGCCTGGCAATGAAATACATTAGTGAAATGGCACAAGACAAAAATCAATAAGGTACTATTCTTTCTAGCTATAAAACTATACAGGAAAGTAGATTAGGTCACAGAGGTTATGGGAATATCACTATACCTAAGAAACAAAATTGAGGACCTAATGAACAGTCTTTATGGATGCACACTCCTATTCATATAGCTACTGCTATGATTAGTCCACTGTCCTCCAGATTAGGACAAAGGTAATGAGTTACTTCAATTGACAGATGGGAATAATGAAATCAAGTAGCAATTGATATATTCTCTCATGTAAATTCCTTCATATCATGCAGTTTATCCTGCCACACAAAGGAGATCCAGCATCTATACCTAAAAATTCTTAAATAACCTATTTGAAAACAAAAATATCAACACCTACAGCAATGTAATCTGGCCCTTCTTTGTTGTAAATGAACAGAAGTAATCCATTCAGCTGATCCGTTTTAAAAATAAAGGAGATCTCCATGTCTGGACCAGCATGTAAAACATTTGAGTGAAGTTCTAGGAAACCTTAAGAAAGAGAAGAAAAGAAATGAAAACCATGCAAAGAATGTTATACTGCAGTTTCTATAATTATATAAGTGAGAATGAAATTCAGTCAAATTCAGTTCAAGGAATTGTGTATAATATTAGCCCAATAAATAGAGGGCTTGTTTTTGAGATGAATGAAATGAATACTGAAGTCATAACTTAGCAGTAAGTTAGCCATACTCATGTAGGCTTCCCCCTTCATTTCAACTACATTTGGAACTACATACTGAAATGAGAGAGAAATTTCAGGCAGGCAGATTTGCCTTTGTACAACACTGTGTGTGTGTGTGTGCATCAAAGCCACTGTATCTTAAACAGGTCATTGGCCTGTGATGACTTTCTCATTAAACTCAATTTCACTAACAATAACATTAAAATAACTAGAAAATGCAAGCAGCAATGGTTGGAGAACAAAGCCCTGTGTAGGATATCAAATGTGATATGCCAGAGATGACCAAGGGCCATCTTGTCTGGTGAAACGCAATGCCCTTGCATGGGTCTGGTTTTGTGATCAAGATGAATATAACCCAATAGTATGGACTCCATGATGTCTGACGGGTGAGTGAGACTGATCACATGGTCCCACACCAGCATCTCTAGGGTGGGGCCATGTCCCATCAGTCCCATCCACCCTCCATATACTATGACAGGTCTGGGGGAAAGTGCAATTACAGCAGCTTCCATGTCTTTGCGCATAACATATTCAGTAGACTTAAGAGTAATTAAGAAGTAAAATGAGGCCCTTTCAGTTTTGATTCTGATGTTATGGGACCTGCTATTAGAAGCTCAGCCCTACTGACTCTTCAGAAGATCTGCAAGCCATTGCTCTTCAGAAAAACCATTTTAAGGGATAAAGCTGGCTAGGTTTTCTCCAAATTTTGCTATATTGTGCTGCTTCTATTTGATCGTTTAAAAATATAAATGCATTTTAAATTTGAAAAACACAAAATTCTAATTAAGATCAAATAAAATATTTTCTATTTTTTTCACCTCACAAAATTCAGAACAACAACAAAAAAGCACAGGCAGTATTTCAAACAATTTTAATATGGGGTTATACCTTTCCCAAGAAAATGTGCTCCATTTGCAAGAACGGCTGGACACCCTTCCCAGCTGTGATAAACATTTCTTTGCTCCACTGCTTCCTTCCATTCTAAAGGCTCCCAAATTTCATGTGGGTGATGCACCTTTTTTAAGGACACGTCTCGGAGACACCCCACAAATCCTCTTGTAACTATTTTAGAGGTGCCTGACAAAAAAATATGTTAAAAAGCTCAAATGCACAAAATATAATGAATTTGTTGGGAATAAGAAATAAAAACAATTAATGTATAACATCAAAAGTGGTCCAATCAGTTCTCCAACTCATCTCACTTGGAATGGCTCTGGGGCTTCATACTTGGTACTGCAGTAGGACAAGGACTTCAAGCGAATACTCAAGGGTAGGCTGGGAAGTGAATGTATTGCCATGCAAGCCATGTGACACCTTCTTACCTGTATCTTTTCTTAGGATTGTAAAACCCTGTGGAAGTCCTCCAACAAAAACTCCTGTGTTTTCTCCAATAATGGTACTACCACTGACAGCTGATGAGGAACCTAAAAACAACCAAAGAAATTTTATTCTAGTGAGAACTAGACGATATCAGGTCAAAATTCACCACCGTGGAAAAAGTAGAGAACAACCTTTGTTTATTTAAAGTATTTATTGGCCACATTTCAAGACAAAGTCCTAACAACGTGGTGTGCTGAGATTAGATGAACAACACAAAGATGCATTTGAAGCATCAAAGACCATAAAAAACCAGTACTGCAAGGAACTTTTGAGTCTCAAGAATCAGCAGCAAACACGGTTGAAGAAAAGCAGATTTAAATAGATGAGTTGTCAAAGCACATTTGAAGGCCTGCACTTTAGAAACCATATATACGTAATTCAGATCCACAACAGTGGGGACAAAACTGAAAAGGCCCTATCTCTTATGCCTGACAATGTAATTTATCTCATTTATAGATATACAGCCATAATAGTTAACACGATGAAATTAGGCAACTTGGTATCAGAAAATGGCGTGTCAGAACAACAGGGAGTATCTACATGTTTCACCAGCAAGCCCGCTTGTATCGATGCCATGACCAAAGAGAACCAGGAGTAGGTGGGAGATCCAGGGCAGGAGGAATGAATCAGAGCTACACTACATCCTATAATTCTGCCATTTGTATCCTAACATCATCATGGGGTGAGGGAAAGGACATAGAAAGGAAAAGCACAGTTTTTATTCATATCAGTCAAAGCCCAACATGCCTTAAGATCAGGCACACTATCCTGCCTGAACAATAATATCAGCATCTGGATGCAGTCCTCCATACATCCCTGGCTTCTAAAGCAAGGAAGAAGCTGAGTGGGAAAAGGGCTATGGAAATCTCTCACTGGCACCTACTTTATTTTCTTTTTGGTAACAGAAGCAATCCTTTTTATATGTTTCCTGGTTAAGCTGTAATTATTGTAACACCTGTATCTTTCACTGCTTGTAAAGAGGAGGCTGCAGGCACTTTGCTCCTCCCTGCTCCTTTTAGCTCAACACAACGCAGCAGCTAAGCCAAGATTTGGCTAAACACAGTGGCGTAGCGTGGGGGGTGCCAAGGGTGCCGGCCGCACCGGGCGCAACATCTGGGGGGGCGCGAGTTCAGAGGGAAGGGACAAGTTCCTTCCTCCGCCAGGCTCCCCGCAGCCACCGCCAGCCTTGTGCCCTAGTGCGCGCGCGCCTCCCGCCGCTGCTGCGGCTGTGCTCCACTCACTGCTCGCAGGAGGAGCAGCCGCTGCAGCAGCGCCGACGCCGCCACCGACGCCTGGCCAGCATGGGCAGCCTCCGCACCCCGACGCGCCGCCGGGCCTCGCCGCGCCCTGCGCTCCCCAAAAACCTCCGAGAGGAAGCCGGTGGGCGGGCGAGGCCCGGCTAAGCCTCTCGCCAGCGGGTTAAGGGGCTTTCGGTTTTAAAAGGATTAGCTTGGGAAGGGGCGGGGGGGCTGCTCGCCGGCAAGCGCCTGCTCCGCGTTTCCAAAGGCGCTCGCCATCCGAGGGACACGGAGCGCTTGCAAGGAACGGGCTCCGTGGAGCAGGTTAGGAAGAGATCCCTTCCCTGGCAGGCCGTCGGCTTCGCCAGCTGTTTCCCATTCACGATCAGGAGGAACTTCAGGCTGCTTTCAGCTTTGGTAGAGGGAATCTAAGCAAGGGGATGGAGCCGGTGCCCTGAGGAAAGGCGGCAGCATTGGGTTTGTTTTTAGTTTAGAGAAAAGGCAAGCAAGAGGCGACAGGAGAGAAGCCTTCAAAACTAAGGCATGGCAAGGAGAGAGTGGACAGAGAGGAAAGTTTTTATCCCTCTCTCTGTACAATATAACTCGTGGGCATCCAGTGAAGCTGAACGTTGGAACAGTGGCGTAGCGTGGGGGGTGCCAAGGGTGCCGGCCGCACCGGGTGCAACATGGGGGGGGGGGCGCGCGCTCGCACTCGGGTGCTAAAATCCACGGGTTAGGGGGCGCAAATTACTTGCCTTGCCCTGGGTGCTGACAACCCACGCTACGCCACTGGCTAAACATGTCATCTGAACATGAGATTGTGGTGAAACTCTTTCCTCCTTAACTAAGATCTGAAGCCAAAGTTTGATCTTGGTTACAGGATGTGGTTAAGGAGGAGAGAGCTGGACCATGATCCCAGCTTCAGATGAGATATTAAGCTAAACTTTGGCTTAGCTGTCATGCCACACTGAACTACAAGGAGAAGGAAGGTGCAAAACACATCCAAACAGATAATCCGGGCTATCATTTCCCTGATGATCAGTACCCGAGTAACCTGGTCAGAGAAGTTTACACATCTGAGCTCTAGAACACTGGGTTTAATTTATTTTATTAAGCCCAATGAATCAATGGCTATCTTCTGGAGTCACTAGGATAGTGTCCATGGGCATGCATATCCCTGCAAGATTCCCTGTGGCCTTCATGGTTCCCTCCCACATCCCTCTATTTGCTGAAATTAAGCATGGAAAAAACTATTCTATTACAACCAGTAGAACAGGCTCTGGTGTGATATTGCTTATGGTGTGTGTTGGAGGGGCGCCCACAAGTTTCTCTAGTTTGCAAGTTTGGCCACAAGCCTGAAACATTTGGCCACCCCCCTGTTAGAGTAAATTACCAACACAAAAGTACCAAGTTGTTCATTTGGAAAGGGCTGAGAGAGGCCCAGAGGTCTAAACTGAAAATTACCAAGTTAAAGATAAACCTGTGTGTAATTTTCAGAAGCATCATCTTGTATTTTATTACTGCATCCTTCCAGTGATAAAGTGTCCAGATATTAAACAAAGATAAGTGAAAATGAAAGAAAAATATGAAGAAACCTTTAGAAAAAACAATAATGTGACAATCACTTGAGAAAATTAATAATAATGCTCTGAGTTGAGAGAATTACCTGTGAACTGCCCATCCACAGTGATTGTTCCCATAGCCTGATTCCTTACAGCAATTATATGGTGCCAACTGTTATCATTATATTGTCTTCCACCATCATTATCAGGAGTTAGTGCAACAGCAGATCCCTTTTAAAAGATATTTAAACAATTAATAAAAATGTGCCGAGATAGGTCTGCAAGTCATTATTATATCAGCCTTGAGATACAGAGGCAACTTTGTTTCAAAGTGAAATTAGAATATCCTACAGTATTTAAAGGATTCCCTCCCCCATGCTGAAATGGTAGAACCATTCACAATTAAACTTTTCAACTTTGCACACAATTCAGTGGTAAATTATCATTACACACAACCTCATTACATCTTCATCCAATAATGTTAGTGCAATGCAAGGGTCAGTTCTCACTGAGCTGACTGAAAATGGTTCCAAACAAAAATTAACCAGCAGCGACCAGGGTAGAAAGTAAGTCCTATCATTCATAGTGGCCATCCTCCCACAGTCTGGCTATTACTGGGTTTATCCTTGTACCAGGAATCCCAGTGGTGAGGACGAGTGTCAGGGCTTGGACATGTGCAGTTGTCTTCTAGGGCTACAGATTGCTACCAGCCATGGTGGCTATATTCCACCTCTACTACTAGAGGCAGTATGCCTCTTAATGCCAATTGCTGGCAAACACAAGTGGGGAGAATGTTATTGTACTCAAGTCCTGCTTCCCGGCTTCCCGTCCCGTGGATATTAGGCAACAAATGGATAGCTCAGTTGGTTAGAGCATACTGCTGATAATGCCAAGGTTGCAGGTTTGATTTCCATAAGGGACACCTATATATTCCAGCATTGCAGGGGATTGGACTAGATGATCCTCATGGTCCCTTCCAACTCTATGAGTATGATATCTGGTTGGCCACCATGGTAACCAGATACTGAACTAGATGGGCCTTTGCTCTGAACCAGCAGGGCTATTTTTACTTATTTGAAACATTCATATGCCACTTAATTATTACCTGTTTATAGTCCTTCCTGTCCAGGACTAGACAATGGAAGAAATACACCAAACAGGCAGCTGCTGCAGAAATACTCACCACATGGGGCAACTGCACATGAATCCAAAGACTCCCAAGCTCAGATAGAAACCTAGATACCATTACTCACGTATTTTTAGTTCCCTTTGAAATATAACGCAAACCACACACTTACATACAAAAACAAAACAGACCCAAATATCTTGTCTAATATACTCAGGGAGGAATTAAACATTGTACCTCTTCTGATCATTCCACCAGCAGAAGCATGTTAGCTTCCTAGATGGAACTATCCTACATTCCTCCACCTCATGCTGTTCTCCTGGCCCCTCCCTGAGCCAGTTTTGTGTGTGTGTGTGTGTGTGTGTCTGCGTGTGTTTGCTTGCGCAATGGTAGGAGGGCAGAAACCCCATTGCACAAGCAGAAGTCTCTGTATAGGGCTCCTGTTGATGGGACTCATTAGATGAATCCCACCCTAAAACTAGAACATTTGTGTGCCTGCGTTTCTTGACATATCTATTGCATTTTATAAATATTATTAGCCACTTTGAGGACCCTAGTAAAAAAAGTGGGATATAAATCTACTAAATAAATAAACCAACATATATACACAAACCCAGTGTTTATATACTGGAACATGTTAAAAAAATCCTTCGCACACCACAAGAGGGGTAGCAATTCAAAAGTACCTTTTGTAATATTAAATACAGCATTTTACTTTATGGGTTATTACTCAGAAGCCTTAGATGATGTGAAATGTTACATAGCAATCTAACAGGAGTGAGTCCCCAGGACTACATAAACCAGGGCTCCAGAATCTATTCTGGCTTCCTATTGGCTTCAGGGAACAGTTAAAGAGTTGTTGGGTTTTGACCTTTTTAAAGCACTAAATGGCCTGTGTTTAATTTACTTATGATAACTCCCTTCTCTACATTCTATAGCAAGACATATTCACCCGATTCCAAAACTGTTATCCTTTATGCACCAGATTAAAAATGCTCTCATTTCTCAAATCTTTGACAACAAATTATTTACACCTTCCATTTCCAGTTTTAATCATCATCTATTGCTGCAACCACATTGTCAACAGTTTTAGGTTCCAAGACTTTTTTAATTAAAAAAAAATGTTTTATAAATGAAATGTAAGCCACCTTAAGACCTTTTAATTGGAAAGCCTAGTTAAAAATGAGAGAAAGTACAGTGGTACCTTGGTTCCTGAACACCTCCGTTGTCATACGTTTCAGTTCTCGAACGCCAAAAACCCAGAAGTAAATGCTTCTGTTTTCAAACTTTTTTTGGAACCTGAACCTGTGACGCAGCTTCCACTGAGTGCAAGAAGCTCTTGCAACCAATGGGAAGCTGTGCCTTGGTTTGCAACCATTTTGGAAGCCAAACGAGCTTCCAGAACGGATTACATTTGAGAACTGAGGTACCACTGTACTTGTATTATTATAGCTCTACCAATGGGTATGGTGACATATAATAAAACTCTAATATCTAATATCTCGGGGTCTACCAGTGGGTTAGTTCCTTGAGTGGGTCTTAACCCTCCAATCAATTATTCCTGAGTAAATCTATGAAGCTCAACAAAGAAGCATTTCTTACATTTGTTTCAAATTTGTATGTCAAGACTAGCATGGGCACTATTGTTGGCTGTGGTTTCATCTTCTTTTTGGGATGCTTGCTTTACAGAGAGGCACTACAATCGAAACTCCTGCTGGGCTGGGGGGTAGGGAAGGAATTGGGCAGAAGTGACTCTGCACCTAGTTCTGCCAGACTCCACCAATGCAGAGCTCCTTGTTATGCCTGCCGAACATGTGGGTAGGCAAACATGTCACTGATAGGATCCCCGCCATCAGCAGCCCACAAAAAGTTCTGATATTGGGTGAGGATGAGATGTGGAGGAATGAGGTACCCTTTCATCCACTGGATCCCAAGGCTGCCTGACTGCCATCATGCAGCAACACCAGGCCCAATTCAGGCTCAGTTGCTAAGCCAATGCCAGGCTGGTGCCGCAGTCTGTCTAACCTCCTCTCAATTTCCACCCCAACCAGTGGAGGATCCTGGTGCTCCATCAAGTTCCTCTACTTCCTGGACAGGGTTTGGTTTGCAGCCTAAACCAGAAGATGAAACCATAGTGAGTGCCATCTGACTAAATCATACTTTGAGTAGACCCAGTGAAATCAATGGACTTGTTAGTCACAACCAATTTATGTCCACTGATTTCAGTGCATCTGTTCTGAGTATGACATAGTTAGGTAACACCCATCAATACTAGAATTTAAAGATCTGCTTGGACATACGTGGGGAGCTTTCTTCTTACATGATGGAACTTTTCACTTTTACTACTGGTTAAGAAAAGCTCCCTTGAACTCATGGAACTAATTTCATGGTTCTTTGAATCCTGGTCTGAGCCATTTTCACTTGATTTTCCAAGAACCATGTTTGGACACTAAGGCTTGAGCACCAAGCTTCTGCTCCATTCACATAAGAAGATGTGATTCACTATAACTCCCTTTCCATCTGCAGCCCCCAACACTTATTCCCATACTATTCTCCAATGCCCAGAAGCAGATTTTAAGTTCTTTTAAGGTCTGTATAAAATATTTCCACCTTATTTCCAAGGTATTGTGATATCTTTGTTTTTCTGAAAATAACTTTGATACATCCAGAGTTCTGTTTTATATGCCAGTTCACTCCTGAAAAATAAATTATTCAAACGGATGCACATTATAGTGGAAAGGACAAAACATGTATGTTTACTAGATGTAGGTGGGAATGCAATTTGTATGTATAGTGGAATGTGCATCCTACTGACATGCTTTGCTGGCAAGATGTGCACTTAGATGCTCATTCCAACATGTGTTCTGATGTGCATTCAGCCTCCTGTTTGTTTCTCTGTCTGGTGAGTTTGCGCAAGACTTTGCACATCCACCTGCTGATTATTTTTCTCCCCCTGGTAAAAAGTAAACTAGACAGAATTGAACATAAGGAAGGTCCAGGTAATTGCTCGTACCAGTGAAACAATATCTGTGTTGGAAATCGAACTGTCAGATTACCACGGTATCCCTACTTTTCACTAGAGCTGCAGGAGAAATAAGATCAACATTTCAACTTCACTTTATTTCATCCAAAGTTCCTTTTGCAGCTCAGAGTAGGGGAATGTAAAAGGGGAAGGGGAAGGTGTTAGTGGGTCCTAGCTCTGCGTCCAAAGACAGAAAAATCAATAGCTTTTTTTTTTTTTTGACACTAATTGCATCCTTTTTCAAACACTGCAGATTATTTATGGAAAGCTCTTTGCAGCACCATGCCTAGCAGCTTCAGGAAGAGTATATTGTCAAAAGTGGATGTAGAATCTGTATTTGGATAAATGATGGCTGTCTTGGAATAATTAGCCCAATCCTTAAAAGAGCAATCGCACACCCCAAGACAGGCATATGATAGCATTTGTAGGAGATAGCTTTCTGGTATCATTTGTATGTAAGAAGTGCTTTTAAAACTAAACTTCTGTATAATCATAATTTTCTCCATTTGTATTAAAATAAATGTATCCAAACACATACATAATTGTAACCTATTACACAAGAGTCATGATTTTAGTGATCTGAATGACTAACGGCCTGGTAAATGAACTCTATAAATTTTAGATTTGTAGGAAGCAAAACAGATGTAAGCACAATACTAAAAACAACAGGAAAACGCAATGACAGTGCTCATGCATTCATTCTAGAATGAATGTGTGTTATAGGGAACTTCTTGTTTAATTAGTGTTTGTTCTTTATGAAGGAGACTGTAATAAAATATATTATCTGGGGATATATCCAAATTAAGATTCATATTATGTACAGCTTTGTGGAAAGGCAGTATCAAGCAGCTCAACATGTTTCACAGTAGTCAAAGTTAAAATGGCACATAAATAGTAACAGCAGATTCAGTGCATGATGTATTATCAAGCATATTTTCAGTAGCCATCAACAATAACACAGCTATGTCAATCAGACCTGCGTCTAAGATTTGTTTATGTCTGCCACTACAGTAGGAGTGTCTTGGACAAAGATGCCCAAATATTAGTTTAAAATACAAGATAAATGACAATATAATTTTTAAACAAAATATGTTACTACATAAAAGCTCTTACTTAAGTAGTTAAATGACCTGTTTCCTCCTAGCTCTTCTTTTCTCAAGTACACTGATTACTAGAGATAAAATCCTAAGCATTTTCAAAAGGTATGTGTGCTTATTTTCAAAAAGAGTAAGTATTCATCATACTGCTTTTCATCAGTCTGATATATTGGTACACAGAGAAGTTCTCTGTCCCACGAGAATGTATTTTACAGGCCAACAAGCTTTCCGTTTCATACACTATTTTTTATTGTCTTCTACCCTATTTCAACATTTTAATATTTTACAAACACACATTTCATTATCGTAGTTTAATAATTAAAACCAGAACTGGTGTCATGCCCAATTAATGTGCCCTGGTAGCATGCCCATTAGTTTTTCCATTAGTGAATTCAACAATACTAATGGGATTACTAGCATGGGATGCTAATTGGGCGTGACATAAGAAACTGGCTTACTTCTTAGCATACCCTTGCTAATGATGAAATTAATGAGCATTTTATTAAATGCTGTCTCATCAAAGTGTACTTAGTTAGCGTTAAAATTGTTACAAACGATGCTGCATGCCAAAGATGAGGTGTCTACAAAAGCGATTCTTTATATGTTTTGGCAACAATCTGGAGCATTTTATTTTATTCATCAGAAATCACATTTGTAGCAACACAATTTCAACATTTTAAGCTACATAAGGGAATATGCCAACCAGAGTCGAAAGTTGGAGAAAATCACTCTGCAGATATGAGACACAGTCCTCTGAATGCTTCTGTAACATGTTAAAAGCTGAATGACTACAGTCCACAACCCATTTACTTTGTAACAGTGCTGTCAGCTCTAATAGGAACTGCTTTGGAGTAAAAGAATTTCAACTATAGTAATCACATTTAAATATTCTGAGTTAAGCAAGATACCTGAAGGAGCGTCTCCACCCCCATCGTTCTGCCCGGACGCTGAGGTCCAGCGCCAAGGGCCTTCTGGCGGTTCCCTCATTGCGAGAAGCAAAGCTACAGGGAACCAGGCAGAGGGCCTTTTCGGTAGTGGCACCCGCCCTGTGGAATGCCCTCCCATCAGATGTCAAAACGATAAACAACTACCTGACATTCAGAAGACATCTTAAGGCAGCCCTGTTCAGGGAAGTTTTTAATGTATGATATTTTAGTGTTTTTTGGTTTCTATGGAAGCCGGCCAGAGTGGCTGGGGAAACCCAGCCAAATGGGCGGGGTACAAATAATAAATAATTATTATTATTATTATTATTATTATTATTATGACAAGAATAGCCCTTATAAAAAGCTATAGAAAGAAGCAGGTCTCTCCAGGAGAAAATGCTTGCATTTTCATGCCAGTTATGTGAAGGTGGAAAAGGAACTGCACTTTAAAAAAAGAAGAAGTTATTCTTATCTAGATCCTTCTATGGTCTCCTCACCAAAACTCTAACTTTTCACTAGTGGGGGATGAAAACTCCTAATGACCAATAAGATGAATTATCAATAAATGTATTTGTGGAAAGAGGAGGCTAGATAAGGTAGCCCAACAGACATAACAGGCCATCAAGGACAAGTTTCGCTTCAGTTTCATTTTCTTGCTATGAGGTGTCCATGTCAGAAGGCTCCACCTCCATATGATCTTCTGAGTCCAGTGAAAGAACTGAAGGCAAGATGCAGTTGAACAGCTCTTTTTATATATCCCAAGTGTTCACAAAGCACAACAGAAAGTCCAGGGGATCTCAGGGCATGTACAGCTCCATTACCCCTAACACTACAAAACAGCAACTTCTTTCTAAGGTTCTTTGGGTGAGTATATTTCTTCTAATTCCGAAGACATCACAGAGTGCCTTCTCAACTGCTTCAAGTTCTGCTTTGTCTCAGTTTGGGTCTCAGATAGCAGGATCTAAATGTCCAGGTCAGCAATTGATCCATTCAGGCACAAATGTCACCTTCCTGCACCCACCCACCCCTGGTCTACGTAAACCCAAGTACCTAACTCAGGGAGGCTGGGAAGGTGGATAATGACTAGCATTCTTCTCATATATTAGCCCTGTCTAATATATTTCCCTCTTGGTGCCCTCCTGGGAAGGGTCTCTTCATCCTTCCAGGTTATAAGCTCCCTATGTATCCAGACCTCTGGGTAAGAGATGTACCTTCAAACTGCCTGACCAGCCCTTCTAGTGGGCTCCTGAGGCTTGCCATTGCCTCGCTTGCTAGGGGCCTTCCTGGGAGAATGCAAGGCTGGAGGTATGTTGGCTTAAACCTCTTCCCCAGGCTAACAAGCCTGACTTCAGTCTCCAGCAGCCACACCACTTGCCTGGATGCAAAGTTGCTTCCTCTCTGCCCCAGCTAGCTCCTACATGGGCATTCCTCAGCCTTTCTTCCTACTTCCAGACCCCCAAATTCTGCCTGGCTCTCTACATCTTTTATTTCCACCCTACTCTTCCTAGTGGCTTTTCTGCCCATACCCACAATCTTGTGATGTATGTTCATCAAACCCATTAGGATGGTGAGCAGGACAGTGGTGATAGAAACTGCACTGGGGAAGATTTTGGGAGCTTTTCATAGTTGGTCATCAAGCCCATTATGTATCTACTAAAGTCAGGGCCGAAGTCAGGATGTGGTGTCCTTAAGCAGCTGCCAGGGCTTTAGCTGTTCCCTGGCGAAGTCCAATGTTGATGCTTGCCCTGTGCCTCTTTTTAAAAAAATACACTCTGGTGCACCAGAACACACCATGCCCAGGGCCTCATCAATCCTGGAACTGTAACGTGTAGCCTCCATGCAAGGCTGATGTTAGGACTATATTGTATGCCAGGAACAAATAACAAGGGACAGGTCTTGGCTTCCAATAATAATAAAACCACTGTAATATTGCTAAATTGGCTTAGTAATTAACTTGCTAGCCATCCTATTGTTGGAAATTAGATGATGGACTAGCAAAGCAGTTCCTATGTTGGTATGAAACTTCACGTCACAGTGTATTTGTCAGTTTTTACAATGCCACATGACTAGTCCTTTTTGTCCATTTTTTGCGTATGGGGGACCATAAACCTAAATCTAATCTGCATTTAACTGGTCTGGTCTGGTCCCTACACTTTGACAAGTGCAGCTCACAGAGCAATATATTCAGCAATGCTTCCAGAATTCTTGCCACACACTGGCAGCAAAAAAAGACATGCTGTACTTCACACTGGTGACACAGTCACACGAAAGCCCTTAATATATGTAATATATTCAAAATCCACATTATTCTCATTTCTTTTCAAAGTTTCTTCTTCGGCTGTCTAATCATAGGTTTATTTGTCTTCTGCCAAACTTATATTTGAATTAGCATGTACACTTTTTAATACATTTTTTTAAAAAAAATACTGGCAATACTGACATTTGTGTTATTTTCACATAATAAACAGTTTTTTATTTCATTAGATAATATAGTTTTAAAAGGAGTGTTGTCAGCTTTGCAGAGCTTGAGATTATATTACTGAAGTTCTGTCTGCATCTACAAAGATCTTGAGTCATACAATCTTAGTGTCAGTATTTCATGGGGTCCAAACAATTTTAATGCAGAAATTTAACTCTATTTGACTTCATAACTTATTAGTAATTCAGTGCAAGAGAAACAATAGGTTTTAAACTTCTGTCCTCTAACAAACTTCACTACATTCAGTTTAAATGAACCCATTAACCTATTAATTAATAAGCAGAAAAAGAAGAAAAATCATATCATCAAAAGGTATAAAATGCTTTTGAGACTGGCAAATTTACTATACCTGAGGATCAAAGAGAAAGTAAGGACGTCCCCTCTGCAACTGAAGTACAATATATTCCTCTTGATTCCCAGGTGACACGGAGAAAAGAATTAGACCATCAAGTTCCTTAGTTCTGAAACTCACTTTAATGCCTGGTTAGAAATAAAAGGATATTATTTACCTCTTAGTTTTTCATGCATTCATAGAAATCAATGTGTCTGATAAGAAACAAAAAGCCAGAACCATTATCCAGGGGGACCAGGGGAAATATGTGCACTTGAAGCACATGATCCAATTTACATGAGTTCTGCTCAGGTGTTGCTTTCTAAAAATGTACCTCATGAAAGATGACGTTCACTTTTCCATCTGCTCTACCTTTCCTCCTACCACTAATAAAGATGGTTTATTCCTGTGCTGTGTCAAACTCCACCTCCTATTTTAACGAGTCTTCCCTTTGCACAAAAGTGGTATTTTCTTCTCCCTCGGTGTTATGTACTGAGTTGAATAGGATCCAAACTGCAGCAGTCTGATTGGTCCTAGAACAATGCAGCAGTATGATTGGTTGGCAGGAACCACCCAATCATGCTCCAGATAGAAGTGAATCCACAACCTGATTGGCTTACAGTAGAATTCCAGAATTAGCCAATCATGTGCAGCCCATTGTGTAAATAATGTATATAAAGCAGATACTTTGAGGGGACTTTCATTCATTCCTCCTCACCACTATGAGCTGAATAAAGAGCACGAAATCACTTTGCGACTCTGAGTATATTTCACTCATTTTTGGAGAATGGAAGAACTCTGAAGGAACTCCATTAGAGGCAGGTGTGTGTGTTACACTTGCCTTATTAAATGTTACAAAATGGAAGACTGGGAGCTCTTTGTACACAGGCTTACATCCTGGCAGGACCTCCTAGAGTGACCATGTGACCCCATAACCTGAGATGGTTACTCTAGGAAGTAATGTAAACCTTTGTACAAAGAACCCCACACTGTATTTTACTGTCATGGAGAAGAAACACTTGGCAAATTTTCTACCTCAGGTGTCAAAAGAAGTTGACTGGCTTTGGATAGTACTATGTGCCTTGACATGAAGCAAGGGATACAATTTGCTGCTCCGCCTCAGGCAGCAAAATGTCTTGGGCTGTCCTTGGCTACAATTATGGCTGCTAGGCAGGAAAAAGCATGTACTGAGGAGGACAGTGAAAAGTAAGCATTTGATGAGGATTTTATTGACACAATTTTGGCACTTTTGTAATGAATATTAAAATTATTTGTGGGATTCCATGCTGTTTTCAACAAGGGCAGTTATGATTAACAATATGCTCTAACTTCATATCTACTCATACCCATATCCTTGTGGTTCCCCCTTAGCACATTAAACATAGAGCAGGCTAATTTATTGGGTTTTACCCAGCTGTAGCAAATGAATCAACTTCTTCATATTCATTTTTTCCCTTCCTTTGCCAGGCAGAAAATAATAAGTAATGGGAAGCTCTTTGTGTAGACAGAAACTATTATGAAAAATTAAAGAATCATAACTGCAACACGTATTCATATTACATAAGGTTACTAATTACCTCACGCCACAAGCAATATCCTTTGACCCACAGACTTTAATCATGCCACAGGTTGTCACCGAGTGCATCACAGTGTACTCACAAATATTAAGACGTTCACTTGAGATAATGAACATCAATCATGCTATTAAAGTAGCTGTTCAGAGCTATGCAACAATTGACTTTGAATAAACATAACGGGATATAATCAAAATCTCCTTTAGTGTTCAGGTGGCATTTTAGAGGGCTAGGGGTGGCACAAAGAAAAAGAAGAACTGGAGGGAAAAACAGAGAAATTTGTCCTCAGGGCGATGTCATGGTTACTTAATTCCTGATTATTCCTTTACCTATATTTACCTTTTTAAAACTGATTGCTACTAAAATATTGAAGGCAGATTAAAAATACATAAAAACCAACATTAAAACAACTAATAAGAGACACAAGGTTAAAGAGTCAGCTTCAGTAATTGCCTGACAGTCCTGTAAATAATACCTAAACTCTTGACAGTATTTGTACTAGTGCGTTTGGTTATGATACTGGTGTGGCATGTCATGTTCTAAGAACATCAAGTTTTGAGCCATTGGTCTATTGCAGAGCTTTCCAAACCGTGTATCGTGACACATAAGTGTGCCGGCTGCAGTGTGTAGATGCGTCATGTGATTCAGTATGATCCTCTTGAAAGTGCTCTCTTTCTATCAGCATTGCTTTGCCAGCATACAGTATATGTTACAGAAACCACATTAGATCTCTATCAAGGAGCTGCCACATGGTACCTGTAATATATAGTTGGACCCTTAATTGAGAAGCTTTGAATATTATTATATTAAATAAAGGCTAGAGCTGGATGGTGAAAGGTCTCTTTAATATATTTTTCCAGCCCTTTCCTATAGCTTGATGAGCCACTGAGTGTCTCAATTACCTCCTGATTTCATATATTTTATTCTATTCTCTTCATTGTTCTCAACTTTCCGCATCACTCTGTCATACACTTTCTGTGTTTTACTGGATGGCTCTAAGATGAAAAACTATGTAGCCTTACTTTTGACCCAGAGGTACGATACCTTCCGCAACACAACTATCTTTAGGAACAGTGCACAAGTGAATTTTCATGGAAATTGATAGTAGTGCAAATATAGCCAACTTAACTCTGCTGGTAGCAGAAAAAACAACATTCCTAAAACTCCTTGGGTTGGATTCAGAAAAGTACTATCAGAAGAGGCTGTCATGAGATAACTTTTGGCATACTCCATCTGCTAAACCCTCCTAATCGCTTTCCTGAGAGTTGGAGAACCCAAGTGACTGGGGTGGGCTAAGGCCCTGGGGAGATCGGATGACGGAGATTGCTGACTTGCACACTGAGGCTCCCCTTTCATAAGCAATACTTTGTGATACTTTCTTAAAGTAGTAACTGTGATCTGGGGCAGATTTGAAATATACAATCAACTAATTAGTCCCCCCTGCCCCCGTTATTATCATTGCAATATCTCAAAGCAACCAGAAGCTAAAGGAGGTCAATCTAAATAGGGTAAAGAAAAAGAATTGTAAACAAATCTGAATGTGGGTGGCTGGCTGAATAAAGGAATTAATAAAAGGACCAAAGCAATGGTGTTCTATACATCCTATCATTCTGGATCAAGGAAATCATCTTGATTTAGACTCAAGTACATTCTGTTATGTTAAAGTGACAAATTTGATACCTGTTTTATTTTTTTTGCCACCCCATTATACCCACTACTGGTAAAACAAACAGGACATTTTAGCTTTAATCTTCTTACTACATAACCCAAATAACTTCAGTCATGTTTGCATTAATGTTGCATTAATCATGTTGTTGCGTATTAATGAGTTTTCAGGCTATGCTAATTACTGTCATAGATTCTGCAGCAGCCCATTAAATATACAAATTACAGAATTAAAGAGCCAGAGCTCTTCATGATTAATCTTTAAATGGAGAAAAACTAATGATGTCTGTACAAAGTTTCTCTCTACTTTGGGCTGACTGAGCCCAATGAGCAATCAATTAGAGTATTTGAGGAATAAGAAACCTCTAAGATAGCGTAAAGGGGCTTTTTTGCACAGTTATTCAAAACAGACATTGGGGATAAAACCTTTTCGGTTTTTCTACTATACAAACATTTATAACATCATCCAATCTTTAAGACTTTCTTAAGTGTCTACAGGCTTACATTCATTATTATGTACCCACTGGAAGCAGCTGCCTGCCTCTGTATGAATATAGTAAATCAATCTTCTCTTTTTAGCAAGGACACCGGTCCTGTTGCTCTCTAGTTAAGAAGATTTACAGCAAACCTTGGTGAAAACAAAGGCGAGATAAGTTTAGAGTCATTTGATAAGATTTGATGTATTAGAAGCACTTTCCCCTCCTAGCTCCTGAATGATGTTTTGTTTAGGAAGAGAACAATGGCTAGTGGTTAGGGATTGTAAATTAAGAGAGATGGATTCTGCACCAAGTTCTGCCACAGACACAGCGTAGAACATTAGTCAAGTCATTTAACTTCTCCTGGCCTAATTTCATGGACCATCTGTAAAGTGAAGGTTGGTACTCTTCATCAAGAGAGTGGGGGTGCAGTTAATTATCCACATTTTTATATTTTATATTATATTTTAATATTTTTATATTATATAAGCTGCATCCTCAGATACAACCAGAGTGCCTAAAACCAATATATATTTTTACTTATCTCTGGAAATATGAATGACATATGCAATCATTACCAATTGGACTGGATGCATAAGTCACAGAAATAATATTTCATGGGCAAACGTCCTGCACAGCCAGTAATAGTACCACTAGTAATACTTCATAACTAGGGAAGCTTGAGGATTTTATATGCTCCACCTTTTGAAACAAACATACCTGATTTGTACCGCCCAGGGTCATTGCAGGTTGGAAAGTATTTATGCAAAGTAGTCCACAGTTCTACAAACCTTTCACTGCATAGTCCGTCTGGTTTATTATTGTTGTTGTTGTTGTTGTTGTTGTTACAGTTTACCCAAGGGCCCTCTCTGTCTTCCCGCCCCTTCGTCTTCTTTTTTACAGCTTCAGGCTGCTTGGAGCAGCTAGAAAGTGTTAAACTGCTGTACAAGCTGAAATGCTTGTGAAAAAGCTCCAGAAAGCAGCCAAATATCTTTATGAGCTGTCCCTTTGTGGATAATTGTACGGAAAAAAGATGGCTGCCCCCATGTGCCCATGGAAGCCACCAGCATATTTTCCTACCAGATCTGTGTTAGTTCCGGACCTCCTGTAATAATGGACTTTTCGTTTCCTGGAGCACTTTCACAAACATTTTTAAACCACAATGTACTGTGCTGTGCTTTCTAGATGCTCCAAGCAGTGTGAACTTGTAAAGAAGGACCCCTCTCGCTCTCCAGGCTTCAGGAGAGCCCCAGCGCCAGCCCTACAAGGTCGGGGGACAGAGGGAGCCGGAACGCCGCCATCCCGCTGTCTCCCGAAGTGGTTTGGAGGCTGACGGCGGGGAGAAGAGCGCTTCTCCCCGCTGCCTGCCCCACCACTCCGGGGACAGCAGGGAGACGCAGCGCATCTCCAGGCTCTCCCCGGACCTGATCTCAAGGCGGGCGGAGGGGAGAAGAGCGCTTCTCCCCGCTGCCTGCCCCACCACTCCGGGGACAGCAGGGAGACACAGCGCGTCTCCCTGCTGTCCCCGGACCTGATCTCAAGGCGGGCGGAGGGGAGAAGAGCGCTTCTCCCCGCTGCCTGCCCCACCACTCCGGGGACAGCAGGGAGACGCAGCGCGTCTCCCCGCCGTCCCCGGACCTGATCTGAAGGTGGGAGACGGGGAGAAAAGCGCTTCTCCCCGCTGCCTGCCCCACAAGCGCCTGGGGGGAAAATAATTTTTTTTTTCTTTATTTCCCCCCAAAAAAACTTGATGCGTCCTATGGGCCGGTGCGTCCTATGGGGCGAAAAATACGGTATATTCCTTTATAATAACCACTTTATAATCTGGAAGGAAGGAAGGATAAAACAACCAACCTCTTGAAAATGTATACAATTTTATAATTGAGAATTTAAGCACTCGGAAATGGGGTGAAGCAGACTTCCTATCAGTTATGTGTGAAAAAGGCATGGACCAACTTAAGCCTGATCTGCCCTTCCCTATTCACCACACAGGGTATCTTCACAGGACCATTTCAGTAGCTGTGAGAGAAAAGTTGGACTCTGGTAACATCCTGCCTGGATTACTGCAGTACATTATGTGGATGGGTGGGAACACTTGCTCCATGAGGAGTCTCCCAACACCTTAACAAACTATAGTTTCCAGGAATCTTTGGGTTATGCCATGATTGTTAAAGTGACATAATAATACTTTAAATGTGTGGTGTGACTGTGACATTTGTCTTCTGCCTCAGGTGCACTAGACTTATCTTGCCAGGATTGGACCCCACTGGCAACCTGATACAACTAGAATACGCTTTTTTGTGGAACTTTGAACTTCAGTAAAATATAGCACAAAGGTAAAACATACACACTTATGAGATATGTAAGCAAGTCAAAAGGAATTTTTCTTTCTAGTTTCTAGGATTGTTGATCTTCTACTTCTCATTCCCTTTTTTTTAAAAAAAAGCAGAGGTTAGAGTCAGTGTTGTTTATCCCATGATAAGAGATAGTTTAAGCAAGCTACTTGAAATAAACAGTTTCTTATTCATAATATTCACAGAGCTTAAACTGTAAGGGACTTAACTCATCTTGAAGTCTTCCAAATAACTAATTGGTGATCTCTTTGATTTCCATTGTTAGGCTCAGCGCAAACCTGTGTTTAATAATGGCTTTAGTAATACAAACATTGCCCAGGCAAAAAGTAATTAAACTGACTGAGGGGGAAAGACCATGACTAGAGCTGGGTAAAATACAAATACATCAAAATTAAAGTCAGTGTAATGATCTGAAACATGACAAATTTAGACAACAAGTACTCCAGCCAAGGCAGAATCTGGACACGTTACAATTTGGAAGAGTTGAAAGCATACATAAAGTAGAAATTCTGCAGTGAGTGAGGCTGCTTATTGATTAGGCTAAGCACATAGTGAATAAAAGATTAGGAGTGATCTGAGACAGATAATAAGCCAAAGTGAAAGCATAGAATCATGAGGAAGGAAAACCAATGGAACTCAAAAAAAATGTATTGAACTGGTTTCCAAAATTCCTCACTAGCTTGCAAATAAATTTTCCTTGAACCTCTTAGTTTTGCCTTCTATCATTCTCCTGTACAGCATGGCCCTTCCTAATTAAAGGAGACGTGAAGTCACAAGTTTAAGAAAAACTAAACCTGAAAAGTTATTTGATCAGACTACAATGAGACAAAGCAAAAGGTCAGCAAAAATCAAGGAAGAAATTCAGTAGGAACTGCAAGTCATGACAGAAGTGCAGGAAGATCAAGCTACATCTAGCCTATCCCAAACTTTCAAAGCAGAACAACAAACTCAGCAACAAATCTGCCAAATGCTAATGATTCTACCAAGGAGGCAATAATTGAAAGTAAGAAATATACAATATTTCATCCTGTAGTGTTTGCAGTGCCATTTCCCCTAATTATTCTTGACACAGTGACCTTCTTCAGTAGAGACATAAAACAGTTTGTTTCACTCAGAATAAATAAACTCACCAAACTTTTGTGTGGAAAACTATTTGGTATGGGGACTGTGAAAATCTAATGAAAAAGAAAAAGCCCTTCAAGTTTCTGATCACATTTCAATCAAATACAGATGCATATTTTTTTCAGCTACATAACTTGCACATCCAAACTCTCTCAATACAGTAGTTAGTGACCTTTTTCTTCAGTTGTTTTACTGTGCCTCATGAACTGATTATTTTCAATGGCCTGTAGCATTAAGTTTCCTTTTCCTTTTCTCTTTTCCAATGAGAAAAACATAACAGTAAAATAGGCTGGATGTTGCAACTATAAACCAGCTTTTCCAAGATGGAGACTGCAAGCAGAGTAAATCTCTGTTAGGCATGAGATTACACTCCTAATATCCTATGACAATGAAGCAATGGCTGCTCCCTGTTTGATGACTTTTCCATGCTTACAATGGTATAGTTTCTGTTTAATCTAATGTTTTTATGAATAAATTTGCAGCTGACAGTCTGCACCCTTGGTCACACACTTGTTATTAGAAAGTCTGGAGGTTTCCTTTCCACATTAAAGATGAGTTGTGCCTGAACTGAGAAAAGTTCTATGCATAGCTGTCAACTTACAGATTTGAAAATAAGGGACCAGCAGCCAAAATAAGGGATTTTGCTTAGCTTATACAGAAATCCGGCACTGATGGAGCCATGCTGCTTTTGCTGCGACTGACTGTGTTTTGCAGGGGATTGGACTAGATGATCCTAAGGGTCTACAACTCCGACCAAAGAAGAGTGGCAGACAAAACTGATGAACAACGTCGAGATGGCAAAGCTTACAGGCAGAATTAGAAACCAGGAAAAGGACCTCTTTAATAAAGAATGGGGAAAGTTTATAATTTATTTGAAAAGCTATTGTAAAGAGTTACATACATTGGTAGGATTGACAGAAAACTTGTAGTAAAAATTTGAACTATGGATGGACAAATGATTTATAAAAATAGAGTTATGAAAGGGATGCAGAGGGGGAAATCACTACATTAAGATGCTGAACTGGTTGGAGGGTATGCTAAGCAGCACGTTGGGGCTGCCATTGTCCTGGTGCGAGGAGTTCCATCGGCCCTTCCCAGCCCGAGAGAGAGGGAGGGAGGGAGGGAGAGAGACTCTTGCCCATGGCATGAGGTGGTTGCGGCGGTGGCACGGCCGCTGAAGCACTACCCTTCTGTGTCCCTCCCTATCCCCTCCTCTTCCTCTTCCCTCAGGCCGCCTCCTCAGCCGCCACTGCCGCCTCTGGCTTCCCCTGGCAGTGCGGTGGAAGTCTCGCAAGAGAGGGGCTGCCTGCCACCCGTCTCCTCACAACGCGCCCCTGAGGGGGAAAAGGAAGAGACGGAGACACGGCAGCTCATGCGCGCGCTCTATCTCGCTCTCTCGAGCTGGAGGACCCCGAGCCGCTGCTTCCCTCCCGAGCCAGGCGAGCATGAAACCTGGGAAATTTAAGGGACATCATAAATACAAGATGGGTGACACCTGGCTTGAGAGCAGTACATGTGAAAAGGATCTAGGAGTCTTGGTTGACCACAAACTTGACATGAGCCAACAGTGTGACGCGGCAGCTAAAAAAGCCAATGCAATTCTGGGCTGCATCAATAGGAGTATAGCATCTAGATCAAGGGAAGTAATAGTGCCACTGTATTCTGCTCTGGTCAGACCACACCTGGAGTACTGTGTCCAGTTCTGGGCACCACAATTCAAGAAGGACACTGACAAACTGGAACGTGTCCAGAGGAGGGCAACCAAAATGGTCAAAGGCCTGGAAACGATGCCTTATGAGGAACGGCTAAGGGAGCTGGGCATGTTTAGCCTGGAGAAGAGGAGGTTAAGGGGTGATATGATAGCCATGTTCAAATATATAAAAGGATGTCACATAGAGGAGGGAGAAAGGTTGTTTTCTGCTGCTCCGGAGAAGCGGACACGGAGCAATGGATCCAAACTACAAGAAAGAAGATTCCACCTAAACATTCGGAAGAACTTCCTGACAGTAAGAGCTGTTTGACAGTGGAATTTGCTGCCAAGGAGTGTGGTGGAGTCTCCTTCTTTGGAGGTCTTTAAGCAGAGGCTTGACAACCATATGTCAGGAGTGCTCTGATGGTGTTTCCTGCTTGGCAGGGGGTTGGACTCGATGGCCCTTGTGGTCTCTTCCAACTCTATGATTCTATGATTCTATGATTCTATGATCATCAATCCGGGACAGCAGCAGGAAACGGCGCTGGGATAAGGCAATTTTCTGCCAAATAAGGGACGGTTGACAGCTATGGTTCTATGCCTATAGTCACTGTCAGAACCGGGGGACGAAAAGCCAGCTGGCTCAGCCCCAGCCGGAGCGTCTCCCCTCTCAGCCTTGCCCCCGCGGAGATCCATCAGTCATCCTCCTCCGACATGCGTCTGCAACTCAAGCTGCAGTGCATGCTTGAGCACACATTACTGAGCAGAGTAATCACACAACAGAACCAGGCCCGAGGCACGGATACGATACTAAGCTACGCATTACATACTATGATGTCCCTCCACCCAGTAAATCTCGAAATTAGGCACATGCACACAGGGGTAGGCAGCCCTTTAGCTGCTATTTATCTCTTTAAGGCCTAGTTTTCCAGAATTCTAATCTTGTGGGAGTGCAGGAGATTAGAGGAGCTACAGTCTACCTGAACTACAATAAAAAATGTTACTGCGATTGTCAGAGTTGCTCCCCGATCCTAGCTCACAGAGGATCACGCTAGCCAGCGATCATTAAGTAAAAGTCTTTATTGAGTTACAGTTCCCATTCTCAAGCTGCTGCGTGCAACTCTACGTCTTATGGTTAGATCGGCGAAGCTCTGTCTGGGTCCCCGCCTCCTGTACACCAACTTAATATCCTAGCCCTGCTCCACCTTTTCCGCCTGACTGCGATGAACTTTGGTGGGCAGCTAACAACTGCTCTCATAGGCAGTACTTCAATTCAACACTACTGTTTCTTCTGAACTGAGCTCACAAGCTGACAACTCATACCAGTCACAGGGAAGCAGTGTGAAACAGATTTAAGAATGAAAGAACAAAAGAGCCTTCTGGATCAGGCCAATGCCTCATCTAGTCCAGCATCGGGTCCTTAACCGGTGGCCAACCACATGCGTGTGGGAAATCAGCAAGCAGAACCTGGGACTGGAGCACTCGCTCTTCCTGCGGTTTCCAGTAATTGGTATGTCCCAAAGCACGCCCTCCAACTCCCACTCCCTCCACACAGAAACCATGATGATACTTATGCACGTGTCCCACAAATGAAAACAATTGAGAATCTATTCCAGATCTTTCACAAAAATCAGGGGTTTTTTTTCCTGTAGAAGAAAAGGTAGCTTTTTGGAGTATGTTGTTCCAAAATACTAGCAGAATAGGGATGATGCTAAAAGTCTAGAGAAAATATCTGGGATGGGGAACCACAACCACAAATGTTAAGTGTGGAAAGGCCCTTTGAAAATCTAAAGAAATGTCTGCTGTTTGCCTATGCAAACTATTGTATGGCAAAACAGAGGGGAGAAGCTAGTGGAAACAAAAGGGAGCAGCTATTCCTTTTGAATAGCTGTTATCAAATATCACTGTTATTTGATTTAATTTTTTAAAAAAGAAGTCAGTCTGGGAAGTGTGGCTTATTATTACTATTAGTATTATTACTTACAGTGCTCAATATGGTGAACAGTGACAAAAAGAACATGAATAGAAAAATAGGGCCAATAACAAAACTAGCCAGTCGAACCATTATATTCCCAGTAAAGGGGTTTTAAGGCCAATAGAGAGAGGAAATAGTGGATATAGGAGCAGATTCATTCCATAACTTTGGGCAATTTGTGTAAAGGCTCAGCTTCTCACTATGACAGAGTCACTTCATGTGAACATGTTGCTTGGAGCAGGGGCTAAGGACAGCATGGAGAGAAGCACCCTTCAAGATATGTGGGACCAGGCAATGAAGGACTTTGTAGCTATGCAGCAGTAACTTGAACTGGATGCATATTGGCAGCTAGGGAAACGGAAATGGGATCAACTGAATAGGGTTACATTGGCCTATTTCTATAAGAAACATTGCATTAACTAAACCTTTTGTATTGTTTTAAAGGGCACCCTAACATAGTGTGTTACTGTTGGCTCAGAGTAGGTGCATCCTACATACCCTTTAATACTGACTGTGCTATTATTTACAAAGCGTGTAGATTAATGTCAATGTTATCATAATAAAAGGTTAAGAAAAATGAGAATCCAAACAAAATTCTGCCATATTCCTGGCAAACCAGCATAATGTTTATCCAGGAAAAAATGGGTCATTTACAGGGACCCATCAACATAAAAATATTCATGTCCCTGTTGAGTACTTGATAATTAAAATAAAAAAATAAAAAATCTAAGGGCACAATCTGGTAAAAAATAAGTTGTTTTAAGTCCCACTAACTTCCAAATAAGCAAAATTAATGGGATTAAATATGGCTGGTTGGGTCATGCCCAATGATTATAAATCACAGCAGCTGCAAAGAACCCAGTGCCACTTTATGGCTCTTTATATTTGTTGTAATAAATTCATTGTAACAGCATTTTGAGGATGGCTTAAGTTATAAGAACAAGATAATGGTATAATCTGGCTAAGGGAAGAACCTCATTCTACTGTCAATATTTCAGGCTGATAAAAAGCTGACCAAGTGTTATCAGTTTGGTGATGAATAAAAGAAAAAGCATGAAGCCATTAGCATTAATGGACTTAGGTAGCTAAATGCTTGTGTGTTATACTGGGAGTCTAGGGTGGATTGTTGATTTTTAACTCCAAGGACTAAGACACAAATACCCTGCCCTTCATGTTATTATTTTCTTTTGCAGAAAGTGTGCATATAATTCATTTTTCAAATTTGTATTCTAAAGAAAATTTGGCAAACTACTTGGTATGATTGGTATTTCATCTTAAGAAGAAAAAAGGGAGGGATCCAACAAGATTTATTACAGAGCTCCACTGAAGTGCTTGAAATACTGTGAGAACACAGAAATGCCTGCTTTTGTGTTTGTTTTTTTAAAAAAGATAAAGTTGTCTGATATAATATCTTCAGGCACAGATTACCTTAGGCCTGCAGCATGACCGATAGACACTCAAGCCTCTGCCATCTAGTGTGTACTTGGGAATGGCTAATGAACAGCATACTTTGTGAGAAGATGCAGATAACTAAAGAGAAATGCGCAAGTAAAACTGTAGAATCTTGAGGGCATGAGGAGTGAAATGAAAAGCAGCTGGTTATTGAGTTATTGTCATTTGTGCATACATTTATTTTGTAGTTTACTTTATGCTCTGACCTGCCCGAGCATCATGACTGATGAACAGAGGCTATGAATCTTTTAAGTAAGAACCAAAACAAGTGTGGTCCTCCATTTAGGCTCTGAACAGATCTGCACCTGCTTAATTTTCAATAACATTGCAACATTCCTTGAAAACCATTCACGAAGAGTTAAGTCCAAAGTTTGTGACACTTCACACAAAAGATGGTTCTGTGGATGGAAAGAGGGGGAGGACTTTCTGCTGCAGTCATTTATGCCTCTGAAAACCTTCTCCAGAAAGTTGGGGCTTCCTCTCAAATGACGTGAAAAGTGATACCACATGGACAAGACGGTATTAGTGAAAATTTCCGCTCCTTCTGTCTAAAGAAGCATCCAGCCAGAGGAGTAGTGGGGGGATGGAAGAGGGACCACTGAGCCGGATGCACATTTTGGAGGGGTCACAACCAGACGCCCACACAACAGGCTCCCTCAATGAGGCTGGAGCCACTGGGAGGCAAGCCAAGCTGCACCTGGGCCAAGCCTTCAGGGCTGGGGCATTAGCAATGCCTCCTTCTCTTTCTCCTCATGGCCAGCGATGAGATGTGTGCGTGCCCCCTGCCCCTGGGCCAGTTAAGAGGAAGGGTGAGGAAGAGCACCGCCATCGTCCATCAAGGAGAGGCAAGATGCTCCACTGGGATCAGAAGGGAGTGAGGCAGGTGGGAGGAGGACAGCTGCGTTCTCTGGGGCTGGGGCTCCAGCAAGGAGCCCTGGCAGCTGAAGCGTGGTGGTGGGCAGGTTAGTCTAGTAGACAGGGAGAGAGGCAGTGAGGAGTCTGTCAGAGACGGCCTCCACTGACCCTCTGTGTGGACTCTGTGTGCCCTCCCCTTAGAGCACAGCTCCACCCCAGCTTCCCAGTTCACGGGGTGGGGGGCACAACACCTGCCCCACCTCCGGCACTGGCAACCCACATTACGGCTCTGCATCCAGCTCATGGAGTGATGGCCTCAGCTGGATCCCAATGCACTTTCAAAAATACAAAGAGTCATTCCATTTGAAGAACAGCAAGTATGCTTTGGGAAGCATAACCCAAGCATAGTGCACCTGCCCTGGTTCTAGAGGACCTGAAGAGAAACTCACAAAGCAGCTGCATTTCTAGATCCAATATTCCAAAAGTATTTCTCTAAAGGGCAGGTGGCCAGATGAGCCAGCGGGACAAGATGAGACCATGGCTGCATTTTACGTGGCTTTCACACTTCCAGACTGCTTCTGGCCCACAGCCTCCTCCCCTCTCTCCAGTTATTTGGTGCTGGAAATTGCTGAGGAGCATATCAAAAACCTTTCACCTCTTCCCAGTGCCAAATTAGCTGGGCAGTGAGAATGCGGGAGGTATATGATAAGAGTACACCTTCCCCACAGCCCAGTTAATACACCACTGGGAACAACTGCAGAACACACCTATCTGCACATTCTTCATAGATTCCTATGGTCAATCATCAGGAAGAAGGTGGAGACAAAGAAGGTATTTTGAATCTGCCAATGCCCATGGGCTGAGTTAAGAGGTGTGAGGGTGAGTGGGGAGGAGAGAAACTCAAACCCTCCCACTGTAGGCTCTGGCCCAGCACACAGCCAGTATGTGACCCCTAATGGCATGCAGCCCCCCAGCTCAAATGTTGTCCACCCTGAATGACTTCACCACATATTCCTTCTCAAGAATGGCTCAAAAATTCACCACTTAGTCAATAAACAATTATTCAACTATAGTATATTGTTGTGCACATTACTACCTTGTTGATGTCTCTTTTTTTGTGTTCTGCTTCGATTGGTGTAAGTGGTACACATTATTTTACATAATTCTGTTTTTAAAATTGAAATAGCTGTGCCCTGGTAGCTAATCAACTCTCTCTTTCTCCATTTCAGGGCCTAGTCATTTCTCTGTAATTTTGCACATTTTAAAAAACAGGGAATAGTAATACTGTAGCGGTGAGCCTGGAGGATAGTGATAGTTGGTGATTACTAGATCAAAGACTTTGGTGAGATCAATACGGAAGGCCCCTCAACATCGATTACTATCCAGTGCTATAAAATCTAACTGCTTACCTTGTGAGATGAGCAAGTGGAATGAACAGGCCAAAGTCGGTACATAATTATTTAAATTAAAAGCATATCTGCTTTTAGCCAATGAACTAACCTTCTCTTATTCCGCATGGTAGTAATTAACCAGCCTAAAGAGATATGTTAACATGCCAATAAAGGGCTTTCCATCAGCAATTTTAAAAAATCAAGCTTTCTTGATTACAAGCTCCTCCATTTATGTTCTCTATTAAATTTAAAATATGACACCTCTTTGATCCAAATGAACAGACCACACCAATTGCAAGCCATCCCTGTTTAGAAATACATAAAAGAACTTAATGATTTTACTATCTTCCCTGTCTCTTTTTAAAGGTAAAGTCTACCTTTAAAATAAAATGCTGATAGAACAAGTGTTGCAGTTTAATAAATTAAATGCCTGCCCTGAATTTTATTGCCTATACTTCTTCATTCTAGTAGTTATGCTAACACTAGCATTCTGAATTTAGTTATTTGCTTTGCATCAATATCTAAGGTTACAATAAATTTGTCAGTTTACATTAAGGATCAAGAGGTCACATCACATAAATTCCTCCTGAGCACATCAAAAAAAGAACATGAGTAATGTGGAAAAAATGGAAGACTAATATAGAAATAAACATGATCCCATGTCATTCAAGATGCCAATATACTCGGCAGATTGTTCTATCTAGGAGGCTAGTTGCTTCAAACTATTTTTTTACTATTACTGTACAGTTTGAGAACAGTATAGTAAAGGAAAATAAAACAAGTAGCACTAAGATCCTAAAAGGCTATAATGGAACATACAGTTACAACTTAAATTTTGCCATTTTGGAGGTATTTCCTCATCTCATCTTTTGAGGTGTTTCAACATAAGGCAACAATAAAAGTTTGATATAGTTAGAGAAATTCCGGGGGGGGGGGTCTGCACATCTCTAGCTTGCTGTTGGATTTTGCCCCAAAAGGACATTCAAAACTTGTAGGGGATTGTCTTTTGGGGAAAATGCTAATGAATTTTGCACAGCAAAAAGAGCTTCAATGAAACGTTTGATATCTCTTAGAGTGGGGAGGGGGTGCATCCATGAAAAAAATGTATTTACATTCTCTTCAACCAAAGTAGTGTGTCTCTGTTCATCTAGGAGATAATTGTTTAAACATATGAATGTTTGGCTTTACAAGCTTATATTATATTATGTTTTTCCCACACACAAATCTGTATAGTATAATATTGCAACAGCTAAATCCTGACTGATAGTTTTGCCAAAAATACCATTGTTCAGTCTATGATCTGATTGATTTTAGGCCATAAGTACTTTAAGCTAATAAGGACAGAAAAAATTAATCCTCTCCCCCCCCCCTTTAATATTGGCAATCACTCAATTGATAAGGCTCATCATAGTTAGACAAGATATTAATTTGATCTTTCTGAAAGATCAATTAGGGGATGAAACATGCCTTGATAATATTCATAGGAACGTTTCCTGGTGATATTCATGACAGACAATTGGAATCAATGAATGTCTTCCCTTCCTTGTTTGTTCAATACACCACTTGTTAGTTCCATCATGGCTGTCGTCTGCAAAAACCACAAGCCGAGAATGAGAAAACCGCAGCTCATGAGTAGTGTAGAAAGCAGGCAGTCCTTCAGAAAGTCAAAGTATTGGAGTATGGTATTGTACAGTGAAATCCTATGCATGTCTACTCAAAAGGAAGCCCCACCAGTATAGGACTGCCAAGAAAGATAGTGATGGACAGAACTGTCAATTTCAGTTCTCAGTTTTGCAGTCTTAAGCTCAGTCTGCCACATTTCCACATCAGATTGTTTATTTAAAACGCCTCGTGAAAATTCATCAACATTTAAATGCACATTTCTCCTAATATACATGCTTTGTATCCAACATTGCCTAATATACACATTTTTGCAAGCAAATTCCCCTGATAGAATGCATTTCTGCTTATTTTCACTAATATATGCAGTTTTATGCACACTTTCCCCTATTACATGCATCTTAGTACACATTTGTTGCTGTTGCTGGAGAACTGCATCACAAAATTCGGGGGGGGGGGGGATGGAAGATTTAAAAGCATAGCTCTGTTTCAGTCCACAAGTTGTTTTGGGAAGTGAAAATTAGGTAGCTCCACATTAAAAGGTAAACCAAAGCAAATTTCTCCCCCATCCACTCTAACAGAACACTATGCAGGAACAAAGTGGTGAATCCATCCACTTCTGCACCTGAAACAGCATATCATAAGGTGGGTGAGAAGGTGTCAGGGGATGATTAGCTGCTTGTGCTTAAAATAGTGCCCCTTCAGAGTTTGTGCGGCCCCACAAACCTCTGTGTGTGACAGAGCTCCTCAGACATGTCTGCTCTAGTCACTAGTAGAGTCTGACAGTGGCTGCCTGCGGAAGCGCTTCCAGCAAAGAAGTTCCTTAACGGAAACGCGTCTCCTGGACTCACGACGTGGCAGCTTCCGGCGAAGCAAGGGTCTCCCTGCAGTTGCTTCTGACACTTCCCCGCTATTTTCGCTGGACGTGTCTCTCACCCCTTTCTCTCCCCTGCTGTTTCCTGCCTGGGCTGCTGCGTCTCTCTCAGCATTACTGAGATCCTCCTCCAGAGACCCCTCGCTCCCCCTCCTTGTCCCTGCTTTAGCTGCTGACTCTCTCCCAGTCTTTGGGAGCCCTACCACCTCCCTTTCCTCTGATGTCAGTTCCCTGACATCCACCTCCCCTCCAGGGCCCCCTTCTCCCCCGCCCCTACTCTCTCCTCTGGGCGGTGAGGAGCTGAAACCCCGAAAAGAATCCTCTTCATCTTCCGACGTCTCGAACATTTCCCTCCATCGGTCTTCGTTCCGACTCGCTGAATCCTCCTCCACCTCGGAATCAGAGAACCCCTCCAACTCTTCTTCTTCGTCGGTGGTGGCGAAGTATTCCCTCCGGAACCTCGCCACTGGCTGGGGTTTACGAGGGAATCTCTGATGAAAAGTTTCAATCAAAACCTCGTCATCTACATCCTCTGCCCTGACCCAGGTGTTTTCCGACTCCGGCTCCCCTTCCCACATTACCAAATACTCTACTTGCTCTCCCTTCCACCTGGAATCGAGAATCTCCGCTACATGGTAGCTGTGTTCTTTTTCCTCCATAGCTGGTCCCCTATTGACCCTCCCCTCTCTGTCCCCTATATACGGTGACAGCAACGACCTGTGGAACACTGGGTGCAACTTCATGTGGTTCGGTAACCGGAGTCTGAAAGCCACTGGGTTGACCTGTTGCGTGACTTCAAATGGGCCCAGTCTTTTGGGTCTTAACTTCTTACAACCTCCTTTAAATGGTAACCCTTGGGTGGACAGCCACACCTGGTCCCCCACCCTAATGCTTTCCCCTTCCCTTCTGGTTTTGTCTGCCTGCCTCTTATATTCCTCCTTCGCCCTGTTTAAATTAAGTTGGAGCTGGCGATGGATCGCTTCCATTTCTTCAACGAACTGTTCTGCGGCTGGAACGCTCCAGTTCTCCCCTTCCCCCCCTGGGAAGGCTCGGGGATGACACCCGTGATTAGCCAAAAAAGGGCTCATCCCCGTGGACACGTTCTCTGCATTGTTGTAGGCAAATTCTGCCAACGCCAGCTTCTCCACCCAATCATTCTCTCTGTCATTCACATAACACCTCAAATATTGCTGGAGGACACCATTAGCTCTTTCCGCCTGCCCGTTGGTTTCTGGATGACGGGCAGTAGAGAAATTCACCTCTACATGCAATAAGCTCATGAGCTTCCTCCAGAACCTGGAAGTAAATTGTTTCCCTCGGTCAGAAACCACCCTCAAGGGGGCGCCATGCAGCCTAAACACATTTTCCACAAACAATTTAGCGGTTTCTTCCGCTGTGACCGCATGTGAGCAGGCTATAAAGTGGGCCATCTTGGTTAACAGGTCTACCACAACCATGATGGCTGTTTTCCCTTTGGACCTGGGCAGATCAGTCATGAAATCTATTGCCACTGCCTCCCATGGCCTTTCCGGCGTGGGTAGTGGTTCTAATAAACCTGCCGGTGCCCGCCTCTCCCCCTTGGCTCGTTGGCATCGGTCACACCCTCTCACATATTCCCGCACATCTTCCCTGACCTTGGGCCACCAGAATTCCCTGGTAACCAGCCACATGGTTTTGTGTTGCCCAAAATGCCCTGCTGTGGGGCTATCGTGCAGTTGCTTGAGTACCTTTTCCCTCAATTCCCCTTCAGGTATGTATAACGCTCCCTTGTAGTACAACGCCCCATCTCTCTCCTCAAAACCCCCGGGTTTGTCTCCCTCCCTCCTGAGACCCCTGAGTTTGTCCTGGGCGTATTCATCCTGCACCGTTCCCTCTACCAGTTCCCTTTGCCCCACCAATGCCGCCCCACACACCCAGCGGTCCTCGGGAATGACATGGGTCTCTTCGGGTGCACCCTCTCCCTCCAAATATTCAGGTTTGCGTGAGAGAGCGTCCGCCCTAACGTTCTCCGGGCCTGGTACGTAACAAATCTCAAAGTTAAATTTGGAGAACTCCTGGGCCCATCTCAACTGCCGTTGGTTGAGCACTCGCGCAGTTCTCCAATACTCTAGATTCTTATGGTCCGTGCACACTTGCACCTTCTGTTGTGCACCAATTAGCAGGTGCCTCCATCTCCGGAAGGCCTCATAAATCGCAAGAAGTTCCCGGTCGTACACCGTGTAGTTCCTCTCGGATTTGTTCAGCTTTCGCGAAAAGAAGGCACACGGTCGCCACTCTGACCCCTCCTTCCCTGGCTGCAGAAGAAGCACCGCCCCTATGGCTCTGTCAGAAGCGTCTGTTTCGACCCTCAGCTTTTTTTGTAAATCCACATGTAGAAGTTGTTCATCCGAGGCGAAGGCCCTTTTCAGTTCCTCAAACGCTCGCTCCGCCTCCCCCGTCCAAACAAACTTCTTTTTACTGCTGAGACAGTCCGTGATGGGCGCCGTCAGGTGGGCGAAGTTTCGGATGAACTTACGATAAAAGTTTCCAAACCCTAGGAACCTCTGCACATCCTTCTTGGTCTTGGGTGTTTTCCATTCCAGCACCGCTTGAACCTTGCCGGGGTCCATGGCCAACCCCTTGTCTGACAAGCGGTACCCCAGGAATTCCACCTCCTTGGTATGAAACTGACACTTCTCCAGTTTCACCCACAGTCTGTTGGCTTGCAGCCTGCTCAACACTTCTCTGACGTCTCTCACATGTTGCTCCTCATTCTCCGAATACACCAACACGTCATCTAAGAAGGCCACGCAATTCTTGTAGAGCAAAGGCCCCAGTACGTGGTTCATGAAGGCTTGAAAACACGCGGAGCCTGTTTGTAATCCAAAAGGCATAACGAGGTATTCAAATGCCCCCAAAGGGGTGAACATGGTGGTCTTCCATTCATCCCCTTTCCTTATACGTATCAGGTTGTACGCCCCCCTTAGGTCCAGCTTTGTAAAAATCTTTCCTTTTCGCACCCTGGTCAAAATATCATCAATCCTGGGCATAGGAAAAGCCGCCGGCTCTGTCACTGCATTTAGGCGCCGAAAGTCACATACCAGCCTCGGCTTGTCCGTGTTTTTTTTATCCACAAAAAACACTGGGCTACCCCCCGCTGCCTTGGACTCTCTGATGAAGCCTCTCTTCAGGTTCTTGTCAATGAACGCTCGCAACTCCTGCATTTCCCTGTCTGACATGGCATACAACTTGCCTACAGGAAGCTGTGCTCCAGGGAGTAAATTGATCTGGCAATCAAAGGGCCTATGCGGGGGTAGTTGGTCAGCTTCCTTCTCGCTGAACACGTCGCTGAGATCAGCATACTGTGGTGGCACCTTCCCCTTCTCCATTACTTCAGTCCCTGCTAGGGTGGCTTGGGCCCCTGCTGACCCCTTTTCCCCCCTGCAGTGTTCTAAGCAATGTGCTGAACCGAAGGAAACCACTCTTTGATGCCAGCCCACCATCGGATCATGTAAGGCTAGCCAGCTCATTCCCAAAATAATGGGAGCGCCTCCCAAGGTGGCCACATTAAACGCTATCAGTTCTGTGTGCCTTGCCACCCTCATTATCATTGGGACGGTCTGCAAGCTGACTCCTCCTCCCAACAGTTCCCTGCCATCGATCGTGGTCACCTGCAGGGGGTTGCTTAAAGGGATAGTCTGTATCTGATGTTCAGCAGCAAACTCCTTGCTCATAAAATTGCAGGAGCTGCCTGAGTCCAACAGCGCCTTTATTTTTAGGGGGTGTCCATTTTGCAGCTCTAGCGACACTTCAATCACTAGAGCAGGTCGAGGAGCTTCTGGCACGGGCACTTTCACTGCTCTTTGGCCTGGCTGCAGTGCCCTGACTCTGGCAACCAGGCGTTGGCTTTTACCTGCTCCGTTTCTCCCTGCTCTTCCCCCTCAACTGCTCCCACCATCCCTTGCCATTCCTTCCTCTGGGGGCAGACTCTGGCAAAGTGGCCTGGCTGTTGGCAGAGATAGCATTTCCGGGCTCCCTTTCCCTCCTTCTTCGCCCCCTCACTGGGCTTTGAAACTGCGCGCGCGGGGGCTGTTCCGATTTCCATCGGCTCTGCCGGCGGGAAAGCTGGCTCAGGAATGTCTGGAATGCGTAACTCCTTCCAACGTTCCCCTCTCCCTTCCCGCCTCTCCAAGGCTCTTGCCTCCTGGCGCGCTCCAATGGTCAGCGCAGATTTGGTCAGCTGATCCATAGACACCGCCCTGGGGCTCCTGGCCAGCTCGTCCTTCACAGCTGAAGAAAGACCTTCTTCAAATAGCATCCGAATTGGTGCTGCCGATAAATCCCACCCCAATCTGTGAATCAGCATGGTAAATTCAGTCCAGTACTCACGGACAGATCTGCTTCCCTGCTTGCAAGCCATTAGCTGTCTGCGCACCACCCCTTCCTCAATATCGCTGGAAAACATGATATCCATTGCACGAAAGAATTTCATAGTGTCCTTTAGGATATCGTTGTGCGTTGCCATCAGGGGTCGAACCCAGTCCCGCGCCCCCTTCTCAAGATGCCCAATTACGAAAGCAACTCGCGATTCCTCATCAGGGAACTCATCAAACTGCACATTCAGGGCATATTGCATCTCAGTCCTAAAGGCATGGTAATCCTTGGGGTCCCCCCCAAACTTCTGCACCAATCCTGGTACCTTTCTGGGGAACTGAGTGGTTCTCCCCTTTTTGTCAGCATCCTGAGCCCTTCTCTCCTCGAGCCTCGCCGTCTGCAGCGCAAGTTGGACCTCCAACGCTCGGTATCTTTCTTCCAAGCTTGGACCAGCTCCACCCCCTGCTCCTCCGGCTCCGTCTCCGGCTGGGTCGCTCATGATGCTTTCTCCTGCACAGGCAGCGTACAGAGACTGTCAGACTGCTGTCAGGGGATGATTAGCTGCTTGTGCTTAAAATAGTGCCCCTTCAGAGTTTGTGCGGCCCCACAAACCTCTGTGTGTGACAGAGCTCCTCAGACATGTCTGCTCTAGTCACTAGTAGAGTCTGACAGTGGCTGCCTGCGGAAGCGCTTCCAGCAAAGAAGTTCCTTAACGGAAACGCGTCTCCTGGACTCACGACGTGGCAGCTTCCGGCGAAGCAAGGGTCTCCCTGCAGTTGCTTCTGACACTTCCCCGCTATTTTCGCTGGACGTGTCTCTCACCCCTTTCTCTCCCCTGCTGTTTCCTGCCTGGGCTGCTGCGTCTCTCTCAGCATTACTGAGATCCTCCTCCAGAGACCCCTCGCTCCCCCTCCTTGTCCCTGCTTTAGCTGCTGACTCTCTCCCAGTCTTTGGGAGCCCTACCACCTCCCTTTCCTCTGATGTCAGTTCCCTGACAGAAGGGTTTGTTTTTCTTTCTTAAGCAAATTAGAACCCCAGTTTTGCAAATTGAGGGTGGAAACAGTGTTTCCTAGGCTGGCATAGCTGAGGGGACCAAGAATTTGGGGGTATCGGCAGGGTTCGCATGTGGCTGTCTTCACAAAATACCCCATTTCCACACGCTACTGAATGATTACTATCCTCTCACGTCAGTGGCAGAACTGCTAGTAGCAGCTTACCACCTGCCTGGGCAAAGTTTGGGGCCTCTAGCATGGAAGAGCAATTTCTCCACCAGCAATCGTCTCCTCTACTGGCAAAGACCTACAGAGGGGAATCAATGCACTCACCTGCCCCCACCCCCTTATAACCTTTGTGACATTGTCATCCCAACCTGTAACTTGCTTTAGATACCATTTTAATCTGGGGGGGGGGGAGCCTCAAGGGAAAAAAATGGAGTCATGAATTATAGTTCCTCATCAGAGAGGGAGAGCCAAGACATAGTCTCATTGTTGTCCTTGTACAAATCAGCAGGGAGGAGGAGGATGGGGACAAAACAATAATTATTTGACTCTCATGCCACCTACTGTTGGGCTCCTTGCCTTCTGTCCTACCACCCACCACTGAATTGGTGTGAAAATAAAACTGAATAATCAGTGTGTATGCTGCTCTCAGTTCACTGGAAGAAGAGAACAGCACTCCTGTGAACCAGGTTCAGCATCAGCACAGGTGTATGTGTGCACTGAGTTAGATATGAGGTTAAAGGCCATCTATGGGGATCACAGTTTTCTGCTGCTGCAACAGGAATTGAGGGCCAGTGGCAGCACCTAACATTCTTGGAAAGCTGTTGGAGACCCTGCAGGGCAGTCATTTAACAACAATAACAACCTAGTGCTCCTAACGGCACCATACAGTAGGGTCTAGTTACCATTTTAAGGCCGCATATTCAGTTGTTGTGCTAGGATTCCCACTAGAACAATGGGACTTTCCCCCTTTCTTCCATCCATGCCAAATCTGCTCTGGAGGGTTGGGATAGCCCCCAGATTGGCACACGGACAGGAGAAATCTTTCTAGCAGGCAAGCAGACATGCTTGTACTGATGGGATGATCTCCTTAGCACTACACTGAATACAACCACCCCCTCTTTCCCAAATGCCTCCTCCTATAGCATTGCTTTGGGGTATTGTAGGAAAATAAAATGTCAGAACCCAGCTACCTGGCAGTGCTTGGAGACAAGCCCAGAGGAAGGGAAGCCAGAGGGCACTTTGCCCAGGGCCTCCTGCAACCTAGACACAATCCTGTTGTTATCTATTCCATTCTCATATTCTGAATTTCAAGATGTAGCTGCTGAATGTTGATCAGCTTGAACAGTTATGTACTTTGACAATGGATTCTTTAGGATAGGTTTTTAGAACGGTGTCTTAGTGCCTGCAACACCCTACCAAAAGGTACATTTAAAAATTCATTCTTAAGTGGAGGATTTTGAGATTTTGTACAAAGGCATAAATAAATCTGTATTTTTCAATGAATCTGATATATAGGAAAAGCAAATGTTTGATGCAGACTTTTTAAAAAGTTTCTATAAAATATAATAATAATAATAGTAATAATAATAATAATAATAATAATAATAATAATAATAAGTAGTAGTCCTGTTTCAGAAGAAGAAGAAAATACGACTACAGTAATGCTTCCCGGTCAGGGTCAGCTCCGCATATTTGTAGCGTTAAGTCCCTGTCGTGCACATTAGAAAATGTCTTAAGATGTTTTTGTTCACAAAGCAGCACAATTCACTTTGTTGTGCTGGATCACTCCTGTTTAAAGTGTTTCCAGCTCCCCTCTCACCCTATCTTTAGGCTTCTTGGGATTAGGAAGGAGGAAGAAAGGAAATGTCTTGTTCAAGAAGGAACTGTGAATTCATTTTAAGTGCAAGGCCATAGTCCTAGCAAAAAAGGTTCTGAAAGAAATGAAGAGAGGGCTAAATTCTTTCTTTTCTGAGGCCAGCTAACACTTCATAGTGGGACATGTCACTGTCAATAATGATAAAGCGAAGGGAAAGGAAGCATGGTCAGAATGCCCTTTGCAGAGATGGGAGCCTGACCCACAGTTATGCCATGATTCATATATTTGCTTAGGTTAGGCAGGTTTTATTAAGTTGCCTTATACTCAGCCAGAGATTGTTCTGTGGCCTTCCAGCTGTTGTTGCATTATAACTCCTATCAGCCCTACTGGCAGGGGCTGATGGGAGCTCAGGTGAGGTCTAGCAACATCTGGAGGGGCACAAGTTTCTGGCAGTGGGTGCGCCCTTCCCCATTTCTCAAATTTTCCCCACCCTAACTTTCAGTCATAATGTATTAAGGTTTTTGCTTCCACTATAATGGTGTTTTCTATCACAATCTTCCCCCAAACCATTTTTTCCTGGCATCTCCCCTACACCATTGTTAGCCTCTACCTAGCAGCAGCTCTCTGGGGTTCAAACAGGTGGGGTTTTTTAGCTGTGCTGCCTAAGATACTTCTTTTAGTTCCCAGCACCTGCAGTTAAGGCAACTTATGGGTGCAAGGCAGATGTACTACCCATAAGTTATCATTCTTCCCAGTTAAGGAAAAACATTTGCACAATGACTTCACCCAAGGAGCAGCAGAAAATGAATGCTTCTAAGGGTTGCAAAATATTGTTAATTACACAGATATAATAATTCTTGATCCTTGAATAGAACAGCCATATATAGGGATGTATGGACATGCCTCACGCCGTTCCAGCGTTTCATCTGGTATTTTCTGTACCCCTGCAATTGGTTTATTTTGCACAAGTCTTTTTTATATTATGTTACCTGCTGGTTCTGAAATATACCTATTTTTAAATATCATAGTGCACAAAAGATACAAACATCTCAGCCATCAACAAATATTTACAAATCAGTCACTTTCTCTGTGTGTTCCTTTCCAAAGTTAATGCTAGTCTTTTGCAACAAACAAAAAATAGAATCTTGTGGCACCTTAAAGACAAAGTTAATGAAGTGGGGTCCTTCTGTTTGTTTTCACAAATATCATGATCCCCTGCTGCCTCTACCACTCTGGGTAAAGATGTCACAGTTTGGCATCCTGCATTTTACTCACTGCATAAGGGTTACGGTCATAAGTCAACAGGTGAAAAAACAGACTACCTCTTTCCATGCGAAAAGAATGATAATGAAGGATACATTCCTTTGGTTATTCAATTTCGCAGTAGGAAGCAGATTAAGGCTGCAATCCCAATCCTAACCCCATCATCTGAGACTAAATTCCATTGAACTCAGTGGGACTTACTTCTGAGAAAACATGGTTGGGACTTCTAGCAACAAAACAACTTACATAAATCAACAAACAAGTATGCAATTTCAATCACCAGCCCCTCAAGTTTCCTTTTCTATTTTTCAATTGAGCCTCCATTGGTTGTGGAGGTCTTTGAGCATACTCCGTTCTTTCGGGGCTTTTAGTAAACTTGGGCAATTTAAGAAATCTTTTGTATTCCATATCACGAGGTTTACCTCCAATCATGCTAATTCCCCCGCTTTTATTATTACATTATTTATTATCTGGGCCCGGTGATTAGGGATTAAGAATCTTTGATTTACCTCTGAATTGCCCCAATACCAGTTGCATTCACACAAAAATAGTGAAAATTCAGGTCTCAAGAAGCACAAGATGATTCAGAAAGCAACAGAATGAAAAGAGTTAACAATAACATCAAGCGGATGTGCTCTAAAAACAAATGAATTTTTTAAAAAGAGCAATTCCAGAAAAATGGGCTAGTGTAAAGGCACCCTAACTATCCCATTGTAGTCTAAACAAAAACCAAAGCTTTTACACTGCATGCTATCACCACAATCTCCTTACCTGTAAAATATGTGTTGGCAGGCAGAGTAGAACTTGGAAATTTATAATACCCATTTCCTGGAAAACGGATTCCTTTCATTACAGTTACACTTGATGTTGCTAAAGATGCATCCATTCTCTCCAGCTGATAGATTGGAGGAGGCCCATTAAGTTCTTTAGGTTCCTTCCAACTTATCTTTATCACTGTGCTGTTTATTCCTTCAGCATAAGGGGCAATTAGCTGTCTTGGAGCTATTTATATAAAAAGAAAAAAGGAAAGAGGCATCTGTCCAGTTAAGGTTATCCAAACAATACTGGTTTTCAGAATAAACCAGGGAGTTCTACATGTATAATATATCGTCCCCTAGGAAAGCAGTATCAATTACAATTGCAAACAACCTTTGACCTGTGTGCTATTGCAATCATACAGTACAGATAATTCTTGATTTATTAAAAAAAATTGAATGGCAGCCCTCTGATGTCTTGTTTGACTTGTCAGTGGTACAGTACTGGCTTTTTTTCACCTTAACTATTGACTGAAAGTAATTTTATCTCAGCATCATAAAAATAATAATACAGACCTTAAGGCACAAATTCAGCTACAGTGGTACCTTGGGTTACAGACGCTTAAGGTTACAGACTCCGCTAACCCAGAAATAGTACCTCGGGTTAAGAACTTTGCTTCAGGATGAGAATAGAAATCGTGCAGCGGCGGCATGGCGGCAGCGGGAGGCCCCATTAGCTAAAGTGGTTCTTCAGGTTAAGAACAGTTTCAGGTTAAGAACAGACCTCCACAACGAATTAAATTCTTAACCCGAGGTAACACTGTAATTGTGAACAAGGGCACCCAGCTATCTCTCCAGAGTGTAATCAAATATATCAGGAATAGGAAAGATAGGTTCTCTTTGATAGGAGGAATTTTGTGTGATCTTTTACCGCTCAGTTAAATCATAATAGAGAAGGTGCCCGTCTGATTACAGTGGGAGGGAGTTCCAAAGGTTAGGTATTGCTACGCTAAAGATCATTTCTATCATTGTGTGGAATGGATCTCCTGGTAGGATGGTATCTGCAGGATGCTTTTTCCTACAGAACACACCAACCAACTGGGTATATAGGAAGTGTGATGATCGTATCCATATCCTGGTCCCAAGCTGTATGCAACTTTGTACACTAACACCAGCACCTTCAACCTAACTCAGTGGAAAATGGCAGCCACTGCAATTCTTTCATATGATGGCCGTTCCCCCCCCCCTCCCAGTGAGCAGTTGAGCCAATGCATTTTGCACTAGTGCAATTGTTTGGTATGCAGTCTTTTGTAGCTTGTTGCGGTTTGCTGACCTGGAAAACTGGTCACTGCTATGCAGCAATTTCCTCAAGATATCTTTTAACTATAATATACTGTTGCACACCACCCCAATCTCTTCGCAGTGCTAGATTCCAGTGGTTTCAGGCACTTACCCAGAGTATGGTTTCCTTCGGAATGAGGGACAGTGGAGACTGTGATGTTTTTATGATCTATGGTTTATTTGCACATATTTACAACCCGAGCTTCCAGCTTCTACCTCACACACACCAACTCTCAACTATGGCCTTTGTCTTTCTAACTACCAGCAAGTTGAGGAAGTGGGGCTCACCCATTTGCAATCTGGCACAGAGCTGCTTCCTTTGTTACCTTAATGGCCCATATTTAGGTGGCTATTAACTCAACAGGAAGCTAGCCTGGCTATTTCAGGAATTGAATCCATTCTGGATCCAGGAATTAGAGGGAGGGGGGCCCAGGCATACAGTCTACCCACCAAAAAAAAACCTCATACCAATACTTTTATCCACTCTGTACCCCAAGCAATCATTACTTTGCAAACCTTGATAATGTTTTTACACGAGGAGAGTCCTGAACTATGCAGTATATATCAAAGACAGGGTTTTCGGTGATTATAGGGCACGACATTCATTTGGAGAACAATCTGGATTAAAATATGCATCTTGCAAATTACATCAGTTAGCTAAGAGTTTGTTGCAAAGCGCTTCATTTATAACAAATTAATAACATATCCTTAAAGCTTCTTGCATACAAAACCATCATTTTCTCACATTAACCTGTAGTATGTTGCTATTACTTTTTCTACAACATGATAAAATATTACTTTTGGCAGAGGGAATGATGGGAGACAAAAACCCACCAACCGTGCTATGCATTGTAAATTCTTGCTTGGACATCATTTATGACTTCACAATCTAATTAGTATCATACTGCTATGTTCGAAATTTACTGTGTTGAAATTGAAGTAGTGCAGTGTGAGGTCACAAGCTTCCCCGCATAAGTAGCGCAGAGCGCTAATGAAATGCAGTATTAATGCACAGGTTTCAAAAGAAAACATGGCTTTACAATTGGAACTTCACCTTTGGAGCAAATCAGTCTGTGTCAGCATTTTAAATGTGAGTGCCAAGGTTGAGTCTTCTAGTTCAGCTTAGAGTTGCTAAAGCAAAAAGGCTAAAATTCATTATTTCTAAAATGAATACATACAGCCAACCTTTCTTCACAACAACAACAACCACATCTCCCTTAAACAATCATCCTTTAATAAATAGGAGTTGCCTGCACTGTAATTATAACATCTTTGCTACCCAAATTTGAAGCTTTTATGGGGCTTGCGCAATTAACTACTTAAATGCATTGTAACACTTGCTTCTCTGACAGGAAAGTATTGATTTTTTAATCATTTTCAAGTCTACTCTAGCACAAATAAATGTACTACAGTTACAGTTAATGCACTGTGTACACGCATTAAACACTAGCATGACACAATTTATTATTTTGTGATATATGGAACAGAAACCCAACCTTTCAAAAAGCAACATCTTCGGTATAACATTAGTATTGTAACTACCATGTCCTTGGTGATTCAGAATACTTGTGTGTTGACATGTACAGTGAAGAGTCTCTATTGAAGCTGGTACTTCAGCAATTTGGATGAAAAAAGTAAGATTATAAATCTGCAGTACAGGTTGCCATGTCACTGGATTGTACAATATAGCTACTGGAGGCTAAAAGGCACAGTATACATTTCCTAAAGGTGTCACTGTGGTACCTGTAGCTGCTTTGTCAAAGGAGCAGTCTATAATTTTGCCTATTTAAATTTTGTCCAAGCCTCCTAAAACACATCTGTCAAAGCATACTGTATTTTAGTAGACTCAGCTATATTTTGCATATTTTAATTATGTAGTGTTTTTAAAATTTATTCCTAGATAATATATAGTTGATATATTATAAAGGTAAAACATTAGTTTAAACGCCTATGACTAGGTGTTTGCTGTTGTGCAACAGAGGGCACTAAACAGATGGCCCATACTGTTTTATGTTAAAGATATATCACTTATAGATATTGCCGTATAGGTCACTATAAAAAAGCATTTCGCTTGTGTGCGTGAACACACACATACAATCTGTGTGCCTAAAAGAAAAATATAATTGTTGGTAAGTAAAGAGCAGTTAACTTTGTTTTGTTTGAAACGATATCATTTTAGTTTTAGAAGCTAAGACAGATGCCAGCATTTCACTGCGAACAGATGGTAATTCCATCTAATAGTGCATCTCTGTATTAGTAAGGTCTGTTGTGTATACAAACAGTAATAAACACTAGGTGAGTATCAAAATAAATTTTAATTGTTGACATTAAATTCTGGCAGCCATGCTTCTAAGGATAGTGTATTCTTTTCACAAATCTGTCAGGTTTGCTAATGCAGCTGCTAAAAGTTTCCTATAGCCTGTCAGGTTCTAAAGCTAATAAAAACGCATTTGCATTACAGCTACAAAATTTACAGGTCTGTTTCTCTTTCATGCGTTTATATCAACAGCAACCTCTCAAATAATCAGCAGCACTTCTAATGTTTGGTTCCTCTTGGCTTTAGTCTGAAATTTGCTCCTCAGTGTTTTCTCTTCAATTAAAAGCCAAAATAGCAACAGTCTTTAGCAGCACTTTGAAAACGTAACCAGTCATGAGAATATGGTCTCATTTATGCTTTGGCTACTGCTAATTAGAACTCTAACCTTTTAAATGGCTACTTGTACTACAAGCATGATTCTGACCAAACTGCGGGAGGCAGTGGAAGACAGGAGTGCCTGGCGTGCTCTGGTCCATGGGGTCACGAAGAGTCGGACACGACTAAACGACTAAACAACAACATACACATACACTCAAACTCGTATGGTGTACGATTTCAGTTTGTAAGCAAACATTCAATGTTATGTTTGCCCCTTGACTAAAAAATGAGAGCTCCCTTCGCTGAAGCAGCTTGGCTATTGTTACAAGATGTTACTAAAAGGGTGCGGGGAATGTTTTTAATAGAACTGCAACTAGTTTGGCAATGCAAAGTATTTTGCCATTCAACCTCATGGGTAAATCTTTGTAGTGAATGGGAGTGACGGAGACATAGAAATGGTTGAGCAAGGATAGCTTAGTTCTGTAGTCCAGAATCCTAACTGATGAACCCCCAAAGACACGACTCAACAACAGGGTTTCCTAGTGATTGATTTAAAATGTAATGCCCTGAACTTCGGTTTTTAAAACTTATAGGAGGGCTTATATTAAGACACTGTGAAAACCATTTTCAAAACAAAGTTAATAACAAATGAACTACAGAGAACACAGCAAAACAGCAACAGACAACAATAAAACTGTTCCACAAGTAGCAGTCATAATTACATATTTTTTTAAAAGCTAAACTGAAACTGAAAAATAAAAACTTTAGGTCCAGTACCCAGAAGCAGTGCCTATGCCTTTAAATTTCAGGTGTTAAATGAGCTTCCTGCTATGGTGCAAACCCATTATTCACTAGTCCCTTCTCTCTGGCCACCTCCATCATGATATTAAATTTGTCCTATAGGAGACAGGTGAGAGTACAAATGAAGAGCTAGTAGGGAACTAATGGGCAGTGGGGGCAGCGACAGCCTTGTTTGCTGCCTTGGGGCATTTATAGCTACTCAAACCATCCCTGGGCAAGGATTAGGCAGCTGTATTGGTTATCCTGATGACATACCTGCACACGGTAGGACTAAAGCTCCTTATTTCCAGTTTAAAACAGTAGGGCTGGAATATTCCTCAAATAAACATAACAAGTTTTAAGGGTTCATTGTATTATGAACACAGAATCATATTTCTTTAAAAATCAATGTAAAAAAAAAATCCCGAAAAATATATTGCTTCCACCATATGGGACAACCAACGACTCACCAACCGATTTAAGATGCAGCATATTGAGCTGACCATATGTTACAGTGCTGTTGAATGGCTGAGTGATTCATGCCCGTCACATTCTAGTATATCAATTAAAGCTCCTTGAAGTCTGCATGATTTGTGTCTCTGTTATTAAACCCTGCTAATTCATCCCACTTACACATCTGTTATAAATCTCTAGGAGTGCTGCATGATTCATGGCAATCTGTGAGCATGGTACAGCAAATTCTTCTCCTTGTAATTAACAGTAAATTGTTTTACTGCCATGCAATGAATTTTTCAGTTATATTGCAAATGAACTCCTAAATGCATGGCTCTTTCCTAAGAACTGACTTATATCATTAGGCAATTAAAAAGTATTGCTTTGAACCAAAAGCTTTTAATCAAGAGAAATACAACTTAAACTCAGCCTAAAGACCATGCAAATTTGACATACTGGCAACAGAATAATTTGTGCAATTTCCCGAGGAGTGAAATATGTCCTTCGGGGAGAACAAACAAATAAGGTTTGGCTCATGCAATGGTGCACAAAGAGCACCCAATCTGTAGCTGGAGAGCACTTGGCAAGAGAAGATACTGAGCGGATACTGTTTATCTCGGGAGTTATTTAAATCATCTGTCATTTGCAAATTCCTCAGATTATGTTTCACGTCTCTAATTGTAACACAGTGCCTATATTCTTGAAATAAATAATTGGATAATTAACCAAGCAAAATCATCACAGGATTCCAGTACTAGTCAAGAGTTTCAGTCAAAGGTGAAGCCAATTCGCTTTTGCTTTGCTGCCTCTGTAGCTTCCTGAAGAGGCTTTGATTCTTCTACCCTGCCCTCCGCCACTCCCCATCTCAGTCTAGATCTTGGCACCAGCCTGAAATTCATGAGTCCCTACATCAAGCCAGTATAACAACAAATAAAATTAGATTCAAAGAAGGGGGACTAATTGAAGGACAGCAAGCAAAAATATATGTGTGTGTATAAATATATATATATGGATGCAATGGTACATTTGCATGCTCATTTTCCCTTTTAAGCATGGAGCAGAAAGTGACTTTGTTTTAATGAGGGATTATTCAAGACAGGAATGAACAAAATGCATTCATAACTAAGAACAAAGATTGTATTGTGAAACAAAAAAAAAAACAGGCAACTGCTGAGAAAGAAGGGGATGATTGGTTTATGCATTATGAATAAAAAGGTAGAAAAATATTTATATTAGTATTCACTAATGACTATATATACAAGATTGCTGTAATTAAAATTATAAATTAACATATTAAGAGTGCTTGTTTAATCACTTTGGGTCCCATTCACAGTGACAGACTTTTATGTACTTGCATGCAAAGCAATGTGTGTTTTCAGACCAGAGGCAAACAGCCTGCGTATTTTACTTTTAATAGAGAAAGGAAAATCTAATGCACCACTAATTACCAGTTAATTGGATATGGGTGGTTTTTAAGACTATGATAGAGTATTGTGCTTAAAAACCATTATATGACAGGCAAAACATATGGTTCTTATCAGTAGTGTGTACCTTTCTGAACTATTGGAAATTCAGGCATTACAGGTTTCTCTTTGAATACAGTAAACCTAGGGATGGCAAAACGTGAATAAATATATACATCAAATCCTATGCTCCCAAAGGTGTGGAGCTTGTTTTGCTTTTTGAAAACTGTATTCCATTCATAAACTGATGAAAACTGAGTATTTTCCAGATACACAAGAGTGTCAAACAGCATCAAAGATAGAAATAGGTATATGTGGCCCTGCACATGGCAGATATACATGTAAAAACATAGTAAGAGTCCTACTGCATTGGACCAGCTATATAGTCTAATCGTAGCCTGCTTCCTAAGTGGCCAATCAGAAAAGAAAAGCCTGCTGGATGAGGCCAATGGCCCGTCCAGTCCAGCATCCTGTACTCACAGTGGCCAACCAGATGTTCATGGGACGCACGCAAGCAGGACCTGAGCGCAACTGCACTCTGCCTACCTGGGATTCCCAGCAACTGTGGATGTGACTGTGGCTAGTAGCTGCCAATAGCCTTATCCTCCATGTATTTGTTCAATCCCTTTTTTAAAACCCACCAAGTTGGTGGCCATTGCTGCCTCCTGTGGAAGTCCCATAACTGCACTAGAAGGACTTTCATTTATCTGTCCTCAACCTTCCAACATTCAGCATCATTGGATGTCCACAAGTTCTAGTATTGTGAGAGAAGAAGAAAAACCTTTCTCTATCCACTTTTTCCCATGGCGTGCAAAACTTTAGACACCTCTATCATGTTGCCACTTACTCACCTTAACTAAAAAGTCCCACATGTTGCAACTTTTTTCCTCACAGGGGAACTTGATCATTTTCCAACTCCAAAATACCCTTTTTGAGGTGAGATGACCAGAAGTGTGAACAGTATTCCGAATGCGGCCACACCATAGATTTGTATAACTGCATTATGACACTGGCATTTCTTTTCAACTCCTTTCCTAATGATCCCTAGCCTGGAATTCACAATGACAAAGTTGCTTAATGGGACTTAAGCTTATCACACAAAGAACTTGTTTATTTGGTTATGACCAACTTTAGCTGAATCTGGGCCAATGAATTTGCAATACAGTGTTTTATGATAGCACTGGTACAAATAGATAATCAGTACTGGCTTAGTCATGCTGGCCACATGACCCAGAATCTGTACGCCAGCTCCCTCGGCCAATAAAGCAAGATGAGTGCCGCAACCACAGAGTCAGCTACAACTAGACCTAATGGTCAGGGGTCCCTTTACCTTTACACCATCATATAGCTCAGGCTATAAAGGGGGTCTGCTATATATAGGTCATTTAAACTATTTTAAAACCATTTCTGAATATCATGCTCACCTGCCACAAAACATGCAGTGCACGTAGGGGTGCCATATTTTCAAAAAGTAAAAACCAGGACACTCCAAAAGTTTTTTTACAAAAACACCCAATTGACTTGCCCTAAGATCCAGGACAAAGCGTCACCTTTCGGAAATGCCCACCTTTGAAATCCTGGTAATGTCCAGGAAAATCCAGACGTATGACAGCCCTAAGTACACGTTTATATTTCCACTTTAAGGTCAACGTTAGGCATTTAAAATGTTTTACGATTATTTCTTTGAACACCTGTGAAACCTCCAGTGACAACCATGAAGACAGTTCTAATTGAAACTCATATTTAATATCTGACAAATAAAAGATAACTGTGTTTCTTAGACATCAGTGGGAATTTGATTCAGATTTCAAGTTCAGATTTGTGTTTGCATGTTCTGGATTCTAATTTGGAGACACCAAGCATAAGCATCCAAGCTTACTGTTGCTTACACTTAAAATGGGATCTGTAGAAATATTAGCATTATTGACTGATTTTAATATATATGAAACCTGGAGCAGTGAGGAGTGCTAAAGCATTGCACAGGAACCTCTCCTCGTGCCAGCTTGGTCCTGACAATCCTTCTGTTTGTGCAGGTTTTGCCCGGCAACACCTACACAGATGGGCCTGTCATGCCCCCTGAATGTCTAAATATTCACTTTTGCTTTGACACATGAGCAAGAGACAATAACCAAATGGTTATCTTCCCTCAGCCACCAGCTGTTCACCATTGGCAGCAAAGATGATAGGAGTTATTTGCAGGAGCGTCAGTCCCATTTTTTAACAGTAATATCTGATGATTCCCTATAGAAAATAATTATTCAGGTTTCCATGGCACTTCTCTGCTGCTTTCCATGTGTTTACTTTAAACTCCATGATGAAAAGGTATAGAAGTATCATTTGCTTCTAAGGTTTCAAATGTAAAAGTGTATACATGCAGATGGAAAGTTCAAGCTGGTTCACACTCACGATACTAGATGACTACACCTGCAGTGCTATTGGCAGGTAGGGATCGATACCAGTTTACAAAGGGATGTTCTGAACAATCCAGAGCCAACAGTTCTGTGAAATTTTTGCTTTACGCAGAACTCCAAAGTCTCTCTCATAAATTATCTTGGGAACATAAGATGCCTAGGAACCTGATGAAGTCCGTGGATCCCTTCACCTCCACTCACTTTCCAGGACAGATCTCCCTACAACTGTTATAAAAATGTATTATAATAAGGAAGTATTTGGGATCTTGTAAGCAGTCCCTCTGCTTTTGGTTTGCATTTGTCTTCCAGACCACCAAAAAAAAAAGCGGTCGCTGAAGTAGGAGAAAAGTGCATAATTCTCTCTTTCGTGTAAACACCATACATTTGAACTGTAGTTTGTTACAGGTGCTGAGAATTGTAGCTCTGTGGCAGGTAAACTACAGTTCCCAGGATTATTCGGGGATGCCCTGGGTTTTAAATGTGCTTCATAAGGTATGTTATATGCACAGCCTATAACTGGATCTGCAGCTTCTTTCCCCAAACACCCACAATGCATTTCAGATGGTGCTCTTGCATTTACTCCTGATAATTAGCAGCAAGGAGGTTGTTAATTAAAGTAGCCTTTAAAATAATTTGTCAATTGTGTTTTGTTTGTGCGTCTCAGCAAGAGTTGACACACAAAGCACATTTGCTAGATTTCAGTGAAAAAAGTTAATTCAAGTAAGTGGATACAGGCTTAAAATGACAACTTTCCAAATCTAGAAATGATAAATAGAAAAATACTCAACATTTAATATATCTAAATCTACTGGTCACTCAATTTTATACTCTACTGTATTGTTTAATGTGACTGATACCAAATTATTAAAACAATAATAAACAAGCTGTCAGGTTTCAATGAGCTATTTATTTTCAGAGAATTGACAGATAAGCAAGAAACGATGCTTTATCACTAATAATAGCCAAGGGTCCTATCTAAATTCCATTAGTTATTTTTTGAAACTGTTGATTACAATATACTACAGAATCCTGAGGTATAAAGATTTGAAGGATTGGCACCTACAGATTCTCCAAATTACACATCTCAACTGAGTGTTTGAGACTGATGATGAGTATATTTCTGTACACCAGGGATTGGGAAGTTCAGACCCAGTGACTAAATGCGCCTTTCTATCTTGTTCTCAGATGCGGGTGGTGCTGTGGGTTAAACCACAGAGCCTAGGACTTCCCGATCAGAAGGTCAGCAGTTCGAATCCCTGCGATGGGGTGAGCTCCTGTTGCTCAGTCCCTGCTCCTGCCAACCTATCAGTTTGAAAGCACGTCAAAGTGCAAGTAGATAAATAGGTACCGCTCCAGCGGGAAGGTAAATGGCGTTTCCGTGGGCTGCATGACCCGGAAGCTGTACACTGGCTCCCTCGGCCAATAAAGCGAGATGAGCGCTGCAACCCCAAAGTCGATCACGACTAGACCTAATGGTCAGGGGTCTCTTTACCTTTAAACTACCTTAAGGAAAATTCATTTTCTTAGTGGCTGGAATCTATCCTCAAACTCTTATAATGCCTATTGCTAGGATGTTTCAGTGTGGTTGGGAACAAGCCCACTGTGCAAAGGTAAAATTAACATTCATTGCTCTGCCAACGTTTGCTTCCAGTGCTTCCTACTGACATGTGGGTCCCAAAACATTGCCTAGAAGGGGTTGCGATTCTTGGGCTGAAAAATCTTCCCCGTCCCCACCGTATGCTGTAGTGCAATAAACAGACAAATCATATTCAAACATTATGCCAATTTATGTGGGGGTAGAGGGTCACATGTGCACCCCCCATCCAAATATGTGAACATTTATACATCTTGCAAGTGTACCTGTTTCCCCCTCATAGGTTTCAAACATGCATATAGCTCTCAGAAAAACTTACTGCACTACTCCCGGTTAGGAGAAAGTGGGGTTTTGCTATAGGACATCCAAAATGTGAACAGGTTAGGTGGCCCCCCTACCCAAAATTGCAAGAATAGGTGATGTATGACCAGGGTGCCAATGATTTTGCAACTGTAAAATGCTATATATATGCTAAACATGCTATTGATACAAAAGGTGCTAGTAATAAATATTAACATCATTAGGCTTATGTACTTTATTTGCTGAAACTGTAAACAAACAAACAAATGTTATGTTAATAATTTTCTCATTGAAAAAGAAACCCATGCAGGCTTTCCAATACACTGCAAGCCTATGTGGAAAACATGGTGTTTTGTTTTTAATCTGTCATGGTAAACAAATACCAATTAAGCTAGTCACTTTGTATTAACACAGCACCTATCTCAGTCACTATGCATCAACCTGTGATCATCTGTAATGGTGCTCATTAGAAAGGTACGTGCTAAATTTATACTTCAATACAATTTTTTATCTCCCCTTACCTGCTGCTAAAGTTTGCCCCATTCCCGGCTCGCTGCTGATACAGCCAACTTGATTGCAGAGAGTAATGGTAAAATAGTAAATTCTGTATGGTTCCAGTCCTTCCACTGTGTAGGACTGTTCATCAGCTTCAGCAACATACAAAACCTAAAAAGCAAATAGAGTTAAGACAGCTATCTTGATAGCACTTCCATTATTTTACACTGATAAGAAAGTACATTTAGCAAAAAGAAATTAGCTTTTGCTGATTTTTTAAAAACCTTTTTTAACCTTAATACGTTTGCCAAGAGCCATTAGTAGAAACAGGACTTTTTCAAGGAACCTCAAAGAGCTAGAATATAAATTGTAATTGAATATAAACTGTGGTGTCGCAGCTTACACTGATTTTATGCAATCACAGATTTAGCAGATTGTCAATAAATAAACAAATAAACAGAAATGGTTATTTTTACAAACTGTAGATTAAGCATTGCACCATTCTGTGATGAAATCTACCTATCCAATCACCATGGAATAAGAGGGATGACTAACGACTTGTCTCTTGCAAACAGATAAATTTATTAGTATCATCACCAATATTAATTATATTTCAGCACTAGTGGGTTTAGCACTAAGAAAATGAATTTTCCTTAAGGTAGTTTAAAGGTAAAGGGACTCCTGACCATTAGGTCCAGTTGTGACCGACTCTGGGGTTGCGGCGCTCATCTCGCTTTATTGGCCAAGAGAGCCGGCATTTGTCCACAGCCAGCTTCCAGGTCATGTGGCCAGCATGACTAAGCCGCTTCTGGTGAACCAGAGAAGCGCACGGAAACGCCGTTTACCTTCCCGCCGGAGCAGTACCTATTTATCTACTTGCACTTTGATGTGCTTTCGAACTGCTAGGTTGGCAGGAGCAGGGACTGAGCAACAGGAGCTCACCCCGTCGTGGGGATTCAAACTGCCAACCTTCTGATCGGCAAGTCCTAGGCTCTGTGGTTTAACCCACAGCGCCATCCGTGTCCCTCTAAGGTAGTTTACATGGGCATTATTTCAGTGGAACAGTGAAAAGAAGAGGAAGGAAAAATCCACAATAGGGAGGGAGCATTGCAGGGGTCCCTTCACCTTTACTTTATTCCAGCAAGCAGCCCACTCCTGATCTCTTAACAATGGCCAGGAGACTAAGAAATGTTTTGTCTGCACTGGACCTCTTGGGTATCCTTGCAGAATTAAACCATGACTTCATGTATACAAGCCATCAGACATTCCCTTCAGAACAATTTGCCAGGAACAAGCCATGTCCTCTCATACGGAGACAAACAAACAGAAAGTCAGCTCCACCCTGGGCAAAATGCCATAGTAACAACTTTGATACTCCCCACTGCACTTTGATGATGGCAAGCACTGCTCCACTGGCAAATTTGAATTTGGCATAGCCAACAAGACTGGGACCACTTTATAACATCCATATATCAATAAGCAGAGAAAACAGATTGCTAATAACAATAATACCTGAGAATACACTGGCAATACTTTTTGTTCAGTAATTAGATTGACGCTGTACCCCATCACTTCTCCTCTTGCTTCATTATCTTGTGGCTTTTCCCAAGATACATTGACAGAATATGGTGAAAGAGGGAATACTGATGGAGGTGGCATGAATACAGGAGCTAAAACACAAATAAATGTGCTAATTTATCATAAAATAAATGAACAACATGTGTCAGGCAAGTTTTACCACTATATTTGTAAAATACCATCTGTTAAACTTGATAAAATGGCTGTTTGCATCCAATTCCTAAATAAGCAGCTTGTAGAAATTAATTTTCAGGTCTAAAAGGAATTTTCATATGGTTTTCAATGCTACAAATTTAAAGTAAATGCATCCCACCTATAGGCAAAGTATGGGATCTATTATTTTTATGGTGCACTAACCACCACTTAAAATTTGAAACACAATATAAGTTTCACAGAATAATGCAGATGGGTTTTTAAAAGCACAGCCATTCTGCGACCCAGGAAAACCCTGATTAGAGGAAAAATTGTTGAACACTTAAACACTGTCAAAGTAAATTTAATTGCTGAGCAGTTTTGAAATCAACATGTTTCTCTTGTATTATAATAGCTGGTATTTCAGAGATGTTTAATTATGTCATATGTGACTGCTGCAGGATAAGCCTCCATTTTTCAAGACCTATAGGCACTGTAAAATGGTTGTCTTTTGGAAAATACCATTTACAAATCCATCCACAGCAAAAATGCTGGGTTTTTAAAAGTTAACAGCCCAATCCACAATCCTTGGCTTTCAGCTATTTATTCATACGTTAAGTTCCAGCTGAGGGAAATCAATGGGGCTTGTGTTCAACTGCAATGTCTTTGGGATTGAGATACCTACATGGTTGACTTGAGTTAGACTATTGTTATGATCTTTTTTAACCAAATGATTCTGAGAGTCAATTTAATGGAAATAGGTAGGGTTTACTTCCAAGTAAGTAAATATGGGACTCGAATGTTCATTTAAATGTAGCATAACAAGGTATAAATCACTCTTGTCCAACATAGTGGAAGACTTCCTATCTGTTTAGCAGATAAAATTAAGTGAAAGAGAAATCATTGGCTAGAAAGTAATGTACAATTATAAACAACCAGCTAATTCAATATGACAACTCTTAAAATAGAATTATGCTTATGAACCGTTCTTAATTAGTTATAATTAACTGGATTGAACCTGGACATCAACCACATCCACCAATTTCATGAAAATAGGATCAGAGACCACAAATGTTTTTAAACATGTTTTCAAATCAACCCATGAAAAAATAAGACTTCAAAGTAAGGGCCTAATCCAGACAAAGTTACATCTTTTTCAGTTACACCGAGTTCAATGGAGAGTGGGTCTTTAATTTAAATGCAGCAGCATAAGCCTAGGTGTAGACATTATGACACCCCATGTATGTATCCCATCAAAGCAGAAAACCCACAGGTCATCCACTATCACAAACTACATGTGAAATTTTTACGTACCTATTCAACCTGCTGCTGGCAGAAATGGAAAAAAATACGCAAAACAATGATGCCATTTTATGTGTTTCGTTTGAGTAGAATTTACTGTGCAGAGGGGTAGGGTTAACTTTTGGCAGCAGCTATACATGTTCCATAACATCTACTTCCAGAATTCATTTGTGGACTGTCAATGATCATCATAAAGCTCACTCTGACATGAAGGTAATATGTGATAAATGTGACAAAATAAAATAAAGACATACTGCTGGTATACTGTCTTAAGACTCTGTAAATAAGACTACTCTAAATGTAGTATAGTTTAATCACAGTTATTATGAGGAAATACTAGTGAATTTAAATTGTTAAGAGGATAGCAAAGAATCCTATAATAGCACTTATGAGATGAAACTTAAATGAACAAGCAATGTCAAGGAGTAAGGTTCGAAAGGCATATTCCGAAAGAAAAATTTAAGTCTTGAAAATGAGTTTACAACGGTTAACAATTACCTGCCTCTGCTGTTCTCTGTGACGTCCAACGAGAAAATGTGCTGCCGGCCATATTGACTGATAAAACACGGAACTCATATACTGTGAACGGCTCCAAATCAGTGATGTTGGTGCTAGTAAGAGGTGGTTTCAAAGCATTCTCATTGGCAGATTCTATCACTGGGTGAGGACTGTACCACCCACTTGTTTCAAAAACACGATTTTCAGGAGGAAAATGTGTTCCATCCGACTGTCGGGTTCCTCTCATATATAGTTCATATCTAATAATTATACCTAGAAATAACAGTGGTTTACCAAAGATATGTCAGCCGGAAAGGATCTAAAATACTTCTGTTTCTAGTACCACCTACTGGTAGAAACATTGTCCACTGATAGCACTGTATAAATACAACTACAACCATAATACATTGCAAAACCTGCCCTCCCACAGGCTTGAGGAATTTAATTCCTATGGATTCTAGACTCTTCCAATTGCACTTCAAATTTTGTGATGTAGTTTTCATCTCAAAGCAACATGTATAAGAGAAATTTTGTTTAAGAATGCTTGCATTAGGAGTGGGAAACCTTAGTCCCAGAAGTAAATGTCACACCACCAAGCACTCTGCTTATATCTGTGGTCCTTGGTACCATACCCTTCACAGGTGTTGCTGTGGTCTAAAACACTGAGCCTCTTGGGCTTGTTGATCAGAAGGCTGGCAATTCAAATCTGCATGACAGCCCAGCTTCTGCCAACCTAGCAGTTCAAAAGCATGCCAGGGCAAGTAGATAAACAGGTACCACTGCAGCAGGAAAGTAAACAGTATTTCCGTGCGCTCTGGCACTTCTCGTGGTCCTCCATGTGCCAGTAGCAATTTAGTCATGCTGGCCACATGACCCAGAAAGCTATCTGTGGACAAATGCTGGCTCCCTTGGCCTGAAAAGTGAGATAAACACCATACCCCATAGTCACCTTTGACTAGACTTAACTATCCAGGGGCCCTTTACCATTACCTACCCCTCACCAGCCCCGCTTACCTATCAGGAGAAAAGGTTGTAAAATAATATTTTTTAAATGCACTTATATGAGCAAAACATGTTGTACCTACTTAAGCAAAAGAAATAGAATCCTACCATTTGCTTTTTGGGGTGGGTTCCATTCTATAGCCAGTGACGTAGAGTTGATAGTTTGGACAACTGGAGGATGCTGCTGTTCAGGTGGGGCCTGTGTAGTAACTATTGCCACCTCCTTGCTCTGCAAACAGCCTCCACGGGTACACGCTTGAACATAAAAACTGTATTTTGTAAATGGAATCAGATTCCAGACAGTTGTTGAGGTTTCTAAGCCTTCATACTGGTCACAGGCCTGAAGTTCAGGTAAAGAAGTGCATGTCAATACATATTTCTCTATTGGACCAGAGTCGTTTGATAGGCTTGTCCAGCTGAATGAAACAGAGTGTGGTCCAACAGGAATAACTGGGTTTAAATGCAAGTTTCCTACAGGTATCCCAGGCTGTGTTCTGTATGTCAAGGCTGCACTGCTTGTAGATCCATGGACATTGCTGGTCTCAAGGTGGTATGAATAGAAGGAATAGGGAGATAGAGAGGTATCTGTGAAGATCTGGATGCCTACAATATAAACATAAAAAGTTATATTTCAGTTGTCAGATCCCAAGGAGCCACATGTAAATTTCTCGTTTTTATTTTATTAAACCTACAATATAATGGATACTTTGTAATTACCAATGGGTGATTAGGTAAGGGCCTTCCCCAACAACGCTTTCTGCTGCTGCTGGTAAACTTGAATAAAATATTCCTTGCTTTAGTAAAGTCTCAATCAATTTAATTTCATTAATAAACAGTAATGGTTGTTTTTGCATTATTTTATGTATTAAATAGCTTCACCGTTTAATAATGTGTTATCTGAAAGCATCAGAGTTACAGAAGAAAAAGAATGGGTTTTTTTCTCCATCTATTGCCTATTCCTTCCTTCTAAAAGAACTCTCAAAATCATTTCACATTAATGTTGCAAAGCCATCAGTCAAATAATCAGGCCCGGTTTGGAGACTACTGTTAATTTTCCTTGAAAAGTTCAATGCTTCTACATTTGTAATTTGAAACTCTCATTTAGTACGAAGACCTGTATGCACGCTGTTGCACTTAGGTGGTGTCCCCTGTGTGTCTTACAGATGCTACACACATACTAAGAATATAGTCATAAACATAAGAATCTGGCAGCATTAACAAATTTATCTTAGTATTCAAATGCCAAACAGTAGATTATATTCACATCATTAATTATCATGATTGTCAGGAAATGTCAGAATGGTAATTTTTTTTTAAGGAACAGTTGTGGCTTTAGAAAATAATGATTTGTTGAACAAGCCTTTATCAGTCTCTGATTAGGAAACCAGTAGTTAGTTAATGTTTTAAGAGCAGCTGCTCATCGATGTTAATATGATTTCGAAATGGCATCAGCACACTATTCTAGAAGGATTGCTCCATTCAATTCCAAGAATATAGCAGGGACTTTAGTAAACCTCTCAGATATACATTTGAATTGCTAAACACTCTTGTTAGGGTATGAAAGATGTAAAGCATAATTTATCCCAGAATATCTGTAACTTATCCCAGAATAGTTCAGTAAGATAGTGTATGTACATAGAAAAGTGTCAGAATCTGAACTTGAAGCAAGTACTAAACTTAGGACTTCAGCAGCTGGAGGACCAGGACTCATTCTGTGCACTACTACCAATCTCTAGGCAATAAAAAAAGTAATGCAAGCATATGACAGCCAAAATGATCTATTGGCTAGAGTGCTGGACTTAGGCTGGAGACACTTGGGTTTAATTCGCTGCTCAGCTATGAAGTTCATGGGGTGATTCTGGATCAGTCAGTCTCTTAGCCTGACCTCCCTCACATGATTTTACACTTGTGATTTCAAGGATACGTGACTTTTTTTGGAGAACAGATAAACATGTGATATAGATATAAGCGACTAGACCAAATCTGCCCACATAATGTTTTCCCTCTAGAACCTAGCACAGACCCAATTCAAATGACCACTACACAGACTATTATACAACTTAAGACACTTTCCTCAAGGTGAGAGGATAGCAAACGGCTCTTCAACCCCCTCCCCTCCCCTCCAGTATGATGAGCAAGAAAGGATGTGGTGAAGCCTTACATTTATTTAATATCCCTTCTCCTGCACAACAAGACACAAGGACATAGGAGTGAGTAACTGAGGTGCTTAAGAAGAAGTTGCTGCCATGCCACAAAATCTTTTGCCATTCACATGGCGGGTGGTGGTGGTTAAAGAGATCACTTTACCTGTTCCTTGGTATAGATGAAAGTGAGTCAGTAAGGGGAGTTAAATTTGTTGGATTTGCTCATTTGAAAATATGGCTGCTGACCAGGAAATGGTAAAATCACTTGATACCAGAGCTAAACTGATTGCCTACAGGAAGCAAGGCTTGTAAGCAAGTCTTGGATGGAGTACCAGTGGGCCCTAATGTTATTAGAAGGTATCAATATCTGGACAAGGGTAGCCTAACTTCTCTCCTCTGTGCTCAGGTAACATCTAGGTTATATTTAGGACTGCCTCTGAAGACAATTCAGAAACTTCAGCTAGTGCAGAATTTGGTAGTCAGGTTGCTCAAAAGATGGTTTGAGCATCCTACTCGATCCTGGCCGGACTGCACTGGCTGCCAATTAGATTCCGGGCCAATGCAAAGCGCTGCTTTTGACCTATAAAGTTTTAAACGGCTCAGGGCCACAAAAACTCAAGGATAGCCTTCCTCCATTTGAACTGAACTGGACCCTATGATCATAATCTGAGGCCCTTCTTTGTGTGCCTCCCCCATGAGAGGTCTGGAGGATGGCAACACAAGAACAGGCTTTTTCTGTGGTGGCTTCCCATTTGTGGAATGTCCTCCCCAGGAAGGCTCTCCTTCATCATTCACTCACAGAATCATAGGCTAGTAGAGTTGGAAGGCAACACAAACCCACAACCCTGTGATTAAGAGTCTCATCCTCTGTTGAGTCATCCCAGCCTTCATTACATATTTTTAGGCTCCATGTGAAATAAAATTCTCTATAACCAAGACTTTTGCTGATTCTATGGCATTTAAATATGGGGTTTTGGCGGGGGGGATTGGTTTATTTTTGATTTTTTTCATTATGTATTTTATGTTCTCATTTTGTATTTTTATGCTGTGAACTGCCCTGTGTTCTTCGGATGAAGGGTGGTATACAAATTCAAATACATACATACATACATACAGTGAAATATACATAGGTAGTATTCATGAGCACTCACGGTAAGGGTAGTTATCCTCTGTCATATAGATTTGACTCCCATTTCTATACAGCCTGTACACAAGCCAGTTTGAATTTGGAGAATCGGGTGGATTCCAAACAAGTCTGATAGCAGAAGAATTTACAACTTCTCCTCCTGGCGGTGGTTGCTGAGAAGGAGCTGGATTACAACACAATAAAAGCCACATTTAGGCATCAAGACAACCAAACTTCGTAAGCAGAAGTGTATTTAAAAAACGAAAAGAAAGTTTCTTCTAGCAGAGGAAAATGATATGAAGCAGAAGAGCTGTGTTTCACCAGTAAAATCTTAAGAAAAGCCAAAACAAAGCAGTCAGCCAGCGTACATTAGAAATCATTATGCAAAACATCTAAAATAGCATATTTCTGCCTAAAGAATCACTTTAAGTGTGCTTTGGCTGAAAATCTGCACAATGCACACATACAGAGCAAACAGAGCAAACAAACAGATGCAGAGACATCTGAAAGGAGTAAGTAGATCCCTTGCTTCATGCTGCCTCTCCACTCACATCCTAATTCTGGTCTTTTTCTATGTATTCCCTGCAGACACCCACAAGCTTGTTTTCCCTTCAGATGTCTATTTATGCAAGCTATTCGTGGAGAAACTGACGCAGACTCAATACAGATGACCAACTTACTCAGTTGAAAGATATTCTACTATGACTTTTATTATTTTTCCATATTAATGAAAATGTGGTGGGCTTTTCCCCCTGCCAAAGGTTCTAATGAGTGATGAACACTGAGGGCCTCATCAAGTTAAAAGGCTTCCCCACAAAAAATTCACCACAGTAACAGTATTCTTCAGCATGTGACAATGGCTGGGGAAGATATTTCCTCAAGCCATAGAGTCGACTCACAACCTGGTGTCAACTAGAGTTTTTGGACTACAACTCCCATGATCCCTTGCCATTAGCCATACTAGCTGAGACTGGTGGGAGTTGCAGTCCAAAATCCCTGAAGAGGCCCAAACTATAGAGGATTGCTGTACAGTGGTGCCTCGCAAGACGAAATTAATCCGTTCCACAAGTCTCTTCGTCTTGCGTTTTTTTTTGTCTTGCGAAGCACGGCTATTAGCGGCTTAGCGGCTATTAATGGCTTAGCGGCTTAGCGGTTATTAACGGCTTAGCGGCTTTCAGAAAAAGGAAACAAACTCGCAAGAACTCGCAAGACGTTTCGTTTTGCGAACCAAGCCCCTAGGGAAATTCGTCTTGCGGAACGACTCAAAAAACGGAAAACTCTTTCGTCTTGCGCATTTTTCATCTTGCGAGGCATTCGTCTTGCGAGGTACCACTGTACTGTCTTTTTAAAAAAGAAACATCTTGCCTTTTCTGCTTTCCTCCCTTAGATGTCAGATTTTAAATCTTAATTTCTATTCCGAGCTTTGCTAATATATTTTGAAGCATTATCAGGCTTGCGAGATATTTTACATTTTAAATATCTTAAATATTTATTTAAGTTTTAATGTGTACATGAACACCCTTTAATGTATGAATAAAACTCCTCACTTGCAGACTTAGAAAATTGGTTGTGTATAGCTGGAATATAGTGAGCATGAAAAGGAAGGAAAAAATATACATAAAGGTGATGTCTTGTTCCCACAATAAATGATTATTTAAATAATAAATTTAATCCTATAAGGGCCAGATAACTACAGTATGTTTCAGGGTTTTGTTTTTAAGTGAGAAACTGTAGTCATACCTTGTGGTTCCTTGTGTTTTATGATGAAGGGACAGTGTGGGGTACGTGTACATATATTGATCTTGATTTTAAGGTGTGAAATTACGCACAATACACTTCACGGTCTTAAAAGCAACACAGCAGAGAATTTTACAGGCTTAAAAGCAATGCAGTTTTCTTTTTAAAAAGCCAGAAAAATTTTCCTAAGAGAAACAAAACAACTCCAAAGAGAGGAGAGAAATGTTTTATTGACCCATTTGAAACAACACTTTGAAACTATTATCACAATGAATAAAATGTTAAGACTGTGAGAACATATTAACCCTTCTGCTTCCTTAAACGTAGAACCTGGATGTAGTGAGAAGAAAACACTGAAGCAATGAATGGTGGCAGAGGACTTCCATGTTGTGTGAATATATAAAAATACGTTTTTGATGATATGCAATTTCCAGGCTCTTTATATTAAAAAAAGAACTTTCCTTTCATAAACATATAACTTAGAAGAGTAGAAGAGAGCAACAGTCTTATTACAGATCTCTGTAAGGTATTCTGGGAACCTCTTTTGCCTGAAGAGCAAGGTAAAAATCCTTCAAATAAATATAGAAATGAGTACGCTGGTCTCTTTTAAATGCAACAGGGAAGGAAAACACCAGGATATATTAAGCAATGTAGAGACTCACAAGGTAGCATGTGTTTTGCTCCTGTCCATTACAAATAACTGTCCCTAAAGATTAGGTATTAAAAATAGAGCCTTGCAATTGGCAGCAATTATACTAGCAAAGTCAAGTTAAAATTGCTAGAGAGAATACACTGGTAGCTATTGGAGGAATGTGATTGTGTTAGAAGGAAATGATTATTGCGCTCTTATTACTAAAGTTTCATTGCCTCCACAGATGTTCAAGTATGGTGTACATTAGAACCATAAAGTTAAAGAAATAACTGATTTTGAAGCATTATGGGCTTTCTATATTTCACTCAACAAATGTTACTGTTGTCTATACTCACAAATGGAGAAATATTTTTGTTTTTAAATATATATCATGATATTTTTTGGAGAATTAAATTTTATTACTTATCTTAAATTATGCTACATAATTTACAGTGCAGTCCTAAAATGTATTATCAGAAGTAAACTCCACCTGCCTTTAATGAATTCAATGGGGCTTATTCCCAGGGAAGTGCATATAGGATTGCAGCTTCAAGGCACAATCCAACAAGACCTTTTCCTGAATAAGCTCCTTTGAACTGAATGGGAGCCCTGGCCATTTCAGAAGGGGTTCGGCCATTAAATTCTGTGATAAAGGTTTTACACTGTCTTTAAAACATTGGCGTTGAAACTGGTTTTATATGTGCAGTAGTTTTTGTTTTTTCATAGGTAATAAGTTTTTTATTGTTTTTATATATGCAATTTCTTTAACTGTTTTTATATATGTGATTGTTTCTATATGTTCTTATTGCACTGTACATCGCTATGAGATGCCTCATAGGAAATTATTAGTAAATTTAATAAAATAATAAAATATGCCCAGGCTGGGACCTGGTAAAGCCCCCTATGGAATTTAGTAGATGTTGTAAGGTAAACTGCTTCGTTGTGGACCATTAACCCTCTTAAGGCATTACAGCTCCTACTTTTCTCTACACAGGAGCTGTGGGCAGGAATTCACTGAGTAGCCTTACCTGCTGGTGTTTATGCAAAAAGCACAAGCATCTGTAGCAGCCCACACATACAAACAACAGCTTCCAAACAACCTGGAACCTTGATTTCCCAACGTTCAGGATGTCATGGAAGCCTTCAAACATACAAGCTGTACATGTGACATCATCAACATTTGCTATATTACCTGCCCTTCACCAACAAGTCCCAGGGCAGGTTACAACAATTTAAAATTCAGTATTAAAAACAGCTAAAGCAGATTGCAATAACACACATCTCAGGTGTCAAAGCCCAGTGTAAAGAGGTGCATCTTCAGAATTTACTGAAAGCTGCATAGTGAAGAAGCCAGAGGCACTTCTTTCAGGAGGGAATTCCACAACTTAGCGACTGCCACAAAAATGCCCTCTCCCAGGCCGCCGCAACCTGGAAAGGTGGAACTTAAAACCCCAGAAGGTCTGTAGGGAAGGAAGTGGTATTGAAGGCCTAAGTCATTTAGGAGCTTAAATACTAACATGAGCACTTTGAATCGGCAGCCAGTACTGTACAGTTGTTTTAGAACACGGTTCTATGCGTTTTAAAGTCAACTGCAGCCATTAATGTGGTCCCTGTATTCTGGACCAGTAGAAGTTTCCAAGCTGTCCTCAAGGGCAGCGCCACACAGAGTGTATTGCAATAATCCAATCTGGAAGTCACCAGAACATGGAGTACCATGGCCAAGTCATTTCTACCCAAAAGGGACCATAGCGGGTGACCCTTGCCATAGCTGGAAATGGGCACTCTGAGTCACCGAAGCCAATTGGGATTCAAGAGACAATGTTCATGAGACAACATGTTTCATCACGATAAATGTTTGTGCCCTTTGTGCAGGCAGCAGGGGATGTGGCTTCTTAATGCATCCTCCCTCCCATATAGAGAAATCTGGGACATACTATGCCTGAAGAGGACTTCTGTTAAATGTAGGGATCCGAATAAAGCTCAAGAAGGGGAGGTTTTCAGAGTAAGTCATTTTCCAACACAAGTTACAGTATGTCTAGAAAACTGGAGCATCAATATAATTTCCTTCCTTTCATTGATACGAAAATCCATGCTGCCTTTGATGCAAAGTATCATGTGATGCCTCTTAAGTACCAAAACATAATATTTCTCCTAATATATTAATGAGGAGGGAGTTCAGGTTGTGAGTAGCAGCTATTTTGAGTGTTACACTAATACTAACAATCAGCAAACCAGTTAATTTGAAAGATTTGCTCTTACGACCAACAACCACTTACTTTTACTGCAGCCAAATAGGTTGTGGACGTCCAAATTACTAGCACTGGGAACACAGTTGTCACATTTTGAGCCAGTTACAAATGGTTTGCACACACATTGTCCGGTAATAGGATGACAAGTTCCATTAATGGCTCCTGCAGGATGACAATTACAACGCTGACATCTATAAACAAAAACAAATCAAGAAAGTAATGAAAGCACATTAACACTTCAGTTAGACATAGCAGGGATTAATTCTGTGGCTTTTTTCAGACACATAATTAAGCATTGGAGATGAAGAACCTTAGAAACTGGTCTGTAGTAGAAAAAGTAAAAAATGCAATCCTTTTTTATAAAAAGCTTCCATTCACAATCAAGTATGGTGTTTCTTTTACTTATGACCTAGACTTCTAGAACAACAGTAATGCCCTCCAATTGTTGGGGGACAATTCATCCCTTGCTAAAGTGACAGGGGAATATCTGTTCCTTTAGGGAGGGGAGAGTTTAATTGTGCTGAACATTTTGGAGAAGGGAAGGTTTGGCACATGTTATTTATGCAAGAGGTGTTTTCTTAACTTCCAAAAAAAGAGTCTCAGTTAAGTTCCATTAGTAAAAAAGGGCTTCTTATGGGAAGCCTAAGGAAACCTCTGACTGTCTAAGACAGTCATTCCCAGGTGTATTGAGGACACATTTTCAAACTGGATGGCAGTAGAGCCTCTGTACCTTATGGAAGCTGGTTTCTTCGAGTGGTCAGCTTGGCTTTGTTCTCAATTTATATGTTAAAAGGAAACTGTGGTGCAGTCGCCCTGATGGCCTGTATCATGGCCTAGGTGAGAGTGTGAACAAATAACCGAGACATGTATAAGTGAAAATTAGCCACAACTTTCTTGACTAACAGACACAGGCAGGGTTGGCAATACCTTGATTTAGTTCTAGATAACCATTTCTACTTTTATTTTATCCAGTGTCTGTTGTTGTATTTTTTAATCTTTTATTATAAATCCTCAATCTCCAGCAACTGAAAGATCTACAGGTATAGGATGCCATACAAATTTAATAAATAATAATAATAAAGCTGGATAAGACTGTGCTCTGGACAGTGGACACCTTCACTAGTGACAATGTATTAACCAGCAGATGCAAATAACATTATGATCAAAGCATCTTGCAAATATGCCAAAGAGTACTACTGGGGATTCCACCAGGCCAGAATGCAGAAGACTACTTGGAAAATCTGTGTTAGGCAACACTGAGAGGATTCAATGGTGCAGGAGAAAAAGACACCCACATCACTGCTGCAGAGTAGGTTCAATAGCAAACTGTAACCTGTGTTCACAAGGGACGCGGGTGGCGCTGTGGGTTAAACCACAGAGGCTAGGACTTGCCGATCAGAAGGTTGGCGGTTCGAATCCCCGCAACAGGGTGAGCTCCCCTTGCTCGGTCCCTGCTCCTGCCAACCTAGCAGTTCGAAAGCACGTCAAAAGTGCAAGTAGATAAATAGGGAAGGTAAACGGCGTTTCCGTGTGCTGCTCTGGTTCACCAGAAGCGGCTTAGTCATGCTGGCCACATGATCCGGAAGCTGTACGCCGGCTCCCTCAGCCAATAAAGCAAGATGAGCACCGCAACCCCAGAGTCGGTCACAATTTGACCTAATGGTCAGGGGTCCTTTACCTTTACCTTTAACCTGAGTTCTGGTCAAACAGGTTGTGCAGGTTTTGAGGAAGCTTCAAAACCTGTGTTACCAGAGAAGATACTGAGATTTTTCAATGCAGTGTACATTAAGAGTCATGATCCAGCCTTCTTAAAATATATATTATCTACCTTCATGCTAACAATTCAAATGAAATTTTAGAGACTACTGTTTTTGCTTTTTTTTAATTAAGCAACTCTTGTTTGAAATAAAATATGTAAGGTTGCTTAAAATGAATTTGCAAAAACAGTTCACATGCATTTGACAATTGCATCTCTCTCCTTTTAGCAAAAGAATTTCTTCAGTAACTCTTGCTGTGTGATCTCCTGAGTTCAACACCCTTTAAAAGACTGATAAAAGCTAATGCTGCAAAATAAGCTGCAAATTTGTGTTGTGGAATAATATTCCTTTGGGAATAAATAAAAAAATTCCCTTGGAAACTATAATACTGCATTTTCTCCTTTTATAATCAAGAGCAAAGGGTATTTCCCACCAAACTGCATTAAGTGTTTTCAACCACAGATTGCCTACAATTCCCCCATCAAACAGTTTCTGTTTAGACTATTAAATGTCATCATAAGTGTAGACAAGTATATAGAAACTGAGAGAGCTGCTATATGCTCGGCAGTTCAATATTTAATACTTTATAATTTTGTATTGATACTTAGCTTCTACTCATTTTGGAAGAGTTTAAGGTGTCTCCAAAAGTATATTTTTTAATATATAAAAAAGATTATCCCAATTATTTTATCTTCTAGAGGTCCTTAATATCCGCCCCCCTGAGAATTTCAGTTTCTGTGATTCACTCATGACTCATTTTACACGAAAATAATAAATATATGATCTATGTAACATGCTATGCAAACATTATTGTTTCTTTATTTCTACTTAAATTCTTATAACTCCACAATCAGTCTCCTGGCCAGGTACACTTCTTTAAAAGCCCATTGGTGGGTGTCAATGTGTTATGCCCCAAGCATTTCAGGAAGCGTGGGGACTGATGCAATAATGCTATAAAAATTGCTTCTCTTAACATCAGACCATTTTAGAAGGCTGTTTCTTTTCACTCCTGTATTCGAATGACTGGGAGGAAAAAAAGGCTGGAAATACCAGCCCAGTGCTGTGGGGATGATTAGGGAGGCAGGAGAGGTTATATTATTTAATGATATCCTTCCTAACTTGCGCAAGCAAGTTCCATTTTTTAGCAGAGTTCCAAACATCCCCCTTTTTAAATTACGCAGCGATCAGCTGGTTGCTGACTCATCTGAGTCTTTCTATTAAAGATTCCTTCCTGGTAAAATCCCTTCTAATCCCTTTTAAAAAGAATAAACACAATAATCTGATTAACGTTAATATAAAAGTAGTTTACTCATGGATTCGTTCGGGTTCACAGACATATCCCTGAAGGCAGGCTTAGGTTACATAACAACTAGAACTATTCCATAAAGAAGTTAGTCCCAAGTGACTGCGACTAAGCAATCACTTCTCCAAACACAAAGCAACATACAAAATGGAGAACACACACTGATCAGAACACGGAGGCCGTGTGCTCCTCCATGCTAGTACAACAGACCACACCCTCTTCAAGTCACATGTAGTGGAAGTCTGTCCCAGCTCAGGAGGAAACAAGAAGTCTTCTCCTAGGGGTACAAAACACCCCCTAGCATGTCCACTGTAGGAATGTTATACTTGACTGCAGTTTTACATCCCACAAGTGCTAGTAGGTCTGTTCACATATTTATTGACGATGATGACAATATTGGAGTCCTTACCCACCCTTCAACATAAAGTCCCAGAGCAAGTTGCCCCAAGATAAAACATAGAAGACAAATCAGTTAAAACAATTCACAATCAGAATATGGTGGGTCAACACATAGTATCAAGGGCCAGAATTACTCACAAGTAGAAAGCATGCATGTTGAGGAGTATTAGGGCCACTTATCTCCCTTCCCAAAGCTGTGTCTCTCCTTCAATGCCCACTGTTGCTGTTGTCATGCTCAGCATCATAGTTGTAGTGGAGATCTTTCTCCTCTGTGCTTTAAAGACCTTTTTCAACAAGCTTTCCCTCTAGCTACAATACATGAAGAGGGCCAATATCTTCTCCCAAAGTTAAACTGGACCCCTATCCTTGGCTGGGCGATGGCTCTTCCCACCACCACAAGACTGTTTTCAATGCTGGGTAAAGACAAGACTACAGTAGGGGCTAATCAGGATAGAGAGCTGTTCTGAACTTCATTTAACAAGCTGATAGACTTGTTTGGCGCTCCTCTTGCTCTCAAGCTTGGGAGCTCTCAAGCTGGGGAGTCTGTGCACAGGGATTGCACAGCTTACTTAGAAATTAGACTTGGGGGGATTTTTCACACCTCTTAGTTGTGTGGGTTTTTTGTCCAGGACATGGACAAAAAGCATAGAGAATTTTCCCATGTGACTTGCTTAGCCGTTTGATGAGCATATATCCTCACCAAACACACATAATTTTGAAAAAATAATAATTGTCCAGTAGCACCTTAGAAACCAACTAAGTTTGTTCTGGGTATAAGCTTTCATGGTCTCTAAGGTGCTACTGAACAATTTTTTAATTTTTTAATTTATTTTTACTGCATCAGACCAACATGGCTACCTACCTGAATCTATAATTTTGAAAAGACAATTTTAACAAGTCAACTCTGCAATGAACACTCACCTCCCAGCTTCAGAGTCAAATCCATAATAGTAGTCCCTGCAGTGGTCACATCTCTTCCCAGCTACAGAAGAATCTTGGCAAATGCACTGGCCAGTGAGACTGTTGCAAACCTCTTCTACTGAACCAGTTGGGTGGCATAAACAGGGAATGCAACCATTAATACCACGCAGAGAAGCATAAAATCCTGATAAAGAAGAAACAATGGTGTGAAAATAAGACCACTGTCATCTGAGAAGGAAAATGATGTAAAACAGCATTATGAGCACTGATTTTTTTTTATGCTGTAATTATAATGTTTATCTTATTCTTCGGTTGCTAGTTTGTTAATAGAATTTTATAGATTGTAATTGTTTTACTGATGATTTGTTAATTATGTTATATGATTTATTCTGTACTTGAGATGTTCTGTTCTGTTATCATTATTTATTGTTTGTAAGCCGCTTTGGGATTCATTTGAATGGAAAGCTCCATAAAAATACAATCAATAAACTAAGTTCTATCCAGAGTAGACCCTAATAAATGGATATGAGATAGTTATGTCTATTAATTTCAGTGGGTAGTATTGAACTAAATTTTACTCAGAGCACACTCATTGAAATTAATGGACCTAACTTAGTTGTGTTCTTTAATTCCAGTGGTTCTACCCTGAGTGAAACTTAGTTGAATACCACTCTGGATAGGACTAATATTGGATAAAACCCCATATTTCTGAGCCAGCAAAAACAGAGCAGTAATGTAAATGAGATACAAGTCCTTTAGTGTAGTAGAAATGAAATATCTAAAAGCTCAATAATATTCACATGTTTATTGTTGTTTACACAAACATGTACGGAGGTCATAGCAAATCCCATAGCCAGCATAAACAGTTTGCTCTCTGTGGTTTTTGCTGTCAATTGACCATAAAAAAAAAAGAAAAAGCTAAAGTAGAATAAATCCCTGCCTTTCCTTATCAAGGACAAAGGTGATTTACTATCCCAGGAAGTCCTGACATAATTTCTCTGCATTGCCCAGCCTGCTCTCTGATTAAATGCCTGCTTCTGAGGGTCGGGACGTGGGACATGGGTGGCGCTGTGGGTTAAACCACAGAGCCTAGGACTTGCCGATCAGAAGGTCGGCGGTTCGAATCCCCATGATGGGGGTGAGCTCCCGTTGCTCGGTCCCTGCTCCTGCCAACCTAGCAGTTCGAAAGCATGTCAAAAGTGCAAGTAGATAAATAGGTACCGCTCCGGCAGGAAGGTAAACGACGTTTCTGTGCGCTGCTCTGGTTCGCCAGAAGCGGCTTAGTCATGCTGGTCACATGACCCGGAAGCTGTACACCAGCTCCCCCGGCTAATAAAGCGAGATGAGCGCCGCAACCCCAGAGTCGGCCACGACTGGACCTAAGGGTCAGGGGTCCCTTTACCCTTTACCTTACTGAAGGTCAGTGGGTCAGTAACACTGGGTATTGGGGTGGAGAGGGGCAGTCCTATCTATCAATGCAACAGTGGTACATCAGGGGACTAAGCAGCAGCAGTGTCCCACCACCACCAAGATGGGATGGGTCGAGGCAGTGGCCAGCTTAGGGGAGCTGTGGGTTGGCAGCAGCAGCCCCATAAGCCAAACCAGACCTAACTTGTCCACCCATTTCTCAATCTCTTCCCCCAAGTAGCTTGCACAGAATCAGCACTTTTGAGATCCAGAGACATGCCCTTGAGTACATTATTTGAAATATAGTAAAAGAAACAACCACATCTTGCAACAGACAGTTTTCAAGCTGGTTTTGTTCTCATTTCCTTACCTGGTTTACACACATTGCACCTTCTTCCGTGGTGATGAGGCAGACAAACACATTGTCCATTGAGCTGGTCACAAACTGTTCCTGGTCCTGTTCCCAGAGGATCACAGTCACAAATCTCACAGCCAAGAACGTTCTGAGTAGTGAGATTGTACGTATGAGGCATGCACTGACTGCACCGAAGGCCTGTGACGCTAGCTTTGCAAGGACATTGTCCCGTTGATTTGTCACACAGCAAAGAGCCGTTTACTGTACCAGCCTTATCACAGTTACAGGGTAGACAGGCTAAGGAATCATTTTGCTGCACTTGGTAGTACCCATCTAAGCAGTCACTACATCGCCTTTCCCCAAAGTTAGGCTTGCAGATACACTGCCCTGTGTAATGATCACACGCTGTACCAAAAACAGATCCTGACATTTGACAGTCACAAGGCTTACATCCAAAAGCATCCAGCCCGTAAAAACCATCAATGCAAGCATCACAATGAAGCCCTTTGATATTTTCCTTACAATTGCATTGACCAGTAGAAGGATTGCAGAAATTGTTCACAGACCCATGGATATTACACTGGCAAGCTTCACAACCATCGTTCTTTAAAGTATGAAGAAGTTTATATCCAAAGTTGCAGTGATCACATCTTAAACCTAAAGAAAGAAAGATCATCATTAAAATAAGGAAATTGAGCGGGGGGTGGGGGTGGGATATAAACTTTACATTGCTGAAGTTCCACTGTAGAAATCCTTGAAATGGAAGAGACTAATAGGACATCTAGGCCAATTCCAAACCAGCACAACTCTGACCAGCTATAGAACACACCGTAAGTAGAAGAACCACAGAAAGGTGTCTAAACAACAAATTCTAGCCAATTCAGGAAAAAAACCCATGTCAAATACATTTAACAGTCTAGAATAGAGAGTCAACAGCCAACAGGATCTGGGGGAAATTCCTTCCTGACCTAGAATATAGCTTGGCCAAGAACAAAATACAGTTCAAAGGATAGGCACAACTTACACATGAACAATGTCCCGTCTCCAGCAAGTACACCTGCAATCAATGATGAATCAACTATCATATTAGGAACCAATTCAGCTGTGAATGCTAGGCTCAAAGACAGAGCATTTGCTGTGCAGGCAGGCAGGTCTCAGATTTGGCCCTGGCCTCTTTATGTAGGGATAAAAAAGATGAAGACCCCAGAGAGCACTCAGTGTAGACAATAGTACTGATACAATATGGGGCTAGATGTGTCAGTGGTGTGATTTAGCATAAGGCATCTTTCTTTGATACTATTACAGTGGTACCTTGGGTTAAGTACTTAATTCGTTCCGGAGGTCCGTTCTTAACCTGAAACTGTTCTTAACCTGAAGTACCACTCTAGCTAATGGGGCCTCCTGCTGTTGCCGCACCGCCAGAGCACGATTTCTGTTCTCATCCTGAAGCTAAGTTCTTAACCCGAGGTAATATTTCTGGGTTAGCAGAGTCTGTAACCTGAAGCGTAGGTAACCTGAAGCGTATGTAACCCGAGGTACCACTGTACATACATACATACATACATACATACATGTATAACCAAAACCAGTATATCAAGTCCACATGTTTTCCTCTTCCAAAGTCATGACTTTATGCTGCCTCAGGCATGGATTATGAGGGGTTTATGAACTTCTGATTTTCATTCAGGAATTGCATTGTTTCTAATGTATAAACTGCACTACCAAAAAAATTAAATCCAGAATATAATTTGAGAAATGCCAACCCACATTTATGCATCTCTTGCCTTTTTATGTAATGAAAATAAAATTATCACCACCCTGCCATTGTTTAACTGCACCATACAATAAAATAAAATACAGTGGTGCCCCGCAAGACGAATGCCTCGCAAGACGGAAAACCCGCTAGATGAAAGGGTTTTCCATTTTTGAGCTGCTTTGCAAGACGATTTTCCCTATGGGCTTGCTTTGCAAGACAAAAACGTCTTGCAAGTGTTCCGATTTTTTTTCGCTTTCCCCCCTTTTTCTAAGCCGCTAAGCCGCTAATAGCCTTTTAGCCGCTAATCCGCTAAGCCTTTAATAGCCACTAAGCCTTTAATAGCCGCTAAACCGCTAATAGCGCTAATCCGCTAAGCCGCTAATAGGGTTGCTTCGCATGACGAAAAAACCGCTAAACGAAGAGACTCGCGGAACGGATTAATTTCGTCTTGCGAGGCACCACTGTAAAATGGAAGTCCCGTGTTTTAACAAGTTCATTCTTTTTCCAAAAAAAAGTTACATAAAAATACAAATATATATATTTAGAATCTCCTATGTAGAAAAAGCATCTCCCCAAACGGTGGGAAATACATTATATATGGATAAAAACTGGAGAACTCCAACAGACGGCAAGTTCCTTTAGCAGTGATGAATGGCTCACCTAAGGCATATCATTTAATTTCAATAAGGAAAATAAAAAAGGACCACTATTGCCGCAAATTTTAAAAATAACTGTATTGTTAACAAGAATTATGACTCATTTTGAACTATTAAAATTGGTCTACATGGATTCATATCATATCAGTTTTAAAAATATGCACCGTGCTTATTTGAATATGCCATACATATTCCTGACAGGTAATCTATTCCTAACGATACTGAGAAAGGCCTACAGGGCATCACATTCAATGTTAACAAGTACAGGGGAGTTAGCACGCTTGGCATTTAATTCACATTCTTCTCCCTTTTTTATTCTAGATGAATGACCTACTTTAATAAAATTATTGGTGCTAATGTATTTTACCAGTGATAGGATCATTAGTAAGATTTAACAGTTGTGCTAACTCTAACAGCTCATGCTCCATAACATTGCAGCCCTTACTTACATTTTCTGTTATCAAGCTTGTTTAAACAAGCACAATGACAATGGACTCTAAGGTTACTAGTATATCCAATTGTTGTTGTTTTTGAAAGTCAGCACATATATTTAAATAGCTGCACATGCTGAATACATAGCATTTCAGTATCACTATTTTGTTCAGTAGTAAAATGGCACCCCAGTTCTCATTATATGGGTATTTGGGAGGCGCTATTATATAGTATATACAGATGATGCAAGCATGAAGTTTCACCTTCTATGGAAGTAAATAAGAAATCCCCACTTGTCCAAGAGCTTTGGATCAGCCTTCTCTGATGAAGGAATAAAATGTACATAGCTGAATCAGAATACAATGCCTCTGCTAGAATTCATCTTCACTCCTGTTAATAAAGTGCACGTCTACAGTCTGAAGTGGAAAAACTGAAAGTTGGGTGGAAATAAAACTATTTTCCAGAGCTTTTCTTCCAGAATGAGTTAACCACTTTCAACATTTTCAAGTAGTATTGTTCTGTAGCTGACTCATGCTGCTGCAATCAAATACTCAGCACAAAAGTAGTACTAACAATAACCTTTCTGTGGCTTTTGGTTGGGTTACTCAATACTACACTTTAAGACATCAAGGAAGCAACATTATACCAAATCAGACCACAGGTCCATCCAGAACAGTAGCAAACTGAGAGCAGCTCTCCAAAGTTTCAGAAAGGCGCTTTCCTCAGCCCTACCTGAAGATACCAATGATTATTTTAATCTAAGACTTTCTACATGCAAATCATGAGGTTTAGCACTGGTTTCCCTGACCAGCTAACTATGACCAAAAAGTTTCAAGTGTTTCAGATTACCAAACACTTTCATGTGTTCCTGAAACAAGAGTGGAATGTGGGAGTCTGCCTGAGTACAGATCTTGCAACATAGTGGCAAGGTCCAGTAGAGCCTCTAATTCCTGTTATTTCAAATTCCTCCAGTATCAGATAGTAGTGACAGTGCTTATCTGTCCTCTTGGCAAGGGAACAGCTGCTGCTTACCAAGAGTACGAGTGGGAGGACCAAGGTGGTGGGGAGGTTTGGTGCAAACACACTGGCAGGAGCACCATGATGGCTCTATCTATGTTGCACTAACATCCCTGCCACTCTCCACTCTTTCCTTCCCAGTAAGGAGCAGCGCCTCTGCTGCCAGGAGGTCAGGTAAGTGCTGCCGGCCGGCCCACTTTGCCATTGCTACTAGATTCCTCCATCTTCTGTATCAAGCAAAAGAAACCAATGAATATTTGAAAATATTCAGTCAAAGACATAAAGATTAAGGAATAAATTAGCACACAAAGTGTATGGTAGAAAAAGAAGAAGAGTTTGGATTTGATATCCTGCTTTATCACTAACCTAAGGAGTCTCAAAGCGGCTAACATTCTCCTTTCCCTTCCTCCCCCACAACAAACACTCTGTGAGGTGAGTGGGGCTGAGAGACTTCAGAGAAGTGTGACTAGCCCAAGGTCACCCAGCAGCTGCATGTGGAGGAGCGGGGAAGCGAACCCGGTTCACCAGATTACGAGTCTACCACTCTTAACCACTACACCACACTGGCTCTCAAAGTACTGGTACTCAAAGCGCACATACCAAATCAGTAGCTATAGACACTTAGTCTGAGTAGATAAACTTAACATCTCCTATCATTTTCAGTGATATATTATTTACTGAGAAACAGGATACAATTTAAAAATGAGGCTAAATTTACCTAATATGAGATCACCATGTGAATAACAAAATAAGTTTGAACTGCTCAATGGTATTATGAAGTGTGACTGAACATCCAGCTATATCACTACTCCCTAATTACATGTCAGAGATGCTTAGTTTTCTGAACCTTTCCCCTATCACTGTGGGTGTCTTTTGTCTTGTGCTAACAAAGTCGTAGATGATGTACCTGTTCTTAAAATAATAAAGGAAGATTAGAGTCTACAAGAAAGTATTGCATATATTTCACACACACACCCCAAATCATTTTTCCCCTGATAATAGTGTCTCCTCCATCTCTACCCAACCCTTGTTTCCAGGAAATTTTATATCTCTACATTTGACTAATTATGCCATAGTACTCAGTGAAACCAATGAATGATGGGAATCCTCTGCTCAATTTTGGTTAGTTCCATGAATGGAAGGCACCATTCATTGGATCCAACACATTCCATGGGAGATTATATGGAATTGTTACTTTCTCTGAACACAGAAAAAAGCAATTGCATGAAAGCTTGGGGGTTTTTTTTGGGGGGGGGTGAAGAGTCAAACATGCAACCCACAACCTACAGCCTAGAGCGGTTAGGCCCAGAATAAGCTTTATCACTTGATGCTGTTGATTATCCATAAATTGCACAAGTCCCCTGGGTATCAATGAAATTAAAGAGTAGTTAAACATGTTTGCCCATAAGATTTCTCCATAAAATAGGTCTTAATAATGGGAAAGCTTTTTTTACACTTAAACACATTTAGCATCAATACATGGCACAGTTATTTCTGCAATGAAATGGTGTATAAATAGATGCTAAAATACAAAACATTATTTTAAAACCACATGTCTGGAGCATGTACAGTTACGACTCAGAGTTCCTTTCATCAAGAAATTTTCCTTGCATAATATTCTCATACATCAACATTTCAAAGTGTATTATATGCACTGTATATTTTGGGTGTTTGATAAATTTTGTCCTTACATAGATGTGGCTCCCCTCAAATATGCTGGAAGTAATAAATTGCTATAATCAAATCTAATTTCTGGAAAATACCTGTGGGAATAGCAAACAAAAAAGCACGTCTTGTTAAAAAAATGATAAATAACACTGAAGGTAGTAGTTTATTATAATCAACTTGGCATTGAATTACAAAATTAAAATTATGTGGCCCTTGATAACTAACCCTAGCAATGTGTAAGATCTGTAGAATTATGTTGACATTTTCCATTTCATGGGAACAGTTCAAAGAATTATAATGGGAGGGGAGAATGAAAAGATTTATCATAAAGGACCCTGTAGCGCAGAATATTTTTGAGGAGAAAAATCCATTTATTTTTGTCTGTTAAGGAAACTGACATAGAAAGTATTTTGCTTAAAACTCATTAAGTTTATAGCATCATGCAAAAAGTGCTGTTTCCCTGAAAGAATCATTTGTGGCAGCAGTAAGCAAATTATATTATTTCTGTCCTTTATTATTACAAAGCGGTAGGTGCTCCTGTAACTACTAAAACCTACTAAATGTAGAATAACCCAAAGAGCTGATTATACTTTGCTTTGAGCTGTAATTGGGTAGGATAAATACATAAGCAACTGCATATTATTTAGTCAGTTTTCCGTTATTTCTCATGAAAAAGAATACATTTCACCTGATGTGTTTAAAAAAGAAAGAATGAAAAGGTTTGGAGCATTTTTTTTATTTCTAATTTGTAGACAAAAGAAAGATATCTGACTGTAGATTATTGCCTTGCACCTACCAATAACATTTTCTTTACACTTGCACTGGCCTGAATTTTGGTGACAGGTAATATCTCCATTGACTGTCCCAGAGGTATTGCAGTTACAGGGGCTGCAGCCATCAGGGTCTGACTGCTGTAGATTGTAGAATCCATCCTGGCACTGATTGCACTGTCTGCCAGACACATGTCTCTTACAATTACACTGACCTCCAATCTAAAAAGATACAAAAAGAAAAATGTTGAGGAATGATGAACTTATCTCTCCCCCCCACCCACTCTGATAAACACTCATTAGCAACATGGGTGGGTTGGCAGGTTGGACAATCTTTAAGTGGGAACAGGGACAAAATAGACCTCCATAGTTTATTCTCTAGCAGTTAACTCACCATAAAATAAAACTATAGAAACTGTGAGAATAAAAATTCATTAGAATGACTTTAAGGAAGAGCACACTTTTGGAGAAGAAGAAGAAGAAGAAGAAGAAGAAGAAGAAGAAGAAGAAGAGGTGGAGGATGATGATGATGAGGAGGAGAACATTGATGAATATGAATGGATCTAGTATCAAACATAAACTGGACACAAAGCATGCAAAATCACCACCAAGCACACAGAACCGTGAAATACTAAACAGGCTTTCTGCTTTCAAAGAGTTCCAGCTCCAGGTTTGGTCAGACCCTGTTCTGATTTCACTTCTTCACCACTGCCCATTTGGATGTTCTTGCCCTCTAAACCCCACCCACACCACTGGCTGGAAGGAAAGAGCAAATCAAGTCAAGAGGCTGCTTGCATTTGTCACTGCTTTAATCAAAGGTGGGAAACCTTAGGCCCAATGCATCCCCCTCCAGGCCTCTCTACCTGGCCCGTTGAACTCTTCCCAGAAGCACCCTCTCTCCCCAGGCCACCCCTCTCACTGGCCCTGCTTCACACACCCCTTGGGTGTTTTTAATAGACTAGAACACATCCTTGACTTATGACAGTGCATTTTGTTTGCCTGTTTGGAGGTTAGAGGGAAGGGTGTGAGTAGACAGTGATCTACTGTACAGAGGTGAAATTATTATTCTTTGCCCCACTCACTTTCTGCTCTTGACTTCTGACCCACCACTGGCATATGGCCCCGGAAGTTTGCCCAGAAGAAACAACAGAGGATCAGAGCCAGGTGGTTCAGGGAGATGGCAGTGGTGTGTGCCCAGTGATTCCAGCTCTTTACATGCACACTGTTTTCAAGACACCTTTATTTGAAATGTATTATGCAAAGATCACTCCCTGTAGTAGTGACAGTGATTACTGCCAACAAAGTTTTGGTTTTGTATGTTTAGGCATTTGCTAAGTTATTTGTTACTTCTATGCTAGCATTTAATAATATTAGATTATTAAGCTTTATTGACTCTATTTTTATGTGCATTTTGTGAAGAAAGTTTCCTTACAAAGTGGGCTATAAATATGTTAAACAAACAAACAATCAAAAACGATGAAGCAAAAACGAGGCCAGTCAGAGTTTGCTGAAGTATAAATCATTTTAATGCCCAGCTGAATCATCTTGCAGCTTCTTATAATATTATGAAGGAAGGCTTGTATAATTGGAGAGGAACACCACTACTGGGAAGTGAAAATAACAGAGCAGCTTTTTGTTAGTTATGTTCCATGAATGTTGTGCAAGGTGGCAAAAGACTTTTTACAGTGCAGTGGCATAATGTATTGGGGGTGGCATTATGAGAAACACCAAGAATATCAGCAGTAAGTGAACTCTGGTGCATAGTACATAAGCTTGTTTGTATAATTTGCTTTTCTCGAGCAATGCTCCTCTGCTAGGTCACAGCATGATATACTTTCTAGTAGCACTCCTCTTTGGTTCCAGACCTGAAAAATGAGGCTTATGACACACAGTCCAACACAAAAAATCCAGTCTGTCCCCAATGAAGAAGTCACCTCACCCACAAGAATGTTCAGCACAACAACAGATAGAGTTAGAATGCGGTCGTTAGCTAGCATTAAATATTATCTCTGTACTTTATATTTACTTCACAGTGTCTGTGATATACAGAGGTGCACTTAGTCCCCCTTGCCTCCTTGCCAAAGAGCTGCATGCCTCCAAAGATGGGAGAGACCATGGACTAGAAACTCAAAGAGTTTGCTTTCCATCACCTCTTGTCCTCTGCCAGTGACTTCCTGCCTCCTGCACTCCCTCCACTTGCTGCTTTCCCTTCTGCGTCCTACCTCCCTCCCTCCCTTTTCTCTCCTTTTCCCTCCTTCTGCAGCTCTCACCCACTCCCTGTCTTTCTTCTGTCCGAGCCCCACTGAGCACTCCACTCACATTTCCAATACTGCAGCTGGCTGACTGCTGTGATGACCCAGGCCAGCAACCAGATTCCTCCATCAAGGTGCCCAGAGAAGTCTGTGAACATCACTGGGCTGCCCAGAGCAGCAGAGGAGCAGCCCAAGGAGCGTGAAAATGGGTGCCCTTCTCGCTATGGCACCGTTCCATGCTATGATATGGTACATGGCCATGAACATAGCCAGGATTTTTGTAGGTGGGGCAGAACCTCAGTTTGCAATGTATTTTTATTGAATTTTATTGATTTAGGGCAGGCAGCTGCCCCTCTTTGCCCCCCCCCCAGGCTACACCCATGTACATGACAGTTCATGAGAGAGCAGTTCCGACAGTGACATTCCACCTCCGAAATGCACTCCTCTTCAATGCAATCAGCATCTACACTAATTGACTTTTGACACCCAGTAAAAATACAGCTATTCGCCCGAGCATTTGGCTAAAGGGATGCCCCTTATTTGGCTGGAGTAGTTATGTGGTTAGCATATTGTTTGATTTGATATTAAGTTGCATTTTGAAATACTGTTTTATTGTATTTTAATGTTATTCCTTGATCTGGAATTGTTTGATATGTATAGTATAGAATTGCACTCTTTTCTAGATTGTACCTTAAAAAGAAGACAATGTCATCAAGGCAGTTTTGCCACTGCAAAAGAACCACTTTCTCCTCTAAACCAACTTTTTGTGGGGTGGGGTGTCGTCCCCCCCCCCAATCCACAGGATAAGAACTTGTGATTGTTCTCTTCCGGAATCCTGCATCTTCGTTTAGGCTAAATGACAGATAACTGGTTCTGTATAGGAAAGCATTGATAAACTGCTGGGAATGGTAAATTATGCAGAGAAAGTGTATTGTGGCCCATTTTTAACACATTTCCTTGAAAATTATCCTTGTGACGTGACAATTAATTTTCATGAGCCAAGGCCTTATTCCTTATGATTCCATCTTCCTTGGGTCAGACCTGGAAACACTCCCTTCAATAATGCCTTTCTATTTCATGTAATTCATTTCAGCCCATACTCTCCAGCCTTATTAATCTATTTTTTAATGCCTCTTAATCATTTTGTTCTACCTTGCTCCTTTTGCAGCAGTCTATTGATGCCTTATTGAGCTGTACAGTTCAACCCATTTTTCCTTATTTTCTTTTTTATATTATCTTGATTTTCGACTCATTTCTCAGTCTTAGCCATCGCTAAATTTCTGGCCATCCAAAAACAAAACACCCTACTTTGCCACCTTGAAGCAGAACAGCTTACCATTAAATTGCTGTCAGCGCTGAAAAACTGCCACTTGAAACAAGAAATCTCAAAATTGGCATTTAAATTCTCCCCTCCCCTCTCTTTCCCATTCTTACCATATCATGCGACTTTCAAATTGTTTCTGGAGTTGTGCTATTGGCCAAAAATGTATCATTATTAGAGGCAGGAAATCAGACCCTCTGCTTTAGACTATTGTCACTGTTTTAATAAGTACAGGGCTCTAGGATTTCACATTTCTTTTTGCCAGCCTAAACCCCAAGCTAGCAATGAGCTCTTCACAGGTAGAAGATATCAAATCTTGCTGTGCTCACAGAGCCTCTTGAAGGATCAAAGCTACCAATAAAAGAATGTCCCCAGTGAGCATAAAAACAAACATGAAATGACAGAAAAAGCCACAAAACGTTACTGGATAAAAGGATTTTTCATCATTGCACCAATGAAGAAAGTTTAGTGTCAGGCAAGAATACAATAAGGGAATTGGGTTTGGACTGATCCAGCTCTCAGCCAAAGGCAGGATTTTCTACACATTTTCCTGCTCTTTTGAAAGAAATGGATTTATTACAGCACTATATGTTTTTGCTTGCAAATGAAAGCAGTGACTTAAAATAATTGGTACCATTTTGGCTTTTTAAGATAAATTTCCTCTTGTAAATAAAGTAACAAATTTGTGGTCATTTGTGTGTGTCAGCTCTCCAACTCATCCTTAGCCTGGCATTATTGTCTAACAGTTCTTCACATAATCCCATATCCATAGAAAGCAAAAATTGGAGAAATGAAGGCATCCAGTCTGCACGTGTGAACTGCTCTGTGTCTGCTGAAAGTTTCAAAAGGCTTCAGGCAACTATTTAGCAAGTGGGAAGGTGGTGTGGGCTACTTAAGTGGATTTTCTTTTTTAAAAAATAGTGTTCTTAAGGCATTTTACAAATTGTTTTTCATATTATTATCATACTTCTTCAGTCTTTAGAGATATGGTGATCCAGATAACAGAATCACAAAATAATTTCATATGTCCTATGTGAATCTGCCGCTATTTTGGGGAAGGATTCCTTTCTTTTTAAAAACTTTAAATGCTATCTATCCCATGAATTGTTGTAAGTCACATTAGTGCCAACAGCTGCCAGTAATAACAAGTGTGATTTGTTGTACCTGCAAGAAAACCCCTGTGCAGGATTCCAACCACTCTATTCAATCTCCAGTTTTCACCCACTCCCAACCAGTCAGCATTTCATGGCAAATTATAGAATCATAGAATCTTAAGAGTTGGAATGTATACAAGGGTCATCTAGTCCAACCCCCTGCAGTGCAGGAATCTCAGCTAAAGCATCTTTGATAGATGGAATGTTCAGTCCTTACAGTGGTGCCTCGCAAGATGAAAAGAATCCGTTCTGTGATTCTCTTCGTCTAGCGGTTTTTTTGTCTTGCGAAGCAAGCCCATTGACGGATTAGAGGATTAATGCTATTAGCGGCTTTTAGTGGCTTATCAGCTTATCGGATCAGCCGATAAGCGGCTTAGCGGCTTAGAAAAAGGGGGGGAGGAAAAAAAACCTGCAGGAACTCGCAAGACCTTTTCGTCTTGCGAAGCAAGCCCATAGGAGATTCGTTTTGCGAAGCACCTCCAAAACGGAAAACTCTTTCGTCTAGTGAGTTTTCCGTCTTGCGAGGCATTCGTCTTGCGGGGCACCACTGTATTTGGATGGGTTTGGGCTCCCCTACCCTCATTTTTCATTAATGTTATTTGTACTTTTCCATTTCCAAGGCTCCCCAAGCCTGCTGACACCTCCCTCTTGTGCATGGGTGTTGTTTTGGCTACATATGCAATGGTACCCATAGCCTGAATATTGGGAATATAGGGTGACATTCTAGGTTAAACCCACCTACCTTATTGCATTGGTGGCTACTGTTTTTGGTGCCTGCTGTGTCGCATTTGCAAGGATTGCAAACATCCACGGATGAGAGATCTGCATCTACATACCGATAAAAGAAATCTTTGCACAGCTCACAGTTTCTTCCTGCATGAAGGAAAGGTTATGCATTATGGCTTCCAATTCATTAAAATTAGCTGTATAATTCAAAATTAAAGACTATTCCTTTGAGGGAATTCTATAATTTTCAGGACGTCCATTTTAATGCACCTTTCATCTCTACCTGCCAATTTAGTGATCCAGAGCATATGAAACAATGAACCTGTTACAAACTGTGTTTTACTCCATTAAACTTCCATCTGTTACATAACACAACACTCCTATAAAGCTATTCTGTATGAATATATATTCTATAGTTAAAAAAGAGAAATTACTCTTAAACATCCAACTTTCCCTACCATCCTTAAGAAGGAAAGCCAAGAGTACTAAAGGGAGTGTCCCAAAACCACCACAAACATAGCATGCAGAATTAGAAATTCAGCAAGTATGTTCTATTTCAATACATTTTAGAGTGAAGCAAATTAACAAACTAAACGACTTAGCAGACATGAGTTGTGCAGAGGCAGAGTTCTGCTAAACTTCTTTATTCAAAATATTTGGGCTTTGCTTCTACTTAAGACAAACCACAAGACATTTTGCCAGCCAACCATATGCATTGGCTAATGCATCCAATAGGGAACTTGTTTCCAGTGCTTGATGGACCTGAAAGACTGTAGATTCTGTTGGTACACCGGGTACTATGTTGTACAGTTGTTTCCCTGGCTAAAACAACAGGCTCAATGTGAGGGCAAAATAGTTTCTGAGGTACATTGGCTCTTATGTAAGCACAAGATCTTGAAACATTTGATAATGATAAGGGATGCTAGGTGCCCAGCCAGAGTTATATGAAGTTTTATGATGGCTGACTAATGGTTGTTTTAAATTGTTTATAAATTGTTATATTATTTTATGTTGTTAGCTGCGCAGAGCTCCCTTTTAGGAGGAAGTGTAGGACAATAAAAGGTCAATAAATAAAGATATTGCACCACTCCATCAGCTGCTCCTGTTCCTGTTTCTTCATGACCTGGTGGGCAAGAGCTCTCTGGGTTTTCAGGCAGGAGTTTTTTCCAGGCCTACCTACTGGGGATTGAACCCAGGACTTTTGATAAGCATCACACGTGTCCTACCTGTGAGCTACCACTCTTCCGTGCTGCATTGCATTACATGTAAAGTGTGTTAATGTGGTGGGAAGATCACAGGCATCAGGGGAATCATGCACCCAGCCTGATACACACATTGGCTTGCATTAAACATACTGCTAAGGCTAAGGTTTCATCAGCACAAGGATGTTCCTTGAGTAACATCAACTTTCCTCTACCCTCATGCCCTCTAAATCTGTTCTGAAGGTTCCCACACCTCCAATGTAGATTTGGGGATGGCACACCCCCATTGTGCTAGCAGGAATCCTCACAAGGGCTTCTGCTAGTGCAACTGGTTAGCTGAATATCCCCCACTGTGTTGTTTATGTGGGGTGTGATCATATCCCCTTTTCCAACCATGTGAACCAAACAGCCTTGGAACTTTATTTTATATAAAGTTCACTTGATTCTATAATACATGCAGATAGTGCAAACCAATCTCATTTTCCTGGTCTGATATGTAGCATGGAAATTTCTTTACAATTCAACCTCAGATGTAATGATGCTTTGGAATGACTGCAAGAGCCAACCACCATGGATATATTCTGTTCTGTTAATTACCTGTAGTGTTATGTTGACAGTTATCACAGACTCCGCCACCTCCTCTATAGTGTTCATTAGGAAAAGAATCCATTGTCCTGTTGTAGTGACAGCTTATTGCATGGCCGTAACATTGACAAGGCTTGCAATTATAAGCATGAACTTGATCTCCAGGATGAAAAGGCTTGTCATTGTACAGTGGCCAACAGTGATCGCACTGGAACAAATGGAGAATAATAAAGAGATTATGGTTCAAAATGTCTACATAGGTACAAGTGTATATACCGTCACTGTGTGTTCTGTGTTGTGTGCTGCAATTTTTAAAAAGATACAACAGAGGAGAAGACATGCACAATACGCCACTCAAGACACTCCTACAAAATTTACAGTGCAACCCTAAGTATGTGTACTCACGGGGCCGTCTTACCCATAGGCACTAGGGGTGTGGGGCACCCAGGCACTGGGCTCCCAGGGGTGCCAGGCCAAGAGTCCAGGGCCTGAGGGTTGCGTCCGGGGAAGAGCCCGTCCTTTGGTCGGAGCGCCACAGCAGGCTCTCCTGCTATGGGCAGCTCTGCACCGCGAGTTCAGGGGCAACCAAGCCAGTGAGATGCTGAGGCAGCCGGCCCGCTCTGCCCTCCTACATGCCTGGGACTGGGCAACTTGGAGGGGGGGTGCCAGGCAGACCTTTGCAGCCTGGTGCCGCATATGCTTAAGACAGCCCTGTATACTCAGAAGTAAAACCCACTGAATTTAATGGTACTCACTCCCTAGAAAAATGATCTATCAACTTTAGCATTTAGCTCTGATCCAGAGGACAACATATGAAGCTTTGCATGGAAATTCCTGACTCCTGAGTGCTTCTCATATCAACTGATGGTCAGGTCAACATCACTGCTCAGGGATTGGATTTTTGGAACCATACACTCGCTTTGTTCCACAATGTCATAGGTGGAAGCACTAACCAGTCTGAACCTGTGGATCATATATGATGCAGGAACCTCCAAGTCGGATGTAGGTTCTTTTTCTGATATGACACTTTTTGTGCTTTCAGATGATATAGTCCATACAAAGAAACTTATTCCTACATGCAGACCATGCTTGCTGCACCATGGTTTTTTTCAGAATCGCATGTCTTTTGCCTTAATTTAGAGTTGACATTCTCTACCCTCCACATACTGTCTTTTTCCGTGTATAAGATGCCCCCATGCATAAGACAACCCCTATATTTTTAAAACCCAAAATTTAGAAAATACACTATGCACTATCCATGTATAAGATGACCTCTTATTTTAAACTTCAAAAATTTGGGGGGAAATACAGTCTTATACACGGAAAAATACAGTAAATCATTCACAGGAGCCTGCAAGCCTGCAAGTAAATTTGCAGTCAACGAAGAACTAAAAATTATATGAATGTTGGGTGGAATTCAATTTTGCGCAACATTGGGAAGAGAGAGGGGAAAGCCCATTTGCACAAATGGAAGCCCTTGCTTCCCACCCCAGTGCCTCCATGTGGAGCCTATACACACAGCTGTTGCAATTTGTGCAACTCCATAAGAATGCTTGAGGAATTCAATCTTTGCAAATTCTGGTACGAACTGACCTGGATCCACACCTCCTGAACTAATGCGTAGATCATATTGCTGCCTGAAACACAAGAGTACATGGGAGTTGCCCAAGGAAAGTTCTAGATGCATTATGCATGTTTAGCCTAATCTCTGATTGCAGAGTATGAGATTGGAGGCCACAGTGCTGCTAAAGTCAGCTGACAGAATCCAGAAAGAAGCTGCAACTGATTACAAAAACCAGCACTTCCCTTTGGTATTCACTCTTGAAAACAGAGTATTTTAGAGCTAGTTATCTGATCAAACTTCCTTAAGAAATGTCTGTATTAAGCTGGGTTTCCAAGTGATGCCCACTGCAGTCTTGGATGGCCACTACAACAAGGTCCTGTACACAGACAGACATTGTATTTGTAGTCTACCTCAGGTGGAAGACATCACTCATCTGTTGGCCTGCCCTTATAGAGAGACCCATGAGATCACATTCTGAAACCTTTGTTTCACACAAGCAAGCAGGTATACTACGCAGCAATGATCTGTTTTCTTTTGAGTGACAACAATAGCTTTATAACACACAAAGTGGCTCTCTATACACTGGCTGCTAATAGTAATAATAATCAGGAAAAATGAGTTGGATAAAATCAGTATAAATTGCTGTGGTGATTCAGATGTTTAATTTGAAATCAAGCTGAATTTGTGTTTGCTGGTTTCTCTGGTAACCTCTCTTACATCATGGATGTTGCCTCATATTATGGATGTATGATTTGTATTGTTTTATTGGTACTTATGTTGACTGATTGATTGACACTAATATATTTCACACTAGTTGTTTAGATTTCTTTTATAAACAAAAGCTTCAGCTGCAAAGTATATCACTATTAGTATAACACTCTAGTTGGAGTTTAGATACCGGGAAACTTATAATTATAAATTGATAATAATATTAATATTATTAACAGTAAAATAAATTTCCAATTTGAATCTACAGAACAACTGTTAATATTAAGACTGTAGAAATATTTATCTATTAGAAGTCCCTGTGGTTATATTAGAGGTCACATTCACTAACTTTTGGTGCTTTGCTAAAACCAGACAAGTGGGAAGAGTATAATGCCTTGTAATGATCCTTCCATCATTCAGAAAGGGAGGCTAAATTATTCAAATAAATTGTCCTCTACAAATTATTCATTGAGCTTTGCTATTCTTAAACCATGTCTTCCTGTACTTTCCAGCTTCAGCTTCAAGGCTAAACAACCCTTAATCTTTGAACCAGAGCTTGAGATTTTTGTTGTTCATAGAATCAGCACTAATGTGCATAACCAAAGTCTCTCCCCCACCCCCAGTGGTGACTTTTATGAGGTGAGGACAGTGTCAACAAAGCTATGAATTAGAAGTCTTCAGATAGTCCAGGAACTGTCATTAGCAACTGGCCTCCTTCAGATTTTAAGCTCCATTATAAACAAATATCTTCTTGAGGCCCTGTATTTTCAGAAAAAAATGATGTGTGACCATCAGTACAGAACCTTCTCAATAATGTGCCATGGTTGCATGAAGACCCTCAGCAGAGAGACCACCAAGCCACCTTGCTGCTTCAGTTTAGATGTCTTGTGAAAACATTTATATTTGTTTGCATAGCATTTTGAAATACTGATTGGATTAGTTCATGTTGTTGCCATTGTTATATTTAGAGTTTTAGATTTTTAAATTGCTTCCTCCAGCATGGAGGCAGTAACCATGTGAAGAATAACACCCTTACTGCACAACTGGTCCCTCTCTTCTTCATCAGGAACCCATTTTAAATAAGCTAGAGGGATCTCTACATTGAGCCACTGAACCAGAGTCAGTTCAGCAACACAGAAAGCTACCAAATCCTCTTGGTCACCGTACTTCTTACTAACCTAAATAGGAGCCTGTTTAATTTGCTGTCACTATTCCAGCTTGCTCTTTTTGAGATAACTCTGACAACTTCAATTTTAATTGGCTATTTGAAACAAAAATTTCATATGGATTTTCATCAGCTCAGCAAAATAAATTGTATTCCTGTGGGATAACAACCAAGTTTTTTTGATAATACAATGGCTCCTTCACAATTCTGTGTATTACCAGGTTGTCTAGGCATCTGTCTTAGGATATTCGAGACAGCACCTTGCTATTTCAACAAATACTTTCCACAAATTATTTTAGAAATCTAAGATCTATGGCCTGTGAAATTAAATCTGTTTGCCAAGGATGAGTTCATGGACAAACCCATCACTACCACAGGCATCTTGAGAAAGTTATTCAGAATTTTCCAGCTTGTAAAATTTCCAGCTTCATCCAGATAGCTTTCCCACCCACCCCGTTGCTGTGTGTCAAAACTAGTCAGGGGAATCAATTTGAGGATATTTCATTTTCATTCATGCAGAATATATATGCTTCTTCTGATGTTCTGGTTAAGGTTGTTGTGAATGAAGGCAAAATTAAGTGGAATTTCATTTTAAAATCCATAGTAACCTGTCCCAAGGTACGCTATAAATTTAAAGGGGGGGGGAATCAAGTTAGGGTGAAATATTCTCACAGTTTGCTGCATAAATATTAAACTGGTGTTAAGTTAGTCTTTGAAGATGTTAGATGGATTTTGCTATTACTGTTTTTTAAAGCTAGTTTTCAGCAGTTCTATATCATAGGTGAAAGTGAATTTGAAGAAAACAAGCTTATGAAAGTGTCTAACCTATCATTCTCTCTACCAAGTGTATATCTCATCTCTCTCTCTCTCTTAAACCTACATCATCTGTCCCAAGACTATAGAAAAGAGATAAAGCAAGCACTGAAAGGTGCTATCGTGTATGTGTGTGTGTGTGTGTGTGTGTGTATAATATTAAAATGAAGCAGATTGCCACTTTTCCCATCAAACTTAATTTTATTTACTTATAAAAGTACTGTATTAACATATTGGTGCATGTGAAAAAAGTGCAAGTTATTATGCAATATGTTCCATAGGGTGGAGGTCTGAGCATTCAGCCATAAGAGCCAGAAACCCATATAGTCCAGCATCCTGTTCCCACAAGTAGTCCATAAGTAGAACCTGTGCACAACACTCTCCACTTGTGAATCACAGCAACAGGTCTTCCCTGGTTCTTTTAGCAGTTCTGCAGCGTCTTATTCTTTCCACCCAGCCACCCATCCCAATACCTGAAGGTCAGTGGGACTAAGTAGGTAACAGCAGAGGAAAAATGGGACTTTTACTGCATGCTGTGACTGGAAGAAATGCACTTCGGTGGCAGCACAAGAAGCACCACTACTGCAGAGGATGCAGAACCACTGAAAGGGAAGGAAAATGACCAAGGGAATCAAAGGGTATATGGATCAGCAGCAGCTACTGCAGCTGACTGGCTTGGAAGACATGGCAAGGTTTTCTTATATAAATGTTTGCATCTGGGTCACATACACTTGCTGCTGCTTCCAGTTTGCTTTCAAATTCTGGCAAGTATCTCCAGCAATAGTGGTAACTTCACTGAAAGATGCAGTGCCCCTTGCTTTGCAAATATAGATGATATAAGTGTGTCCTCATTTTTGGCTGTGTACACAATTACCATTCACTCTTGCTCTCACTGCTGGTGTTTCACACTGTGTACACTTGAGAAATACTGCTTTGTGATGTGTTTCAATTCAAACCAGCTTCCACCTGATTTGAAAACGTAACCCACATTCACGTTGAATTTGCTGGTGTGTACATTAGCGCATGCACAGCTTGGCACGTTGCAGGTGTAGGGAAACCAAAGAGATTGTGCACATCAGATGAAAACATCCCTGGTGTCTGGAGCAACATGTAAATATGACTTGAAATGCAGCGGGGGGTGGTGGATGACCTCATTGCATAGTCTTCATCTGTAAAATGTTAGAGATGCCATCATAGAGACTGTAATAATGGTCCCATCAATGCTGGCAAAAATGGTTTTTTAAAAATAAAAATCCCCAGCCTCTCCACAGTGAAATGGCGGGGAGCACATATAGCCACTTGCTGAAACAGAAATTGTGTCACTTGAAGCAATTTCATAAAACTGATCTTATTATGCTATGTAATAAAGAAAATATGTACAGTGGTACCTTGGTTGTTGAACGTAATCCATCCCGGGAGTCCGTTCGACTCCTGGAACCGCTCAAAAACCAAGGTGTGGCTTCCGATTGGCTGCAGGAGCTTCCTGCACACAATCGGAAGCCGCGTCAGGCGTTCAGCTTCCAAAAAATGTTCACAAACCACAACATTCACTTCTGGGTTTGCGGCATTCGGAGGCCAATTTGTTCAGGAGCCAAGCCGTTTGACAACCAAGGTACCACTGTACCACATTAGATGGGGCGCAGAGAGAGACAGAGAGATTTCTTCTCATACCCAAAGAAAATTATGGAGGATCCTACAGCTATCCTCCTATAATACAATAAAATCATTCTATAATACTAATGGCAGTAAGGTATATATTACCCTTTTCTACTCCATTTGATGCTTTTAATGAAAAGGGCCGCTTTACTAGATCAGGGTATAAGATCCTTATGAGAAGTTCAAGGATATCATGATGTGATCAGTCTCCTTATATTCCTCTCTATGGCATCGATTCTTTCGGAATGCCGGTTGGAAGAAAATCATAAAGCTACTAAGGTTATTCATATTACCCAATTAGGCAATATGGAAGTATGTGTTCTAAATGAAATAAAAAAAACAAAAAATGTGCATAATAAATGTTGAATAATTCATTTCCATCACTCTTTAGGACATAAAAACTATATATAGTGCTTTTCTTTTTATTTTATTAATGTCAAATAGTAAATTTCTTCATTTAAAAATGATGGGTGTGACAGCTGTTTCCTTGAGCAGTAAACAGACGCTACTGGATCAGACCAGTGGTTCAGCCAGCCAGACATTGGGTTGTTGGTTTTTTTTTGGGGGGGGGTTATAAATGAAATGCCCCACCTATTTTTTTTTAAGGTGGCTTACAAGCTACAAATCAAAAACAATAAAAAAATTAAGATGCTTAGTTGTCTCCAACTAAGTTGTACTCAGATTAGACGCACTAAAATGAAAAGATTCATGTTAGTGATTCTGTCTTCCAACTGATCTACTCCATGCATGACTAACTTTGGATACAAACCTCTCTCTCTAAGTCACCATAGGTAAACCAGCAAAACAATAACAGTCATAGAACACCTGAAGTAACCTTTTTTTACAAGTCACTTATAAAAAAAGCAGGGATGGGGCCTAACACACCTCACTTGGTAAGGCATTCCACAACATAGGCGACATGCCAGAAGAAGAATCAAGGGAATGATGGTAACTGCACTTCCTTACCACTTGCCCCCAACAACTGCTAGTGACAGTCAGAGAATGGCTGAGTCTGGAGGCTCCATCGCATTATCATGGCTGTTACTAGCCCAGTTCTCCAATAAGTTATCTAATCTACCTTTCAATGCTGTATCTTCACCAAGGCAGTTTATGCTACTAGGAAATGTTCAATGTTGTCAATAATAAACATTAGAACATATCATCAAATTGTAATAAAACAGCAAATTCAACAATAGGAAATATTCTGTAAGAAGTAGATGGTCTTCAACTAAGTTTAACTCTCAGAGCAGACCTATTAAACTGGGTTAAACATGGAAACCTTGCCATGCTAGATATTTGGTGGCGTGTATGGGGTGTTAGGGAAGGGGTATCACCTCTGGTGGGGGACACGTTGTGCTCCTTCTAGGGTAGTTTGTCTACCTTTGGTTCCTACCCTGCACTCAGCTCTAACCTGTGGTTTTTAGAAGCTGTAGGCATGTGACAGCAGCCACAACCTGGGAATGGCTTCAACTGGCCAGCTAAACCAGGTGAGGGTAGCAGATGGGTCTCAAACCCTCAGTGAGTTGGGGACTTACCCTGTATGCAAAGACAGGCTCCAGAGGACTGAGTGGACAACACCAATAGTGGGTCCAAGGGTCAAGAAGGCAGTTTCTGCATGTGCTGTAGAGGGAAGTGAGAGGCAGATGGGGCTCATCAATCTGGGAAGGCACCCCATCTAAGAGAAGGAAAACTCTCTCTCTAAACCTCCGCTGCCTTGTGGGATAACTTCGGTAGAAGAAAAGGCTAAGGAGTAAGTCCCAAGGAACAATCTGTACCTGCTGCCTTGTGGGACATCTTCAGGAGAAGAAAATGCCAAGGAGTAAACCCTATACAAATCCAGAGTGGAGTCCTTAATACGGTTGGATGATGATGGGTAAACCTCCTTCCAGCAACTCCTGCAGCCAAGCTTGTGCCAAACGTATTGCTCTGCTTTCCTTTGGATCACACAGTGAGGCCAAGAAGAGTCTTGTCATCTGGGCAGTCCAGGATCTCCATACATACTGCCCAGGCTTGCACCCCAGAGAGGTCACTTCACCCCCAGAGGCAAACTCCACTGTCTCTTGAGACAGATGGATGCCAGCAGGATATTTGGTTGTATGTTATTCTCCAGAAAACGTAGCCTGATCTATTATTATTTATCCCCGCAGCAGTGGAAAGATGACAGAAGAACAAAGATGCAGGGACTCTAAAGGGTTTATTTAAACAATGTACCCTAAGCATTTTGATTGTATTTAATCACTGAGACAAATCTGTCAGTTTTCAAACTTTGGAAGTAACCTCTCTTAGATGTTTGAATGCTGTTCTGGGGCAACAATGTAGAAGTAGTGTAAGATTGCAAAATGTTAAGCTAGCTAGCACCAAACACCACCAAAATTGTAGTAAGAAAAATATCACCCAATATTTGAAGTTGAGTGAAATACGTTTTGTTTTAATTCTTTGTTAGAAGAAACTGACAGTACGGTATACATGAAAATATACAATTTACCATACTTGACTATTAAAGAAGGATACTTCAGTGCAATCCTATAAAGTACATGTCTAGTCAGAAATAAGTTGCATTAATTTCAACAGGGCTTACTACCAGATAAATGGACATAGGATTGTAGCCTTGATAATTATAATTAGAGTCACAGAGTGTGCAAACTAATTAAAACTGGGAAACCTACTGAAACAACACAAACATTGACCCACCAAAAATTCTGATAGGGCATTTGCACCATTCATTTAGTTTGTTTTCACATGGTATCACAGGTCCTGCCAGAGTGCCTGGCGAATTCCAGATCCTATCAAATATTTATAATTAATCCCCACAAAGTACCATTTCACAATACTCATTCTAATTAAAAGGACAGTGTCAACTTGTATTTTTAACAGACTTACTTCATTTTTGTGATAGACCATCATTTCAACTGCAGAGGTTCAACTTTTAAAATAAGTTGGTGAATCAAGCTGATTTTTAGCAAATGCTTTTAATCAGTCTTTTGACCACAAATACAAAACATGCTGAAGCCAACATCTTGCGATATTCCCCCCCAACCTTTCTGTCTGTACACCTGCAAGCTTTTCACTCCTTTTTCAGAAACTTTGGTCTAATTATGCTGTTAAATGCCCTCTTACAAATCCACTGGAACAGTGTGAGCTTCATGTTTGTTCAGGTTGCTAAAAGCAAGCCACAATGTGTGATAAAGTCTAAAAACGAGAGATTGCTATGTTGTTTATCAAGCTTAAAAGGGGATGTTTCCATGCTACAAAAGAGTTTTCGCTATAAAGTAAGGAGGTGGATGAAATGGAGGCTTTGTGCATGAGGAGCAATGCCTTGACTTGGGCCTGGTAGTGCACATGCAGCCAGTGCAGTATCTTACGGATGGTGGCCCATGACCCCAGTGTACTTTCCTGCTTAATATACGGGCAGCTGCATTCTGCACCAGCTGCAGTTTCTTTCCTATCTCCAAGGGTGGCCCAATGTAGAACACATTGCAGTAGTTAAAACATGGGTTTATCAGAGCATGGGTTACTGATGCCAGGCTATGCTGGTCTGGGAATGGCTGTAGCAAGTGAACCAGTTGGAGCTTAGCTTACCCACTACTGACCACTTAGGCAACCTGGACATCTAGTGACAGCTTAAAATCATGAACAATACAGATCTGCTACGTAATTTTTATATACAGGAGTGGGCAGTACAGAAGGTCCTGACACATAGTATCTGGTATACTTGTCCACGTGGTTCTACCATTACAGAATCAATCATGATCTCCCTTTCTTCTCTCCTCGCTAGCTTACTTTACACTGTAAGGTCCTTGGGGCAGGTGCCTGCTTACTTGCAAACAGGCAGGCAGTTTGATGGTGCTATGCTATTAATAATATAAACACAATATAGTCTTTTTTTGGTTATTTTATTCTCCATATGCTTTTTCTTTTGATCGTTTACATTAGAAAATCCTATAAAACAAAACAAAAAGGGGGGAGGGGTAAGAGGAAGAAAACGCAAAGGGGAAAAACAGAAAGAAAGAAATCAAACAATATTTCTGTGTTTGCCACGGGCTTCGTTGAAGTGCTCTGACTGAAAGCAGCTTCAAAGGTTCCTGTGGCAGAGAGAGTATGAACAAGGTTCTGCTGGGACACTACATCTGTGCCCTCAACCCTTTGCTTCTCTAATGTTTGGCAAAGTCAGTAAAAAATATTCCTTTTCATACCTTCCAATGTCAAGAACTGGAACATTATCAAGGTTTAACTTTGCCATCGCTTGCCAAATTGACTGCAATGTAATCCACAAAAGCCAGTGTTCATTGAGCATTATTTTAATGGCTAGCAGGACTCAGTGAAATTGAAGCATTTTTCCCCCTTTTTGGAATATATCCAGCTCTTTATAGAAAAGAAAAAAGAAGAAGAACAGCAGCAACAGGACTTTGCTTCTGTTTCCAGTAGAAAACAACAAGTTTGTACTAAAACCCCTTCATATTTTATTTCAATTAAACAATATAAAAAGCATTGCAATGTGTTTTTGAGTAAGATGGTTTCTGGCTATGAAACCAATCTATTACACTTGCAGGTAAAAAGTTTCTTCCAAAGTAGAAAGTGAATCCAACAATGGAAGGGGTAAAAACAAAACAAAATATGAATGATGTTATTATGATTATTTTCCACACTTTCCACTGTTGCTTTCCCCGTTCCTCCACACTAAATACCAGAAATTGGCATGTATTCCACTCAACTGAGCAAATCCATCCCTTCTGATACACTATTGTTTTCTCTGACAATTTGGCAAGGCAGACGTAATGCCAAATGCACTGCAATACTCATTAAGGCGGGGCCAAACCCCTGCCCCTTTCCCCGCATGTCCTGAAAATTCCTCCCATGCAAAAGGCACTGGTTTTCTGCTGCTTCTGTGTGAGGGGAAAATTTAGGGTAGATGCTTACATTGGTTAACTGATGAGTTGAACAATTGTGGGGTGTGCTGTTGTGTTTTTTTTTGCTGGGGGGTGTTGCTTGCTTTTATAACTTAAAATGAAAGCCCCACATCCTATGAATCATAGAATCATAGAATCATAGAGTTGGAAGAGACCACAAGGGCCATCGAGTCCAACCCCCTGCCAAGCAGGAAACACCATCAGAGTACTCCTGACATATGGTTGTCAAGCCTCTGCTTAAAGACCTCCAAAGTAGGAGACTCCACCACACTCCTTGGCAGCAAATTCCACTGTCAAACAGCTCTTACTGTCAGGAAGTTCTTCCTAATGTTTAGGTGGAATCTTCTTTCTTGTAGTTTAGATCCATTGCTCCGTGTCCGCTTCTCTGGAGCAGCAGCAAACAACCTTTCTCCCTCCTCTATGTGACATCCTTTTATATATTTGAACATGGCTATCATATCACCCCTTAACCTCCTCTTCTCCAGGCTAAACATGCCCAGCTCCCTTAACCGTTCCTCATAAGGCATCGTTTCCAGGCCTTTGACCATTTTGGTTGCCCTCCTCTGGACACGTTCCAGTTTGTCAGTGTCCTTCTTGAATTGTGGTGCCCAGAACTGGACACAGTACTCAAGGTGAGGTCTGACCAGAGCAGAATACAGTGGCACTATTACTTCCCTTGATCTAGATGCTATACTCCTATTGATGCAGCCCAGAATTTCTCTATGTGCTACCAGGAATACATCGAGAATGGTGTGATACAATGTGATGCTGTCACTCCCAAGGCATCAAATGAGAATATAGAAAAATAGGAATATGAAAACACAGGGTGCTGCCTTATATTGAGTTAAACGACTGGTCCATCTAGCCTAGTTTTGTCTACATTGGCTGGCAGGAGGTCAGCAGGGTTTCAAGCAAGGAACCTGACTCAGCTGTACCAGGAGATGGCAGGGATTGAGACTGGGATTTCAATCCACCACTGAGCTATGGCACTTCACATCCCACACAATGAAACATTATGTGGCATCACTTCCATTCCAGTAGGTAGCTGCAGAGAGTCTCCTGCCGCTGTGAGCACAGGGCTTTTTTGGCAAGGCAAAAAACAACATTGAATTGGAAAACCTTCAGCCAACTCATGAGCTAAAGTAAGGTTACTACAAAACTGGTTTCCTATAGGACTGTTTACTACAAATTGCACAACTCCTGTCTATCTTTTTTATTTAGGATATTTGGAATATGAAGTATATAGGTAGGCAATGTGCAGTATTCTGTAAAAGTCTACTTTATTTTAAATACATACACAAATCTGAAAACACTTTGCAACTTCCCCATACAGCTTCCACTGGCAATTTAGAACATTATTTGCCCAAGCTTTTTGCCGATGGAAATCTGGGTTTTACCTTGTTGCTGTTTCTATGCTCTAGTGGTTTTATTGTCATCCTTATGTTTTAAGCTGTAGATAACTGATAATATTTTTTTATCCCTCTATCGCATGTTGCTCTGAGCATTCTATCAGAGATTGTGATTTTATAATTTTCTGTTTCTTGGAAATGCATTCTTCACGGTGAAAACAAACTGCCTTGTCCTTCAATACAGCTGGCAGAACAAGGAGGACTGTAGCTCAATCATAGAGCTCAATTTGCATGCAGGAAATCTCAGGTTCAATCCCTGGTAGCACCACTGAAAAGAATCAGGCAGCAGGTGGTGTGAGAGATCTCTACATAAGACTCTGGTCAGCCACTGTCTGTCAGGAAAGACAATACTGGACTAGAGGGGAAATGGTCTAATCTGGTATAAGGCAGCTTTCTGTATCCTACTGCATACAGGCTGTGTATACACTGCACACACACCCCAAGAATACTGGCAACTGTAGAATGTGAAGGATCCTGGGAATTGTAGCTCTGTAGTTCTCAGAATCCTTTGAGCAGAGGGAAGATGGTTTTAAATATGTGGTGAGCATACAGCAATACAGTGGTACCTCGGGTTACATATGCTTCAGGTTACATATTCCACTAACCCAGAAATAGTACCTTGGGTTAAGAACTTTGCTTCAGGATGAGAACAGAAATTGTGCTCTGGTGGCGGCAGCAGCAGCAGCAGGCCCCATTAGCTAAAGTGGTGCTTCAGGTTAAGAACAGTTTCAGGTTAAGGACGTATCTCCAGAACGAATGAAGTACTTAACCTGAGGTACCACTGTATTCTTCTCTCTAGGACTGAAAAAGAAATGAGAGCAACAGCAGCTGGACCTAGCAGAGGTGAATTAAGTTACTGCAGGATGGGGCTGAACGCATTATTGTATAAAAGTATAATGCAGTGGAAGGGAGTGGAAAGAGAAATCAGTTCTATAACTGGGTATTTCCTGGCGGAAATGAGATATCTGTATTAGGGTTGCCATATGTCCGGGGAAACCTGGACATGTCCTCTTTCAGGAGGCCAACATGCCCATCTGGGTGGATTTTTACACTTTAAAGGAAATGTCTAGGGTTGGGGGGGTTGGGCTCCAGCTTGGGCAGCTTGGGTTTGGGCTGATCTGCACGCTGCGGCCACTGCCAGACCAAGCCAGGAAAAGAGGCGCACAGGCATGCCAGTGGCCCCGCACACACATATTCCTCTTTCCCCGGCTTGGGCTGGCAGCAGCTCAGGCTCCCCTCTTTTATGTTCTTCAAGATACGGCAACTCTAATCTGCATACATATTTCACTGATATGTGTAATACTTTCTACAATCAAATCTTTGCACTTCTTCCAGAGATATGAATATCTGAGGAAAAATCTGTCTGGCCTTCAAAGTCCATCTGCTTAATTTTGCATTGTCATCTTATTTTTTAAATATTATGCAGATCCTGTATGCATTTGTTGATATTAAGTCTACTCACACAGTGCATGGATTTTGTAGTAAATCATAAATAACAAAACTCATGCCAAAGCACTACTGCAAGTGCCAATAGTGGCCAGCAGGGCTTCACATGTGGGACTTCACTGCTCTTCCATCTTCCAAATGCAGTATATCACAGCTGCTTACTGAGACGGGGAGGGGCAAAGCAGTGTAGGCTCTGTGCAGTGCAGGTGCTGCAGTGAAGTCATTCTGATGCTCCTGCCACTGTATCAATAGTGTATCCACGCCATACCAAACTCCTCCTCGTTGCACCTTTTCTTTTGGTTAGTGGCAGCAACTTATGTGTGGAAAATGGAAGAGCAATGCTACCCACACAGCTCCACCAGTCACTACTGGCAAGTGCATTGCGGACATTCATACAACATTCACAGGTCTCTATAATATTAAAGATAATAACTGGCAAGTAGAATCCATGGAGGTCAACAGAAAATTTATGACAATTTCACCACGCAATCACCTGTAACTGAACTACAGACTTTATCTTCATCTTGCCCAGAGCAGCCCAAAGTGACTTACAAGCTAATGCGTGTAGAGTAGTTCGGGGGGTAAATTCAGATACTGGTAGCACACTGGAAGCTGAAATAGCTATGAGCAGTAGCCAACACTGAACCTCTGTGGTGTAGAACTGGAGTCTCACTAGCCAGATTGTACCATTAAAGCATCAGTGAATCCCTCATCATTCTTTCCTGTGTTTGGCAGGGTCGAGATTTGCTCCTCCAGCAAACAAAGTTATTTGTTTGTTTGTTGTTTTACAACAATAAAAAGCATAACAACAGACAGTAAAATCATAGCAACTTAAAAACAAGTTAAAAGCACATTAAAAAATTTAAAAACTAAACATCAATAGACCATTATGGAGGGTGTACTCTTAATTGCCTTCAGATTCAGATTTGAGAACTTGAGAACTTGAAATTTAAAGGAACTCACGTTGTTGCCTTCTGTATAGCTTTCCTTGGAGCAAAGACATCTGTATGGGTTAATACTTGTGTCACAGCGATCAGCGTGGCCAAAACAATTACACCTGTACAACAGATCAGATTCATTTTTTATATATTCAGTCATCACAAAACAAAAGTTTAGCAGTATGAAAGTTACACAAAACCAAGCTATTTAGAAAAGTGAATTGATGTATCATTTGAGAGGGCATCTCCCTGTTATTTGTACACTATCATGAAAGTAATTGCCTGCTTCTGTTAAAGATAACCATCTCAGAAAAGGGCCCTTTAAGTGTAGTAACCATTTCATGTCTCTTTCCATTCAGCATTTATAAATGTCAAGTAAATGCTGCTTTACAAGGGAGTAAATTGACAGTACATGTAGACCAACTATTAAGTGATCAAACATGCATTATGTGCTTTCATTGTATACTATGCAGATGTAAGGCTCTAATTATTTATTACAGTTAGCACCTGTTCGTTCAGCATTAACCTTTCAATCTGGAACACCACAGCTCCTTAAAAGGACATGGAGTATATGTACATATCTGTTATTTTATTTTATATCATTTCCCTTCTCCAGGCTATCAGAACAAAATTTAAAATATCATTTTTAAAAAAGCCCCAGATAATTAACATACAAACCCTCTTTAGTCAGGACAAGAGGGTTAAAGGAAATATCTATGGAGAAGTAGCAAGAACAAAACTGCCCCGGCCTCTGCTCCATTGCAGTTGCCCTTCCTCCCAGATGTTTAACTTAATTATGACACCTGAACAGGGGTATGGGGAGTGGTAAAATGCCTAACATCATCCTTAGTTTTATTTTTATTTTTAATGACAACTTTTGGGAGATGCAAGGGGACCAGAAAACCTTTGTAAGGGTAGGTGAGGTCCACAGGTTCACCAGCTCTACATGACAGGAGAGGGACGTGAGGGTCCTGCCACCAGGGAAAGCCTACATGCCGAAGTCATAGGTGAATCAGTTCCTACTCGCATTTAATTTTTGCTGGATTGTACTCTCTCTATTAAAACACAAGGGCCTAGCGCAGAGAATCATGCTTAAGTCCCATTGAAGTTAAAGGAGCTTAACTTAGTTTCTATTAATTCATTCCATTGGACTTTAATTGAATTTAAGATCCCTCCAGCCCTTGGGGCGAAAAAAGTACACTTTAGGGGGTTACTTATTGCGACTTCAGAGTTGCTCTTATTGTTCTTTGGGGTGGAATCCACACACAAAAACAGACACACACATTATTTTAAAAGTTATTATATATACCATTATACCACTATATACCATTTCAGACTGCCATGCTACAGTAATATAGAAGAAAAACTGTGTTTATTTAATTTATCTGTTTAAAAAATATATACATCCTGCCTTCTCTAAAAGTCCAAAGAATGCACAAAACCAGTTGAGATGCAACATTAAATTGAAAACAAAACACTATAGCCACACATTTTTCTCACTAAGAAAAGCTGATTTAATACATATTCTTTAAAACATAAATTCCAAAGTAAAAAAAAAGAACACATCTTTTACTGGAGACTCAGTCATTACTTAATTTGCATTTTATTTACAGGGTGTAATTATGCCTTCAACAAGACTTCTGACTTAACATATACAATAAAGTTGTCAGTCACAGATAATGCAACACTTTCGCTGACAGAAGCCTCATTTTTAAAGGGAAAAACCAGCTAAGACAAAGAGTTTAGTTCATTATTAAGACCATTACAACTGCCATATATGGGAGTCCATAATAAAAAATGGAAGCACCACTAGAGCAAAGCTTCAATCAGGCTTTCAATCAAACATACCTGTTTCTAAGAGTTAGCAAATCCAGAATGTAAAAGCACTATTGATGGATAAAAATTGGTTAAAGATTATTTTGTTAAGTTAGATTTTTATCTGATGTAAGGCAAACCTATTTTGAATCTGAAATCAATGCTACGAAGTACATTTTCTCCTCATTTGAATGAGTATAAATCCACAGTGAGTCGTTTACTCTCAAATATACTTCCTTTTTAATACAAACTGTGAGTAGCCTACCTCCCACTGACAGTAATTTCGTCAACTCCATAGTATCTGTGTCTAAAGTTAACTGAAGGTACAGCAGTATGATATTGGCCAAGTAGATGAATCTTTACTGCCGAAGCTTTGACAAACTCCTGAAGTGCTGGGGTATTGTAGAAGTCATTGTATCCTGGCCGGCGATTTGGTTCTGGTGTGAGAACGCTGAAAGTAACATTTCCATGGGAATATGGAGTAATGCTGTTGAAGTAATAATAAATAAATAAAATAAAAACAGCTAGTTATAATTATTTAATTATTTGGTTATTGTATACTGCTTTTCATCAGGCATGACCTCAAAGCATAACAGGATATACAAGATCCATAAAGTAGAATTAGAAACAAGTGGAAATCAATTTATATACCTATTAAGCGGTACAAAATAATAAATCCTTTACTTGATTAATTCTTTAAAAGCAAAGGATTTATTATTTTGTACCATTTAAAAGATTCCCAGGATTCCTTGGGGAAAGCCATGACTTCTTAAAGTGGTATAATACTGTTATAAACATATAGTGCAGATGGAGCCTTAGTAAGTTTGATTTATATCTTTAGGACAAGCAAGTAACACATTCTGTTAATTTCTTCTTTAAAAATACAACAGGGTAGCTTCTTGTTCACTACCACGTAATGTTTCCTGTGCTACAATGAATATACACAAGTCTTTAGAGGGTATTTTTATATTAGGTTCACTGTACATCGTCCCTACGTAACATCGCTCACTTCAATCACTTCCTATTATCATTTATGTCTTGTAATTGAAGGGAAAACAATGTTCCATTATAAAACATTTATGGCAGCATTTCACACATTGGCTCTTGAATTCCTTTTCTAAGATGCACAATTTTTTCTGTCGGAGTGTTATTGTGGTTGTTTTTTAAAAAAATAAACCCGTTTTTTGATTATTATTTTTTAAAACATTATTCATTGCTCAGCCAATGAATTTGGCTATCTCCCCCACCCCACCCGATTTCAACTGAATGCAAAATATATGTTTTGCTGAAAATGAATTGTACCCTCGATGACCTCCTGTTCCTCCCTTAGAATGTTGAATCGTGAAAGCCCAGAGAAAGATGCTGACACTTTAAAAGCCTAGCCGCCAAGACTGAAACAGCAAGAACAAAACAAAAATAACAACACCATCAAAACAAACAGCGACTGCACCTGGCGGAACATCCCCTCATGTCTTTTCAGACAAGTGCTACACAGGTCTGATGTTGACTAGGTTCTGAATTTTGCCAAGAGTTGGTTGCAGCTAGACAGTTATGGCTGAACGCAAAATCCCCCAACCCCAAATAAAAGCTTTCATCATGCTAAAGAGACATAACAGTGACTGTCTGGCAAGCAAATGTGTAGCAGTAAGTCTTACAAGTCTCATAACTGTCTGATTGCACCAACTCTTGGCATAATTCAGAACCTAGTCAGAATCAGACAGTGGCGTAGCGTGGGTTCTCAGCACCCGGGGCAAGGCAAGTAATTTGCGCCCCCTAACCCGTGGATTTTAGGACTCGAGTCTCTTCCGCGCCCCCCCAGATGTTGCGCCAGGTGCGGCAGGCCCCCCCTGCACCCCCCACGCTACGCCACTGCTCCCACCACAAGTCTTCAGGACAGCCTTCCGAAGGCTGGCGCGGGGAGAAGGTCTCTCCGCCCCACCGCCAGCCTTCGGAGGAGGTCCGAGGACAGTGGGGTTCCTGCTTCCTCGAGAAGGGCCGGCCAAACGCGCCCCCCCAAATGTTGCGCCCGGTGCGGCCGGCACCCCTGGCACCCCCCACGCTACGCCACTGGCATCAGACCTGTGTAACACTTGTCTCAAAAGCCAGGTTTTTGTGTAGGAAGGTCTAAGACATATCGTCTCCTCTGCCCCTTTTTTGTGAGGTTTGCCAACCTCTAAAACTTCCAGTTTTAGCAGTCTTAGACCTGTCTACACAAAAACTGCTCAAGAAGAGTAACTAGGAAATGTTTGCAACCCCTCAGTTACTCCCCTTGCTTACTATGAGACTATTTCAGGCTACAGAACATCCTTACGTCCACAAGACCTTGACTTGTCTCCTAGAATTCATCAAAGGCCATCCAGTCTTTTAAACAATTTGTATAGTGATCTTTTAATTAGATACAAATGCCTTTCACTAGAATCATTCAACACTTGGCCTTTGGGCCAGATGGCCCTCTTGGCCTAATTTCAGAAGCCTTCTTCAAGTGGCCAGACTTCTGGCAAGAGCAATCTAACCCTTCCCCAGCAGCTGGCTTGGGATTGACACTAAAATGGAGAGAGAAGGAGACAGGAAAAAGAGAAAGAGGGGAAGAAAGAGAAAAAGGGGTGGAAGAAGCAGAGAAATAAAAGATTGGCACCATCCTCTTCTAGCTATTGCCCTGCCAACTGTGTTCATGTGACCTCTGGAGATTACTCCAGAAGAAATGTATAAAGGTAAAGGTACCCCTGACTGTTAGGTCCAGTCACGGACAACTTTGGGGTTGCAACACTCATCTCACTCTATAGGCCAAGGGAGCCGGCGTTTGTTCACAGACAGCTTCCAGGTCATGTGGCCAGCATGACTGAGCCACTTCTGGCGAACCAGAGCAGTGCAGGGAAACACCGTTTACTTTCCTGCCAGAGTGGTTCCTATTTATTTACTTGCACTTTGACGTGCTTTCGAACTGCTAGGTGGGCAGGAGCTGGGACCAAACAATGGAAGCTCACGCGGATTCAAACCACTGACCTTCTGATCGGCAAGCCCTAGGTTCTGTGGTTTAGACCACAGCGCCACCCACGCCCCTCTATTGGGTACAAGCTTTTAATATGCTGCTATTCTAGATAGGATGCGGGTGGCGCTGTGGGTAAAACCTCAGCGCCTAGGACTTGCCGGTCGCATGGTCGGCGGTTCGAATCCCCGCAGCGGGGTGAGCTCCCGTCGTTCGGTCCCAGCTCCTGCCCACCTAGCAGTTCGAAAGCACCCTTAAGTGCAAGTAGATAAATAGGTACCGCTTTATAGCAGGAAGATAAACAGCGTTCCGTGTGCTGCTCTGGTGCCGGTTCGCCAGAGCAGCTTCGTCACGCTGGCCACGTGACCCGGAAGTGTCTGCGGACAGCGCTGGCTTCCAGCCTCTAGAGTGAGATGAGCGCACAACCCTAGAGTCTGTCAAGACTGGCCCGTACGGGCAGGGTACCTTTACCTTTTACCATTCTAGATAGGAATGTGAGGTTTAGTCATTCAATTGTCTCTAGAAGGAAATTGTGACGCAAAGGTTTGTTTTGCTGGGCAGGTTGGGTCACAAAGTGTTATCTTTTTCTTTTTCCTGCCAGCAAACGGTTAACGAACGGCAGCTTCTGATTGACCAGGGTTCCAGGAGAGGGAGTTGAAAAGGAGAGGTTTTGGAGAGACAGGTTTTAGGTTGGGAGATAGGGAGTGAGAGGAGAGAGAGTTGGTTCTGGGTAGAAACATCTACTCTGAGGAATATATCAAAAGCTAGAGAAAGGAGTCTATGTGTGGTGTCCTGTGAGAGTAATAGGCCAGGAATTAACTAGGATGCTGAGGCTGAGCCAGGAGAAGTAGAAGCTGGAAAGATACAGTCTACTTAGGTCTGTATCTTTCTCCTGTCTCATTCCAGTCAGGAGAGGAGAGATTCTTCTACGAAAAGAAAAGACTCCCAAACCAGTTAAGAGGGGTGTGGTGATCCCTTGGGCCTGTTACTTGGAGTAGCTCAGGAGTAGAGGAGTCAAAGGGGTGTGTAACTGACAGGAAGTACTGCCTTGTTTAAGAGCCAAAGTATTAATCTGCAACAGCTGTGCAACAACTGAGAAAGAACTGAAGTGAAATAACTGGAAATAAGCTGAGATTTTACCATTTAGTCTCAAACCTGTAACATCTGTCTGAAGCGAAGTAACTGAACATAAGCAACTGAAGTTTAAAAGAAGCTGTGCTTGATTAGAAGTCCATAACATCAGTTAGATTTAGTATAAATATTATTAGGTGAACGGTTACCTGAAATAACATTATAACCTGAGTATCCTTTGTTTTACCCACTTCGTGTCATAAACTTCCTTTGTTTAATAAAACCTTTCTTCTTTGTTTGATCAAATCATGCCTGAGACTCCAAATCATTAAGTTTTCCCTCACACAAGTCCCCCACTAGATAATCTGGGGTAAATTGTACAAATTTGTGTAACTGGTGTACTGTGAGGTAGTTGCACTATATTTTAGTGAGGGCCAGCCCAACGGCGCCAGGGTGAAAAAGTGCAGTTCCACCGACGCAGAAATCTCCAGGCCTCCTGACAACTGAGTCAATGCTGTGTACCAGGAAGAAGAGGGACAAGGCAGCAGGGAGATCAGCAAATATACTGGCAGGAGCACTGGATTGGCTCCACAAGTGCATTTGAACTCCACACAATGCTATTTGTTCATACCTAGGAAGTTGGAGGCAGTTCACAGAGTCAGGATATTCTAGGGACTCATTGTTCTCCATTCCAAATGTACTGCAATCCCTTGCAAAGTACTGCCAGTCTTGCCAGTCAGAGTCACGCTGCTTTTTCCTTTGTATTCGTATTGCTTCGGGTTGTGGGCTGAAGAACTGAAGGATAATGTAAAACACCTACAAATCAACAGCAAAATGCGAAGTCATTTGGAATACCTTTATACATATTGGTCCTCGATTCAGCTGAAATTAGCTATTAAAGCAACTATAGGAACATAGGAAGGTGCATTATAAAAATTAAGACAAATAGAAAGAGAGAGGGGGTGGCGGCGGCGGATTGGATGGGGGGAACCACCTCAAAGGGGAGCAGACCAGAGCTACTGCACTGAGGCGGCTCCTCAATGTGCCGCATAATCAGATGAGGCTATCAGTGGCTACAAACCACAATCTCACCGATTTTCTGAGGTGGCATGTCTCTAGTTTTCTGGCTTCCCAGAAGCCTTTGGCTGGCCACTGTGAGAACAGGCTAGTGGACTAGATGGGACTTTGGCCTGATCCAGCTGGGTTCTTGTGCACTCTAAGAAGACAGCTCCATGTGTGTGGGGAGAGCAGTAATGTCCATTATGTTTATAATGCACTCCTTCAAGGGAATGTTTTGTTTTCCCTGAGTGCTGTAAGGCAAAAAGACTAGAAATTCTAAAATAAATAAATGGTAAACTTAGATCATGAAAGCATGCCATCGGAACTTGCTTGTAGAGACTGCCATTTGTTCCTCTCTGCTGATGATGGGTTATATAGACTTCAGACTGAGAATAATGGAAAAATGGACTATATGTGGATTTGCGGGCTTCTGTTGCCATTTGCAATGTAGGCTAATGCAGAAGCAATTGTACCAACAAGAGTTTTCATTCCCTGGGGAAGGCAAACCACAGAATAGGAATAGCTTTCCAAAGATAGTGTGAGGCATTCAACGCTACCTAGAGCTGCAAAGGAACTCCTGTAATGAGGATTCTGAAAACCAGCTCCAAATCCCATTTGAAGCTGTGTGTAGAAATAGAGAAATATTCCCGTTTTCCCTTTTAAATAACTGGGTTTTGTGAGCATTCCCTTTAAGTGCATACATAACCTATGGGGCTTTGGTATATGATCTAAAAGAATGTTCACAAAACCATGATTATACTCCCACTTCACAAGCTAAATTAAGGGGGAAGGGAGAAAGCACAAAGCTTTTATCTTTGCTTGGAGGCAGTGGTGGAAGGAGCCCATAAAAAGCTCCACCTGAAAAAATGGCTGGTGAGCTTAAAAGCCAGCAGAGGGCCCAGGATGGGCTGTGTCTACAATGATTCTGATTGCAAGAATCCAAGCTATGTAGTTCTAAATGTCAAACACAGTCTTACCCCATCCCTAGTTGAGTATATCATGTACTAAAAAGGACCCCTGACCATTAGGTCCCGTCATGACCGACTCTGGGGTTGCAGCGCTCATCTCACTTTATTGGCCGAGGGTCATGTGGCCAGCATGACTAAGCCGCTTCTGGCGAACCAGAGCAGCGCACGGAAACGCTGTTCACCTCCCGCTGGAGCAGTACCTATTTATCTACTTGCACTTTGACGTGCTTTCGAATGGCTAGGTTGGAAGGAGCAGGGACTGAGCAAGGGGAGCCCACCTCGTCGCGGGGATTTGAACTGCTGGCCTTCTGATTGGCAAGTCCTAGGCGCTGTGGTTTAGCCCACAGTGCCACCCGCGTCCCTATATCATGTACTATGTCACATTAAATTCTTGGGAAATTCTCAGCCCAGCTGCCTTCATCAGAATTGGGTTCTTTTCATTTTGACAATCAACTATCACACCAGTGTAACAGAACATTATCTCCAATTCATTTGAAATTTCCTTGAACTAAGTGAGCAATGAATGTAAAGTAATTACGTTTAGCTTTTTGTGTTAAATTTTAACAAAAAAAAAAAGGCAGAACAAATAAACCAATTCCCATTTTCATCTATAAGTGAATAGTATATTGCATAAAGAAATCTTAAAGTCTTACCTGGTACTGTCCATTTTCTAAGTCTATTGTAATGGCTATCCCTCTGTTGAGTTGTTCAGTGGTGCTAAAGACAGATGAAATCCACGAAGTTCCAATATCATTATCATTGATGTAGCTCAAAGGATGAGCTTCGGGGTTTAGTCTGAGCACCCTGTCATTAGTCGTATCATCAGCACCATTAGGGATGCAGTACCTTTGCACCAAAGGGTGTACCCTGGGATGACTTCCAGGACAGCGACATTCTGACTGACTGTGAAGTTGAGGAAATTTTCCAGACCATACTTCAAAAATGTCTCTAGCATTAAAAAACAGATATAAAAAAGAGTTGTGCACACAATAAAAAGAGCAGTAAGCCCTGTTTGTAAAGACCCATCTGTAATTAGCCTTAGCAGAAGCATGACTTAAAAAATGGCTGATAAAGCCAATTTAACTACATGGTTTTCTCTTTAAAAAGAATGTATTTTAAGAACGCTGCTTTTACATGACTTTATTCTCTGTTGGCATGAAACTACAAAGCTATTTTTATATGCTCATAAATATGCTGGAAGTTGCTTAGAGACCTGTCTGTTTGTTTCACAAGCAACTAACTAATAAATTAATAATAGTAATAATAATAATAATAATATAGCACTATGTGAATGACCCGCAGCATACCTTGGGCTTGCACCTCCTGCCTCTTATCTGGCACAGCCATGAGAATTGAGGCTGGCAGAAACTGCTTCTGTTTTCAAACTAACTAGAGCTTCCTATTACATCAACATTCTGGGAACTTTGGTTACTTTAAACCAGAGGTTTTCAACCTTTTTGAGTTCACGGATCCCTTGACCAAATACATGCTTTCTGTGGCACCCCTGTGGCACTCAGGAGCCCAGTTCTGTCACCCATTGCCTGCTGAGCTGGCAGCCTCTCACCCTTTTTCAAACACCCTCCCTTGTGGAGTGTTCCCTCAGGCTCTTCTCCTCTCCCTTCTCCTTGGGAGTCTTCCAGGCAGCTGCTGCTGCCGCAGCCCCTAGTGTCTGAGCTGTCCCCCTGCCCAAAGAGAGGTGCCTCCTTACAGTGCCCCACAGGAGCCTGGGAAGCCCCCCGCCCCTGCCAGCCCCAGAGGCACCATTCTGCTGGGGAGCTTGTAGCCAGGGCTGCTGCAACAAACAGCTGTGCAAGCCTTTGGGAAGCAGAGGTGCGAGAGGGCATCAGAGGAGGGAGGAAAGGAAAGAAGGATAGAGGCCAGTGTTGCCGGCTGCACCCATTACCATCATTCAAGGCACCCCAGGGTGCCACAGCACACTGGTTGAAAACCACTGCTTTAAATAAGCTTTGGCTACAAGCCAGGCTCATAAGCCACAGTGTTACAGGTTCCACATTATTAATAACAGTGTTAAAGTAACAACAATTATAAGAACTTAGGCTACAATCCTAACCATGTCTCCTCAGAAGCCTGAATTCAGTGGGGCCCACTCTTAAGTGGGTAGGGTTATTATTGCAGCTATAATTGGTGTTCTTCTGGCACTATGTGTTTACATTGCATTTATGCATTCTATTGGAACTCAATCCAGTCTATCTCAGGAGCAGTGCTAGAAAACAAAGGAATTCCCAATTGAGAAAAATAGAGACCCTTTGTTACAACCCCATAATTCACATGCCGGTACTATAGCAGGTCTTTATGCAAGATGGAAGGCTAGCCCTCTTTGGAAAAAGTTTGGACACCACTGGGAGGGTGATGGAGGGTCATACCCATAGTGCTAAGCTATTGAGTTTTTCTTGCCCAAGTAGAAAGGAGATACTAATTATGGTTATGGGAGGCAAGGACAGGTTCCACATTCCTGGTAGCAGCCTGGTGTGGTGTCTGTGTGTGTTACTGCCAAAGGGAATCATGGTTCTGATATGCCTTAGGGAGATCTCTCTGTGAGTGGATGTTGTGCCAAAAGTGAGCTGGATCAAACCTTTGATCTTTCAGCATAAATTCCTACAATTTTATCAGCCTGCACACATGCAGTTAATTAAAAACCCTGTTGGAATCTATGTACATGCAGTTATAGTTCCAAATCTAATCTAGCCATTATATAAAGAAATATCCGAAAAGACTGGTTAAACTTCGAAGCAAACTTATCGTAGCTATAAGCCTTTCTCTCCTTTGATCATGTTACATTTGGGTTTTGTAAAAATGAAAATTTCCCCACCTGTTTGTAAGCGCCACTTGGTACAATCTAAAATCTTGCATCCTCCCAACAAATTGCTCTGAACCTGAGAAAATACATTATAAATAAATAATCCAGTCCCATCAACCAGAAAACAGCTCTGTGCTGCATGAGGGGATCTTAAATTCAGCACACAGAGATCTCTCTTGCACAATTACCTCTTCTGAATGAAACCATCTTGGTTCCGGACAAAACTATGGAGGGCAGTGACTTAATTTTTTTGATTAAAATGATTTATAATAACTTTATAGGAACATTTTGTACCTATCTCTTATCTGATTACAGAGGTGGCACACAGGCTGGCTCATTAGACAGAAGTAATGAGGCAGCCCATGTGCCACCTCTAATTAGAGAAGAGATACAGTAGGGACAACTGTAGCTGTCACTTTATGCAATAAAGGTGAAAGGTATGTTTTTAAAGATTTCTTTTTCTTCCACACAATTATTGTGTGTCTGGTATTCAAAAGTGACAGTGTCAACAAGAAGCACTTCGAAATGAGAATTTTCAACTCTTGATATATAGGAGCTGGGTGGTTCTATTGGAATGAATCAAACATTTCTCCAAGCCAGATGCAGATATATTTAGGACTTAGCTCCAAATTGCAGTATGTTCTGGATCAGTGATACTCAGCCTTAATAAATCTGCAGGACCAATTCATCACCAAACAGAATTTAAGGGAGCTGCAAAACCACTGGCACCTTATATTGATGGCAATGTTCAGAACATGGTGAAAAATTATTTTATCTCCGCTTCACCAAATATTCAGCCAGGACAATTACAAAACATTTGGTATTTATTTCTGTGATAATAACTCAGTCTTCATTTCCATTTCTTTTCCAAAGTTGCTTTTGTATTAATTGTTTTCAGTTGTCAAAGGAACTTGTAGATCACATTGCAAGGAACTTAAAACATTTACATTTCTAAGTCACCTTGTGGGGGAATGAATGCTGAGTTCAACAACCTATAGCAGGTGTCAGACCATGTGGTGGGCTGGTCTATTTTTTTTGGGGGGGGATCAATTCCTATGCCCCACAAATAACCCAGAGATGCATTTTAAATAAAAGCACACATTCTACTCATGTAAAAACATCAGGCAGGCCCCACAAATAACCCGGAGATGCATTTTAAATAAAAGAACACATTCTACTCATGTAAAAGCACGCTGATTCCTGGACCATCCACAGGCTGGATTGAGAAGGCGATTGGGCCATATCTGGCCCCCAGGCCTTAGGTTGCCTACCCCTGACCTACAGGCACCACCACACTTCTGACAGGATTCTGTTAGTGCTTTGCAAAACTGGAGCTCAGCCAGTTTTGGAACACACACCCTGAACAGTTTTGGACCAGTTTATTTAAAGGATCACCTATGCCCAGTCTGAGGAACTGCCATAAAATAATCATTCCACATTTGTGAGGAATAGATCTTTTAGCATGGCAACACAATGGTACTCCTTTGCCTACTGACATCAGGCAGGACCTTCATTGTACTCTTTTCACTGCCTGCTAAAAACAGGTTCAGCGAAGAATTGATGCTTTTGAATTATGGTGCTGGAGGAGACTCTTGAGAGTTCCATGGACTGCAAGAAGATCAAACCTATTCATTCTTAAGGAAATCAGCCCTGAGTGCTCACTGGAAGGACAGATCCCGAAACTGAGGCTCCAATACTTTGGCCACCTCATGAGAAGAGAAGACTCCCTGGAAAAGACCCTGATCCTGGGAAAGATGGAGGGCACAAGGAGAAGGGGACGACAGAGGACGAGATGGTTGGACAGTGTTCTTGAAGCTACCAACATGAGTTTGACCAAACTGTGAGAGGCAGTGGAAGACAGGAGTGCCTGGCGTGCTCTGGGGGACTTCCGGGGTTGGCGCGATCTGGGAATGGCGGATTCCCTCCGAGCTCCGGAGGGAATCGGCTCAGCGGGGGACGGGTCTTTGCCGTGCCGGCGACACGGGGACCCTTAAAACCGCAGGCACGGAAGCCTGCGGACTGAAGACTCGGTGGGTGCCTTAAGCGCCCCCCCCTGATTCGCAAAGAGCCTTTTTAAAGGCTGCGGAGGGGATACGGGGGGTGGCGTGGCACCGAGAGTCCATCGCTACCTCTGCTGAGCGAAGCCGCGAGCCATGACCGGAGAGCACTGACTTCCTTCCTTGAAATTCGGCTGAGAAAAAGAACCCGTGAGTTAATTGAATTTGGATTCTAAGAATTTCACCTATTGAATTTGAGACGATCGGGGGATGTGTTAAAAGGAATTCCGCACCCCCCCCCCTTGCAGACGATCCAGAGCAACGATAAAAGAACTAAGCTGGAGTGCCTACCCTGTAAAGGGTGAGTTTAAAAAGACAGTAACTTCCAAGATTTGGAAAAGGAATTTTTTTTTTTTTTTGAGCAGGAGAGAGGAGTGTTGGAAGGGGTATATTTCTGTTGTAAGCAACCCCCCCCCCCCGGGCCCGGGAGTGTCCTACTTTGGAGCTGGTATAAGAAGAGCAGAGTTTGACAGCTGTCAAAGCTGTCAAACGGACTGTTAATAGTAGAAAAATTGCTACTTAAGACCCCTCTGGATTAAAAGGAGTTACAATTGAACTAAAATTGTTGGAAACAAAGAATCAATAATAAGACAGAGGACTGTTGGAGAAAAGAATACTAAGTAACCAGATTCCCTCTAGGGGGAAATCTGTGGAATTACAATGGCTGTGGATGGAAAGATACTGGGAGAAATCGAAAGGATGTTTTATTTGGTTGGAATCTTACAGGAACAGACTACGGCTATGAGTGAACAATTGATGACCTTGAATCCTGAAACAAGTAGTTCTGTTCAATGTAATGAGAACCTGGCTGAGAAAGAATCCACAGCTGAGCCGGAAATGATAACCAAAGAAGAGGAGAAGACAAAACAAGAAAGAGAAGAACTGAAATGGGAAAATATTGTCCAGAAGCTGACATCTGTGGAATATAAACAAGGAGACTATTGGACTGAACCTACTACAAATCTACGAAAGATCCAGAAGATGAAAGTGGAGGCCCTGGGAATTTATGAAATCAAGGAATTTAAAATAAAGAAATATAATTGGGGCCTCCACATAGACTCTGACTTTGATTATGTTCAAAATTCATGCCTTGTGGAAATTCCTCAGCAGTTGCTTGCAAATATGGGAAGAGACTTTGGACTGACTGTGAAAGAACTCTTTCGAGACGTGAAGACCGACATAAAGGACTGCCAACTAGGCCGGCGGAGAGGGACTGAAAGAGATTTGAGAGCCTCGGACGTAAGGAATCCGGGCTAATAATTGCTATTTTGGACATGTTTTCGGAAGGGACACAAACCGGGGAAGGGAGGGAGGGAAGAATTTAGTTTCAACAACATTTAAGACTATGGGATTTAGCTAACAAGATTATTATTTAAGACAAAATGGGAAATCGTTGGAAGGGAACTGAGGTCCAACTTAGAATAAATTTAATTTTGCTTTTTTTATATATATAAAGGACTAATATTAAGATGGATAAGGAAATGCCAATTTGCTGATACAAATTTGGGAATAGGGATGCAAGGGAGGGGGTGGGGGGAAGTCAATGACCAGGGTTAGAAAATAAGTTTTTTTGGAAACTATATATGTTTGTTGTTGTTTTTTCTGTTTGTTTGTTTTTATGTTTTTTGTGTTTTTGTCTTTGTCCATATAAAATGTGAAAACCCAATAAAAATTTTATAAAAAAAAAAAAAGGAGTGCCTGGCGTGCTCTGGTCCATGGGGCCATGATGAGTCGGACATGAAGAGTCGGACACGACTAACCGACTAAACAGCAACAAAAACAGGTTTCTTTAGGCAAGCCTACCCAGTAAAAACTGACATGTATTTGAATATGTAATTCTGGATTCACTGATGACTTTAGTTATATTTTGATTTTTTTAAAAAACACCTTTGATTGTTATTGATAACTTTAATGTAATTTTTGGTAAACTGCTTAGAGGTTTTATTTACAGGAAAGTGGTATACAAATTTAGATAAATGAATAATAAACTTAGTGACATTAGCATTGAAGAATCCTGACATTTTCCTCTTCCAACGAGCTTCAGAGAAGATAAAAATGCCTCAGCTTCCCCTTCTTCCCCCACATTATCTTATGATTGGCCACAGTAGCAATTCTGTGCAGTTCGGAGAAGAATAGAGGACAAGTCTATGCTTGCTGAAACTGGGATGGAAGAGGAATGAAAGGCACTAGTGCCTCCCTATCTCCAAACCTGGCAATGGTGTGACATTTCGAGATGAAAACATATGATAAAAGTAGATATTGAAGCAGGTGGAGTAGCATTTTGTTGTCTAATTAAATATCTCTTGTGAAAGATAGTAGAATAACAGGTCATAAAGTCCAACCTCCAACCAATACAGGAAAGCCATACCACAGAATATGATCTTCCCTTAATACTCAGACTTACCATTTAAATTTTGCCCAATTCGCCATTCGCCATCAGCAGAGGGATCTGCAATTAACCCAGCAAGAATTCTGGAGTCAAAAGCTGTGTTGTCATCTTCCAAACCATTTATAAAGAAATTGATTCTTCTGTGGTGAACCTATAAAATTACATTTGGAAGGAAAAGCCCTTATTATTTTTTTAAAAATGAAACAAAATACTCAGTCTAATCTCATCTGTTATTTACCGCCTTGTGTGGAATGCAGTGTGCCATTGTTTCAGTTAAATCACCAGAACACCACCTTATACATTTTCTAACCAATCCCTGTTAGAGAGGATACAACTACTGAAAAGGAAAAGTCCTTCAATGGGTAAATTAAACATGAACCAGGATAACATTTATCCTATAACAAGATAACATTTAGTATCTTCTTTGTCCCATGTGCATCACCAAATAACACTGATATAATTGAACACCAACGTTATATAGCCAAGTGTAGATACTAATCTGAATTATTACTGTCAGTATTCTGATGATAACAAATAAATTGTAGGCAAGCATAGTTAATTATACTGGTATGTCATTGATTGATAACTTCTCTTTCATCATGCATCTGCGTGCTAACCAGATGCAGAGATGGAAACTCCCTGCTTCCTAAATTCCAAGATGGCAATAAGTAATGCAGGATAATTCTTCTTCCTCTGTGTGTGTGTGTGTGTGTGTGTGTGTATGTCAGGAGATATTTGAGTAGATTGGAAGTCATTGCTCTTAAAGAGTCCATATCTGTTCAATCTTCTTACTTTAAGAAAGGTGTTCATGGATCAAATCTTCAGATTTTCTTAAAGGTCTACCATCATGGAAGACAGTAAAAGACACTGAATAGTGTCAAAGGACTGCTCACCACCAAAAGCCCCTCCTAAGACCAGGAGAAAAACATATGGAGGTACTTACTCATAGAATCATAGAGTTGGAAGGGACCCCAAGGGTCATCTAGTCCAACCCCCTGCAATGTAGGAATCTCAGCTAAAGCATCCATGGCAGATGCCCACCCAGCCTCTGCTTAAAAACCTCCAAGGAAGCACAGTCCACAACCTCCATCTACAGCTGTTCTTCTTTTCCACCATGTGTCAAGACTGTGCACGCAATGTAGTGATGATAATCAAAGTATTCACAAACATTTCGTACATTATCAAATGTTTAAAATGCTTCTCAAGCATTTATATTGCTGCAATGCTTACCGGAGTCCTATAAGAGTAAATGAATATGTAATCATTCCCTACATTTGTTGCATCTGATACCTTAGATAAAACACACATCTTTAATTTCATTTCTTTTTTTAGCAGATGGTGACAATTTAAATTTCTTGCCGAAGGTCCCAGGGTGGGTTACAACATTACAAACAGGTTTAAAAACTTAGTTACAAAAAATATATGCAATTCCAAAACATGAGGTGGGGGCTGAAAATATTCATCTCAGGTGTCAAAGGACAGGGTAGGGGGGTACATCTTCAGCATTCACCAAAAGCTATATAATGAAGTTGTCAGACACACCTCTGGGGGAAGGGAGTTTCATAACTTAGGGGCTGCCACAGAGAATGCTGTATTCTGGGCCGCTGCCACCCCGAGTTTCTGTGGGCAGTGGAACTATCAAAAGGACCCACTCTGCTGGTCTTAACAATCAAGAGGGGGTGTGTGTAAGTTCTCTCCCTCCCTCCCTCCCTCCCTCCCTTCCTCCCTTAACCTAAGGCCACATGCCAATGATGGGTAGGGCAAAAAGTAAGTGTGGCCATCCCACACAGACACATGCACAGGATGCACAGAGGCATACACACAACCCTTGTCAGCTGATCCGTACAGATCAGCTGAGGGGAGTATTTATTGTTTCCTCCTCACCCATCAGACTGATCATCTAATGAGCAAGGAGAGGGTGATTTTCAATCCTACCATGCTGCACAAAGCAGCAGCAGCAGCAGTAATAGCATGTGGTTTGTCTATTTTCTTTTATCTCCTTTATTGCCACCATAGAAATTGGTGGGGTTTGGGGGAGTCATAGAAAATTGCTTGAGGTGGGCAGATCAGACCTGCAGGCAAGCGAGTGGTGTAGGCATTAAGTTGACCTGCAACTGAGACACAGAACATAAACAAGAACAAAAAGAAAACACTTATTATACGGCATAATATATTATTAAAGACCAAGAGATATTGTAGCAAAAGCTTACCGCCTACTACACCCTCATTTGTACTTATTTCTTCATAGGGGGACCGAGGCTTGGCAAGAGTGGCTTAGCAAAGGGTAAAGTAAAGGTAAAGGGACCCCTGACTATTAGGTCCAGTCGTGACTGACTCTGGGGTTGCGGCGCTCATCTCACTCTATAGGCCGAGGGAGCTTCCGGGTCATGTGGCCAGGATGACTAAGCCCTTCTGGCGAACCAGAGCAGCGCACGGAAACACTGTTTACCTTCCTGCCAGAGCGGTACCTATTTATCTACTTTGATGTGCTTTTGAACTTCTAGGTGGGCAGGAGCTGGGACCGCGCAACGGGACCTCACCCTGTTGCGGGGATTCGAACCACCAACCTTCTGACCAGCAAGTCCTAGGCTCTATGGTTTAACCCACAGCACCACCCACGTCCCTACTACTATGTTTAGTTCAGAGCTAAACAATATAATAATTGCTATTGGAAAGTGTAGATGATTCAAGGGACATCACCACTCTTCAAAATCAACAGACATGCGACTGAAACAACTGCCTATTGCTTCTCTTGTACTCTGGAAAGCCCCATGCACACTAGTAGCGATACACACACTCGCACATCACAAGGGTTACTCATATGCAGAGCACCTTGCTGCACTCATAGCCAATGCACATCTGAACATACATCCCCATAAATATTATGAAGCTCACCCAGATCCCTCTGAACTACTAACTGGATGTATCTTTTGATGTGCATGAACAACCCCTTCCACATGCAGGTGCCAACAACTGCCAAGCATAACTTCAACTTTGATGAATTACTTGTTCATGTTTTAATAAACCTTGAAAAATATTTCTGTATGAAAGTTGTTAGCTTTTACCAGTGAACAGCTTGTTTCAAAGAAGAGGTTGGAGAGCCTGGGGTTTTAAAGCTTTTGTTGTTGTTGTTGTTGTTGTTCTTGCTGCTGCTACTGTTCTTGCTGCCAGTTTGTGAAAACCTATTTCCATTTTGCATAAACAGGTACTCATGAGTTTAAAGGGATGACTGCTGAATCGTCTCTCCAAATAGATGCTGAGAGAAGCTAGAGTGCTTTAGTCTGCCTTGATATCCACTCTAATCAAATCAAATGGGACTGGAATAATTGCATCCTAGAAACAATGAGTGTATAAGGACAAACAAAAGGCTTATGAAAAGCCAGAATAATTTGGTGCAGAAGCTAGGCCCTGAAAAATTCATTTGGAAAATCAGAACATGAGCATTCAAAATCCCATTCCACTGTCAATAAAGCTACATACATTTCTGACCAATATAAACAGCCACAGTTATCTAGAAATCTAAGCCTGAATGGTTATCATTAGTGCTTCAGGCACCCTTGGCTGCATTACTATTTTAACTAAGAAAATGTGAAATGAATAGAAAATTGATTTTTATGGAGACAAATTCTCCTTCCTTAAATAAAAATAAATAAAAACAGATGCTGGGGTTTATTATTTTTATTTCCAGAAGCAGTCAATATTGTCCAAATTTGAGATATATGGAATCATTGCCCTTCCGCTGAAGAAAAATCTGAAGGGTATTATCATAATGGCTAGGCAGTGCGATTTGGTTCAAGAAAGTTCTCGCATATGGGAATTTTCCTACTCACAGAACATCACTCTCATTTGGTGTTAGCTTTTATCTATTGACACAACAATGCACAATGAACATGTGAATATATATTTTTATTTCATTTTAATACAAAGTCTGTATATGGGAGGGGAGAATATGGGGGGGGGTATGAGAGTGTGTGGCTTGCAATGATTTTCTTTTTTCCATCACACATTTTTTTTACAGCCTGTTACTGTCCTTTTGGTGTTTGACTGTTATCATTATAAAAGATACAGCCTTTTCTGCTTTGTTATTTGTAGCATTATCTCATGTTTTACAACATCTTTGCACACACAGGCAACATGAAATATAACTAGTGAAAAGTTCTTAGCGGTATTAATGCATAAAAAAGAATGTGGTTCCATCTCTACTGTCTTTACCCAGCCAAAAGCTGATGAACAGCCAATTTTCCTTTATCACATTAGCACAGCCATGAGGGAAACGCATTTGTTCTAGTCAGCTACACTAAAGATACTATTACCAATCTAACATATACATGTTTTATATCAGCAGTATTCTCAGAGTATGAGAGAGCCAACAATATATTAACACTAGCATGACAGTTTATTTAAGAAAAGAAAATTGTCTCTGTAGAGGGACAGAAGTTAGAAATGTATGGCTAAAGCTCAGTGTCACTGGCCTAATAAAGGTAATAATTCTTCTGCTTGCTTTATAGCAGGTAACAGTCCGGTGACAGTTCTGTCATATCATTCAAATAAAAATGTTGTCTTTTACAAGTTTAAGTGCACCTTTATTTTTAAGTCAGAAATGAAATGCATCTTATACCTTCTTTTCGTGGTAGGAACATTTGTTCTTCTGGCTGAGGATTCGCTTGCTTGCCTCTATTAAAAATGTGCTTATTACAATAATTCAGGATAATATTCTGCTATAGCTCCTATATTTATCATTTGGTTCTTAGTACATGACCGGGAGGCACCCTTCTCTCCAACGTGGTCTAAGTTAAACATATGAAAATATTTATGGGGCTAAAGGAGAAGGAGAAGCGTCAGAATTGGCCCAAAACATCAGACAATTGTGTATTTCAAAATTTGCGATTATTAATAGTGGATTTTCTTTCCTCACCTTTTGCTGTTAGATCAGTCAATTTACCCTTTCTATGTCAAAGTAACTAACAATTTAGAAATTAAGCCATGCCACATTACATACAAATACATCTCTCCACCAGTGATACTGGGGAACCATTCTCAAGTCTTCCTTCCCAGAATCATTGACATAGATGAGGTAACTATGGCTGATGAGAGTTCAACAACAGCTGGAGTTCCACCGATTTCCTTCCCTGGTCTAAGAGGATAGAAGTGATCAGCTAATATTATGGGAGAACCAAGGGGAATGCCTTTTGTGAACATTATCCCTGAAGGATCTAGACTCCTTCAGCAATTTTATAATGGTATTTGAAAGTATACACATTCAGGAAGCTTTCATTTCATTCCAAATTGGCTTTGTCTGTCCTCAATGACACTGGAACATAACTATTTCTTATTGGCTATGTAACATTGTGAATTTATTGTACTCACTATGGTTGCATTCAGACAGCATTTCAGTCTGTTTTCCTGGCATTTCCTTACCTGATAATTTTCATATTTTATGTTACCTTTCATGCCATGTGAAAGCCACTTTTGGAAATCTTGGGGAAGTTTAGCACTAATTCCTGTGTCAATCACTTCCAGAAAAAAAAATCTGTTTGCAACCCCATTAACCCCCCCCCAAAAAAAAAAATCATGGGAGTTTTGCACTGTGATTTTTTCTGTAGGTCACACAACATGACAAATTTTGGGATAGTATTCCAGCATACAGTTCTTTCCTCCTATTTCCATGGGTAAATCATGGGGGGGGGGGAATCTTGTATGTGCATAAATGGAGGCAACATCCCCAAATATATCTGCTGTAGAGTCACAACACAGCCACTGGTATGAATGGCATTTAGTAAGATGTGGTGGTATATTGATTAACAAGCCAAAGTTCCATGACACAACATATATGCGGTTTGAAATGAATGTTAGAAACTGGAACAGAAGCACTAGCCTTATAACCAGGAAAATGAATGCCATAATTCCCATGTCTGAATGCACCCTTTTGAGATTCCAGTGCAAATACAGGTACAGTTGATTCAGAAATCATTGCCTTTCCTCTCCTTTGGTTTCCTTTTCTAGCACTGACATTACATAGCCAACACTGATTAGCACAATGCTTAGCATAATCCTGCTTCACTACATGTAGGCATTAATTGGCTGGCATTGCCCATGTGACTAATCATGGAAGAAGAAGATGCAATAACAGGAAAGGGGGAGGATACCCCCAAAACAGCAGCAGCAGATACTCCAAACAATGGCAGCAAACAGGATATTGAATAGTTGGATATTTTCACAATTGAAGTGTGTTGAGAATTATTTCTTCCCCCTCCCATCTGAAAGCACTACTTTTGACCCAAATGAAATAGGAGAACATTTGCTGAAACCAAGATTAATACCTCCTTGTTCTAATATCCACTAAGGGATGCTTACCATAGTACAGCTTCCACAAAGAGGCCCCTTCAAGTCATTCTACGTGGTAGATGATATCATGTGATGTATGTGTGCATATCTCACAGAATATGGAGGAATTTTCTTCATACTTGCACAAACACGCACAAGGGAAAGATTTGTGTGGGTGTGTAGATATGTCTCCATCTACACAATGAGCATCTCTACACAAAGGAGTTGGCCGTTTAGATTGTTCTTTTGTGGTATCTTGAAACAATCCAGCTTCACTTTGTATACCCAGCAAGTTAATAGACAGATAGGCTGAATTTTTTTGCTGCAATTCTTGTACTTGTTAGGGGACCAAATTAACACTGGACTCTTACATAATATCCAGTTTAAATTGGTTAGTTATATAGCAGTGGCAGAGCAGACATGGAGGCTGACCTTCAATTCACCAACCTTAGATTGTGGAGCACTGGGCTATTTTTTTTTCTTACAATCAAGTAAACTGAAGTTCTATCAACTCCATTCATTGAGTTATCTTAACAGGCACTCTCTACATATGAGCTGTTATGCAACTCAACTTAGACTGTTATTAGGTAAATATATGCATATATCTTCTTCCATCCTCTCCACTACCCCACCTTTCCTCAATCCCAATACTGGTGCATATCAAGTTCCTTCTGAATAAACTCACTCTACAGGAATAGACACTACATTAATTCCAAGGTGAGAAAACAGATTAAGGTTATGACCAAAATGACAGGTCTATAGCTTCCTTGAATGGCTTAATAGAGACAACAAATCAACAGTAGTTACTGATGACAACAGATACAAGAAAATACAACAGATAGTAGAGGTGATAAAAGAAGAAATTAGTGATACCTTTCTATTAAGAAATCAAGAAACTCAAGGATAAAATGAATTATCCCTTTGGGTTCTCTAAATATTCTTGTTTTGACTGCACATTTATTAGTTAGAACCAATTAATGTGTTTTAGATTCAGCATTTTTAAAAACCCAATTCATATAAAAATATGTTATCCTGTTGATGCCAAGCTACTAGGTTACACATGAAAATCAAAGCTAATTAAAAAACATAAGAAGAGCACTGCTAGATTGGACCAAAGGCCTATCTAATCTAGAATCCTGTTCACACAGTGGTCAACCAAATGGTTATGGGAAACCCGGAAGTATGACCTAAATCATTTCAGAAAGCATACAAGTCAAGACTTTGTACATCTATCAAGAGATCAGGAGTTCTATAACTGGGCCAGCATATTCCTTTCCCAATATGTTGTTCTTTGATGTATGGAAGGCTCCATCAAGAGGGTGACCACTGCAGTTGTGGTGGAGCACAAGTTGGGAGATTTTAGAAATGAGGACCAAGCCATTTGTAGTGAAGGAAGAGAAGGTGGGATAAGTTTATCTGTCTTTCTGTACCTGTCCACAAGATACCACCAAATTTGCTGTCAGAAACTCTCCACAAATATAGCAATCAGTAGGACTTCCACCATCACTCTAACTTGAAAACAAAATCATGGTGGTAGAATTTTACTTGTCACTGCATGCTCCTCTCCAGTTATGCCCCTATCCGAAATAACCATGGCACAAGTAACTTCTGCAGCTTCTGTTCTATGAATGATGGACCCCATCTTTAATCTAAAAACAATGGATAGCCTCTCTTCTAGAGTTATTTAAGGGTAAATACTATGGGTGCAACCCTGCCATCAGTTACGCAGGAATAGTTCTCTCTGATGCCCAAGGGACTTATGCATGAATAATTTCTTCTAACTATTGTACAACTGCAACCCAAATACACATTAGTTATTTTTTAAATGTGTGTGAAGTGTATGACCGTGAAAGCTGCTGAATCAAGAATAAAGTCATGGAGAAAGCAAAGTGAGGGGCATATTAGCTACCTTGAGAACAGGAGGCTTACCAAAAGGAAAGGGGTCAAAGTATGGTGCATACGCTACCCTATGATCTGTGCTTCCTGGACGCCTTGCTTTAGAAGTGCATTAAATGGTTAATTATATGGAACGATGGGAACTCAATGGTTATGGGTCAGTGGACTGTGTAGGGGTTAATAAGGCACTGGTCACAGGTAAAAATGAGTTTGCTGTTCTCGTAATCTCTCATTCCAGTATCATAAATAGTAATGGTTTTCTCCTGGTGAGAGTAGCAGCGTGTTTTGTTGTTGTTATTTCATAACAGGACTCATGTGAGCGCTTATAGAGGGGAATCTACCGTATACTTTCTTGCTTGCTTTTGAAGAGGATTCTTTATTCTGCTTTCTACTACAATGCAATTTATTAAAGTGGAGTTCTTCCTGGTATTTAACTAGAATAGCTGTTTAGTTTAATGCCTTTTAATACTGGCTGTTAGATGTTTTTAAGAAACAAATCGGTCAGTATAAACAAACTGGGCTCCATGATGGACTGGATGAGGGCGAATGACTGAAGCGCAATGGATGAAAGGAGTTGATTATAGGGCTGATCCTGCAGTTGGTGAGCTTCATGGCTGAGTGGGGATTACAAACTCCGGTCTCCCAGGTCCTAGTTCAACACTTTAACCACTACACCACAATAGACTTAGCACAGATATGTGGGACTTGTGCCACCACAATGGTGCTAAAGTATAACTCGCATCATCCCTGACCATTGGCCATGCTGGCTGGGGGAGATAGGAGATGGAGTCCAACAACAACTGGAGGGCTACAGGTTCCCCACCCCAGATTTAGTATAGGCATGCTCAGCATTTCCCATATTTCTTGTTTCAGCAACTCTCTCCCTATGCCGTTTTTTTTTTTTAAAAAAAAAGCTTTAAAATATGGGAGGAGGTAAAGATTAGAGTTCATTAATCTAGTGTCTGACAAGCCTTTTAGAAGTCAAATGAGTCTGATACACACATCTTTCTCCTATTGCATTCCCTCTACCCCCCCAATTTGGTGTTGCCTTTGAACGCCATGGCAGTGCTTGCTAGAATGGCAGCTTCTACCCTGGTACCATGCCCGGCCTCTTATAGTCTGTGTGGCACACCCGTCTGTATTAAGCTTTGTACAGTATTTGTGCAATCTACTGTATATCATTATCCTCTTGTGAGGCACACCATGAGGGTGGGGTGGAGAGAATATTTTTAATCATTTGCTGTTTGCATTTTAATATTTGATTCGGAATGAAAATTGAGAGAACACAGAGGGTTCTTGTCAGATCTAAAGATTGGCAAGAGATAATGAATTTATATAGCAAACACATGAGAACAAGAAACACGTCACTTTAACATGAAAGGGTTTCTCTGCATATGTCACGAGGAATTTGTCTAGGGCCTTGTTCTTGAGAAGACCAAAAAAAAATGCAAATGCCATGTTAACACAGCAGAAATCAAAGGATGACGTCCTGGAGGACAAGCCAGCTCAGATAATTTATCTGCATAATGTCTGACAGACCAATGGTAACATCTAAGCTGGGTAGCAAAACTTCCTGATGATGCTGCCAACTATGGTGCTGTTTCAGCTGAAAAACTGTCTTCTGTAAACCCTGATCTTTATGCATCCACAAAAGAACTAAACATGGAATCAATAAAATTACTATAGGTGCTATTGAACTAAGTTTTACTCAGAGTAAACCCACTGAAATAAATTTTAAAAGGTTTGTAACGCCAAACATCTCTTCTAGGGGGGGCATGTGTGTGCTCTCTGCACATCTTGGCAACAGAGCAGAAGGCTGGGCTTAGTGGAGGAAGTCTTCAGCTGTACCTTGACTGGTAGTGCGCAAGGTCGCTTGCCTGAGCAAGAGGGCAGGCGCTGACTGAGAGGGGGGTTGTGCTGCTGGCCGGGGTGCCATCATTTGTGTGACGACCATGTCTGCACCCTATTGTGTGGGTCAAGATAGCTCAAAATTCTCCTCCAATCTGAGCAAGATCAAAAATATGTTTCCCTGCCATTTCAGATAAGATGAATCCACTGCTCTGCTGTTCTGTTACTCTTTCCCATTGTTAAAAATGGAGTCACTCTGAAACTACTCTTAACATTTATGGATGTATAGTTCTTATTTTTCTGAACTGATACATATAGTCTTCTCCACTCTGCATACATATGGACTGACCTGGACCCTGCTATAATCATCTGAGGCCCTTCCTTGTGTACGTCCTGTGAGAGACATCCAGAAGGTGGCAAAATGAGAGTGGGCCTTTTCTGCAGTGGCTTCCCACTTGTGGAAAGCTTTCCCCAGGGAGGCATGCCTGGCACTTTCCTTACATATCTTTAAGCACCAGGCAAAAAACATCTCTCTTCTCCCAGGCCTTTGGCAATTAAACAATCTATGGCCATCTAAACTATGTGTGAGGGGGTATTGTTTTTGTTTGTTACAATGGTACGTATTTTTGTGTTTTTACATTGTAAACTGCCCTATGATCCTTGGATGAATTGCGGTATAGAGATTAAATAAGTAAATTGAGGCAATAAGTGGTTAATTGCTGCTATCCATGAATATTCTCTAAGTGTAAAAAAAAGTATGAAATGAGATTCAATCCTAGAAATCTCATCCTGTATGGTTTGGATAATTCTATGATTGTTTACATGTTCTGAGAATTGGATTGTAGTTTATACCATGGTCCTTGTTTGTCTGTCATGACTTAGTGGCTCCGGCTTGTATTTTCTCTTTCTGTTTAAATTAATACTATTTTTAATTGGGTTCCTGTGACTTGGTCTCTTTGTTATCTGTTACAGGGGACCCTCTCCTCTGTGGTTCCCCCCTCCCCAATATGCATTCTGACCAGACTTCCAGAATCTTCCCAGCCAGGCTGCTTCCTACTACATTCCCTGGGGTTGGACTGTGATGGTGATCTTCTGCAAAGAAAGAATGTGCTCTATTTCTGAACAGTAGCCTCTCCCACAACCTTTCCTAACTTTTGTTCCTTTTATACACTTTTGTGTTTGTGGTTCCAATTTTATTACTTTGTATTGGGGGTTGAGGTGGGAAGATTCCTTTTTTCCCCTCTGTCAGATTACCTTCTTGAATTTAAACTGCCTAATTGGAAAACCAAGCTTATTTTTTAATATTGAAATTGGATCGGGATGGCACCATACTTACAGATAACTGCTGGACTGACTATAACTTCCTTTCTGAATATATTAAAACGTGGGCATTCCCATGCAGTATTAGGTAGGTAAAAATAAGGCATGAAATAAACATTAGGCATCAACTCTTAAGCTCTCTGTCAAGAGTACACCAAGGCTTCTAACCACAGAGTTCAACTGAAGGTAACTATCTGTCAAATGTAATCTGTGAAAGTGAATATGCTTAAGCTGGTGCTATGAATCAACCAAAATTGCTTTGGTCTTATTGACATTCAATTGCAAGAAGTTGCAGCTCATCCAGCCCAACAGACAGCCTGACAACACCAAGAGTGCTTCGGTGACAGAAAGCTTTAAATATAGATGCAACTATCATCACAATGCACATGGAACTAAACTTTATGATCCTTCATAGCATCGTCGGAAATTGGTCGGTCAGTCATCAAGTGGGCAAAGAGGCCATAAGACCTTGCCGTCATGCTCGGCCTTCTGCAAATTCCTTCAGTTAACAAATCATCACAACTCGTTATGAAGGAATACAAATATGATTGACAGCTAAAGGCCACTTGAAGTTGCCACACTCTCACCTGATTTTTTTAATTTTTATTATTTGGCCTTACTATAGACCAGGGACTGCACGATTTGTTACCCACCAAGATGAAGGCTCACTGGTCATGCATTACAATCTGCTGGGTTCTTAACAACCTTGCTGTTTTTGCAGTCCTGCAGAAAGTAGGGTGCAAAAGCAGATTTATTGAGTTTCTAGTGGGCATTTGGCTTTGGAGAGGGTCATAGGTTATACAAATTGGGCTTGTGCTATCTGGGGTCCAACTCACTTTGTCTTGCTCTGCCAAGTGTCAAAATCTGCCATAACACAACTCCAAGGCTCACCACCCAAACCATATTTTGCCTACCTAACCAGAAATATGTTTAAGGAAGTTGCCAATAGAGAAGTACAGAGGCTAAAAAGTTAGCCTGTTTTATTCATTACTACACTTTCCCTTTCAGAGCTCAAGATATTTACAAACAGGGCCACTTCCACCTGCATGAACCTGTCTATATTCTGTAATCATCATGAGAGTCGCTTTTCCATGGCCACTTGCCGTCAGAGGTGATGCAAGTAGTGACCAAGGACAGAGCAGCTTTCTCAGTTACGGCCCCAAGCTATCTCCAAGGATAGGGTTAGGTTTCGGGAGAAAAGTCGTTCTGAGTACTGTACTGGTGTCACAGTTCCCCAAACCTCCTGATGACTGTTCTCCATAGTTTCATATAGTGGTTAAATAGCATTGGGGACAGAACCGTGCCTTGCTTCACCCCACAGCTAAGCTGCCAAGATGGAGACATGCTACTCTTTGGTACTGGTAATGCAGATAGGAATGGAACACTATAAACTGTGACTTCAATTCACAATCTATGGAGACATTCCAGGAGGATACCGTAGTCAATGGTATCAATAGCTGCTGAGAGAGCCTACAGCAGCAGTAGCATTGTACTCCTCATCTCCCTTGAACAGAGTAATCTGTTGGAGTGACTATGGCCAATAGTATGATAAACTCAGGCCTGAAGCCAAACTGGAATAGATATTGATTCAATTGTTTCCTCCAATAGTGCCTGCAGCTGAGCCGCCACCTTCCTCTCAAGCACCTTACTCAAAAAGTGGGTGTTGGAGACTGGGCAGTAGTTGCCAAAACTTCAGGGTCCAGGGAGGGCTTTTACAACAGGAGAGGTACTGTCATCTCCTTCATGACATTTGGAACAACCGCCTCATGTGGAGGTGAATAAGCCAACCCCATGATCCATCCAGGCAGCCACCTACTGGAATTGCACTGTCATTCTGAGCTTTAGCTCTCCTAGTATTCTCCCTATAAGCTTTAGCTAAGGGTGGAAAAAATATTTCAACTCAATGATTACATTTTTTTCATGAGCAACTGCCAGTGTTAGGCAGGGCCAGGCAAAAGTACTTGACACAGACGGCAGAGAGTCCTGGGGGCTAGACAGAGGGGCCACATGCACACCCTGGGTTTGAGGTTCTCCTGCCTTGCTTTAGCTACTACTCATTTGTACATATGCCACTTTTAATTCCAAAGTCCCTTATGCAGCCCCTCCAGTTTCTTTAGACACTTCCCATTTTTCTTACACAATAGTGCAATTGTGCCTTCAATATCCCACCTTTTCGAAACAAAACATCCACCCATCTTAAACTCCTTCTTCCTTGAGTATTTCTACCCATGGGATTGCACCTACTATTCCCGTTGAATTCTCCTTGGGTTGCATGCTTGTGAGGGTATCTGGAAACTTGTAAGTGTAGCGGGAGTTGTGACAGTGAAGCAACGGATTGTGGGAGTGTTAAGAATCCTCTCCTTCCACTATTTCTCTTCTCCAAAACAGGTTTTCCAAAAAAAAGGACTCAGTGGGTTTTATTGTAGAAATGTGCACATAACATGTAGTTGTATACATGTGGCCATTTGCCACATTCAAAGGGTCTGATTTAGCACTTTGCCTTTTGAACAAAAATACACATTGGGGAGGAAGAGTTCAGTTCTCCCGACAAACTCCTTCAGCAAGAACTACTTGACAATTAGAGAAGTCTGCCAATTTAAGAAGCATATTATCATCTGCTTTGCATGTGTAAAAAGGTCTGGATTCAATCCCTGGCCTCTTCACATAGAGCAGAGAACATTCTCTGCTTGCAGCCCTGGAGAGTCACTGCCAGCCAGTGTGGCAATACTAAACAGCTAAACAGACCAATGATTTGACTCAAAGTAATGCGGCTTATCTAAAGAGATATCAATTCACATCTCAGTCTAATTAGTGGAGAGAATGTTAAAACAGAAAACGGTTTGCATGTGAAATCCCATTTAGGGACTCTTAACTCTTAACATGGGTGGCACTGTGGTCTAAACAACAGATCCTAGGGCTTGCCGATCAAAAGGTTGGTAGTTCGAATCCCTGCAACGGGGTGAACTCCCGTTATTAGGTCCCAGCTCCTGCCCACCTAGCAGTTCAAAAGCATGTCAAGTGCAAGTAGATAAATAGGTACTGCTCCAGCGGGAAGGTAAACGGCATTTCTGTGTGCTGCTCTGGTTTGTCAGAAGCAGCTTAGTCATGCTGGCCACATGACCCAGAAGCTGTCTGCGGACAAATGCCATCTCCCTTGGCCAGTAAAGCGAGATGAGCGCCGCAACCCCAGAGTCGTCTGCGACTAGACCTACTCTACCAACTCTAAACCAAAATATCCCTTTTCTTTCCTTTTACTACCCAAAACAAAGACATGTTGGGGCTAGCTTCCATTTTTCACATGCTCTGTAGTGAAACAAATGCTGTTTCAACAGTGCTAGCTGCTCTACATTCATCCCATTTAAAACACCCTCAGAGTATCTAACGGAGCCCAGCCATTTTATCAGACTATCCACCTCATCTTTTTTGCATCTTCCTTTATCACCTTAGCATGCAAAGATTTCAACGACATCTGTAAGGCCGAGGCACAGCCACTAGGTTATCTGGGAATACCTGAGTCCTGAAGCTATTCTGAGGGGCAAAAAAAGACCTGGGGAAAAAAGGTAGGGAGAGAAAGGGGAAAATAGAGACATGTCTCCTAACCCTTCCCTCTAAGGATTTGCCCACTCCTCTGCAAAGCAATGGCAGAGACAGAAGACAGAAAAAGAAACCTCATCAGGGGATCAGAGTGACAGAACTGTCATAAAACAGAGGATCCAGGGAGGATAAAGAAGGATTGGTAAAGAAGAGTGAGGGGGAAAGGGAAGAGAATAGGGTCGAGAAGAGCAAGTTATCTCTTTGCCTTTCTTTCTTTTGCCTCAGGCCCATATCGGCTTTTCCTTTTTTTGACTTAACTGGGATGAATTTTAATTGCAGTTTCTCGATGCATTTCATAGGCTGTATATTTTCCACTTGTGTGGAGTGGATTTCCCATTCATCACAGGAATGCAAGCAAAAATCCCCAGAGCATTTTAGCTTTTCCTTTCAAAGTTAGCTCTGCTTTTTTAAAAAAAATAAAAATCAATAACTTTGGGACCATTTTGGCTGTCTATTACATACTTGCACATGTATTTCAAATTTAATGCTGGTATGATTGCTTGATCCTACCTGTTCACCATCTCCATACACAGATTCAGGTTGATATATACATTTTGCCCAACAATATTCAGATCACACTTTCACACAGAGCTTGGCATTTTGTTTCAGAAACTGTAGGAAGGGTTACAATCACATGCTAGCTTTTGGAAATTTGCACTGTTTTTTAAAAAAGAAAACTCTCAATATGTCAACTATTCACTAGCAAATCCCTTCCCTCTTCAAATCCTCTCTTTATCCCGCCAGTGATCAAAGTCCTCAACTCCCCCCCCCCTTTTACTTTCCTTTTTTGGCTAAATAGCAACATTCAAAATATCCCAGCTACTTTGTATTGCCCTCAACATCCACAGAAACTCTCTCTGTTGAATCCGTCAAAATGTTTATAGGAGTGTTTCAGCGTGTGGTGCATGTGTGTTTTTTAACTTCTGCTGCAAATTCAGTATCATCCTTCACCAATATTACTACCTTTCTTCCAGCTTTATATTAGTTCTTTCCCCTCACTAAAACTCTTTCTCTATCTTGGCATTTTAAATCCCCTTTCATTTTCTTGGTTGTCTCTCTTATTCCAATAATATCTTTCTTATCCTTGAAAACATGTCACTCCAATTCAGCAGTCTTATTACATATGCTCCTAGCATTTGTCTAAAAGATATTTTAGCTTTTCTCTTTGCCCTCCTTTACTTTTCTTTCTCACTATCTCCTACAATGTTAATCCCTTCTCAACGGGAAATGGTTTTCCTGCAATCCAAGACTTTCCTTTTGTGCGCAGTGACACTAGTTCAATCTGAATCCCTCAAAGAACCATGTAAATTAAAAGAAAGGAAGGAACCAATGATGGGACTCTGGTGAGCACCTGAAGCAATTAACTTGATGTTGAAGAACTAGCTTTGTATTAATACAAATTTAACCTCACACAGTGTGATCAGAAAGGAACCAGAATGTGGTCTGCCTGTGAAGGTGCCTCAGCTATTCCAGATAATCTAAGAGGTTCCTTCTGATCACCTTGCAAAAGCCTTTAATGTCCACCTGTACCATGCAGGAGGATATTTCAAATGCAACAAATCAAGTACACCATTAATTGCCTGGGCAAGGACAAACTTAGGATTCCAAAACTCCAGTCCAAAGGTTTCACTGCTGCTGATGCCTACTAAAGGATGCAGTTTAACATTTAGCTCCAACCATAAGCTAGCTGCTGTACAAACATATGAAAGGCAGTTGCTGCCTTACGAAGGTGCCTGACAAAATAAAGATAAAAAGAGGGAAAGCCAGGCTTTATATAACATGTATTTTGGAGGAAATTATTGGGGAGGGGAGGCATATTTTAGCAGCAATTTTAATCAAATACATAGGGTACTGTAGTCACTCCTGTTGCACAGCCATGCCCACGTATTCACTATGAAAGCATGTCCCTGAGGAATGATTTGTTCCAAAACACATTGGGTCTGGAATAAACCTTAATTCAAGTGCCTGGAGTTGTGTTTTTCTTCTTTTGCTGGCTAGTAGCACTTCCCTGGTTGTGTGGTGGGTTTTCTTCCCAGTGACAGTGTGTACAAGCCAACTACAGTAATTTAGTAAAAGCCCATGCAGAGAGGAACAAAGACACCAGAACTCAAGCATCTAATGAAACTGAATGTTGGAAGATTCAGGAGAGGCAAAAAGAAAATACTTCTTCACACAGCACATAGTTAAGCTATGGAATTTGCTCCAACAAGTGTTTGTGATGGCCACCAACCCGGATGACTTCAAAAGAGGAATAGACAAATTTGTGGAGGGTGGCTATGTTCTACCTCCACTACCCTGATGGCTATGTTCTACCTCCACTGTCAGAGACAGCATACTTCTGATTCCCAGTTGATGGAAACCACAGGACGGGACACTGTTCTTGTGCTCAGGTCCTGCTTGCAGACTTCCCATAGGCATCTGGTTGGCCAGTGTGAGAAGAGGATACTGGACTAAATGGAAACTTTCCTGATCCATCAAGGATGTTGTGATGTTCTTAAGAGATAGATCAAACCAACCCAACAACTTAATATTAAAGGATCTGCAATACTTAGACTTAACTTAGGACTCAGCTACATGGGCAAATGAAAAGTCCTTTGTGCATGGTTTGTGCATTCTAAGACCAGATGGCGCTGTAGAGTTCCGTTTTTGCTAACCCGATTTCTCATACAAAGTTTAACTGAAACGCTTCTTTGATGTGTCTAGATCCAGCCTAGGACTCGAAGTTCCACTGGATGACTCAGCAAAGCACCTCTCTCTCTGATTCTGATTTCCATATGTGACGTTAACATATATGAGAGAGTCTGGAGGGGAAATAGTTAAATAGGTTGCGCAGACAGGACCCAGGGGGGTGGAGTTAGTGGGTCTATAAAACTAGTTCTGGGAGGAGTTCTGAGAGGAGTTCGTTGGGAGTTGTTGGTGGGCAGCTGGTTGGTTTTAGCGGGTTGGCTGGTTGGGAAAGGCAGTTGGAGAAGCAGTTGGGAATAGAGAGACAGTTAGGGCAGTGGGTTCTTGAGTGTGGGGAGGTAAAAGAGATAGAGAGAGGAAAATAATACTAAGAAAGTAAAGAGCAACAACGTTTGGAATGCGGTAAAAGTTTTGTTTGTGTCTGAAATAAAATACACTCTTCTTTATTAATTGAAAAGCTGACTGAGACTGAAGTGATTTTACCAGGGAGGACCTGGTTGGTGGCAGCGGATTAGTGGTGTACGGGTCAATAGTCCATGAGACGACCGGGGGCTCCGTACGAACGCCACACTGTAATTGGCCCAGAACCCAAAACCTGACAAAGTTCTACTCTTTGAACAGCTGCACCCAGTCCTTTTTTTCTGGGGGTACGCAGGGGTACACATACCCCTAAACATTTTGTGAATCTAAGTTTGGCCTCATTGAGGGGCAGTATTTCAATATGAATAGGAAAATGAGAGTACCCTTAAACATTTTTTTTCAGAAAAAAAAGCACTGGCTGCACGTTTAGAAGACAGCCCTGTTTAGGGACGTTTTTAATGACTGGTGTTTTAATGTATTTTTAATCTCTTGTTGGAAGCTGCCCAGAGTGGCTGGAGAAACCCAGCCAGATGGGTAGAGTATAAGTAATTTATTAATTAATTAATTATTATTATTAAAGATTGTCAAAGGAGACCTGGGTGAGTCACATGCACAAGTTTGAACCAAAAAGGCTTGAAGCGACAATGCAAGCTGGACCCAAAATAGCACTAGGTCCTGAACGCTTCTGGCCTTAAAACCCTAAAAGAGACATATTGGGGTGCCCACCAAACATATCTTATTTAACCTACACTCACACTTCAAGTTCTACCCTTTTTTCAACTGGACTAAAACACAACCAGTCCCAAAGCACAAAGGGCTCTCTGCAACATCGAACTGTATAATAAAACAATTCAGTGGAAAACAACAGTTCCATTCATGGTGACCATTCAACCGGTATCAGAGACCAGAGAAAGCTTGAGCAAACAGATATGTTTTTAAGATCTCGCAGAAGATGAGAACAGAAATCGCGCGGCAGCAGCGGGAAGCCCCATTAGCTAAAGTGGTGTTTCAGGTTAAGAACAGTTTCAGGTTAAGAACAGACCTCCAGAATGAATTACCGTAAGTTCTTAACCTAAGGTACCACTGTATTAGTAGAGGTTTTTCCACAGATTGAGGGCTACTTTGGAAAAAGCCCTCCTGCAACTTGCCATGAAATGAACGTCTGCAGGCCATAGCATAACTAACCTGGTCTTAAATTGCTTAGTTAACAGTTCATACGGGAGCTTTTAGATGTGCATGGTAAAGTGGTCCACTTGGCAACTCAGCAACATCGCAAACGTCTACACTTGAGGTTTCCATTATATCAGCCACTGTGACTAGGCTATCCTGGTCCAAGAACAGTGATAGCTGACACTGAGACCATTTGGGCCTCCACTTAATACCATGTTGCAACAGACTTTCATAGTTAGTCATAAGGCGAGCCTGTTGGGTCAGGCCAGTGGCCTATCTAGTCCAGCATCCTGTTCTCACAGCGGCCAACCAGATGCCTGTGGAAAGCCTGCAACCAGGACATGGGCACAACTGCACTCTGTCCTCCTGTGATTCCCAGCAACTGGTATTCAGAGACATGCTACCTTTGATAGTGGAGGTAGAAAATACCCACCCTCCCCTTGGCTGGCCTGCATAGAATCATAGAATTGTACAGTTGGAAGGGACCCTAAGGGCCATCTAGTCCAACCCCCTAAAATTCAGGAATCTCTGCTAAAGGATCAGTGACAGATGGCCATCTAACCTCTGCTTAGAAACCTGCAATGAAGGAAACTCCACTGTCAAACAGCTCTTACTGTCAGAAAGTTCTTCCTGAAGTTTAGTCAGAATCTCCCTTCTTGTAACTTCAAGTTGTTGGTACTCTCCGGAGCAGGAGAAAACATGCTTGTTCCATGTAACAGTGTGGCAAATCACTATCTTTCTCCTCATCTGCAACAAGCTTCCCTCCATCCACTCACAATGCAGAGAGGGAAAAGAAGCAGAACTTTAAATGAGCAAGAGCAAATTTATGTTCAGCAACACAAATATAAAAGCAAATTCAAAACCAACAATGTAATTTTGGGAAGTCTCAAGCACCATAAAGACTACTTCTAAAATATTAAGCAGCAGAGAGACCTAATGCAATGGCAAATATGGAACACCTGTACAATTTATAGTTATGCTGAATCTTGGGCAGGTGCAGCTCTTGTTATTCCTGTGAGAGAATCAGCACCTGCTAAAATTCCCCTTGTTAAACAAGTATTAACAGGACCAGAGCCTTAGGAATAAGCTGTAACAATCAAGGGCGCCTCATCATCACGTGTAAAAACCAATCACGAACAATTGCTTCCTTGCCACATCATTACTGTGTTTTTCCCCTAATTACAAACGAAACAGGATTCCAAATCCAAGGATCTTGATTATAACATCAAAAGAGACAAGTTAAAGGATTTATCAAGCTGTCTTTTAACACCAAAACAGCTACATCAAAAAGGTTTACCAAAATTAATTTAAACAAAAGCTACTGGAGTTCATCTGATGCAATCTTATGATAATGCAGGCATTCTCCCCACCTCCTCCGCCTCTTTAAAATTACAGTTCTACCACTGATTTAGGGTTCTCCCCCACACTCTGAACTGTATGTAATCATGTAAATTAACAGTAAGATATAGATGTCAAATGAGGTATTGTTCTTGAAGCAAATCTTTGTTCTTTTATCACCCAAAGAATAAGAAAGTACTTGCAGAGATAAGAGAGATTAGCAATAAGAAGTACACATTGATTAATCCATAGGGCACATTGGAATAGAACTACTTCCAGGCAGATGCTTACGGGCATCCACATTATGATTCCACCCCCTCCCAACAATGTTTCAGATGTACAGAATCAGTGAACCCAATCCATACAGACCACAAAGCACCCATGCTGGCTTCATGTCAGTCCATTGGTAGTGCGTGCATGACAGTCCAGGACAACAGCAGGAACTCCCATCATAGCAGTGGAAAGAGCATATGCAGCAAAAACATTAACTCTCTGCACAAATGCTTTATTTTGGTACCACTTCCATTATTGGTATGACCTGCAGAGTTGTCACCCATCATTTAAAAGACATAAGACTAAATCTTCTGGGACATTCTCCTCCAAAAACACATTAAAATGAATGGAAGCTACTCAGGAGCACAGTGGATCATTCTCATAAAATTTTCCATCATAAATTATGTTCCTTCAATATGAGGGTGGTCATGCATCCTACTTTTGCAGTGGACAGCCCTCTCTTTGAAGGGTTCTCAGAGGACAGTCCTCTATTTGAAAGCAACCTCTATTTCCGATGTGGGGAAACTTTGGCTCTCCAGATGTTGCAGAACTACAACTCCCATCACTGCTGGTCACTGACTATACTTGCTGGGGTTGGTGAGAGTTGTAGTTCTGCAATATATGGAGGGCCAAAAGTTCTCCACAACTGTTCTCTTTGGAGAACTGCCTAGCCCAAGTCTGGTTTAAAGATAACAAAATATAAGAAGAGAGAACAAGGGCCTTGAGGCTACCCATGAGCAGTTAGTACCTGGACAGCAGGCTGTGCCAATACATAAGTCTTGTTCACCAGCAGAGTGAGATGCATTGTATTTCCATTTAAATTATGGAAATAATGTCTAAATTCAGGTCTACAGTATAAATTAACACATGCAAATGTTATGCAAATAGGTTCCTTTTGTTGTTGTTATTCCCAACTTATTTCTTCTTGAGGCATAAGTGGGCCTCTCTGATCAATAGTCTGGGTGGGTACATTTTACTACCCATCTGCGGTTGATGTGTGTCTGTTTCACTAGCACTTGGGACACTATGCATGGTGCAAACCCCTGACTGCTGACCTGTGACAGGGCCTTTCGGGTGGCAGTTTCGCATTTTTAATTTCCCGGGGGAAAGCATCCCACATTTGTGGAGTCACCACTGAAAATGCCTGTTCCCTTGTTGCCACGATTTACGCCTCCCTTGTACAAGGGCTTCTGATGACAAAAGTAAGGTCAAGGTAAGTTCATGTTGGAAGGGGAGGTCCTTGAGATATTGGGACAAAACACAATTCTGCTACGTATTCAAAACAAATTATAAATATATTTACATTTCCCCCCATTTCTAGAAATATAACTCAGTCATGTGGAGGTTACTCAAATGATCCAAACTCAAGGGAAATTATGAAAAGTAAGTGAAAAGAAAGTCACATTCTGGGTAAGCCAAAGTGACCCCTAATAATGATATTAGAAGGTAGGGGAAAAGTGTCCAGAACCCTATGCTACAGTGGGTTGCTGAAGCCTGGGGCCACATGAAGGTGGTGGGTGGGAGGAAAATGGATGGACTACACATGTGCATTCAACTGCCCAATGGTGTCTGCATTACCCAGGAGATCACAGCCTCAGAAATGAGAAAAGAAGAGCTGTTCCATTGTCTAAAGAGGTCACTTCCTGGTCTGCATGGAGAAGCTATTTTCAGTGGAGCCCACCCACAGAAGCACACAGCTGTATTGAGGCAGCACCAGGTGTTGAAATTTTGCTCCTCGAACTAGGTTGTGCCTGGAGCAACCACCCCCTTGTACCCCCCATGCCACACTACTGGCTACAGTTTAATAAGCATAACAGCCTGCCCAGCCCCTTTATGGAGCCATTCATACATTTATGCAGGAGCAGTCCATCAACGAGGTGAGGTGAAGCTATTTGGCATGGGTGGCTGAGCCAACCTGCTCCCCCTCACCATTGCGCCACTGCCAGCTATGCTGGGACTTTGCCTGCACCACTGCAGCAGTGCCACTGCTCTCACCCCAGACCCTTGCTAATGTCACTGCATTGTGGCTGCAGTGCAGGCACGGCCACAGGCAAGGGCGCAGTTGCGGTTGTGGGGCCAGCAGGGCATTTTGCTTACAGCAGCAAAATGTCCTGGGCTGGCCCTGCATACATGAACATGCTTAGGACCTTTTACAAAATATAAGTAAAACAATCAACTGGGCATCAAAATGACATGAAATTAAATAGCAGCTGGTGTGGACAGATACAGCAATAGGACTTACTCCCATGTAAATAGCATGCAGCATTTCAGCCTTACAAGTAACCAGAGAATGCAACTTGAAAAATAAAAGATGATAAAATACTTGAGGCCCAAATAACGTGAAATTACAGATAGGTGCCTTGATCACAACCTGCAAACCTTGAGGGATGCTCCTCTTGATTTACTTTTACTTTGTACACTTAAGATGAGGAAGTAAATGTTTTGCTCAGGCTATTTAAGGTTGTCAGTTTCTTGGCATTAACTATAAAATATAGACTACCTAAAAACATTCGAGGAAAATAATAAAAAAAAGATTTTACAAATTGGAAAGGACAAGTTTTCTCTTGATAGTCAAACAGTTATGATGTAAAGCGGTCTCATTAAATCATAAGTACTTTAACCTTTCCTTGAAAGAACTGGAAGATTTAAAGATTTATAAAGAAATTTTGCCTAAACTAGGAAATGACTCACATTTGACATGCATTGAAATGATAATGCTGATTTCAACAGGCACTCTAAGAGCATTTGGCTCCCAGGAGAGTAATTCAGTTCTGGTTACCTCTTTGCATTTCGAATTTAAACTTTCTTTCTAGGGCTTTTAATGTTCTGCTGTCTGCCAAAACACGGCAGAGTTACACAGATATGATCAGGCAAAATAAAGGCTAGTAAAAACATAATTTAATAATTACAGACACTGAATTTGCAACAAACACTCCTAGCTGGCAGACTCTTACGGACACTCACACCATATCCAGTGTGGACATCAAAGCACAACATTCCTAAAGAACTTAAAACTTCATCCTTTTGTTTATCCTTTTAGACAGAGAATGTGAGGGAGCAATCCCAAGAAAGCTAGATTACATCTCAATCCTACAGAACAGTCAGAACAGAGATTACGTATCACCTGCAATAACTTATCTGTGGCAGGTGGTTTGTACCTGATCCAGGTGTAGCCTATCTGCTACCCTTTTCAAATCAACTGTTACCATCGGGGAGTTTCTATCAGCTGCCCTAGAGCCTCTGGCCCATAGCCTGGCCTTAAAGGCCAATAAAATAACACACAGTGGAACTGCTGGGTTTGCATGGTATACAAAGCCATTAAAAAGTGGAGGCTGAGCAAAGCTGAACTGAGTTTCTGGTCAACAAAGGGGACAGCAAGTGTTGGATTGCACCCTGGCGATTCTTTTAAGAGATGGCAGCCTGGAAACCTTGCTCCTTCCACTTTATTGAGTGAGTAATAGCCATCTCTCAATCTTCTCTCCAAAAGGATCCAATAGTAAAGGTCTTACTACTAGCATATAAAGCCCTAAGCAACCTGGGGCCAGTGAACTTAAAAGATCACCTCATTCCTTATACCTGTGCCTGATTTTTATAATCTGACCCTGAGGCAGATCTTGCAGCGCGTGGCACTGTCAGGCTGTCCTCAGCAAGAAACTGTGCATTTAGTGTGTTGGCACTAGGATTAATGAACTCTCTAACTAATGAAATCAAGCTAGCACCGTCTGGTAATGAATTTTAGGCACCAACCTGAGAGTTGGCTATTCAAGCAACCCTTCTTATGAAAACAAATTACTGTTCCTGTAACTTTCTAGTCATACGACCCATGCTTTCCCCCCCTCCCTTGATTTCATTGTTACATTGTTTTGGTTTTAACTGATATTTTGTACTCCTCATAGTTTTTTGCTTAAATCAGTTTCACGATATACGAATAAATAACATAAATAAAACAGTTCTGTGGCTGGGAAGCCAGTTTGGGCCCTGACACTAGTACTGGGAAGGTGAGGAAAGGCCAGCTGTTGACATCTTAGTTACTGTAGTGGAAGGTTGGAACATGGAATTTTGGACTAGCATCATAATTTTTTCCTCATAGAAATGGATTTCCCACTGTCAAAAAGTTTATTCTGTTATGAGTTAACATATGAAGCTGCCTTATACAAAGTCAGACCACTGCTCTATCAGGCTCAGTATTCTATGCTCTGACGGTAGCTGTCTAGAGGCTTCTAAAAGTGGAAATTTTAGAGGTGGACAAACCTCACAAAAATGGCGCAGAGAAAACATATTTGTGTGTCTTAGGCCAATATACACAAAACCTGGGCTAGGGGGACGACTAGGAAATCTTTGAAGAACAAAACAACAGGTGTTGCCAGGGGCCTTGCACATGCAAACACAGCACCTTATTCATAAAACGTTTGGTCTCTTGCTGAACTGTGGCCTCTCCTCACCCAAACTTTTCTGAGACCCATATCCTCAAGTTGTGGAAGTTATATCTACAAACCTCATGGGAACAGCCCTCATAATAGTGGTAAGTTCAAGCCACTGACTCGCAAAGCCTAAGTCACATGTTGTCAGGCTTCAGGGAATCAGCTTCTCCCCCCGGACAGTAGATAAGCAGAACAAAGGAAAATGAGTTTTCTTACCAGTTAGGAACTTTAATTATCACAGCGAGAGAACAAATAATCCATTTCCTAGGAATGGCAGTGCTCCCAATTAAGAGTTCCACCCACTTCCTCCCTAGTCACCTGCATCACTACTGCGTCTTGTAACCTGAGCTTGTAATCTATGTGCTTTCTGTTCTGCCACCCTATCAGTTCTTCTTGTCCCTGAGCTGGGTGGATGAATGTTTTCCAAAGACAGTCAATCTGTTAGCTCTCTCTCTTCCCAGTGCTTCTTCTCCTAGCTGTTCCCCATCCAGTATTTCCCAGCTTCTGCCTTCTGAACTATGTCCCTCTGCAAACCACTGTTCCAAATCTACACTGTCCTCCTGCTCCTGGAAAGATTCAGGATCCTAATCAGGAGCAGGGGGGAGGCTCCCACCATTCCTCCTCAGTGCAGCCCTCCTCAGCACATTCCCTGACATTTGTGTGCATTAAGTCTGAGCAGCTATTCCATCAGACTATAGGAAAGTGAAAGAGATGGGACTGTGGGGCCTACCAGTAGCTCTTCTTCTTGTACTTTACTCCAGCTGGTCATTACAAGAATTCTATAGCTAAGAAAGCATAATTGAATTTTGCCTTCTCCCTCCTTCCCTCCCTTTTGTGTTGTGTCTTTTAGATTTAAATCGTGAAGGCAGGGACTTTCGTATAGCTGACATTTGTACTCTACTCCAGCAACATTTTTTTATTAGCTGAAAATTGGGATAAAAATGCTTTAAATAAATAATCAGGCAAGTTTGGCTGGACAATTTGGAAACTCCAAGCATTTCATGATAGGTCTCTCTGCAATCTCTGTTTAAGACCAGGATTGGTACAGAAGACATGGATGCATCCTAATCATTTAAGAAAATGTGACCTAATTTTCACAGCAAAATCCCAGCATTTAGCAACTTTTCAGTCCACAAGGTGTGGTTGACAGTAATAGCATAAATGTAACATCTTCTGGGTGTAAAGTTCATTAGCTTGGCCTTAAGGTCACTGCTTTTAATCCAACAACCAAACATTTTTTTCACACCAATTTGCTGGTACATCAAGAAGAATAAATAGAGAGAACCAAAGGAGGGAGGAATAATAAAAGGTAGGAATTGGTTTTTCAAGAAATTATCAAAATCAATTCTGACTTAAAGAAAACTGCTGCACACAATTGCTGAAAAGGTTAACAAAGGTTTCGCTCCTTTCTCCTGGGCCGTGTTCAGAAAGTGGTGGTGGGGGATGAGTGTTCAGACCCTTGGGCCCTCACTTGTGGGGTGCCTCAGGGTTCCGTCCTCTCCCCCATGCTTTTTAACATCTATATGAAGCCGCTGGGAGAGATCATCAGGGGGTTTGGACTGGGTGTCCATCAATATGCAGATGATACCCAGCTCTACCTTTCTTTCAAATCAGAACCAGTGAAGGCGGTGAAGGTCCTGTGTGAGTGCCTGGAGGCGGTTGGAGGATGGATGGCGGCTAATGGATTGAGGTTGAATCCTGACAAGACAGAAGTACTGTTTTTGGGGGACAGGGGGCGGGCTGGTGTGGAGGACTCCCTGGTCCTGAATGGGGTAACTGTGCCCCTGAAGGACCAGGTGCGTAGCCTGGGAGTCATTTTGGACTCACAGCTGTCCATGGAGGCACAGGTCAATTCTGTATCCAGGGCAGCTGTCTACCAACTCCACCTGGTACGCAGGCTGAGACCCTACCTGCCCGCTGACTGTCTGGCCAGAGTGGTGCATGCTCTAGTTATTTCCCGCTTGGACTACTGCAATGCGCTCTACGTGGGGCTACCTTTGAAGGTGACTTGGAAACTACAACTAATCCAGAATGCGGCAGCTAGACTGGTGACTGGGGGCGGCCGCCGAGACCACATAACACCGGTCTTGAAAGACCTACATTGGCTCCCAGTACGTTTCCGAGCACAATTCAAAGTGTTGGTGTTGACCTTTAAAGCCCTAAACGGCTTCGGCCCAGTATACCTGAAGGAGCGTCTCCACCCCCATCGTTCTGCCCGGACACTGAGGTCCAGCGCCGAGGGCCTTCTGGCGGTTCCCTCATTGCGAGAAGCGAAGCTACAGGGAACCAGGCAGAGGGCCTTTTCGGTGGTGGCGCCCGCCCTGTGGAATGCCCTCCCATCGGATGTCAAGGTGATGGAAAACTACCTGACATTCAGAAAACATCTTAAGGCGGCCCTATTCAGGGAAGCTTTTAATGTATGATATTTTAATGTTTTTTTGGTTTCTGTGGAAGCCGCCCAGAGTGGCTGGGGAAACCCAGCCAGATGGGCGGGGTACAAATAATAAATTATTATTATTATATTATTATTATTATTATATTGTTTCAGAATAGCTGTCAGTCACAACATGTCTGCCAGTACCTCCTATAGTGCTCATGAAAGGTCTCAGTAATATCACCTCAAAAACCCATAATGCATGAGGAACTGTTTGCTCTTCCTACTCAGTTCCTGTTTACACTGGATTGGCCTCTTCTACATGTCCCCATGGCAGCCATTTTGTGTAATGTCACACTCCCACAGCAGACATTTTGTGAGTAGTGCCCATAGCACTTCCTCAAGATTTCAATTGTACCCACCGGCCCCAAAAGGTCGCCAACCCCTCGTTTAGAACATATAGTCTCTTATACAAAGTACTTAATAAGTAGTTGAAGTACCATTTGCATCATCAAATAAATGAATAAACAAGCAAACAACATGTAAACTTTAGACATTGGGGATGGATGGATGAATAGCATCCTGGGTTTAAGAAGTATCATATACAGGGATTGCATAGTAATCGCACCATTAGTTCAATCCAGTACAGAAAGAACTGTTCACATACAAGTTATACTTCACATAAATTAGCAATCACATAAGTAGAAAAGTGCTGGTGTATTTGTGTGTGTAAAATGCAACGTTCTAAACTATACAGATTGCCAATACCCTGATAGTACCGATATCCTCTTTGATAGGCATCCCATTATTAGTGAAGAAGAGCTTGATGGATCAGGCCAATGACCCAGCTAGTCCAGCATCATATTCTCACAGTGGCCAACCAGCCACTTACATTCCTTTTTTTAGATTAACTTAACCACCTCGAACAAGCTGGCATCGCCAGCAAATGTGACCACCTCACTGCTTGCCCCTAAATCTGTATCATTCATGAACAAGTTTAAAAGCTCAGGACCCAAATTCGATTCTTAGGGGGACTCCACTTACATTCCTCTGTTTTCAGGGGAGGTGCTGACATACCAACTTCCTGGAACTGCAGAGTTCTGTATTAAATTCACTCCACCTCAACCCGTTTCCCTCGCCTCAATAAATAGAAATTGCTGCTTCGATTTTAGTTTTCCAGTTCTTTCCAGCCACACCCTTCAAATTGGTGCTGGACTCACAATTTGTCTATCGATTGATTCATCAATTGCCAATAGCTCAAATCACACCTCAAATAGATGAACATTTATTGAATTTTCTCTCTCTCTCTTTGCTGTATCAGCCAGCATGCTGTAAGTTTTTGTGGTAAACCATATCCGTGTGCATGGGCCCCTCTCTGCAGGAAATAAGAGGGTGGATGCACCTCTGGTAACTTGGCAAGCAATGCTTTGCTTACAGACCCGGTAGAAAGCAAAAAACGTTAGCTGAACAATTCCATTTACCTTCACTGCAAGACCAGAGCCCGGCTAGCTCAGTTGGTAGAGCATGAGACTCTTGATCTCAGGGTTGTGGGTTCGAGCACCACGTTGGGTGCCAGATGAAGTGAAGGACATGAGGCAGGAGTTGATAATGCAGGTGAGCTGTGCACAGGTGAGCTGCAAGCAAGCTGCCGGCCAGCTCTGTGGAGGCTCCTTTTATTGACACAATATGCAAACCCAGGTGGATACATTTTCCAGTCCCGAGATAGTGGGGTGGTACAAAGTTATTTTGACATCCGGTTTCCACCACGTCATTTCCCCCTTGCACAATGTATGATGAAGGAGACAAAGGTCTCAGAGATAAAGGTTACAGACAGGACACCGCAGACTACTGAGACCGCAAAAGGTTAGACAGAGGGCACGATGTTCAAACAGCTGTGGCTTTGTCTGTGAGGGGGTGTGTGCTCCGCACCCAAAGGTCACGCGTGCAGGCAGGCTGAGGCTGCCTGCTGGTGGTGAGTGTGCTCCGCAACCAGCGATCATCCCTACACCCACTTACTTACTTTTTTAGATTAGCCTAACCACCTTGAACAAGTTGGCATCACCAGCAAATGTGACCATCTCACTGCTTGCCCCTAAATCTGCATCATTCATGAACAAGTTAAAAAGCTCAGGACCCAAATCTGAATCTTAGGGGACTCCACTTACATTCCTCTGTTTTGAGAACTCTTCATTCATTCCTACTCTGCTTCTTGTTTTTTCACTAGGTACAGAGCCATAAATGGACCTGTTTTATCCTTTGATGGTTAAGCATATTCAGGAGTTTTGGGTGAATTGCTTTATCAAATGATTTTTGAAACTCTAACCTCCTATCCATATACTAATCAACACTTTATTTTTTAAAAACTCTAAAAGGTTAGCCTGACAGGATTTACCCTTTTACAATAATATATACCAGTATATAGCAATATATTTTAACCTGAACTCTGCCTCTTTGGTGTTTGTTCAGCTATGCCCCAATCATACAATTCAAGACATTACCCATGCTAAATGTGTGTGTGTTGTCATTTCACTCACCTGCACGCTAAGATGATTCCATTCCTTCACAAGAATTCTCCCCAGTGTCATTACTTTTATCGGTGGCTGCAGCCCATTTGCAGTGCGATAATAAAACATGGTCTCTTTCTCAGAGACTGTAAGCTTGAACACAGTCTGCCCATCAACAGCTTTCTCCACCATACACCTTTGGAAACAATAAAGAAGGAAAGTCAAAGGTCAACTTCCAGAGGAGTAGCTGAGCTGTATCACAAAAACCACAGGAAGAAGAGGGAGAAGCGATGCCGTGTTTTGCAGGCAAATGCCTCTCTCCTTGGGTTAAGTTTTCACTTGGGATAATGCAAATTAAACATAATCATCTGCAGCAAGTGGGAGTGCATGGTGCCAATGCAGGCCACCATTGCTACCAAATGTAGAGTTGGGTTACACCACTGATGTTTCATCAATGCCTTTGTATTTTTGTGCATGCATAGAACTTGACAGGATTTTGTACATGTGCAGAATATCAGAAATGCACGGAGCAAAGCAGGCCTCAGTTCCTTTTTCATTGCAATAGTTTCTGTAGCACGGTCTTAATCATGATAACCCACTTAAGGGCAATCTTAGGACTCAGCTAGACTGGTAAAGAAAACGCGATTTATATGCATTGTATATGCGATATAACATTGTGCCACCTGATGGTGAAATGGTGTCCCATTTTTCTTTCCCTGTTTAAATTTACAACACTTTAAACCGAAGCACTTCTTTGATATGTCTAGATCCAGCCCTATTTTCACTCACTGTACAGAGTAGAATGCCCTCCTAAAGGTCAAATGACAAGATGTAAAATTTGCATCAGTTTGGGCTGTGGGTATTGTCATGAACACAGTAGGCAAGGAATAGAAATGCAATCATTTCCTCTCGTACTGTGGTCTTCAGGAGAATCCGCCTTGCTTTGCGTGAATCCGCCTTGCTTTGCGTGTGTTTGTGTAGGGTTTTTTTTTGGGGGGGGGAACACTGTTGCATTAGTTCAAAGTTATAAGCCACAACATGCCAAAAAATGGCTTGATACTAGTTGCTCCTAAGTCTCGTCACATTGCTTTAAACTGGATACAGTTATGGTTATGCCCGTTGACAGATTTGTGACTAACACACTTTTAATCTGATAAGATAAATAGAGTTGGACCATTACTCCCTTTCGGTAATGATTTTGATCCCATCAGTATTTGTCAACAGAATCTTTAAAGCCAAACATGCAGTCTGCAAGTTTACTAAAAATGCATTTCTTAACATATTGCCAATTCTGTTTGCATGTAAACATGTTAGTTTTTTGTTAACAAATATTTGATAGAAGACACAGCCAAGTAGGAAAATATTTATGAACTGGATTTACCCAGTTCCTGGATAAACAATAATTGGATAATCCAGGGTTTATTAATTTTGCTTATCTAAAAACAAACACCTCCACATGTGGACCCCTACATGTGTCATGACTTTAGTAAGGGAAGTGACCTTGATGTGTAACACTTTAAAATAAAATCCAGAATAATTGCATCATTTCTTGTTGGGAATTTTGTTTTCCTCTCGAGTATTAATTTAGAGCTGCTCTCCAAGAAGTTACTTCTTTTTGAAGAACGTAGACCACCTTGGTAATACTTCCTGAAATGTGGGATAACAAACATGTTAGGTAATAAATAAATAACTGTACCACATGGCAGATGTCCTGCCATGTGCCCACTGCCAATCTATAAACTGAAAGGGCAGTGCTTTCTGCTGATCATATTTGTATTCTTCAGTACCTTCAGTCATTGTGGACCATCAGATTCTACTGAATCAATGGATGGTCTCTGTGGGCACTTGAGCTCTTGAATCATTTCTGTCTTTCAAAGAGAGACATGACACTGAAGATGGTTTCTCAATCTGAAAAACCGCCATGAACAAGAAACACAATACTTAAAGGCAATAGGGTAGATTTGCCATTGTTCTGTCATGATGCAAATGAGGTATGAAATTGTTCTGGTGGTATGAACTGGGGCAATGATGTTGCCCTGGCATCACCTTGTGGGCCTACAGGCTGTCACTTTGGTATCGGGTTAAACTGGAAGGTCACCAAGTAGATCCAAAACAGGTTAGCTTGCTTCACAACATTGCAACTGTAGATACAAGGTGAATCTTCTGGCTGGTGCACATACCTGGTAGATACAACATAACAATGGCATATGCCACCTTCTGTGTAATAGATTATACGTTGCATAGTAAAGAAATGAGCCTCTTAAGGAAATGTATGCCATTGGAGGTGAGAAGTAATGGATATGAGACTCTAAGATTCCATCCCTTTTGGCTGCCATAAACCCAGCTATACTGACTCCTTTCATGCCAAACATTTGGTAATAAACTTGTAAATTGGGATTGCAATTGACACGGAGCATAGCGAGTCTTCCCTTATATTGCTGCACCTAGAAAGTGACATTGTGTGCATTTGCAAATTTTATATGGCAATACAGCTCCATGTTTACCATGTAGAATAGACCCCCACTTCAAAATGAAATTGGGAGGGAAACCACATGGATGTTAAAAGCTCTGCACACAGAAAACAGAAAATGCTAGGCTACAACACTTCTAACCATATTCGTTTTCCACAGACAGAAAACATTTTCCATGGTGAAGCCATCAAACATGTGATTCCCAAATGTAGTCCAAAGTGCTGGAGTCCAAGTAGGGCTGTACCAAATTATCATCATAATCATTATCACCAATCTTTGTTTATTCATCATCATATACTAAAAAAAATGTTGTTATGGTAACTCACAACAGGAGTACAGAACAAATAGAAAATAAACTATTAAACCTGAAAAATAATAAGCAAAGCTAAAGGCAATCCTATATTAAATCCCATGACAGCAAGATCACCATAAAATATCCCAACAGCAAATACCAGCAGTAGGCAAAAAGGTAAAATGAAATGCCAGGAAGAAAAGACACATCTTAGCTCGCTGCCAAAAATATGATCACACTGGCACTAGGTGGATCTCTCTAGGAAGAGTGTTTCATAGGGGAGGGGCCACTCCTGAAAAGGCCCTCTCCCTTATGGCTATATTTCTGTCAGAGAGGGTATTTGGCAGTCCTCTTTTTATGACCTCAAGGTTCAGGTAAGCACATAATGAAAAAGGCATCCACTTGGTAGCAGGGCACCAAGCTAAGTAAAGTTCTATAGGTAAAGAGCAGTACTTTGAATTTTCCCTGGAAAGTGGGAACATTTTGGATGCCAGTGCAGCCAGACTAGAATTGTAATATGTTCAGAGTAAGGATCAGGTTGTCACATCCATTTTATATACACCTGAACAGTAACTTTGTATGCTACTACTATGACTGATTTTACAGATTAAGTCAACACCTGCCAGCTACTTACATTACACCTTCTTTCTCAGGTTTCAACCACACTATTAAGGTAAATGATGTCCCAAGCTTCCGAGCGTGGGGAGTGGAAAAGCAACCCTTTAGGTTATGAAAAATAAAGCTTGATGAGTTGCTCAGTGATCCAGGATGCAGGTCATTCTTGTCTTTTGTGATGCAGGCACCCTGACCTTTTGAGAGCATGGCAGCATAAGGGGCAGGTGATGATCTGTATGGGCACTCCTGAATGCAAAACTGCTGGGTACAGGAGAGGATACTTTCGACAGCAGCAGAGCTTTGACAAAAAGCACTCCGGTCTGGCAGCCCACAGGTAGCCTGGGTTGGCACAATGGAAATGTTTTTGAAAGAACCCACGTTTTCAAGTCTTGGGAAGTGCCCCTGAGAGCTGGCCAGGGGTAAAGATGTATAATGAGCCATTATGAATGTTTCAATGGCATGGAACAAGAAACCACAGTGCAAGGGAAGAGCCAGGCAAATCATGTTTACAGGAAGGTCTCCTCTTGATAAGGCATCCCTAAATAAGTAATGATGACTGCATCAGTGGCAATGCCCTTGGGTAGCCAAGTTTAGAGATGACGCAGCATTTCATCTTAATTTGAAATCCTGAGGGTGTCGCCCGTCTCATAACCAGCAGCAGACATGTGGGAAGTGGTTAACACCTGAAAGCCAACAGAAAAACAATGTATAAGGGAAATGGGTGCTTTGTACATAATCATGCATATACCTAAGGCCAGACTGACCTACATCTGCTGGGGAGGAGAGACATCAGATGCAATAGAAAATCTATTTTATCACTGTAATGGCATATGAATATGATTCTCCCTTGTCTGAGCTTCTTATCTTCTGGATTTAAATAACCCCACATAAATGAAGTTGTATAATACCTAAGCAAAATGCAGAACTAGATATAAGGAAGAATTATAATCACAAGGTAACTTTGATGGGGAAATGCATATGTGAAGCATGAAGCCCACAATACAGGAATTTAAAATATATATATATTGGCACATACAGGAATTTTTTAAAGAATTATTTTGGCACAACTATCTGAAACTTCAAATTCTGTATTTGCATGTGGACCATGTATTTTATTTCAGCCACAGAGTTTTCTATAGTTGAGCTACATAGAGCCACAGCTTTACAATTCTATCTTTGAAGTGCAGAGACCTTTAACTCACGCAATGCCAACAACTGCAAGCAAAAATAAGAAAACCCACCTCCTTAGCATGCAAAGTAATTTAAACATGGCATTTAGAAGTATATAAACACATGGCACATTTTTGAAAAGATACTCTAAGGTTAAATACACATACACACACAACTTTAAGTTTGCAAAGCACTTTGCGTCTTACCCCGATTGTCCATTTCACGCAGCTCCTTTTAGCTCTCAGCAAAGCTGATTAAAAACATATCACCATCTGTCCTGCATGACCCTTTTCCTAGCAAATGTCTGTGCTCTTTCCGATACTATAGATAGATAACTTGGTGCATATACATATATATATACACACAATACCGTGTAATTGTTATTGATAGGTAAGTTGAGTTGTTGTTATTTATTGCATTTCAAAGAGACGACTGCTCAAACCTTTGGTTTGACAATTGGTTCAAATGGCAGGAACACTAGTTCCCGTTGCCTGGCAACCGTGGAGTTACCCCCAGTAATTCTTAGTAAACAGGCCTTGGCAGGAGGCGCTGTGGAAGGAACACTCAGGTTCCCAGGTAAAGTATCTCAGACAGTAAGCACTTTAAGTGGGATGCCAGGAAACTGTCTGCTCTCCTCATGCTTACATGCAGGACTCTTAATCGCAGCGGGGGGGGGGGCGAGTCTGAAGCACTCAGGACACAACAGTGCATATCTAATTTTAAAGCAGCAGCGTAGAATATGCCGTCAACACCAATGGGGGTTGTGGGGGGGGAGAGGTTATGTTGCTGTTGTTTTCCTCTCTCTCAACACGCTTCATGTGTGTGAGGGAAAAGCAGTGTGTCAGCACACTCTCGCATTGTTGCTCAAATTCAGAGCATAAAATATTTAATACAGCCAGTGGCAACAAATTGGTTCTTATTCCCTTCCTTTGTGTTCAGGGGTTTCCATTCCCTGTGTTTCACCTGCTGCTGCTTCAGCCACAGAATCTTCGTAGTTGTCAAAATGGCAGACAAAGCTTCTTTCCCACCAGAGGAAAGCAATACTCCAGTATCCCCCCCTGGGGGGGGAGGGGAACCCCACCACCAAATAAGTCAGGTTTCCCTGCTCACACCCACACCGTGTGTTTAAAATCCCACCACTTTAACAGCCATGGAGAATCCTGGGAACTATCATTTATTAAGGGTGCTGGGAATTATAGTTTGGCGAGGCCAGCAACCTTAACAGCTCGCCCCTATACACGAAGCCAAGCCAGAGCACAACTAAATGCAGCACAGCCATCTTCTCAGAAAAACTCTTCACAAGCTCAAGAGGTCAAGACACGAAAGCTTTAGCAACTAATCTACACTTAATGACCCACCCAGTGGTATTCAGAATATCACTCATGAAATCACTCAAGATATCCCTCAAGTAATTAAGGAACAAAAGAAGAAAAGGCACACTAATCTAGGAACTTCCTCTCTGCCCAGAACGTTGGAGGCTATACACCACACCCCTCAACAGTATTTATAGGAACTCAAACACCAGATTCTGCTCTGTTCCAGTAACAAGAAGCCGAAAGCACCAGCCTGAAGATGACGAGTGAGACCTCGTCGAAACGTCGCCCAGACACCCCGACTCTTACACGGGAAGACACCCGAAGACACCAAAACCTGCATTCCTGTACCCGTGAAAATCTACGAAAGCATATATATATATATATATATATATATATATATATATATATATGTTTACTACTTTCCAAAAGCAGCTAACATCCCTTCAACTGGTGGTCTCAATGTTGCTGAGAACAGTGTCTTTTGGCCATCAAAAGCCTGAGTAAACAGGAATGTTTTTAAATTCCTTATTAGACTTGGTCATGTGGGAGACAGATGCACCTCATGAGGAAGGGCATTGCACAAATGAGAAACTGCCACCAAAAAGGCCCTGGGTCAATAAGGCTCACACCAGGAACAGTGTTGTACACCAAAAGACCCAGGATCTGAATAATATATTATCTCACAGGGTTTTTTTACATAAAAAACCAAACTCCATCAGTAGGGCTCCTAAGGTGCAATGTTTTAGAACCAATCAACTATCACAATATTTGTATATGTTCCTTGGTTCATTTGTCAGGTGGCCCAGTAACACAACTAGTCCACATTTTAAAGGCAGTGTGGTGTTGTAGTTAGAGTGCTGGACTAGATGCAAAACCAGGGTTCAAATGTCCCAACAGAGGCTACCTTACAGGATTGTTGAAATGATAAAGTGGGGAAAGAGAGAAGAGTATATGCCACCTTGAGGTCCTTGAAGAAAGGGGGGGGGATATAAATATAAGAATAAAGAAACACATAAACTGGCCTAATTCATAGCTTCCATACTTACCTAGAAATGAGACTGGATTGCATACCACATACCATTCTAAATTTTGGGATGTGGTATTAAAAAAATAAAATACAGAAATGCATATTTTTTACAGGGGGGAAATGTGTAGGGAAATGCATACAATGCCAGCTGTCAAGATGGCTTATAATAAAAATGTAACCCAAAAATAAAACAGAAAAAGAAATGAAGAGCATAAAAGTGGCAGAATAAGTAAGCGAAACGGTGAAACAAAAAGCAGCTGGGAGAACCAAAATCAATAAAAGAAAGGGTACTGAAACATAGACCAAATATAGAATGGTTCTTCAAATATAGCCATGGAGACAGGCACACATGGCTGGGGTGGGCATTTCAGAATCTGGTTGTGGCCTAGAAGGTGATGTCATTGGTTTTGCACTATTTAAAAAAAAAATCCCAGTGTTGCACTCCCCTGCATTCCTCCTCCACTATACCACTGGATGGGAAGTTGAGGATAGAGTTTTTGCACAGAGAGACATCTGCTAGCAGCAATGGCCAATTCACAGTAAAGAAGCAAGAAGGATAATGACTTGAGTCATCTATAGACATCCCCCTTCTCACTTATTTACTTGGAATTTACTTGGCTTTCAAGGTGAGTGGAAACCATCTCTAAAACAGAGTAATTTCTGCCAACAAAGGTATAGTTAGTTAAAGCTATGGTTTTCCCAGTAGTGATGTGTGGAAGCGAGAGCTGGCAAATAGAAGGAGAAGAAATGGAGGCAGTGAGAGATTTTACTTTCTTGGGCTCCATGATCACTGCAGATGGTGATAGCAGTCACAAAATTAAAAGACGCCTGCTCCTTGGGAGAAAGGCGATGGCAAACTAGACAGCATCTTAAAAAGCAGAGACATTACCTTGCCAACAAAGGTCTGTATAGTCAAAGCCATGGTTTTCCCAGTAGTGATGTATGGAAGTGAGAGCTGGACCATAAAGAAGGCTGATCGCCAAAGAATTGATGCTTTTGAATTATGGTGCTGGAGGAGACTCTTGAGAGTCCCATGGACTGCAAGAAGATCAAACCTCTCCATTCTTAAGGAAATCAGCCCTGAGTGCTCACTGGAAGGACAGATCGTGAAGCTGAGGCTCCAATACTTTGGCCACCTCATGAGAAGAGAAGACTCACTGGAAAAGACCCTGATGTTGGGAAAGACGGAGGGCACAAGGAGAAGGGGACGACAGAAGACGAGATGGTTGTACAGTGTTGTCGAAGCTACCAGTATGAGTTTGACCAAACTGTGGGAGGCAGTGGAAGACAAGGGTGCCTGGCATGCTCTGTCCATGGGGTCACGAAGAGTCAGACATGACTAAACGACTAAACAACAACAATCTCTGGTGATTTCAAATCATACAATAGGCTCAGGTAAGAAAATGAGGGAAGTAAATGCAGCTCATCCTGGGAATGCCCACTTGACCTGAGATAATTCTGGACTGATCACATTATTCACAAAGTGATTTGATTACGAAAGGTGAGGAGAACGGGAGACCAACAGTTTGCTCCCTCCCTCTGCCTTATTGCTTTTCCATCATGATCTATCGTAGATTTTTGCTGATAATTATGGGAAATGGGTGAGAAATATAATTTCCCCACCAAATTTGTAGTGCACACATGACCTCTGGCAGCATTCCCTTTTAAATATAAGAATAATTAAAGTTGAACACCTTAATTCATAATTGATCCCTCCATCCATCAATTTTGCTTTGTATTCTGTTCACCAAATTTTACCTCTTTGCAAAATTCTAACAATGTATTTGGTATTCAGAGTTTATTGCAATATATTTTACATATATGAATAGATTGTTGTAAATGCTGAAGCACTGACCTTCAACATTTGATCTGTCCTTGCTACTTACATAACTCCTGAGGTATTGTTTCCTCTTACGGATAGAAAGACTTAACAAAGAAATTACCCAGCAGTGCATGAGCTGGATCAATTTCACTCCATCACCTAGTGCAAAATTCTGAAGACTACCTGGAACAAAAACTTGATATTTGTTATACTCTTTAGCTCCACCCTCCAATTTATGCAGAAAATGAACACGAAAAAGCTATGATATGACATGATAAAGCTATGAATTTTCGTGTCCAATTTGATTGATTTGCAGGGTTCTTTTTGTACAAGTTGCTCAATGCTAAATAATAAAACTACCAAGCATGTACATTTTTAATAGCTGGAGGGGGAGCTGGGTACTGACATCTCAGAAATAATTAATAACTTGTGTTTTAAAGGGGAGGAAATTCAGTATAAACCAAGGAGATAAATACTAAAGTAAAAATTTCTGAAGAAGCAGGAGGAGGAGGCAAATATTTTATAGACCTGTTAAGAGCCTTTTAACAGCTTTAAAAATGCCATACATCACACAGCATCTTTTAGCACCAGTATTTCCTTTGTTACTAGAGAGGCAGAGCTGAAAGTTTCTTTGAAACAACAAGCTCCTGACAACAAACCCATTCACCAATTTCTTTCCATTACTAGGTTGTATTATGAGAAGTAGGCCACTTAGAGATAACTCTGACTGGTTGCTGAGCTGGTGAGTTTTCTCCAGTCTCTCATCTGGGCTGGGTTTGGTCATAGTGCTAAAGCCATGCTTTGGCTAACTTTGACTTGCTGAATGTCCCAACAAACCACAAAGATAAGGTGCAGCCATATTTATATGATCAAACCCTGACTTACACATGTGTTCCATCCACTTGCACTGTCCCTTGATCTTGATGAAGGGAACATGCACTAGAACCACATGGGCAGTGGGTGTTAAGCAACACAACAAACTAGGATTAAGCCCAAGGCACAGATGTAACAACAAACCATTGTTTAGGGAAACCATGATTCACAAGTCAAGTTTAAACTTGTTGCCTGGTTTTCACTGGCTTAATAAACTAGAGTATACACAGGCTTTGTGAACCTGTGCTTCCTCTTTTCCTTTGTTCCTCCTTTATAGCAGGTAAACAAACCAGAAAGCTGTCTTTAACCATTGTTTAAGGGGTTATCTGCAACTTCTGTTTACTGGGCTGGCAAGTGAACACAGTGCTGCAAGCATTTCCACACATCCAGCTCCAACTCCTCAGAAAACTGAAGTCTAGAGGTGGAGATATGCTTGGGGTGCTGTGATCACTTGCCAACCTAGCCTACCAATAATTGGAGAGATCACATTAGTGAGGCCAGAGCACCTGAGATAGTAGTCCTGTAAAATCATTGCCAGGTGCAGTTAGCTGTAATTTCTCTGCACAGCCAAATCTGAGAGGCAAATGCCCAGCAAGAACATGGCCCAGCAATTCTCTTGAGCAGGAAGTGCAAAACGGTAACAAGCTCTTTGATGCAGTCAAGTGCCCAGGAGGGACTATGTTTAGGCCAGCTAACTTTTAGCAAATAAATGCTATGTTGTTAAAAAAAATATCAGTTTTTCAAAAGTGAAAGGTTTGATGTGCAACTATACATTCTTGAACTACTTTATATAGGTAGGCAATCCATGACCTAGGGCACAGGTGCAGAGCCTTTTGGATTCTGTGGATCAGATATTGTCAAGTGAATGGAGCAACCCACCTGTCAATCACATCAACATAATGTCACATAATTGACAGGAGAGAGATTGTATTACACATCTAGACTTGTGCCCAGTTCTTATTGTTAATAGTTTTATTATTATTTGGGGGGGGGGTTAAAAAATTTTAAAAATGATTGAAAGGTGGGTTGTCCCACCTACCTGTCAAAAGCCCTTGAGCTTGGGAGTTACAGCGCAGGGGCATCAGCAGCCCTATCGTTGAGCGAATTATTCACCTGATCGTTCCTTTGAAGAAATGCATGATATCGGGTGTAGGATGTGTGGACGTGGCTTTCCCCATATGGTGCCTCAAGCACACCTACACCTCAACCAAATACAAACCGCAAAACCGCATGCTTATTACAAGCATAATTCAAGCAGAGAGAGAACTCTCTTGCAGCCAAGGTGCAACTGGGTGACTTGCAACGGACAGGCTGAAGCCAACAGAACAACTTGCCATAGAGCCAGGGTGGTAGAACCAGACCCATGACCTTCACAGGCATCTTCCTCTGATCTCAGGAACCCAATACCTCCTCATCCTTCCACAGTACCTCACCAATCCAACAGCACAGGGAATGCACCAGAATAGTGCTTTGTTTAATAGCAGAAGGGAAAGCTTTCAATCTGCTTTTTGTGGGTACAAAAGAGCAACAGAGAGGAGCAGAGAGATTGTAAGCCATAGCCTTGCTGCAGCAAATTCATATTAATTGGCCAGTATCTTTGGTCTCTCTCACACCATCAGTCCCAAGCCGCTTTTAATACATCTTAAGTTCCGTTTAGGGATCTATGTGTTTGCTCCAAACGAGCAGCACCGCTGTACTCTGCTTGTCAGATGAGTTCAGTGTCTTGCATGTGTTTTGTGGCCACAACTAGTTCAGCTACATGGTATCATGTGAAACAAATACCCTTGAGAGTTTGTTCGTTTGTGCCACTTTCTGCTGTCTCATTACATTTTGCTGCTGGTGTCCTCCAATCTCAGGCATGAATGATGTTTCAATGGGGTCCCCTCAGGATCTCCACATGGCAGCATGAAGATTCCTCAGTTCTGATTACAAAAGATGAATATATTTGAGAGGAAAAGAGCACTAGCAGGCACTTTCTGTTCAAGAGCCTTATGAAGAAAATGCTCAGGGGTGAAAACGCAGGAGGAACAAGAAGATACCATCTCTTATCCATGCCGCCGGACACAGAGAGACGTTTCCTAACCCAAGGGGCCTGCAATGGCTGTATTTCTTCAGTGGCCAAGAAAGAATCCACAACTGACATTTAAGGCTGCAATCCTAGCTCATTTACCTGGGAGTATTCCCCACCAAATTCAACAGGATTTACTTCTGAGTAGCCATGGTTGGGAATAACTGTAAGAAATCAATGCACTGTAGGGATGCACTGTATATATTAATTCATCTTTATGTAGAATTATAATAGTGAAGGGATTATTCAAATAGGGTGTTAATGAAAACACAGGGGGGGACAGATATAAAGAACGAAGAAGATGGTGGGGGTTCAAAACTCTGAAAGGAAGTTCAAATGCAGGGGTTAACACTGAGTCAAATACCGGTACTCAAATCCATTTTCAGTCATATGTCTCACTGGAACATGTGAAGCATTACATAAAGGTGTGCATCTAAGCATGTGTGAAGTTCCTTATCTCACCAACAGGAACAGCCAGCTCCTGCCACCCGGGATTAAAGTGAATGGCTTCCAAATTAGTGTAACCTCTAGGCAAACAGGACTCAGCATCTCTCCTTCCACAAATGCCATGGGTGACAAAGATGAAGAGGATGCATCAGACAGAAGCCAACAATGTGTAAGCAGCTGAGTAAGCAGGGAAGCCAGAGAGGGATGGTTGGAGGAGGAAGAGTACTGAGGAAAGTGGATACGGGGGGGGGGGGGAGAGCTACTGGAAAGGTACAGTAAGGAACTCCCTGCCACACACACACACACACCTTGGCACATTGTCTAGGCTGCTGCAATGTCACAGAACTCTCTGGAAGACGAATGTCAATGGAGCCTAGAGATGGAAAATTCAATGTGGTGTGAAAAGATGCAAGGGATACCATGGGCTGAACTTCACATGTGGCCCCTGACTCTTGAAGACATGCATATCTCCTGATGGGTAGTATTCAACCAGAGTTATATTTAGAAAAGTGCATGTTGGAAAAATTGTCTGTTGATTGAGTATTCATCCTGATTTGCTTACACAAAGCTTATGCGGAGGTTAGACTATATCTGGTCTTTACTGAGCGTTCCTTCTGGTTTGTTTGTGGGATGGATACATGACAATGAGCACTCATCATGCTTATTTGCTTGCAGTGTTTATAATCCCATGCTTTTCAGTGCCTTTCCCCATCACTTTTGTAACCACAAAAATAGTCTGTTTCTTTGTTGAAGTACATTTGTTGTGCTAGGGCAGCAAAACACTTTAATCCCTCTCACAAAATCCCTCTTACTTTTAAAGTGCAAAAGTAAGTTTGCAGTATGCTTTTGAATCCCTCTCACAAAACAGTGACAGTCTGGCACCACCTTTAGAATAAATCGGCTAGAATAAATGGTCCTGCAATTTTGTCGACCTCCTTGGTTACAGAAAACTCTTTATTTTTCCAAACTTTTTTCTCATCATGGACAAATTCTTACAGGTGCTAGCTAAAATTGTCATAACAGAACAGTTCCCCACAATTCCACAGTACTTTTTCCTTCAGATTTTAGCCAGCCACTGAACAAAGAGATCACTTTTGATTTAGAGATGTTGAGGGTAGGTAGTCTAAACTGAACATCTGAGAGGCAAGGGAAAGATAATGTTTTATAGAAAGAAATGAATCCAGCCATGGAATGTTAGTTGGTGTGAATTTTGGTTCACTTTTAAGAGCCAGGCAGGACGTATTTTGTAAAGTGCTTTCGCACATAGTTGTAAATGAATGAGCTGAGACTATAATAGTAACATTCCTGCTAAGTTGGTGCCATACAAGCATTTTGTCCATATATGTATTCGCTATAGCAGCAGAAATGCAAAGTAAGGGGCTGCACCCCATACAGCCAAGTTTTTAATGCACATTATTATTCATTGGGGAACTAATAAAGGAACAGATTGTGCAGTGTAATTATTGAAAGTCACAAAAAAGAATGGAATTGTCAGCTCTGAAGCAAACATATTAATGTGATCTAGGGCAAGTAATTTAAACTCAAGTGTATCTTCTCCCAGTTGGTATGACTTTGGAAATTCGTTAATAGAACCTAGTCTTTTTGAGCAGAATCCCAAAGAGTCCAGTGCTAATCATCTGCCTCTAAGTCCCATTGATTTTATATCCAGTCAAAAACATAATGCTAAATATGTTTCAAATGTATCCCTTTGACTAACGCTTCCAGAGGTGCTGTTGTGTTATGTCTGTTGCAGCAAGAACGACTAAAAGTGATCATGGTACAGTAAACCTGTTGGCCGTTAAGATGCTCTTAGACTCTTCCTCCTCCTTCGCTGAATCTCTGCTGGAAGAATGCTCCAACACTAAATGCCCAACTTCTAATGGAGGCTAGTTAGGCCTTAGTAACAGAGATAACTTCTGTGAGAATCAGTGGAAGTCAGGAGTGCCTGGCATTCTCTGGTCCATGGGGTCACAAAGAGTCGGACACGACTAAATGCCTAAACAACAACAACACAGATAACACAGTCCTGTGTATTGGGACAATCCTGGGTACATGGGGCCAGCACCAGGGCTGCATTCACATGGCAGTGTATTATGTTCTCACGCCTTTTCTCTGTCTGCTAAGTTGCACATTATATTTGTGCATTCACATGATGTAAAAGCTACTTCTGGAACCATAATGGAATATAGTGCAAATTAAGTGGTCATTTCCGTGTTATTTGCTTCCAGGTAAAATGGAAATGAGTGGTAAACTGGCACAATATTCCACTACAGTGGTACCTTGGGTTAAGTACTTAATTTGTTCCGGAGGTCCGTTCTTAACCTGAAACTGTTCTGAACCTGAAGCACCACTTTACCTAACGGGGCCTCCTGCTGCTGCTGCGCCGCTGCCACCGCACGGTTTCTGTTCTCATCCTGAAGCAAAGTTCTTAATCCGAGGTACTATTTCTGGGTTAGCGGATTCTGTAACCTGAAGCGTATGTAACCCGAGATACCACTGTATAGTTCTGGAACTGGCTCTTACGTCATCTAGAAGATCAAAAAAAAAGTGGAAATTAACAGTTAGGGAAATGTTGTGAAAATGGAATGAACTGCCGTGTGGATGAAACCTGTGAGTAAACTCTTGAAACTCTTCATTCTTCAAAGGACCGGGAAAACTAAGTGAGAGACTTCTTTGCTCATAACAAAGGACAATGAAAGATATTAGCTAGTGAATAGAACATGACTTAGATTATGGTTGGCTATGGAGATAACAAACAGCTACTTCTTAGTGTGTCTTAAGGAATGTTGGGTGGGGGGTGGGGGTGAGTGTGGAAACATAGTTAAAACTATATGGAGGATAAATAACAGATGCCAGATGGGAGACTAGAGAAATGCCTGAGGTCAGCTGCTAAGAACACGAGGAAATCTGAAGTCCAATATGTGCAGACATTATGGTAGATGAGGTAAAGGGACATAATCCTCACAATGAGATAATATGGCCTTTTCATATAATTGGAAAAAAAAATATGACAACTTCATTCGAAATATCAAAAAAATACAGTCAGCATAAGCTCTAATATTAATAGGGTGAGCAAATATTATTATCCTATTTAATCACAAGTGATTTAATGATCCTTATCTGATTATACAGGCATCCCAAGCAACAGTATTAAAATAAATAAATAGAACATTAAAAAGGGTTTTATCTGGTAAGCTGCTTGAAAATATCCAAATTAAATGGTACCAGGAGCAGGCGGGGGAGAGGAATCCATCAATTTTAATGGTATCTAAATATTTAAAATTACTATGGGTGTGTGCACAACACTGTCCAGTGTTAATAATAAGTAGGTCTCAAGCTGCTTCTATTAATCAAAGGGGATAGTTCCATTGACTTGAATAGGAAAAAAAAGCCCTGCTGCATCAGATCAGAGGCCTATCTAGCACACCATCACAGTGGCCAACCAGATGCCAACCTCTGGAAGATGTGCCACAAATGTGTTCCTGTCAGCTTCATCAAAGACAATGAAGCAGATGAGATGATGGCTTGACTGCAAGGTGTGCAAGCCTCTTATTGACTGTGCCTGAAGACAGGAAAGAGCACATTATCATGCTTACTATGGGACAGTGATGGCTGCCATCGCAGCATCCTTAACTAGCTGTCCAGCAGAGCTATTCCAGGTGGTGAGTGGGTTACTGAATTCTGGTCCAGATAAGAAGGCCTTGGAGACCTGCTGTAACAAACATATGAGGTCCTTAGAAGGCACACTTCCTTGTATTCATGCTGAACTTGATATTGCCATTGCCAGTGGCGTAGCGTGGGGGGTGCAGGGGGGCCGGCCGCACCGGGCACAACATCTGGGGAGGGGCGCGCTCGCACTCGCAGCTCTCTGCCCCTACCTGGCTCACTCACTCTCACTGCAGTGCTGGCTGTGCGAATCCGATCCAAGCCGCTGGGTCGCCGCCCACTGTGGAGGGGGTGGGTGCCAGGCGTGCGGTGCGGAGAGAGAGCGAGGGACTATCTGGGGGAGGGACAATCCAGCGGCCACCCAGCGCAGCGCTGAGCGCGGGAGAGAACCACACCAAACCAGACCAGGCAGCAGCAAGAAGAAGCTGGCAGCGGCGGCAGGTTAGGGGTTAGGGGGCGCAAATTACTTGCCTTGCCCTGGGTTAGGGGGCACAAATTACTTGCCTTGCCCCGGGTGCTGACAACCCACGCTACGCTGCTGGCCATTGCTACACATACAGTGGGGGGGGGGGTATCTAAAGCACATACAGTGAGTCAGGTTAAATGGGATTAGTTTTGTAGTCTGATATGGGGAACGCCCTTGAAAAGACACAACCAGCCAAATGTATACTTGATCCTTGTCTTTCATGACTATTAACATCTATTCCCTGGGCAGGGTTATGGAACCTCAGGCCTGCTGGGCCTCCCCATTTGGTCCACAAGTATATTTTGGCAAAGTCACACCCATCTGCCCTACACCTGATGTCATGTATGGGACAGGCAGAGACCTGATAAGGTTTGCAGACACCGCAGTTACCTCTGCAAAACCCAACCATTCCATGATAGTCTGGTTTTCTAGACAGTTTTCACAGGTGTTTCGCAGGCTGTGCACTTGCTTGCACAGTTTGACTTTAAAACATGGGGGCAAAAAAGGGTTTCGTTGTGATGACAGCTGACTGACAGGTGGGCCCACCTGCAAAACTTGGCCTGCAGAGGATGAGGAAGATAAAGATCTGGACCACCAGCCAGATCCAGTTCCCCACCCAACAGCAGGGGATTAACTGGGTGGGATCCAGGAGTGATAAATTCCTCTTTGAAGGTGAGATGGTACCCACTGCTTTAAAAGCCGTCTCTGGATCTGTAGGTTTGTGACAAATTCTGCCCAGCTGCAAATATCTGGTCAGACAGCTCCAAGAGTGCTTGGAAGAGATGTGTTATCCAAATCTTTTTCAATTTGTCTTTCGGTCCAGTTTTGGCACAAAAAATGACCTTTTTTAGTTTCATGAATGGCCTCTGCCAAGAAGGGGCAAAGGAGAATGTTGGTCTGTGGGTTATTCTGACTCTCTAAGCAGCTTTTGATACAACTGACCATAGTATTTTGCTGGATTGGCTCTTTGGGTTAGGAATCAGGTGAACAGTAATTCAGACTCCTTATAGATCCAGTTACAGAAAACAGCAGTGAAGAACTTCTGCCTAGCCCCGTGGAAATTAAACTGTGAGGTCCTGCAAGGTCTCATCTTGTCCCTTATGCTTGTTTGTTTGTTTGTTTGTTTGTTACCTACCACCCAACTGACAGGGTTGCCCCAGTCACTCGGGGCAGCTTCCAACAAATTATAAAACCACATCAAACATGAAAAACGTCCATATATGTTATGTACTGAGTTGAATAGGATCCAAACTGCAGCAGTCTGATTGGTTCTAGAACAATAGGATTCAGAATGCAGCAGTCTGATTGGTCCTAGAACAATAGGATTCAGAATGCAGCAGTATGATTGGTTGGCAGGACCCACCCAATCATGCTCCAGATATAAGTGAATCCACAACCTGATTGACTTACAGTAGAATTCCAGAATTAGCCAATCATGTGCAGCCCATTGTGTAAATAATGTATATAAAGCAGATACTTTGAGGGGACATCCATTCATTCCTCCTCACCACTATGAGCTGAATAAAGAGCATGAAATCACTTTGAGAGAGAGAGAGAGAGAGAGAGAGAGAGAGAGAGAGAGAGAGATTTCTCATTGTTATCAGTCAGGTGAAACTGCCCAGACACAAGACTGGAGCTCAAAGGTTGTAAGGGCCAAACAACTAAGTAACTGTACTATAACTGTAGCATGTAGTTAGATAGTAGAGTGAAGCTATATTATACCTAAATATACGTGGTGTTTTATGCAATTTTATTTTCTTCTACAATGTATAGGTGCATATGGAATAGAAGGCACCATGCCAAATGCTGTGTTGTTTTGAGAAAATCTAAAGTTAACAGAGTACAGTTGTTCATTTGTGGGAGGGACTAACTCTATGGCTCAATCTCCTTCCACTGGCTCAGAGCACGAACTGTCTGCAGCAGGCAGTTTCAGCCTACGGGAATATAGATCAAGCCCAATATATTTTTGTAAAATTGACATGTTTATGCTTTAAAGCTATTTTCACTCTTCACAATTGCCCTTTATAGACAATGTAACAACTAAATGCATAGTCTTTTTCAGCTCTAATTTGACCTACCCAATGTTTGTGTGAGTGTGTATGTGTTTAGGAAAAATATAAATGCCAAGTAGAGCTTTAGATTAATAGGCACCATATTGGTAATGTACAAATCACTTTTAACAGCCACTATCACTGGGGGGTGGTGGTGGAAGGAGCTTGCTAACTGCTCTTTAATTAAGTACACTAAATGACCTTAAGGGGATTAGTAGTCTTGTCTGATAATCAATAAGCATGGCAAGATTGCTGTCCCATAAACTGGGGCTGGAGAACAAAATTAATCTGTGCAGATTAGTTCTCCTGGTCTGCTTTGTTTGCTGAAGACTGGTTCAGAATAGCTGTGGTGGAATTCATTCATCAGAGCTGCAACAAAATCCTTTTGCAAATATGGATTCTCATTTCTCACCCGAGCCTGAGTAAGAACAATGCAACTCAGGAACAAGGGCGAAAGAGTATCTGTATCAGCAACACCCCTCCCCCCCCAATCAAGCATGAAGCCTCATTAATGAATTGATGGGATGGATGGGCACTAGGTGGGGCAGCCTTGTGCCCTCTTTTACAGAAGACAGTCCTCTATGTGAAGGGTGGTGCTGTGGTCTAAACCAGTGTTTCCCAACCGGTGTTCCGCGGCACACTACTGTGCCGTGAGACATTGGCTGGTGTGCCGTGGGAGGGAGGCGGGTGAGTCGGGCGGTGAGAGGCGGCGGCGGCGAGGATCCGCGTCGAGCCGGGGGCGGCTCCGCGGTGGTGGTGCCGAGCGGCGGGGCAGCGCGTGCAAAAGGGAGGAGCATGAGACAGTGGAGGAGGAGGAGGCCGGCATGTCCGGGCAGCAGCAGCAACAACAGCAGCAGCAACTCCCGGCGACGGCTCCTCAAGCCCCGCCGCCGCCCCCTCCTCCGCCCACTATCGCCGCCACCACCACAACAGCCGCCGCCGCCTCAGTTGCCGCCGTCCCTCAGTCCCTCGCTCTGCTGCCTCCTCCCACCCCCAAAGCTTGGAGGTTCCCCGGCAAGGGGGAGGGAAAAAACTTTCATTTTCGTGCGTCCCTCCCGGCGTGACGCTGCACGCTGACGTCACGGGGCTGTGCCGCGGTGGTGTGCCGCGAGATTTTTTTCCTTAAACAGGTGTGCCGTTGCCCAAAAAAGTTTGGGAAACACTGGTCTAAACCACTGAGCCTCTTGGGCTTGCTGATTGGAAAGTTGGCAGTTTGAGTCTGTGTGATGGGGTGAGCTCCTGTTGCTCTGTCCCAGCTTCTGCCAACCAAGCAGTTCAAGAGCACACCAGTGCAAGTAAATAAATAGGTACTGCTGCAGAGGGAAGGTACATAAACAGTGTTTATGTGTGCTCTGGCACTTGTCATGGTGTCCCGTAGTGCCAGAAGCGGTTTAGTCATGCTGGCCACATGACCTGGAAAGCTGTGTGCAGACAAACACCAGCTCCCTCAGCCTGAAAAGTGAGATGAGCGCTGCATCCCATAGTTGCCTTTGACTGGACTTAACTGTCCAGGGGTCCTTTACCTTTTAACCCTCTATATGAAGGGCGGTCAGGAAACACCTTTGTATTTTAAAATGTCTCTTATTGAAGGGCTTCCAGTCTGTTCTGAAGATTAAGTACCATAAGAAGGGGGAGCTAGGCCACAAAGCAATAGCTATTGGGCACCCTTTATCCATTTAAAAAACAAGTAACCTTGGCAAGGTATGAATTCAGCAGTCTAGTTAAAATGTTGCAGCTTGACGTGCAAGTAGACACCCCCCCCCCCGGCTATTTCCCAAAAAGAATCCCACCTGTGGACTGTATTTTCTCTTCATATCCCAAATATTATCTAAATACCACCGTTTATTAGTTTCTAATATTCACTAGCAGACTCTGGTATCCCATCTATAACTGCATGTTTGCATTTGGACTTGGGGGACACACTTGGGTTATCAGGCCTCAATCCTGCATTTCCGCAACAATGGCCCTACTTTGGTCTGTGAGCTGTTGGAAGGTGTGCAGTGAACCCAACTTTTCTCCTTTTCCATCACCCATCAGTGAGGGGCATGTGTGAAATACAAAAACAAAACAGAAACAGTTTCGTTTTGAAGACAGGATGTCTGTAAAACAGTGTTTATTACCTGGAAAGCCATAACAAGGTTCATGCAAACTTAGGCAGTATTGGGCTCTCACTCCCCAAGAGATCAGTCCTATCATGTGCCTTCAGCCTCTTTATGTCAAAGGACTTCTGGGAGCTGATTTTACAGCAATGGCATGATATAATAGAGAGCAATTAATGCTGTATCGAACATGTCATTTTTACCCAGTTTTATTCAATTTAATTAATTTGCTCAAATTAAACAACTCTGGTAGAAAAGAAAGAAAGAAAAAGAATGTAGATCTGCTGATTTTTCCTGACTCTATAAAGATGTATGAAAAGTTGGATATAAAGTGCAAAGAATGTGCATGAGAGATAGAGAGAAAGTCAACAGAGAATCTTAATTCAATTTGCTGAATTGTTTTAAGGCATATTGCTGGTTTATTATTCAAGTGTATCGTGCTCAAATAGGCATACATATTTCCAGGCCCACTTTTAATGCTGCTTTTAATGGTTTGGAACCAGGTTACCTCCTCCCACATATGCCTATCTGAACCCATAGATCTTCTTTTGAGGTCTTGCTGTCCAGGCCAAGTGAAGTGAGGCAAGTGCTTACTAAGAGGGCCTTTTTGGTAGTGGCACCATGGCTATAGAATAGGCTCCCCAGAGAGGCTCGCCTGGCACCTTCTCTATGCTCTTTTGGGTGCAAGTAATTAAAACATAATTTAAATTGTGTTTTAAAATCTAGGCTTTAAATTTCTTATACCATTTGTGTTTCAGGGGAAACTTTTTTGCTTGTCCTGTTAATTTTAATTATATATTTTCTAATATAGTTTTGTTTGTAAGCCACCCAAGTTATATTTATTGTTGGGCAGCTATATTAGCTTATTAACAATTATCAACATTGATTCTAAACATTTTTATGATTATATTAGTATTCTTCGAATCAATATATGTTGTATATAAAGATTTTCAACAATTCTTTAACCTTTTATACTTACGTGTAAATTTCCCTTCACTAGCAATCCACAAACATGCTACTATTGATTGCTGCTTAAGGGAAAATTCTTCTTTTTTGCTTGTGTTATAAAAACATATTACAGCTGTGTTTTTTAGGTTCCTTCTTTTGTTCTTGTGAAAAGGTTTTGTGGCGTGAAGTACAGGAGAATGACCTTAATCCTTTCACACTGGGAGTTTGGAGTTTCTTCCCCTAAATCTCCTGGTTATAAGAGAGAACTCATTTGTATTTAAGATACAATAAGAGCCTCACAGAAATTCATTTACTGGTGCATTTAGTAAAGGAGCATCTATTCATTTTGGTCCTGGTCAGCCTTTTTTTGTTGAAAAAAAATTATAGTGATGTAAATCACTGTGATAAGTATGTGAATTGCCAGTATAAGCACACTTTAATCTATTATTGAAACCCAAACTCTACAATTCTATGATTCCATGCTTCTAGGATTGTTGCCTTTTAGAAGCAACAGGGTTCCAAACTGTAGAAAAATACAAGTCCCGAAACTCTACCCAAAAATCCAAAAATGGAATGAAAATGTATGCAAAATATTAAGTATGGATAAAAGTCAATTGGACTTTCACATCAGCTAATTCTGAATTTAATGATGATTTTAGAGGGAAATGGCACCCAGTTCTAAACATGATCAACTCTGTTTCCTGGAAATACAAAAAGCTGCTTAGGTTCTCTTCTTTCGCTATTTAAAGAAGGCAACAATAGATCACATTTAGCACTGTCTACTTCCCTTTATACATTACATAGTTACAACTGTTGTTAAAGTTATATAAAACTTGGAATAATCAGTTTTGTAAATCTGTAGAAGGCTTATAGCTTCTAGGTTGCTTCTCCTCCCCATTGACTTCATTTTGCCAACAGTCCCTCACATTGTAGACAGTCCTAGTGAAGCTGTGAAAAGATTAGACAGAGCACATGGTACAGTGAACTGGATAGAGTGTTAGGAGTGTGAGTTTAATGCTGTTACTGTTAAAATAGTTCCCTATTAACTCCTTTCATTTCCACCATTAGCACAATTGGGAAAACCAATAGATTATTCCCAAATGGTGCTAAAAACAAAGCTAAACTGCAGAGTGACTTCACTGCTTTTATACGAAGTATATACATGAGTAGTGGCTCTTCCACTAGGCAAGCTTAGGTTGCTTCCGTGTTCGCATTTACAGCAAGTCACAGCTGATAGTTTCCCTCCCTTTCAACGCTGCCTCCTTGGTTCTGAATGTCCATGCTTCTAGGTTTGTGGGAGAGGAATGAGGGAAGGTTCACCTAATACAGTGATACCTCTGGTTATGAACTTAATTCGTTCTGCAGAGCCATTCTTAACCTGAAACCATTCTTAACCCGAGGTACCACATTAGCTAATGGGGGCGCCACGCTGCCAGCATGCAATTTCTGTTCTCATCCTGAGGTAAAGTTCTTAACTTTAGGTACTACTTCCGGGTTAGCGGAGTCTGTAACCCGAAGTGTTTGTAGCCTGAGGTACCACTTTACCACACAGTAAGACAATGGTATGAGATCCCACAGGGCATGGAATCAAGTAGGAACAGAAGGAGCTGGCCTACTTGTGAGATCATGTGAGTGATGGAGGCCCAGTAAGGAGCTAAAGCCGTCAGGCCAGATGCAATGGGGAAAGAGAATCTGCCAAACCAAAAAGATCCATGATTCAACTTCAGAATCCATGTTTGGCCAAGAAGGGCCCAGCAGAAGTTACCAAGTGTGTATGATATGTTCTTAAGTGCTGTCAATATTTTTGGTGACTGAAGGACAAGGATACACCATACTGTTTCCTGTAGGTGTCACACAGTGGCTTTGGAGATAAGTACATGGTGCATGGGAGGAGTGCTGATTGGACAGCAGCATCCCTTTGCATGAGGACTGAGGCTCTGCTGAAAGAAAAGGCATTGGCCCCACCCTCATGGACTTCTCAAGTACTTGTTTTTGATTGTATCTGATGAAGCACACTTATAGCATAATATTTAGTAGTAGTACAGTCGTACCTTGGATCCCAAATGCCTTGCGAGTCAAACGTTTTGGCTCCCGAACACCGCAAACCCGGAAGTGAGTGTTCTGGCTTGCGAATGCTCTTTGGAACCCGAATGTCCAATGGGGCTTCTGCAGCTTTCGATTGGCTGCAGAAGCTTACTGCAGCCGATCAGAAGCCGCGCTTTGGTTTCTGAACATTTTGGAAGTCAAACAGACTTCTGGAACAGATTCCGCTCGACTTCCAAGGCAGAACTGTATTTATTACATTTGTTATTCACTGTATACAAAAGAAAAAGTATCAAAGCAGCTTAGCCAGATAAGATATAGTTAAATAAGGACTTCTCTTAAGTATATTGCTTTTGTATTTGTATGAACCCAGTGGTACAGTCAAAATAGAGCAACAGGATATTTTCCCTATGTTGTAATATCATGATACAATATTGAGAGACAATGTGGATCATTTAGACCTGAGATAATTGTTGATGATTTGGTCTGGTTTCCAAGCATAATTTGAAGTGTCAGCTTTGACCTATAAAGCCCTGCACATCATGGGACCTCAGTATCTGAAAGATCTCTTCCCATATGCATGTAGGCCCTTCTCTGAGTGCCTCAATAATAAATGGTATCTATGAGGGTGAGACAAAAGTGGAAAGGACCTAACAGAAGCAGAAGACATCAAGAAGAGGTGGCAAGAATACACAGAGGAATTATACCAGAAAGAAATGCATGTCTCATACACCCCAAGTAGTGTGGTTGCTGACCTTGAGCCAGACATCCTGGAGAGTGAAGTCAAATGGGCCTTAGAAAGCACTGCTAATAACAAGGCCAGTGGAAGTGATGATATTCCAGCTGAACTATTTAAAATTTTAAACGATGATGCTGTCAAGGTGCTACACTCAATATGCCAGCAAATGCAGCAGTGGCCAGAGGATTGGAGAAGATCAATCTACATCCCAATCCCTAAGAAGGGCAGTGCCAAAGAATGCTCCAACTACCGCACAATTGCACTCATTTCACACACTAGCAAGGTTATGCTTAAAATTCTACAAGGCAGGCTTAAGCAGTATGTGGACCGAGAACTCCCAGAAGTGCAAGCTGGATTTCGAAGGGGCAGAGGAACCAGAGACCAAATTGCAAACATGTGCTGGATTATGGAGAAAGCTAGAGAGTTCCAGAAAGACATCTACCTCTCCTTCATTGACTATGCAAAAGCCTTTGACTGTGTCGACCACAGCAAACTATGGCAAGTTCTTAAAGAAATGGGAGTGCCAGATCACCTCATCTGTCTCCTGAGAAATCTCTATGTGGGGCAAGAAGCTACAGTTAGAACTGGATATGGAACAACTGATTGGTTCAAAATTGGGAAAGGAGTATGGCAAGGCTGTATATTGTCTCCCTGCTTATTTAACTTATATGCATCATGAGAAAGGCTGGGCTGGATGAATCCCTAGCCGGAATTAAGATTGCTGGAAGAAATATCAACAACCTCAGATATGCAGATGACACAACCTTGATGGCAGAAAGTGAGGAGGAATTAAAGAACCTTTTAATGAGGGTGAAAGAGGAGAGGGCAAAATATGGTCTGAAGCTCAACATCAAAAAAACGAAGATCATGGCCACTGGTCCCATCACCTCCTGGCAAATAGAAGGGGAAGAAATGGAGGCAGTGAGAGATTTTACTTTTTTGGGCTCCATGATAACTGCAGATGGAGACAGCAGTCATGAAATTAAAAGACGCCTGCTCCTTGGCAGAAAGGCAATGGCAAACCTAGACAACATCTTAAAAAGCAGAGACATCACCTTGCCAACAAAGGTCCGTATAGTTAAAGCCATGGTTTTCCCAGTAGTGATGTATGGAAGTGAGAGCTGGACCATAAAGAAGGCTGATCGCCAAAGAATTGATGCTTTTGAATTATGGTGCTGGAGGAGACTCTTGAGAGTCCCATGGACTGCAAGAAGATCAAACCTCTCCATTCTTAAGGAAATCAGCCCTGAGTGCTCACTGGAAGGACAGATCGTGAAGCTGAGGCTCCAATACTTTGGCCACCTCATGAGAAGAGAAGACTCCCTGGAAAAGACCCTGATGTTGGGAAAGATGGAGGGCACAAGGAGAAGGGGACGACAGAGGACGAGATGGTTGGACAGTGTTCCCGAAGCTACAAACATGAGCCTGACCAAACTGTGGGAGGCAGTGGAAGACAGGAGTGTCTGGAGTGCTCTGGTCCATGGGGTCACGAAGAGTCGGACATGACTAAACGACTAAACAACAACATGAGGGTGAGCGCCTTTTCAGTGGTGGATCCTTGGTTGTGAAACACTTACCCCAGAAAGGCTCATCTATTTGCTGTTTTAATGTATTTTCAGCTACAGGTAAATACTTAAATACAGTGGTGCCCCGCAAGACGAACGCCTCGCGAGACGAAAAACTCGCAAAACGAAAGGTTTTTTCGTTTTCGAGTTGCCTCGCAAATCGAATTTCCCTATGGGCTTGCTTCGCAAAACGAAGCTTGCCCCGCAAGCTCCAGGGACAGCGGGAAGCGCAGCGCATCTTCCCCGCTGTCCCCGGACCTCTTTTGAAGCAAGGGGCGACAAGGGAGAGAAGCGATCTTCTCCTTTCTGCCCCTTGCTTCAAAAGAGGGGACAGAGCGGCGCTTCCCCTCTGTCCCCGGACGCTCTCCATAGGAATGCATTGATTGATTTTCAATGCATTCCTATGGGAAACCGTGCTTCGCAAGACGAAAAACTCGCAAGAAGAAATAACTTGCGGAACGAATTAATTTCGTCTTGCGAGGCACCACTGTAAAAAAAGTAAGTCTAAGCCTTTTAACATTTTAAATCATGAACTGTATCTAAATACTGTGATCTCCATTTTATGGTGGCTTAGAATATTGTTCCACCTCTATGAAGCTGTTTTTGTAGCTATTGTGAGGATGTGTTTGTGGCTGTTGGAGTGAAATGATATTCATTCTGCTTTGCATGTCATGCTTTATAAGAGTTTTGCACTGTTCTTGGCGCTTTGCAGGCTGCTCTCTGTGTTGCGTTGTGACTGCTGTTTTACTGGATTTCTTTTAAATTCTTTTTAATGGTTCGTTAGTCAAAGAACTCTAGTTACGCTACAACTTAATAAATACAAATTTGGCACAACAAATAAATAAATTTATATCCTGCTTTTTTTGTAACGGTGTCTACTCAAAAGCGGCAATGTTGTTGTTTTATGACCTAATTTCCTCTGAAAGCCACAGCGAAGTGCTGTCCTTTCTGTGCATCTCGAAGGCCTCCCATTTTTATGGCCCAATTAATTATTAATTTGACTCTCATCTGCAAAATCGGAGGGAGTCCGTGTCCTTCCAGGCAGCGCTCGCATTCGCGCGGTGCCATCGCATTCCTGCAGCTCTGCTTTCACCTACTGTAATTTCTCTGCTAATAAAGAATATTTAAAAACTGGCCAGGAATCCTAAATTTGAAAAACTCGCTGTTTATTTCAGTTCCAGAGAAATGATAATGCAGTCCTTTTCCAGATTTAATTTAAACAGGAACAGGCAAAACAAATCTCTGTGGAGGGCATTTGACAATAATAAAATATTTCTCCCAGCGGGTGAGCTGGTAGCAATTGTATTGTTGCCATCAAAGCTCACGTTGCAGCAGGTCATTACCATCATAACAAGCCCTTGGACCAACTGGCATGGGCATGCAACATTGAGCTCCTGATGGGCACATTATTTCAGACCTTTAACTTCACAGAGAACAAGACAAATGCTCCTGGGAAAGGAGGATTATATTTTAAAATTCCTTTCTCCCTCCTCCCCCCTCCCCCCTCCAGCCTCGCTTAATAATAAGATGCCACACGTAATCAATTGAATGCTTCTTGCTTTCTGTATATTAACTGATTTTAAGAAAACTGAAGGTTGGGTATTTGAGTCTTGTGGAAGAACGGCTGTAAAGCCTAATAAAAGGATAAACACTGCTCATGTCTAAGACGTCTCAGTTCACAGCGCACATGAAAGCAAAGCACAAATAAAATAAAGGGGGAAAGTGGGCAAATAGCAACAGGATTCCTATTTTTGGTGTTCAGGTGAAATTTTAAGAGTATGCTGTAGGACAGAAATAGAGAGGCTGTGGCTGTATACAATTGTTGGGCTGCAGCTCCCAACAGTCCTACCCAGCACGACCAACGGTCAAGGCGGATGGGAGCTGTAGTCCAGCAATATCTGGAAGGGCAACAGATTTTCCATCTTTGCTATGAGTACGATTTGTTCTCTTCAACATTTTTGCAATTTAGATACTGCTATGTAAGTCTTTCCCGACTGCTGGCATCAGTAGCTCAAGCTGCCAATGGTCCTTCCCAAGTCACCAAGCTCATCTTCCACATTTTGGTAACGCAACTGGTCACCACATTTTGGTAACCACATCCTTGGCCCTTGATAAAGGGCTTCTTCACAGACCGGTATGTACTTATAACTGAGCTGACATTTTCCAGCAGGAACTTCTAGTTCAAACTGGGGGTGTGGGGTCGAGACTAAAGGAGCACAGCATATCTCTCTTTTTTAAAATTTACTGCCACCAGTTTCAGTTCTCCCAAGACTGCCATTTCCCTCCTCGAAAGCTGCTATCATAATGATGCTACATGATGACTGCGTGACATCCTGGACCATTTGGGTATAAAAATGGCAAGCACTAATCATCGGGCACTTGGAGAAATACCAATAACAACTCTGGTAAGGCCTTATTCCATTCTTCTTTGCTGAGGTGCCCCCTATTTTACCACCTGCAAATGGGGTGTGGCAATATGTGTCGCGTGTGTGTGCGTATTTGTCTCTGTTTTAATTTAATATGCATTTTACATTTTGATTTTACTTTACAATATGTTTTAAGTTATTGCAAGCCATTCTGTGGGTCCTTATGGTTCAGAAAGCAGAATATAAATCAAATGAATGAATCAGTGTGTCTCTCTTTGTTCTCAGCAGGTTGCCAGCCACTTTAGCCATGTATGTTCAGTAGGGAGGCTTGGCACTAGGTGCAGGGAAGGTTAGTGACAGATGAAAATCAGTAGCATCTTGCTGAAATGAACATTTCTCAGAGGGCTAGGCTAGATTCTTGCAATATGCCTTCTGCAAGGGGTATTTTTGTTGTAGGGACATATCAAGTGATCTCTACAAAGTGGACTTGAGTGGGAATGATTGTGAATTCAGTGGTCGGTCTTGAAATCAGATGGAGTCACAGAATGCCAGTAGATTTCAGGATCTTAAATTTCTGCACAAAACCACTTGTAACTGTGGTGCCTTTGCTTCATATTTGAAATGGACTCCTCTGTTTACCAATGCCAGGGGCTACTGGGCACTGGGTACAGTATTACTTAACTGCCTCTCTTGGATTTTTGCAATGCTGTTAGGTTTCATGGGGGAATGTGTGGTTTCCTTTTCCAAATCTTGGAAAGCCCTTGTTGCTTTTCAGCACAATATTTTGCTCCTCTGGGGAAATGGTGTTTGAGCAAGCAGATGCTCACTGGATCCATTCAGACACTCATAACAGATATCAGTTACCAAGAGGATTTTGTAAATTGACAGCTGTGTATGACAGGCAGTGTTTACCCTGCTAGTCCTGGTTCCTTTATTTGGACTAGTCAAAAAATATAAGAGTATGCCACAGTCCCAATACGGTTTTTATGTGTCAGGACTGTTGAATCAGTGCACCAAAGACCCAAGAAAAGCCACCTGCTGTCACTGCATGGCTCGGGGCTATGATATATACAGTGGTACCTCGGGTTAAGTACTTAATTTGTTCTGGAGGTCCATTCTTAACCTGAAACTGTTCTTAACCTGAAGCACCACTTTAGCTAATGGGGCCTCCTGCTGCCGCCGCACCGCCGGAGCACGATTTTTGTTCTCATCCTGAAGCAAAGTTCTTAACCCGAGGTACTATTTCTGGGTTAGCTGAGTCTGTAACCTGAAGTGTATGTAACCCGAGGTACCACTGTATAGAGTTTCTCCGATTCAAGCCACAGCACAGAAAAGGCTTGCTTCATGCAACCATTTTGTTAGCATGCATTTAAAGATGATCAATGCAGCCTAATTCCATGGCTAAGCCTGGAACCTCAGTGAAATGGGTTTTGGGATTTGGGGAATCAGCCGAGAGAGTCTACACCTAGGAAACAGTGAAAAGAACACGCATGTACATATGATAAAATGCATGAGGCAAATGATCAGCATTTTTTTAGAGGGCAACTAGCAATCAGGTGCCAAAAATCTGGGATACTTTTTATAGGAGAGAAACAGAGCATGGAATAAAATGGCAGTAGTATAGTAATAACCCAATTTTATACAAGTTCATTCTGAAGTAAGTCCATTTGGCATCTGACCCAACAAAGCACATGTGCAACAGCTGGAAATTGTCTTGCATGAGTGGAGGTCAGTTTGCGTGTCTTTGTGTCCAACCCTTACTAATTGGGTGGGGAAGAAACCACTCCTTCCCCCTTCAGTCTCTCCCCCCCCCCTAGAAGATATGGTTAATTGTTACATCTGAATGAATAATTGGAAGCAAGCCATGACATGGGACTAATCTGAAGTGAGTTTGCATTATACTGAAAATATCAAATATTATGTGGGCCTGCACCAAGTAAGTTATGGCCAAAGAGAGAAAAAGTTGCACAGCAAGTTAAACCAAGGTTTCAGCAACAAATAATAATGATCACAAGCCATTGTTAAGTATTACATCTGGGCTGGGCATGGGTGAACAAAAAACCCCAGTCAATAATAGTCCTAATAGTGTCGTGAATTCTTAAGAACAAAAGAAAATATTTTAGGGAATTTCTTTCTAGTAACTCCTCCAAAAATCACGTGCTACAGTCTACTTTTTTTGTCATAATTTGGAATCTCCGTGTAGACATGTTTTATGAACGCAATATACCAATACCCAAAGGGAACCTGGTGATTTATCTTAATAGTGGAAGGGGTGGTGGAAAAACAGGGGCAGGGGCTGAATACTCCATTGTCTTTAGAAACCTTTGTGTCATACGACCTCTCTAGGGACTACCTAGCACTGAAGGTGAGAAACATGTTGAGCAAACAAATGACAAAATACTATCATGACAGGCTAAAAAGCAAAATTAGTGGTTTTTATGTTGATTCTAAAAAAAAGTCTTCTAGAAGCAAAAGTTGACCCTGTGGCAAGAAGGTACCACCTTTCTGACTCAAGCCAGAGATGCTGTTTCCTGATACATTTAAATCAAGGCTCAGCTATGGTCCTGGAGAATTACTAATGATCATCATTAACACCAATCTATATTATCACTCTACTAGCTTTTTGGCTTGCAATTCATAAATGCTGTTGCAAATAAGATCTTATTTTATTTTATTTTTAAAAAGGTTATCCAATTTGTAAAATAAATGAATAAATCACATTTTAGGAGTGGAATGATGACTATAGCTGTTGATGAAGAAAGCAAATAGCCCATTGAAGACAGTAGTAATATGATCTCAAAATTGCAGGGAACTTTTCTTTTATGACACTGACTGAGAGGTAATGATTTTCGGTAACGTGGCTTGATGTGGAGATGTTTTAAGATTAAATAAGTGCTTGTCAGAATGAATTATAATGTGTTAAGGGACAGTCTGCATATTCAGGTGTATGCAAAATGACTACACCACCCTGAAATTCATTTTGACAAGTCTTTATATAGCATGTAGCCATGTGGCTACATTAGCTGGAGGGCGTAGATCCTTAGAGCTCTACTAAAGGTAGGGCTTATTGATTTGATTTCGGGGGGGAGGGGGAGCAAAACAAAAGCCACAACGCACAAAAAAATTTAAAAGCAATTAAAAGTGGAAGCTTGTTTAATATTGCTCTACCATCATCCTGAAAGGCATAATAATTTGAGTTACACATCTGAACTGATTGGAGTTACAGAACCATATCTCCTTTTTGCATTTAACAATATATACAATATAAAATAAATACATTTACACAAATGGACATTGGTTGGAGCACACAGTATGATACACATCACAAAAATATACAGTTGATTGCTTTACAGATGTGAAGCCCATCTACAGCTATAGACATGATTTTTTTTTCATTTGTGTTTTTTACTAGTGGTTATTATGCAACTCCTGGATTATAATAAGCAGCTTAATTCAGTTTCCCCCCCTCTTTTGCGATCTTTGCACAATAAGACTGCCATAAAGTGTTTTCCTAGGCAGGTAAACAGAGACGCTTAAATAATTAAAATACAATTACCAACACCCATTTTCTCTTCCATAAGAAAAATAGCAGTTTTAATTTTTTATATCTTTTTATGTTAGCATTTAAATGCAAAATAGTGGAATAAATACAACAATCTGATTTGATTGAAACAAATGTGTAACTTCCAGGAGTCACACAATCATATTGCTTTAAATAAGGAGAAAGAAATAACAGTAAGAGGAAAGAAAATAGCCTATTAGAAATTTCTTCTGCACATTGAACTGAATGGGGGAGCCACACAAGACCATAGAGCTCTTACACATACCCCTTTCATTTCAATGGCTTGTGCAGGAGAAATTCCATCTGGATCAATTCCTCTAAATGAAATTTGTTATGCTAAAACACCTTTTGAAATCTTCCCCAATACTTCACAATAAATAAGTTAAAATTTCATTCAGCAAGGTTTAAGATGAATGTTATTCTAATGCCTGTGCAGTGTATCTGTGTTTCAGTTAACAATTGTACAGCCACGAGATATTTGTTCATTGCAGCTCTAAAAATTACTGAAAACCAATAGTAAAAAAAAATTGCACTGTGTTCCTTTAACACATTCCAGCTTTCTTAAGTCTTTGTATGCTTTTCTTTTCTGAGTGTGTTGATTGGCTATTGACCCTGAAAACCCAAGTTCTTCAATGCGATACAGCAAAAACAATATTTATATTAGATATTTATATATACATATATAGTGTAGTTGAACAGTAGCAACTTAAACCCTGCACAAATTTTCTGGAAAATAATTATTCTGCACTCTTACATATATAAATAATTTTATAGAATCAGCACCATTTCCCTCCCCCGCCCCCAGGAGTTGTGAGGTTTTGCCATTTTTCAAAAGGGACGTGCCAATTTCCAAACTCCTATCACGCTATTAATTTCAGGTTATTGGCCAACTGAATGAATTGCTAATGATGATTTATCTAGGACCACACGACAGTCACTTCTCTACTGAGAAAAACACAATCTACAAGAGAATCCCATATAGCTAATGAGAGATATACAGTATTTCTAGCACAAGGTTGATGTATCATCAGCCTGTTGTATTTTGTTTAAAGCACACGAGTAGCAATAATTTTGGAAACGTGTCTGCATTAAAAAAAAAAGGTTTTGCAACAACACAGAGCAAGTTAATAACAACATCTGAGAGATGATTGGATGAAAGCTATATTTACAGCGTTTAAAAATTAGACTTATCTATAATCTTGAAATATTCAAAGTTTTATTTCTAAGCTATACATAGGTATTCTATAATAAACTGTTACAGAAATTATCCCTTGTTTTGAAAATATTATGATTTCAATGTGTATTTGTCCATAATGAGTACTTGGTTGGATTTTTTTCCCAATTTCTTAATTATTACTAGGAAGAACCTTATTATCAGAAGGAATAGAATATACTACTGAAGTCTCCTGAGGAATTTTACATCCAATATTGTCTCTAATTCTACCCTGTGTCTATAAGCACACGCCACAAGAATCCAAACACCACAAGAACAAGACAACAGTCTTTGAATGCAACAGAAAAAATTCCAAAAAGCACAGCAAACATGAAACATTGAAAAGCTGAACTACATTTCTTTTGTTTGTTAGGATTACAATTTTAATTACATTTGTGTACATAGAATAAGGTTGTTCACATAGTACAGGGAGCAGCTACTAACACTGGTACATTGGTATAGCATTTGATGGAGGTTATTGTTTATTGGTTATTTAGCGACTGTAGTTTTCTGGGGGCATCTAATTAGTTTATACATTAGATTACACCTCTTAACAGTCTTGAAATCGACCAACTTTTATGCTGTGACAACACTGGTTGAAAAAGCAGGTATACTGGTTAGGCTGTTTGTTTAAAAATGGCAATCTACCCAAAATAATATTTTTTTACAAATTAATAAATAATGGGTACTAGGTACTAGTGCTAGGTTCTTGAATTTGGTCAGAGGCTGACTATTCTGATATCTGATTCTGCCTTATTGCTAGTTGCAGTGGGTTGAACTTTGGAATAAAGTCTGCAATTTTGTAAAGACAAGCCATATTATTAATTAACACACAGTATCATGTAGCAATTGTACCTTGGCCGTACAGAAGCACTTACTAACTTTTTTTTTTTTAATTCCTATTTGACATGGCATCTTAACATGTTAGACTACTCTGATATACTGTAGGTGTAATCTAATCCTTTGTTTCAGTGAACACTTAAGATATAAATTGGAGCTCATGCGAAGAACGAGATGTCTTAGACCAGACTGGCACACAACATAAATTGCATCCGTGATAATATGCACCTTCCCTTCAACTATTGCTTGAGTAAGATAAATTCCCACGTTAACAAATGGCTGAAAAGTGGTAAAGCTGGTAGAAAAAAATCTTCTGTTAGTAAGAAGAACCAAAACATTTGTTTTTTTAAAAAAATCTTCCTTCAGGATTCATTTGTCCTTCATTAACTGTTTGTCATTGTTCAAGCCAGCACAAAAAAATGCAGTATTTATTTATTTATCTTTCCTCTTTAGTATTGCATGAATGAATAAAGCTCAAACTATTCCCTGAAAAAGTTACATCGTAGCTAACCTAAGAAATATCTGGAAGACTTGAAAAAACAATTAAGGAATCAAATGGCTGTAACTGATCTAGATGGAAATGCAATGATAAGAAGCAGCCAATGCGTCGTCATCGAAGTCGTCTAATTAGAGGCTGCTCTTGTGAAACCTAATACTGCATTCAGTCAGTTCATCGTGTTGTACTGTACTGCTATTTACGATGGTTCTCTTTTGATTCCTTTGTCATTGGGGTATTGTGGTTCGTAATAAGTTCACTGGCATCCATATTATGGATTTCAATCCTTTGGCAGGCCTGGCTTCCATCTCTCTTCTATTAGAGACCTCTTTTTAAAAGATTCAGCAGCATAGGGTGTGGGGGAGAGAAAACGAAAAAGAAAAACCAGAACGGTAAAAAGAAGAGAGAAATCAAGAAAGGGAAACTGTGTCGGAGAAGACACGGAATAGAAAGAGCTGCTGCTTCTCAGTCTTGCTGCGACGTATCACTGCAGTCATTTTAGTTTCCTTAATTTAGATGCTAAAGTTTCTTTGTCGTGGTTTTCCTGTTTATGGTTTTCCCTTTCATTAAAATTCCAGCGTGCATGACTGGAAGGCCCAGGATGCTTTAGTCAGACCTTGGCCTCCAGCATTTCCAAAAAAAGTTTGTGCATGGGGACTTTGCCTTCCAGTTTGATGTTGTAGAAGTGCTGCACAGCCTTGGTGGAGGTTTGCCTCAGCAGCGGCAGAGTCATCAGCATCTTGCCAGCCCGGCGCGGGTCTTCCATATGCTGCCCAGCCTCATAATCCTGCAGTGCCTCATGTAAGACATCTTGAAGTTTCTGAACGGCTTCGACATCTTCTATGTGCATTGAGTCTGCAAAACAAAAGAGCAAAACAGCGGTTTTTAGTTTCCGTGCCAGAAAGCAAGATTACGATGCCAATGCTCTAGACTGTAACTTGCACCGTAATAAGGAGCAGCACAATAATTGTTTATGGATTTACATGGATTTACCCAGCATTTTCTGGGCTCTCTTATGAGTAAGTTAGATAATTACTCTCATATTACCATATTGACCTTCTGGAAAATGTTTGAGTCTCTGGTGTAATTACAAACATGTAATTGCTTCCTGCGCTTGGTTTATATAGATTAAGAGAAACTAGCATTGAAATTTGTATAAATATTTTCTTTTTCTTGACTTTTAAAAGCATCTTTTCATTAAGTATTCTTCGTCCAGTTTACAGACCTGGACTCTGTGTTTTCAAAATGTATTTCCTAGATAAATACATTTACAGGGGCCTTCTCGGTAGTGGCGCCCTCCCTATGGAACGTCCTCCCACCAGATGTCAAAGAGAACAACAACTACCAGACTTTTAGAAGACATCTGAAGGCAGCCCTGTTTAGGGAAGCTTTTAATGTTTGATGTATCACAGTATTTTAATATTCTTTTGGAAGCCGCCCAGAGTGGCTGGGGAAACCCAGCCAGATGGGCGGGGTATAAATAATAATAATAAATTATTATTATTATTATTATTATTATTATTATTATTATTATTATTATTATTTTATTATTATACAGAAAGCCCCAAACTCTAGGAACAAACCTTGAAAGTGCACCAACTATGTTTTCTAAAACTCTACGTGTATTTAAAATTTTTGGAAATTTACAGCGCATGGTGAGATTTGCTCAGAGAAATCCAGATACTTCTAATTTTATTTTGAGCAACAGGTCTCCATAGTCCAAATATGTGGGTTCAGGATTTCTAATTTAAAACTACTTGTATCAGGTAAACACATCTGTTTAGAGACCTGGAGCCAGCCAGTCATGGTCTGATTTTCTATAACTGCTGAATTTGCCTGCTACTGAGGCTAGCATAGGCTATGGAGTCCTCGAGGACATATAAAGGGCCCCATTGCCTTCAGTAGCTTAGGGCCTCATCAAACCTAAATCTGGCCCTCCCTCTAGCACTCAAGCAGGAACATGAAACAGCAGCCCAGTTGCACCCTCACTAACCTTGGGTTGCATTCAGCTCACTGTGCAAGCAGAATCACTTCTGGGGGTGCAATGGGACTTCCCCACCATCTCCTTCCCCTGTGTGTCCCACCCTCCCTAATCTTGCTCCAGTGTTTCCCTCACCCTCTGGAGAAGAATGGGGGCATATGGGAAATAAGTTTCATTGCTGGAGAACATATAGCGGTACATATCATGTCTAGATGTGCCCAATGGACTCATAGCTATTTATCTGCCTTCCTTGCCCAGGGGCAACCTTAATTTTACACAGTACCTAATTAATCACTTTTAACCTATAAAATGCAACAAATCAGATTCTATTCATACATATATGTCTTCAGCCAGAAAACTATGTGAAAACATGGAGATTGTCTAGACCCCAGCATGGAAAATGCATATAATTCTGCATGTACTAGCTGTATATATGCCCCTCTCTATCCTAGCTACCGCTTGTGCATATGTTTTGCTGATCTACCTGAGGAAACCCCTTTTTCTGAAAACAGCTTATTCTGGGTTTGGATCAATGATATGTAAGCTGTTAACTGCTGCTTATGTACCTGGATTTTTTTCTTTTAAGTCCGGTTATTTTGGCCACCTTATTTAAGAATCAACTTGGGGCACAACTTATTTAAATAAATATATATTTAAGGAGAGCCTCCTGAAAGAAATCCTTGCATCAAAAAGGTTGATGAGGAATTGAGTCCATTATTTACAAAAATAAATGTGAAGTGACAAAGAAAGAAAATGTTTCAGCTCTGAAAAATGAAGTTAATTACCGTATGTGCAGGTTTGGGTCATTTAGCACATTTTATTGATTCTGATGGCAGTTTATCAGTTATTACACATAATGGAGTCCTATGGGGATTCTACCCGTTTAAAGATTTCAGAGTTACAGTGACACAGGCCCTAAGAAGCATGCAGTAACAATATTATGCATATTCTATAACAACTTCATTTAAAAACTGGTCTGCTTCTATACAGGGAAGGAAAGTAAAATACCAAAATAAGAATGGGTCGTATGGTTAACCAGGAAGCAGAGGGCTGAACTAAATTTCATCTGTAGATGAACTAGAATTTGGAATGAGCAGTGAAGGAGCAAAGTTTGTCAATGACACCAAACCAGGGATGGGTGTTACTGCTTTTCCCATTGGACTGAACTAATCCAACGCTCCAGAACTAGATTTGTGGATGAGAACACAACTTTTGGTGCACCCACACTTTGTGATGCCATTACAATGCACAAAATATTCATTTTACATAAAAATGTGTACAAAATGTGTGATGAATGTACTATGATGTACATACTTAACTTTAAATGTGTGTGCTTTATGTAAAATGCATATTTCTATGTTTAAAAAGGTGCACAAGATTCATACAATTTAACTGCAAACTTCCCATGAATGCCCATGAGGCAGAACTGGGATGAAATTAGTCTGCTTTAGTTCATCCCTACACCAAATCAAAGGTGCTGCAAACCCAAGGAGACTATGAGAACTCCAGAAGGATTTCTCTAAACTTAGTAAATGGGCAACAAGATAGTAGAAGTGGCTCAATGATGTACTGTTAGCCATTGTGGGAAACAGGGGACTAACTGGAACCATTGAACTAACCAGGCAAGGCTGTTCAGATCAGGAGCCAGGGGATGGTCTTTGCCAATGTTTCAAAGTACAGTGTCTCTAATCATCAGATGTAATTAGTTAATTTACATACAGCTTGATTCTATGTAAACCTCTTAAATTCTCATTAAAAGCAGGTATTCAAAAACATTCAAAATATGATAAAAAGAGCTAAGACACACACACTTCTACATGTCTGGATAGGCTTACCTAAACAAAAATGTTTTAATCATGCACTTAGACCTATAATAATAATTTTAAAATTGATATCCCGCCCACCTTGCTGGGTTTCCCTATCCACTCTGGGCGGCTCACAACATATATAACAACACAATAAAGCATCAAACATTAAAAAACAAAATATCCTATACAAACAACAAACCAACCAACCAATTAATCAATAGAAACCAACAACAACAATAACCAGTTTACAGCTATATCCAAATTAAAATAACTGCCAACCCCAACTAAACATTTAACCAACACCAACCTGACCAAAACAAAACAGAGGTGCCAAAATTAGAGACGTTTAAAACATTTTTAAACGGTTGCCCCAACCCAAGAGTTGCTCCAGCAATGTCCTTCCAACCTCCCAGGAGCCTCTTTGGAAGGACAAAAGTGGCTTCAAATCAGTGTTAAGGTAAATACAAATATGCATCCACGAATACAAGGGAATAATACAAAAATGAAATTAAAACAACAGTGACAATGTAAATAAAAAAAATCTACTGTGTATTTTGGGTCTGTGGATCACAATAAAGTTTTGTGTGTGTATAAATAAAAAATTCCAAATACTAGCATAATAGGATGGTTTTTACTGTGGCCCTTATTTCTACCGTAAAAAAATAAGTGAATGCCAAGTCAAAACAAATTTATTTGATTTTTTTTTAATACCATGAGAAAATATCATTTTGAGTCACTATTTTCATGAGGGCTAAATGTCACACCTGTAGTCTAATAGCACACATTATAAATCTTTCCAGTGCTTGGGCAATATCAATCTGGCTGCAATGAACAAGTGGCCAATTAATTGTTTAGCTTTTATTTTTTATTTCAATATCCAAGAGCTCTTAGCTTGCTTGGACAAAGGGATGTGAATGCTTCAGTAATTGAAAGTCAGATGATGATCCCAGACAAAGCCACTAAAAGAACAAACTTTTTTTTGAAAAACTTTAAAATATACTAAATTTAAAAGATAGAAAACAAAGGTTTTGGAAGGTTTTGGGAGAAGGAAATACATTGCTTTGCTGGCAACTTTGGTAATCGTCAGGCAACATTTGTAGGGGGTTTACAGCTTGATAATCCCCAATGGCAGTCTGGCTCCATTGTTCTGAAACTAGACCTAAAGAGAAGAACTGAGAGGCTGAACCACTTCCATCATCATTCAGCATTTGTACAGGGTTTGCAGCTGGATAATTCCCCATTGCACACAAGGGAGTATTACTGCTGGATGCAATGCAGAAGTTACCAGCCAATGGTGGAGACTGCTCTCCACCATAATATGGAACTGGGCAGTTGCTTGCCTGGGAAGTCTCACAAAACCCAGTTTCACCAACAGCAGCTTGTACTGCAAGTCATGGAGGTGCTCTCCTGGTTGAGTGTTGCTGAGAGGTGGCTGCCAGAACCCTCTTCCATAGCTTTCAGGATGATGGAAGTTGTGCAGCTGGTAATATTGCTGCATGTGGGTACTTGGGCTGCTTCCTGAACTGCTTCTTGGACTGCTTCTTCTGTCGCAACAGCTATAAGGAGCTGTAGCTCCTGATCATATTTTGGAACCAGTCCTCTTTGTTCTGGCTCTTCTGTTCTGACCTATAACTGTCTGGCCCATATTTAGAAGGTATTGCCCACTGACTATTCTTCTGCGTATGCCCAGTGGTGCTCTGAGGAAGGATTCATCCACTCAAGAAATCTGCAGCATCATATAATTCTAGATTTGGCACTGCAAGACCTTCATTTTGTGAGATCTGCAAAGAGTTGCTCACTTCAACCCTGGATTCTATCTTGACCAGATAAAACCTGGCATTAACTTGTTCCATTTGGCCATCATTGGAACAGGTAGAAAGGGGGGAGGGGGCAGCAAGGGAAGGAGAATTATTGTAAAAACAAAAACACCACACACCCCTGGGCACCAACTAATTTACAATCATTTCTCCCTATTCTCATCCATCCTCATTTTCTGGTTGACAACAGCAACATTAGAGAATAAGAAGGCAGATAAGGCAAATGAAGAGATGATAAGTAGGAAGGAGTGGAGAATGGATAGACTGAAAGATAAGCTGGAGAGGCTTGAACTGTGTACCACAGGGTAAGGGAAGCCAGTGCAAAAGCCAGTATCTCTGGCCAGTTCATGAATTGAATTGCATGAGTGACGGGCACACATTGCTGCAGAATATTGAGGGAGCCTGGTCCCCTCCTTGAAAATTTCAGGGGCCCCATGGCATCCCTGACTGTGATAGAAATGAGGCAGCAGAGGGCTTTGAAGTCTTTGAAATTGCAAAATATATAAAGTCAGTCACTGCTTTAAGTAGTTGTAGAGCTTCTGCTTCTTTTTTGGTAAAAAGCAACCTTGCAGTGTTCCACATTAAGAATGGTCCACTGGGAATCACCATAGTAGAGATTTGCCCTAGCCACTGATCCTCCTGTGTCATTGCCCATAGGTCACTAGAGTACAAGGCGATCTATGGACTCCCTAGAGGTGATGAAGCCAATCCTTTCAATGGCTCTGAACATTTCACCAGTCCTCAGTGAAATGAGAGCCGCAACAGGAGTACCTACCATGTCAGTCATAAAACCACCCAAGGCATTCAGAAATCCATCAGATTCCATCAGTTTCTTAAGGTAGACCATCTCAACATGAATTGTTTTCACATAATGGATAGTTTTTAATTGTTTTCTTCCCTGATTTTACTGTGAAATCGCTTTAAGTTTTTTTATGAAAACTGATTCATATATTCAATCGAATCAAATAAATAAATACATTTTCAGGCTGGCTTTCAAAGGAGCTAAAAGCTGTGGCAAGTTCTACATACTCCAGTTTCTAAATTAATGTTAAAGTTTTGCTATTATTGAACTGGAATTTAGGAGATTGCGGGGGAAAGTAAACCCACAGAACAATGAAAATGTGGAAGAAATACCTACATCATAACCTGTGCAGCCATCTTCCAGGTTGCCATTGTTCTATTACAAAAAAATTCTGTGTTTCTGAATCCTATAAACTGCAGCCAAGAATATTGACTCACTTTGCAATGGGAGAACGAAGCATGTATTTACAGTTTGGCATACACCTTAGCATACTTAAACCTGCACCTTTTGCGATGTATACTCAAGGGATGAATTATTCGATAACCTAGCTGAGTTGCATGGGAAGTAGACTGCCTTGAAAAATGAAAGACTGCTTGATTTCCACTCCATACAGTGTTATCTATCTGTAACTCATTTTCATGAGTTTGTTAAAGAGGCAGAATCAATACATTGAAAATCCCAGTTACAATATATTACACAGGCATGTGGCCTAACTGTTGGGGAAGATCTAGTTGTCTCAGCGATTCAGGCACATTCACCATTGGACATTGTTTCTAGAAAGCATGAATTCAAGGCAATTCCACCTTAGAAAAGCACTAGGGCACAGGCATTATCAATTTATGACCCACATTTATTTCAAGGAGCTCAAGATAGCACACGTTTTCTCACTGCCTCCATTTTATCCTCACAAAATAGGTTATGGCTAAGAAACGTATTAGACTGAATGACTGACCAAAGGTCACCAATGAATTTTATGGCTGAGTCAAGACTTGAATCTGGGTCTCCCAGTCCTAGTCTGCTGTATCACTCTGGCTATTAACTTCCCTCCACCCAACCCAATTTTCTAATCTAATTGGCATTCTTTAAACTTTCTTTAAAATTCCTAAAGATGTTTTTACATCTTTCAAGAAAAATCTAAATTTGCCTGACAATTCCACAAGTCTTAAATGTATAGGGCTACAGAAATGGAAAAGGGCTTGGGAAGAGACCTCTGGGTATAGGGCGGTATATAAATTCAATAAGTAATAATAATAATAAAGTTCAAAGGATGAATAAAAGCAGAACAGTCTGAAACTTGGGGTTTTAACATTAGAAACTAGAAAACTGTGTTGTGAAGTAGAATAGCATTCAAATGGATAGTTAAAAAGGAACATTAATAAGGAGTTCTAATATGCACAGATTGTTCAAATGCATTGAATTTAAGCATGGTTAGTTTATGCTTCCTCAGAAACTGCCATCTCAACACTACTTATGGATATAGAAAGTGTACTTGAAAGATGTTGCTTTAATTTGCTTCAAAAGACAGTAGTTCTAGGTGCCTGGCATTGCTCCAAACTTAGGGATTTTGTTGCCAGAATCCAAAAGTGGTGCTGGTGTTTCTGTCACTGTCCATGCAGGATAGTGAAGGTTTCTCCTCTACTCCTTCTCACCGAGAGCTTCAGCACAGATACATAGTGGTACAGAACAAAGGTCCTGTAAATTATGAGTCCGTTGAGCTTCTATAAAGTACCTGAATGAGAGAGAACTCTCGTTTCTCTCCAGAATGGCTGTGTTGTGGTCTCTAGCAACCAGCATTATGAACAGTCATAATGGTTTAATATGCTCTTTCAATTGGTCCTACATTGCATCCTAATCCATCTCCTAAAATGTTGTTTTCACTGTGCCTCCTATTACAGTTGGCCTTCTGCTGCACTGACTGCATTTCTTAACAATGGATGGTAAAGACAGCCAATTTTTCAAACACTGATGATCAAAGAAATTGCATACTGTACTTTAAAAAAAATGGCAACAAAAACAGAATGGCTGATTACATAAGGTGATATTTGGATGGACCACACAGGTGGAGTTCCAACTTTCCCAATGGGCTAGCCTAGCATTACGGATGATCTGAAGGAGAAAAATTCATGTAGAATACTAAGGTTTGAGTTGGCTTTCTTATGACTGCCATAGATACCTTCTAATAAGTTTGCTAAATGGCCAAGAAATAATGGTGATTCTTATTGTCTGAAATAAACATAAACTAAAAACAGAGATACTAAACTCTGCAATGGCATTTTTAATGTCTGCTGTATAAGGGACAGGAATTCTTCCCATTCTAATCTCTAGTGTGACTCCTGGCCAGAAGAGGATGCTGCTCCCTTGCTATCTACTGCTGTTGGGTGCAGCTAATGGAATTGGAGTCCTGCAGCTTGCTTATTCAGTGGTTGTTAGATGGCATCAGGAGCCAATGCAGCTTTGTCTGTCCATACAGAACCTCATATGTTTAGTCTAAGCAGCCTGTGTCTAGAGCTAAAGCTGCTATTGGACTACCTACTGATGTTAAGCAGTCTAAGGGCTGCCAATGTCTCAACACTGTCTCCCCAAAAGAAACCACCGAATCTTTAGGTTAATTTTTCTCCACTTTTAAAACCTGCCACTCAAACCTTGTTTGACTTTACAAGGCAATGCCTCCACAGAAACCATGATCCCCCATTTTTACAGTTAAGAGATTGGGGAGAGGGAAATGCTTGGTTCACATTCTGATGCAAACCTTCCTAATTCACACTTCCTGAATCAACATAGCTATCCTTTGAAATGCATGCTTTTGTGAATTTTGCGATACAGTTATCCACTGGAGTGAACACAAAAGTGTTTATATTGGTGAAAACAATGCACAAAAATGCATGTTATCAAAAATGTCTTGCAAAAATGTGTGTGTCACCTGTAAACTGATGCAGAAATGTGCACACTGAACTTTAGGACTAGAAAAATGAGAAACTGACAGGAACAAAAATTGACAGATTCATGTATTGCTAGTTACAAAGAGCAGCTTTTTAAATAGTTCAGTCAATGAGAGAAGGTATCTGTATCAATTGTGCAAATGGAATTTGAAATTCTCTGGCACTTGAACTGATTGGGCATGCAAAGCTTTTTAAAAAGCCTCTAGCCTAAAAGTACAAGCCACTATTTCTTTCTTGATGAAATAATTAAAAACAAACAAACCTGTGAACCTACATCCTTCCATTTGGCACTGCCCAATCAATAAATGGGAGCACTTAGTAAGAGCACTAAGAGACAGAGAGAACACCTTTTATTATGTGCAAACAGTTCACCTGCCTGTATGCCTGAAGTAATTGGTACATACATGCTTTGGAAAATATTCAAAGGCATTTTTTCTGCGTGAGTAAAAAAAGCACTCATTGGTACCAATTTGTTTTGTCGCACACATTACACAGCCAAGGACTGGCATTCCCCACCCCCAAGCCAGTGTTTCCAGATTACCTGACAAGGGCCCCTATGGGATGGGATATATAGAACCAATGTACATCATCAGTGTTATTGGGTTATGCAAATCAATTGATTATGGTTATTATCAACAGCATACAAATGATATTGCACTCAAATCAAGTGGTTTGGTTTTGCTAATGACTTATCATGGGCAGATATCTCTCTGCACTAACCAGAATGGGTAACATTATGACCAGCAACTGTCAACCTAATGTACCACAGGGGACTTCATTGTGAGAATAAAAATGACAGGGAACTGTGTACATCACTCTGAGCTCTTTGGAGAATGGATGGCATAAAAATGTACTGAAACAAAACGAAACACCCACAGGTGGGAGTTCTGTATCTTTGCAGATATGAGGAAGGTTGGGAACACTTGCCTTTGGAGGACACATGCTAGGCAAAGCAAATTCCCTTTCCACCAACCATCTGAGTCCAGTGCTTAACTGGGTAACATCCTAGATGGAGGCTGAATTTCAGAAGACACAGGAAAGGGAGAAACAGCATGGCTGCATCATGCCAGCCTCATGACCATTACATTACCCTGGAAAGCTTACAGGGGCTGTTCAAGCTGATGAAACTATAAACCAGCAGGTCTGGTGACCCATTTTCCCCCATCTCATTTTAAAGCTGGAGGTGACAGTGAAAACTTGGGGACAGGATGGGATACTGCATTAGAACACATATGGACCTCCCTTCTCTCCCAAACTAAGCTGCCGACAGCCAGAAGTCTTGTACACAAGCCTCCTGTTTAAAACCATTATGAATTGGAGTTATAATGCTACTGATATTTTTATGTGCACAAGTCTTATATGTTTATGCATGGGTGGAACAGGGAGGGAGGGAGGCAGGAAGGAAGGTTACCGTTAAATCAGTTCACCGATTTAGAGCATAAAAGAACATTAATTATTATTGAATCAAGCCAGATGTTTATGCTAAGCTGATAATTTCAATGAATGTCATATTAAATCTCTGCAGGTCAGACTGAAATACTGTCTCAATCACCTCCAAATATGCAGAGGTTAGCTGCCTTTGAAAATGTTCAGAAGTAAGTATTTCTATACAAACTGTACTTGCTTTCTAGCTTTATAAATATTTCACCTTATCAGTACCTATAACATTTCTTTCCAGTAATATAGATACTATATGATGGTTCCTATTATCTTAGAGAAAGATAAATTTGAGACAGCCACTAGAACTAGGCTGTGTATGACAACAAAACCTACATAGAATAGCAGTGTAAGAAAAAAAAATTATGAGTAATCTTTTGGTTTTGCATTTTATTTTTTGGAATTAAAACCCCAATTAAAATGCAAAATGCTAGATCCCATTATGAAGACAAATAGGAAAGTACAACTTCATTGTTGAAAACAATTTTCCTCCTATCAATCTGAGGATTCATGCATCAATATTGTAGATGAACTGTTAATTACAAAATCAATTAAAAAAATTATTTCTAAAAACAGTCACGCATTCTGGCTCTCGGGGGGGCAATTTGGGCAGAAGGTCTCATCTCACTAGGACCGCGCCAAATCACAAGTCGTCATCCACAAGTAAGCAAAAGCAATCTGGTTTTTCATTTTTCAGCGCGGCTGAGCCCAGCCTGAGATTGATCGTCACATATGGCCCCAGAAAACAAACTGTCAATACCTTGAATGCTGCAGAATTTGAACAAATAGCCGTCCGCCCATTCAAGCCACTCATTGCATCCCATTTAACAGATTTTATTGACAGTTTCCTTCTTGTAATTAAAGGGAAAACTACTGGCCAGCAACCAAGATAAAGTTCAAAGATAGGGTCAAAACAAAAGCAGATGGAGGGGCATGGTGTGACTGTCAATGGTACATAGCATCAGAGCATGTTATTGACACACAGGTATCTAATGATCGGCACGTCATTAAAGAGGGATCTATCATGAACTTTATGCAAATGCTAAAAGGGACTTAAGACCACAATAAAGCATTAGGGAGGCACAAAGAAAAAACAACAAAGAACAAACGATTTTTTACTTATCAGACACCGGCTCACTGCTTCAGCACGTTTAAGTTCAAATGCAGAGAAGAATCCTTCCTTGATTTCTTAACCCCTTCTGAACAAGTTATATCTGCCTGTTAAACAGCTACCATAAAAATCAAATTTGTATGGTGAAGAAGAGTTCCTGTAAGATTAAACAGTGATTTGCTCCCTTTTCTGATAAAACCTGAGTTCACCTTACTTATTGAGTTCACTGTCTTTAGTAGCCGGATTGAAGTAGATCATATATTACATTTAGTCATGGGCCCATCCATTCTATTGGGTTTAAGTGAACTGATTAGACTTATCTGGATTATGAAATGGATTTAAGCAGAACAACGTTTATGTTTATTGAAAAGCATCTTTGCTTTTAATACCTTCTGAATTTTCTGGCATCTTTTAACCAAATTAGAAACCATGTGCAACAAATGCATATATTCATAGATCTTCCCTTAATTTGAACTACCTTGTTTCTAGCTGTTCAGCATTGTCCTGTAGTAGTATAACTAAGAATTACTTATTCCTACCGTCATGTTTAGAAATTGTCATGCAGAAGGTATTAGAGGAAGGGGTGGGGGGAAATGACATGAGCCATCATGCCAATCTGCCAACCTGAATTAGCAAGCGCGATAGCTTTGAGGGTGACAAACTCTTCTTTCTCCAGCTTCATGCTCTTGTATTTTTTTACCAGTTGCAGGATGGCATTGTTGAGGTCAAGAAGGCCTGCTAATTTAGACTGATCTTCATCCATGATATAGTCTTCAGCATAGACAAGCTCGTCCTCAAAGGAAAGTGATCGGTATACAACGCCCAGAATCAAAATCTCCATCCAAGCACTCTGCAGAAGGCTCATCTGGTCAGCAAGCGATAAAGTGGAAAATCCTAAACCAGGAAGGAAAGTACACAGAAACATAATTAAAATGATCCTGGGCCACCATAATTCTGCATTATAACTATTCTTTCGTGCTTGTTGTTGTTATGTAAGTTATAAATCTGTACCTGTGGATTCCACCCCCTCTGCTCTTCAAGAGCAATATAATATAAAATTATTAGAGTAAAAGTTTCATCAAGTCAACTTGAATTTGCATGCCTTTTGTGTGGGGGTTTTATTAAATTTTGGAAAATTTTGTTAGCAGCATGAATTTGCTGCTTTTTAAAGAATACATTATTATCATTGTCTGAGAATACATTCCCCCAAATATATTCTAAGCACCTATTACATTGAAGCGCTAATTTAATACTTTTAATACCTTAAAGTATTTAGATCAAATAGCCGTTTATGAACACTCTGGCAATAATGGTCGTGATTGGTATGAGAGACACTAACGTTGCATACACAGACACACACACAAGAGCAAATCAAGTAACCTCATCTTATTTCTGAGTAGATATGTATAGGATTGCACTTTAAAGATGTCAGGGTCCACTTTAAAGGGGGTAATTATTATTGTAAGTAACAAAAAGAACACTTTTTAAGGGAATTTTTTTTTTGATACCTTACTAGAATGATGAAGATGATCACAACAAAAAGCAAAGTGCTTCTTGAACTTCAACCTCTGCATAAACAGAAGCAAGACCTATCCTCTTCAGAAAAGACACTAATTACTTTTGTAATGGCTTCTGCCTCTACTACAGTACTGAAATAGCAGAATGGCACATTAAAGTGCCAAGTGAATAGTAATCACACCATCATTTTTGAGAGAGACTGAAAATTTAATAATGCTTCTTAATTAATTTAAGTTTTGCTTTTGTTTCACTCCACTTTCCTTCCTAATAGGATCACTAAGGCCAAACATCTTTACTGTTTTACCTTTTCAGGCTCCTGTTTACAGTAGCTGTTAATTTATTATCTCCGACTGCTAATATTCCCCATCACATAAGGTGCTAGTGAAGAGGCGATTTCCTGGCCTATTGGTGAGACATAGTGTTTTGCCAGTTGGCACCAGCAACCATCAAGTACTTAATAAAATCATCAAAGGGGATTAGTCAAGCTTTTCTTAAGGGGGTCTTAAGACATGTCTAAAGCTTTCATTTGGTTGTTTATGGAACTGCTTACATGTGCTTTGACAAGGATACTGCTGAAAGAATAGTCTGTTTTTGTTGCTCATTTAGCTTTAAACACATTGCCCTTCTCTTTTGAAGGCCCCTTCCTTATAACAGAATAAGTGTCTAGAATATGATAGAAAACAAAAAGAGTGGGGAAGCCACATGCATCAGTTTAGATTAAGACTACTGCAGAATTCAGAAATAAACCTGTTAAAACAAAAAGATAATTACTTCAAGTCAGGAGGCACAAACTGTATTAAAAGCCAATGTCAAGTGGGCACTGAAATCCATTCCTTGTATATATCTATATATGTATAACTATATATATGCTGCTGTTGCTGTGATTTTAAATACTGTGTTTTGTGCCTTGTGGGAAAGGACATTTGTCCTTAAGAGCATAAAGATTTAAAAAAGCCACATTGTCAAACAAGTCAATACAACCCCTCTGTAAGATGACGATGGATAATGCCACACTTCTTGTTGTAAATGGAAGGAAATGGAACAGAAATAATAATTTGAAAGGGTCAAAGAAAAGGAATGCATATTTTCAATTAGCTCCAGCATCTCTGTCTTTTTCCTTTCTCTCAAGAACCAGTTTTTCTGTTGCAGCAGATGGACAGAGAACGTAGCCTGCAGCTCTGTCCTGTGACAGCCCCATTCTCCCTCCCAGACACTGCTGTTAGTAAATAGATTTACACATTCTCCAATCTCCACACATCTTTCTGCCGAATAATTAAAAGCAGGATGATTAGTTTATTGAGTGGAAGGAGGAACTTTTTTATTGAGGTCCGTCCATGATTTTTATCAGGGCCAGCACTTTTACGGTTGTCATGAGGGTGCAGGCATCCAATTTTTCTTATCTGCCTGATTAATACAAACGCTGTTTCAGGACGCATTAATTAACAGATACAAATCTACGTTCTCATGGAAGGATCAATACAGAGAAGAAAAGAGGCATCAATGTGAATTTAGTGCTGATGATGGAGAAGGCACTCTATTGACATTTACGTGCACGGAAACTTTAAAGTTGCAGTAGAGCCCTTTTGTCCCTGCGATTTACAAAGTAACAATTTTTTTAACTACAACAATGTTTCACACACTTCTGAAGCATTTAATTAAGCAAAGGGCAATAAAATCCCTTTTGATCACAAAAGAAGTTTTAATTTCAATCATTTTCCTTTCTATCCACCCCCCCACACACCTTAGAAAGATTCCTACTTCGTTTTTTTAAATTTATGTACCAAGTTTTGAGTGCATTTTTCTTTTGTAAAAAGATAATAAACTACTGTGTGATTTGCTAGCAAAATTACAGAAGCAGACAATGAAAAACAAAATCCCCAAATCAGGGCAGGGTACTGAAATTTGGCCTGGACATTTGGTTAGATTTTACAAATGACATTATATTCCATTTCAAATCTGGTCCATGATCCTCGAGTAACTTTAATACAACTAAGCTTCCCCCTTTGTTATGAAATGTGCAACATAAGGCTTCCTCAAAAGTGGTAAAGGAAGCTGGATGGTTAAATTTGGATACTGTAAAACAACACATGAGTATTTTTATTTTATTTTTAAAAAACCAGGGTTACATTGTTTGATCTGTAGTTTGCAAAAACATAAGATGCAGTTGATGAAAATATTCCAAGCAATACAGATACCCACACAAGTGCCCATATATTTGTCTATAAAGGACAGTGTTCGCATGATAAAAATAATTCAAAAACCTGAAGCTTTCATGAATAAAATCAGCCATTTTTTAAAAATGCATAATTTGCCATACTAGGAAGAAAACAAACAAACAATCAAACACCTACATCCTTTTCTTTTGTGACAAGGGATTTCTTTCACTCCATAAGAAATGAAATACCCAAACCGACTATAAAAACATTTTCAGCTCCTTGCCACTTAGCTGTTCCCCAAGATATAGATGATCCTCGCTTGCCATTATGCTACTGAACTTTGTGTTTTGTATTACACAGCACCTTAATCCCTAGCATTTGACAGGTCATAGTTTTAAATGTTCAACTACATTATGGTTTTTAAAAATACACTTCAATATATTGCGGTGCATTTCCCCCACAGCACAGACCAATTCCACGCATACTGGTGACAACTTTGATCTCTCTCCGTCTCCCTCTGCATGTCAGTGCCATTTAATGTATCCCAGGCATTTTGCTAGCAGAATGACTCTGTACCTTGACCTGCAGTTAAATAGCATGTTTATCTGCGAGACAGTGTGCTCCAAATAAACCAGATGACAGTTTGGAATAACGTCATTTGGAAGGATTGAAAAGCTTCTCAAGAGTCAGGTACCCCGGAGGTAATAGGCTTGAAGGAAGCATGTTCTGTGCCAACCCTGCTGCCATCTTCTACTTGAAGCTCATGCACTTGACAATGACGCCATGGGCACTTGTCAAGACTCCCCCCTTTACTCTCTCCCCCCCCCACTGGTTTCCCCCCTTCTTTTTTTGGCCTGGCAAACTGATGCACTTTGCAGTCAACTTACAAAAAAGGCTAAGCATTTGAAAGTGTGAAGGGCAAAAAATATCTGACGGCTAGTCTTCAAAAATACACTTTCATTTCACAAAGCATAAATGTTTGTTTCCCAAGCCCAGTGTTGACAGAAATAGGCTGCAGTGCAGGCATAAGAACTTAACCCCTGCTAGGCATTCTCTACTGTACCATTTTTATGTTGCTCAGTCCGAGGCATTGTAAATCCACCTAGATTCTTGTAAATAGCTATAAACAATGGAGCTGTGTTGCTGGTGTCCTCTCTCCCCCACACACTCACCCTGTGCCAACATCTTTCCCTCCTATGTTGAATGCAGACTCTCTTTCACTATAAATAGAGACCTTTCAAAGAACTGCTCCTTACACTCCAATTGTAATTATACACTAATGACTCACTGATATCACTAACTATGCGCTGATTGAGTAACTGAACAGTTGTTTGATTCCCCCCTCCCTCCTTTTACCCACACGTATATAAAACTAACACTTGGAGAAAGTGAGGAATAAAGGGGTAACACAGCCGTTGGCATTTTGTTACCAATTCAAATCTTTGCAATATTATTGCTAATGAAATGAGTTTCTCAACTACAGTTTCCATACACATGAAGTAATCTTTTAAACCCAACAATTTGGACCATTTGCTCTTCATGTACCACACATTCCATTGTAGCCTAAATTGTTTGCATGCCTAAAGATGCTTTGGAGGACCCCCATAGACACTAAAGGCACATCTGTGGTTTATATACAGTGCCCTCAGCATTGTGTGTGTGTGTGTGTGTGTGTGTGCGCGCACACACACACACACACACACACACACACACATGTCATACAGCTATGTATGATCTGGGAAGGGATGCCATCTATTGCTTTCTACTGCCTCTTTTATTCTAATTCTTCCTTGACAAAGGTTGATTTTGTCTGGTATCTGAGACTATATAAAGCAAGCAGACTCATTTATGTCTCCTTTTTTTAAACCCTTTGTTACTACTGTGAATGAAGTGTACAAGTATCTTGCACACTTTAGTCATTATTCACCGCCCACCCATCCCGACAAGTATGCAGTGACTTGCATGTCTGAAATCCCAGATTAAATACATCAGATAAAACTTTCATATAATCTCATACACCAAAGCATTTAAATGAGGTAGGTTGCACATTCAGCTCCCAGCAATCAAATGCACAGCAACCAAATGTTGTACATGTATGCATGAAACTATGAATCAGCCCTTGCGTGCTCATGTAAGCACACAGTTCTAAAATTATATTTGTATAGGTAAGGTAAAGGAAAAGGACCCCTGGGCAGTTAAATCCAGTCAAAGGCAACTATGGGGTGTGGCGCTCATCTCGCTTCAGGCCGAGGGGGCTGGTGTTTTCTGGGTCATGTGGCCAGCATGACTAAACTGCTTCTGGGGCAACGGGACACTGTGGCAGAGCATATGGAAACACCGTTTACCTTCCCACTGAAACGGTACCCATTTATCTACTCACACCGGTATGCTTTCGAACTGCTAGGTTGGCAAAAGCTGGGACAGAGCAACGGGAGCTCACTCCGCTGTGCAAATTTGAACCAGCAACCTTCTGATCGGCAAGCCCAAGAGGCTAAAGTGGTTTAGACCACAGCGCTACCCACAGAATTTCTATGTCAAATGTCCATTTGACATGTAAATCAAAGTCAATATTTCACAACTGAAATATCAAGTTCTGGGGGCTATGATTTTTCAGTAATTTGCAGTGCATGATACTCATTTACGTAATGAAGACTCCAGTTAGGACAAAAAAATATTTAAAAGGTAATGAAACAACAAAGCCAAAATATAAAACATTTTTTACATATTTCAAATATGTGTATAGTAAAAGAGTTAAACATTTAAGCAAATTCAGAACTTTTGGAATTCACAGGTGCCCTGTAGCACTATGGCTGATTCACACATGCAATCCTGCCATTTGCTTTCTCCAATCAATCCTTCCTCTGTTCATTGCATGCAGTCTATATGGTCATTTCTCCAAGAAGCTCAAGAAGCTTGGAGGCAAAGAGGGATACACAAACCCTACCTTTTAGAACTCAATCAGGTTCTGTGTTTGGAATACTATCAATAATGTCTTAAGATCTTGAGTGTGGATCCTGCTAAAAGTCAATTTAGAAATGATGCTCGTTGTCACACTCATTTGTATCTATATCTGCCCTGTTGTGTTCACATGGACATCTAATTTTAACATAAAATTGTGTGAGGGACTGACTGGACAAAGAGGAGTGGTGGGAGGCACCAGCCGGGGAACCCCCAAGGGAGATCCCAGAGGAGGAAGGCTCAGAGCCTGGGGATTGGTGGTGAGACACTGAGGAGAGGTCAGAAAGGGATGTTTGGGAGGAGATGCTGGATACTGAAGGGACAACAGGGTTTAGTGAACAGGAGGAACCTGTGACAGGGAGCAGTTCAGACTCTGAGGCTGAAGCAGAAGAGACTACTGAAGAATCCCGGTAGTCTCCTTCTCCAGCACAACAAGCTCTCCTTCTTGCTGGTCTCCAAGAGCATGTGGAGGGAAGAACAGAGACCAAAGGTATGCAGACACAGTTTGAGATTGCTTAGGAAACATCTGGGAAAGGAGGAGCCTTAGGGTGGGTAGAAGACAGGTATCTTTAGTCCTAGCAACTGCTTTATAGAGGCAAGATGTACTGGGCAATGTTACTTAGTTGTATGCAATTTCTTTGAATAAAGAGTGGACTTCACTGACAACTGACTTTGTTTCTTTGTGCTGACCTGCACCTGACTCCAGCCTTGACCAAGTGGTGCATGACTGACCGTCCAGTCTACCCTGCCTTACTTCTCCATGTTCCTTGGCTCCAGCTTGGCTCACTAGCAGTATCAGAGCCAACCTGGGGGAAGGAGGAGTTGGGCAATAGACAGCAAGGAATTAAGGCAGGGGAGAAAGGAAAGTGTAGCCCATGGGCCTTTTGATATTAAAAGTAGACCTAGATGCCTTGTGAACAGGGCAAACGTGGACAAAAGATGGCAGTACAACATTACACAAATGAGACGGAGGTCACTTCAGGTTTTACCAATTCCCTGGAACTACTGCATTCAGTGAAAAATAGAAACAGGTGTTTGGTTCACCACCTCCTAACCCATTCAACCTGGTGTGGGTTATAATGCCTGCATTGAGTAATACTATGTTTACACACACACCCCGCCCCTATTTATTTATTTAAAGCATTTCAAAAACTCTACAATTCTACTATTCTACGATAAAATGGCTATCTTTCTATCTGTCTGTCTGTCTGTCTGTCTAACTATCATCCCTAAGTGGTATGCAAAAACAATTAAACAGCATAATAAAACTAATTTAGCAGCATTATAAAACAGATAAGACAGGAACAGGCAAAAATAGGAATTAAGAAATAAGGTTCAATTTTATGGGTCAAGAACAGCCAGGGGAGGAAGGAATGTCTTCACGGACATCTGAGGCAACTAATATATGATACTTTACGAATGGCAGAGAGAAGGGCATTCTGCAGTGCAGCGGCGATAGCAGAAAATGCCCATTTTCAGGTCACCGCCCTGTGATGTTACATATGGTGCAGTGCTATGAGTAAAATTTCCCCAGATGATCTAAGTGATCTTACAGGGCTATGCAGGGGCAAGCGGCCTTTTAGGTAACCAGGTCCCAAGTTGTTCAGAGCTTTATGTGTTAGTAACAAGACCCTGAAAATTGCACAGTAGCACTTCTCTCAGGACAGGTGTAATATGCAGGCCTCTAGGTGTTCTGCAACCTGGCCACAGTTTGAAAGCATGATTTAGACCAGAGTTAGAAATTTTATTAAGCACCGAGAGTGGCTAGGGCAACCCAGTTAGATGGGTGGGGTATCTTGTAGTTCAGACATAACATTGCTATGTATCATGCACATAGGTTCTACGACAATGTTCAGGGCATTCTGCTACTTGAATCAGATCCCAAATGGTGCCTCCTTTCTACTAGAATTAACAGTTTTTAAAAGCCTTACTGTGCCATTCAGATACCAATTCCTGCCTTCACTTTTAATCACTGGCGGAGGAAGAGGAGTGCGGAGGGAGCGTACCGCCCCCGGCAGCGCGATCCCAGTGGGGTGCCATCACAGCTGCCCCTCCACCCGCGCTGGGCACCACGTCCCCGCAGGCGGTGTACCACGCCCCCGGGACACGTACCAGCCCCACCCCTGCCTGCTTTCCACCCCGCCCCCCAGTGCCGGAGCATGAAGCTCCGCCACTGCCTTTAATGCCTATATTTCACTTTCTGCTGCCTACCTAGCAGGCCCACCCTATTCTCTGGAGCTCAAACTGCAAAAATATACAGCACAAAGCCAGGGGAGAAACTAGGGTTTATTTCACCCGGGTCAAAAACCCAGTGTGGCATCCCTCATGTGACTTTGCATACACACATACTGTACACAGGCTGGGAGCCTCAATGACACCCCTCTGGAGTCTTCACCTGGGGCTAAACACACACCCCCAGATGGCTATGGGTCTACACAAAGCAATGAATGGGGGATAGGAACCAAGTGGAAAATAACCTCAAAAGGGAGATAGAAAGTTAATAAGTCATGCAGCTAGACAAAGTAAATAGGTTTAAGTATTTATTTTATTTATGTGGAAGTCTTCTCTTTCAAACAAGGCTAAAAAGGCTAAGTGAAAGCTTTCACTGCAACTGTCATGACAAGATGCTTCCCACATAACTTCTCAATATAGTTGGCTATTTTCTCCATTTCTTATTTAAATGCATATTTATGTTCCTTTCATCTTGCATTTTTAAAATGCAAGTTCATATAAATATAAAATAATTGTTCATAACAGACATGGGGGTGGGGAATGCTGACCATAAGCACTTTTCCAGTGAACCCTACTGATAGAACTGCACGTGCTGGGAAACAGATAAGAGAAACCCAGGGCTTTTAACGCCACACTACTTTCATCTCCTTGAAACAAGAGCAGATAGGTGGCATGGCAATAAAAATGCATTCACACTGCACGTCCATCTCAATCCATTAAGAACAATAGATTCTCACTAAGCAAATATTCGCTTGTCAGAAGTATTTGCAACAGTGGATTCATTCAGCAGGACTAAGTAAGTGAGGTTCACAGCAATTTAAAAGCAGCAAATTAGACATTTACAAACAGTGAAGATGCTGCTTGTCTAGCATGACCTTTCACTCAGGCCATACAAGAAGGTGTTAATGTAATTTAAATGCCAGTTAGAAATATTTCACTGGTCTCTTTTACCTTCTTTAAAGCCTTACATAACATTCCTAAAGAGGAACAATTTAAGCTTGTCATTTTTTTTTCGCAAGGAGGCTTCCATCTCTGAGGTAACCGCCTTGCAAGTCAAACTGATGTAGCTGTTTAAATCAAAAGCTTTGTTTCCTAAAAAGAAATTTTGCCTGCTTGTTAGCTTTTATTTCTATATCCAGCTGTCACATTTTCCCCTACTCCTTTTTTTAAAAGGCCATTCCAGAGAGCAACACTGAGGGAGATGTGCTTGGGCCTGTGGAGTGCCACAGGGTCCCACGCCATCCTTCATGCTCTTTAACAATTAGAGCTGTGCCTCTTCAGCAAGTCCTTTGGGCCCTCCTGATATAGTTTGTATTTTGGTCACTGAACCTTTCGATTTTCTGCAAGGCCTACAGAGCTTTTTGATTTGTATGATGCCATTTTTGTGTGTGTTAACATTGTACATACATTGTGACTTATGTATCACTCTCCAATTTCTTAAAGAAGGGTGGTTAATTAATTAATTAATTAATTAACAAAATATTTTAACAAATTATAACAGTGTGAAGGGAACTTGGGAGATCATCTAGTCCAAGCCTTTGCTCAACACAAGACCTATTGTGTAGGATGCAACTATTTATTTATTGCAACTACACATCCAGCCTCTGCTTAATACTTCCAGTAAAGGATAGCCCACCACCTTCCAAGGCAGGCTATACTACTGCAGAACAGCTCTTACTACAGTGGTACCTCAGGTTAAGAACTTAATTCGTTCTGGAGGTTCGTTCTTAACCTGAAACTGTTCTTAACCTGAGGTACCACTTTAGCTAATGGCGCCTCCCGCTGCCACCATGCCGCAATTTCTGTTCTTATCCTGAGGTAAAGTTGTTAACCTGAGGTACTACTTCCGGGTTAGCAGAGTCTGTAATATGAAGTGTCTGTAACCCGAGGTACCACTGTATTAGGAACTTTCTCTGAATCGTTAGCTAAAACCTACTTCCTTGCAACTTCCACCCATTGCTATCATCTTGCTTCATATTGGGAACAAGTCTGCTTCATACTGGAATAGTCACTTATAGTGTAATTCTTTAAAGTTGCACAATGTTATTTTAGCAGAAGATTTGGTTTATCGTTCTCACCAAAGGTCCAAGCACATTTTCTGTGTGGCGTGTAGCTGGTAGTTGCATTCCACCTGGTCTGGCTGCTTAGTTCATGGGTAGGCAAACTTAGGCCCAGGGGCCGGATCCGGCCCAATCGCCTTCTAAATCCGGTCCGTGGACGCTCTGGGAATCAGCGTGTTTTTACATGAGTACAATGTGTCCTTTTATTTAAAATGCATCTCTGGGTTATTTGTGGGGCAAATGAATTTGTTCTTTCTTTCTTTTTACTTTTCAAAATATAGTCCAGCCCCCCACAAGGTCTGAGGGACAGTGGGCCGCCCCCCTGCTGAAAAGGTTTGCTGACCCCTTTACTGCTGCCTGTTGGTGTGAATGAGTCAAGGCCCTCAATAGATGGGGGGGGGGAGTTTTTAGTAGTAGTGAACTGGATCAATTTCCCCTCCATATTGGACACAGGTTGCTGCCTCCTCTATGGTGATACAAGCTATTAATTTGGGCACCATAACTTGAATAGGTTAACAGGTTTGGACTGTTAAGGAGACATCTGGTTGATAAATATGACCTATCTAGTTGCGTCTTTAAAACCTCATAGATAAAACTACAGAAGCAAAATTAAGGAACCTTCCCTTTCTAAGGTTATCCTACAATGCTACAATATTAAACAAAAATGCAAAAAATCACCTTTAGACTTTTACAAAAGGTAGGATGAAAAGAATCCAAGAAAATAAATTAGCTGCTTCTTAAATAATCAAAGCAATATGAATTTTGTAGGGCTTAAAAAAACCCAACAACAGCAGAGCTAAACTTCTTAAACAACCAGTCGAATGATTAAAGATTTACTCTTTGTTATGGTTCACAAGAAGACGCAAGTCCCAAGTGATGTGGAACCCCAGTAAGACTAGGGTTGCCATAATGTTAAGCTTTTTTTAGGAAGACCCCCGAAATTGTTGGGTTTGGTTTTTTTAGTGAAAGATACCAAAAAAAAAAAAAAAGGTCTGAAGCTTTATAAGATTTTAAAGGTATTTTAGTGATTTAAACCCCCCCCCCATGGCTGGAGGTGAATTCCAGGACACGTCCTGGAAAATCAGGACGCATGGCAGACTAAATTTCATTAAGTAGAAATATGCCAGTTTAAGTGGGTTGAGAATCTCGTCAGCCAGCACCTGCATTTCTGATTTCAGCTTTGGTATTTCCTGGCTGAGTGTGTTGGTGTCGTTAAGGCTACCTCAGGAGGCAGAGTGTCTGAAGTCTGCAACAGTTCAAAGAAAGGGGGGGGGGAGCTGCCTGATTCTAATACACCTAATTAGCCATCGGCAGACTCTTAATTGCATACATTAGGATGATTCCATAGTGGAGATTAATTCTAAATATACCCAAGCAGCTGGTTAAGATGCCATGGATTACAGTGTGGACTGTACTTTTCCACTTAATTAGATATCAAAATTAAGCAGCAACAAGCATTTTGACATAACGGGGATCAAGCCGCCACTTGGTATCCCAGAGCTGTACTAAAGTGACCGCTAAACAGAGCCGCACAGATGGAGAGATATTAAATGCCGCACTGGAAAGTAATTTCAAATAATAAAATATCAATATTTACATTTTAATTACCCCTACTGAGAGCCGCTCTGTCATTTTCACTATTGCCGACGCAGCAAGGGGTAGTGGAATGACATTGCAGCTCTGACAGCAATGACTATTTTGTTTCCATTAAAGAATGACAAGTGTTTTAGAGGCAGTGACACCCAGTGTGTGAACAAGAATGACAGCCGATCAGAAAATTCCTATTAAGGGAATAAATGACTCAACAAAAGAACTGACTTCAAGCAGCCAGCTCCTCCTTGAATGAAGCACATGATTGGTTCCAATATTTTTGGCAAAATTTTATAATTAAAAGACACCCTGGAGATCCCTTAATACGCCTTGAAATATTTAAAAATATAGCACATAATGGACTGGTCCATATCAAATCAGCAATATTAAGAGGAGACAGTAGTCTGAGCTTGTGAGAGAAATGCAGACTAGTTTAGTTAAGATGGATACATTTTAGAAGCAAAACCATTTCCATCTCAACTAAGTTTAGAATCTACTTCAGAAGTCTGGTATCTACTACTTGTTTTAATTACTACAGCTTGCTTTTCTTTTGACAGAGATGTTCATAACATATTGGGGTAGTACGTTAATCCTTAAAATTGTCACATGAAACTCATTGCATTCACTATATAATCTAGATAAGCATAAATGCAAGTGAGCTCCGATGATTTATTGAATTTATATATCGTACCTCCCTATACCTGGAGGTCTCAGGGCAATTCACAGAATAAAATCAAAATATAAAACCACAAAACACATAATCAAAATAAAAACAACCCAATAGCCCCCCAACCCCCGCCATCACATTTTAAAAGGGCATAGGATGTCAATCAAACCATCCAAAGGCCTGGTTGAAAAGGAAAGGCGTATAATGAAGGCGCCAGGCAAACTTTCCTAGGAAGAGCGTTCCACAGACGAGGAGCCACTGCAGAAAAGGCCCGTTCTCGTATTGCCGTACTCCAGACCTCTCCAGGAGGATGCACATGAAGAAGGGACTCAGAAGATCGTCTCATATAGAAAGAGGCGGTCCTTGAGGTACTGCGGTCCTGAGCTGTTTAAGGCTTTATAGGTCAAAACCAGCACTTTGAATTGGGCCCAGAAACAAATTGGTAGCTAGTGCAGTTGGACCAGGACTGGTGTAATATGCTCAAACTGTCTTACTCCGGTGAGCAACCTGACTGCTTAATTCTGCACTAGCTGAAGTTTCTGAACCATCTTCAGAGGCAGCCCTACGTATAATGCATTTAAACAAAATGTATTTATCTGTTCATTTATTTCAACGTGGAGCTTCATGTTGCCTTTTAGCTATGCTGCTATATGTGTTACAGGATTTAAAATGAAACAAAACCCAAAGCCATTATTCATCCCTGACCATCACTGGTGCAGCCACAGGGAAGTGTAATCAAAAGCTTACCTTCCAGGACCAAACAAGGAGGGAAAAGGGCTCCATTAGGGACATCACGTGAAGACAACCATGGGTGCTTTCCTACTAGGGCCAGTGACAGGGTTTTTTTGGGAATAGTTATTGGGACTATGGTACAGAAGGAAAGCGTTAACCCCCCCCAACACACATTTCAGTTCTGACTGAACCTCCCCATCACATTTGTATAAAAACAAGAGTATCACAAAAGTTGCTCAGTGGGTAGAGACAGGAGACTTTTAATCTCAGGGTCATGGGTTCAAGCCCCACTTTGGGCAAAAGATTCCTGCATTGCAGGGGGTTGGACTAGATGACCCTAGTGGTACCTTCCAATCTACTGTTCTATGATTTGATTTAATTTGACTTCCAGCCCTAAGCAATCCTATTCCAGTAGGTGCTCTTGCAAAGGAGCATGTGTACACCTGACCTGTGTACACCAACAGCAGTAAACATTCCACTTAACCCAATCCTCCCTCGTAGCTGCAGAGCTGTGTCCAAATTAACAGATATTACAGAGATGCCTAAAAAGGCACGGTGTTATCATGGGGCACCAATGAAGAACATGTACCAATTTAAAGTGCTTGGCATATTGGAAGATACAGTCCAGAAGTCAAAAAGAGGGAAGAGCTCTCTTTCCTATGTATGACTCAAACTATAGAACAAGAGAGAAAATCATGGGTTGGTACAGCATTGAGTAACTACACGACCCTCCTGTGCTATGGAATCTGTTTCGTAATGTTAGTGGAGCTGAATTATAAGTGTGACAAATGGCTAGGTCTTGGATTAAAGCATCTCCTCCTCCCTCCCCCTTCTCTCTTTCGTTCAGAGAAAAATATAAGGTTGCTGGTTAGAAGTTAACATGCTAAGCAAAGCCCAGGTGTTAGCTACGCTACCTAACATTAGCTACCTAACTAGTAACTCATCAGATTTCCTGCTTTAAAGAAGCTATCCTGGAAGTACTTCTTAAGCATCCCTAATGCTTTTAGGACTAGACGCTTTCCCCATCTTTCAGCCACTAGCACCTTTTAATTTCTGAAAGAGCCACGGTTGAAAATCTTAATTAATTGTTCCATACTGCTTCAGGATCATTATGCAATGTAATAAAGGCCGTGTAATTATGAAATTTTACAGCCATTACCAAGGCTGATGGCTCGTATTTCATCCTCAGCTGGACCCAATGGCTTTTAGCCACTCAGCTTCCCTTTGATGAACTACAGACAGATCTATCAGGCCCAAACAATATCCAGGCAAGGCGGCTATAATAGCTACCTACCGATGAAGCCATAGATAAAGATAAACTATAAATCTACGCACAAATGCAGCCACATTGCCTCGGGATGACAGAGGAGAGCGGATGAGACACTTGGGAAGGCTTCCCAGTAACATGAATTCAACCTTTTCCTTTTCCTTTCTTATTCAAAGTGGAATTAGTTTAATTTCTTTAAGTTGTGACATTTCTATTGAGTATTATCATTGCAGAAGTTTTTTTTAAAAAAAATCAAAACCCCAAAACTTCTTAGGGTGATTCCATGTTGTAATATTTGCAATCAATTAAAAATGAAGATTCTACATTTTAAACAATAGGAAATTGCCCATTATGGTGCCACCAAAAATGACATCACCCCCTCCATAATTTTTAGAAACAATTTCCTGTGCTGTGATTTCATCACTGTGTGTTTCCCTATCACCAGATTGCACAACTTCATAATGCTATAACATGGGCTAAGTATTGATACCTGTGAGTGGGATTTTTGATGAGGATAATAAATAATGCACTGACATTTATACTGGGATGACAAGCCATACTCCAAAAGACTTTTAACTTGTTTGCAATTAATTATGAGGTATCTGAATGGATGTTCCCAATTTTTTGTCTACAAGGCCAGCATTTCATTAGACAATGTCATCTGTTGCACATGGTCAGAACTGGACTACTCTTTTATTAACTCCTTACTCACAGTAACTGTTCTTGAGGTTTTTCAAACAGTGAAAATGTTCACCTTGAGCCATAATCTGCAGGAGTATGGCCTGGCTCCTTTGAGATAGTTGCATACACCTACAGGTCAGTCAACATGTCTGTGTCATGTAAATAGGCACCCCCTGCCCCCAAAAGCAAATGCAGACAGTTGTATGAGGGGACTGATAAGAGTACCAATCCAAGATTGGGGGGGGGGGGGGGGCGGCGGCGACAAATAAATTCCTGGACAAGAAGTTTAGCAATCAATCTAAAATTTGGCCAAACATTGTATACTTTCCATGGCGTCCTTCTAACTATTTTAATCATAATCATAATTATTATTTATTATTTACACCCCGCCCATCTGGCTGGGTTTCCCCAACCATACTGGGCGGTTTCCAACAGAATATTGAAATACAATAGTCTATTAAACATTAAAATCTTCCCTAAACAGGGCCGCCTTTAGATTGTCCTCCAAAAATCTGGTAGTCGTTTTTCTCTTTTATCTCTGGTGGGAGGTGCCACTACCGAGAAGGCCCTCTGCCCGGTTCCCTGTAACTTGGCTTCTCGCAGTGAGGGAACCGCCAAAAGGCCCTCGGCACTGGACCCCAGTGTCGGGGAAGAACGATGGGGATGGAGACACTCCTTCAGGTATACTGGGCCGAGGCTCTAGTGCAGGAGTGTGCAACCTTTGTTCCTGTCAAAAACTGCACTGTCTCAGAGGCAACCTGTCAGAAGCTGGATACCGGTAGTGGTTGGGCTGAAGTCAACCCATTTCCCCCCAGTTTTCCCCTTCCTTGCTACCAGCATGAACTTGGGTTAAGGCAGTCTTCCCCAATGTGGTGCCCTCCAGATGGTTTTGATTACAATTCTTTAGCAACAGTCAGCATGGCTATTGTTCAAAACATCTGGAGGGCACTGCATTGGAGAAGACTGGGCCAAAGACTACATGTAGCTCTTGCTCTAGGTTCTGGTCAGTCAGACATGTATCTCCTTACTTGCCACATGTATTCTCTCTGGGAATGTTACACTTTTCTTGGATTTTGGTGATATATATGACCAAACAAGCCAATGTTTGTGAGTCTTGTAATAGTAAATTATGAGACTAGCATCAGTATTGCACAGTTTGCTACATAGCTTTTCATGATTAGTGTGCTATTTCTTAACATCAAAGTTGTATATATCATTTAACACCCCCTAAAACTACTCAACAGAGCCAAACATCTTGCAATATACCTCACTGCCTTGTACCTTCTTTGCCAGACCATCACTCCAGTTTCTTTTATTTAAGCAACTACATCACAAAGATGAACTGCAAATGCGCACACATATATATATCAACCCGCTCAGTAGAAACTTTGATTACTATAAGAAAGGGTAGCACTGGTAGTAATGTATTAATATATGAAATATAACAAAAATGATTGGCACCCACATTCTTAACCTCTGTTGGGACATAATTCAGCTAATTGAATGAGAACAGGCAGCTTTGTTTGGAGTCTGGAGACACAGGACAACGTTCTGAGAATAGCTTTTAATTATCACTCAGGACATCACCAGCACTCCACTTCACACATTTCCTTTATTCAAAGTGACAGCTTGTTCTTCTTTAGTGGTCTCAATGGACTGGATTCAGACTTAGTTATACTTAGAGTAGACCCAAGGAAAACTCTGATCCCAAACCTCTGCTATCTAGCGACTATACTCATTCATAAGAAAGGCTTCAGGAGTAAACCCTGAGGATAGCATCTTGTATGCCCCTGCAGCCAGACTGGTGTCAAGTGTATTGTTTTGCTTTCCTATGGACCACATCAGTGATGCTGAGTCAGGGCAGCTCAGAACCTCCATGCACACTGCTCAGGTTTACACCCCAGAGAGGTCACTTTGGTGCTGCTAACGCAGGAAAAACAATGCAGGAGACAGCAGCTATGAGTTACCAATCTCTACAGCCACACCAGGCACTCTGATTCTCCAACAGTTTGCCTTCACCCCTGGAGGCACACACCATTGTCTCTCAAGACAGGCAGATACCAACACAACACAAGAGAATCAAAGGACTTGTAAGCCATGACTAACTGAAGTCCCATTGATTTAAATGAGTCTACTCTAAAAATGACCAACTCTGGATTCAATAAGGGAGGCAGTTCCAAACTTGCTTGAGAATTGGAACACAACTCCTGATTGGATTATGAGTGCAGTTTTGGTGCACAAAAAGTGCATGAGAAGACATTGTCTTATGGTTAAAATGCACATAGAAGAACATTTTAATGGGAAATGCATGGGAAAGCACTGAAAAGTACATATCTGAGGGTAAGTACATATAAAAATGTGCACACTACTGCCTATAATAATGCATACAATTTAAATGATGACAATTCACAGCAATCACAGAGGCACTTCCAGAAAGGGCAAAGAGACAAAATGTGAAAGGTGCATGTCCTAAATTTACATCCTCTGGTAATAACTGTGAACAGAAGTCTGTCTGTGAACAGAGCTATGGTTGAGGACCAATTATGCACAAATTTGTTTGCAGCGTTTTTGTTCACAAGAGACACCAAAGGCACATGAAGATTGACACATGCCTGAACCTACCTTTCTGTGTGACCCTCAAGCAATTTATAAACTAGTTTCCTGCAGAGTCAAAGCCTATGTGAAGCTATTTCAACATGCACATATGAGAAGAACCAAGAAGCACTTTTCATGTCACACATGAAAACATTTAAACAGCTTGCTGTTAGGAACTTTGAATTGCAAAGACTTCAGATCAAAGAAACCTCAAGTGTTTGATAATGTGGATACAGTCTTCTAGGAAGTTGTCCTGTGCAAGCTGTACTGAAATGAACTGGATTTGCTCTTGCGCTTTTCCAGGAACATGTCGCCATAGATTGTGTCCCGGTTCAAGAAAATCTAGATATACACAGATCTTGCAATTCTTGCTTCCTTCCCCTTCAAATGTGTGCACACTTGTATTCAAAACAGTGAGACTTTAGCTGTGTAGTTTGACACGGAAGGACAAATATATCTGCATGGCAAATATCTGAATTGTTAACTTGTTGCTTGTTGTGCAGAGCACTGAAGTAGCTTATTGAAGTACCCTGAAAGAAAAGCTATTGTTTCTATTTAAGGATTAAAATATCAGGCAGCAATGTGCATCAGTATCATATAATTTAATCAATACAGTACAAATGTTGCCAGTTGAAAACACACTTTTTAAAATTTACTTGCTTTTTAATTGTTTTCTTTAATTGTATTAATGCAATTTAATCTATCATTCTCACATGTATGTGTTTCAAGGCATTTTTTTTTCTTGTATGAGTAAAAAAGCTCTATAGCCAATGGTCAGGGGAAAACATTTATTTGTTAATTGGCCTAATGTCCACTGACCTGATACAGAAATTTAAAGGCTGTAGGGCAGAGGCGTTTGGTAGCTACTGAAATAAACCATCAGTGCCCTTTTGCAATAGTGCTGGAACCCAAGTAAATCACCATTGGAGGAGATTCACCATCATCATTCCTGATCTGGTGGCCATCTTCTGTTTATGCTGCTTAGGTGAGAATGTTTCTTACCAACAGCCTACAGGAGCTGTGGAGACCAGCACAAGTATGTAACTGAATATGTCTAAGAATTGCGGGGATAGATTCTTCTAGGAAACGAGGGAGAAATGTCTAACAAGAAGAAGATCCACATTTATTTGCAGTACTGTAGATAAAATCAGCCCAGGAAATTTTGCCAACCCATGTAACAAAAGCAGAGTATAAATGTATGCCTATTTTGCAACGCTTCATTTAATGTTGCAGGTGTATGTAGCTCCTATAATGCTTTACTGTGATTTTATACACTTGATATTCCCTAGCTGGACTGTTTCTAAAGTGCCCAGCGATGCCCCCGCCACAGCAAATCAGCAGTTTTTCAATAGGTCTCTGTGCAACCCAGGAGTATGACATTTACTAATGTGTTGAGATTCAGGGATTCTCTTTTGTAGAAGCCAACACTAATAAGAAAGATATGGTTCAGTATCTCGGGTATTCTTCCAAGTTTTATTAATTAGGTGGAAAAGTTTTCCCCCTGGAATACCGCAAGGTATTTATTAACACTTCAGCCCACAAACTAGAGCAAATTTACAGCAGCGGAGGTAATTGTTACACATAACAGCCTGTGTTATCAACTTGCTAGGGACAAGCACAGAAAGAAGGTTTTAGATTATGATCTTTTTCATGATATTTTAATTGTGCTTCTTAATCTGCTAAATTAAAAACTCCAGTGCAATCTTACTGAGATCACAGACAAAAAGGAGATTGTATCAGTTTTAAACAAAATGTATGAATACTTCTGCTTTAATTATACTGAGAATGTAACAGCCAAATCTAATGTGATCACAGAATGACTAAAATGTACATTTTCCTTTTTACTCATAGTGCTGTGCCCTCCCTTCTACATTTCTTTAAAGTTGTCCCTAACTAGCAAACCCCGTCCAGATAAACCAATTCATGTTGTGGGCTCTTCCTTCAGGTCTTCTACAACTGCTATGCTAAAGTAGTGTCAAACAACGTTCAGTGGTGGTTTAAATGCTAAAAAAAGATTGAATAACTGTGCTTGTAGCTGATTTCTGTATCCAAAGTGGTCCCCCAAAAACATCAGCCTGTGAACCCATTACTCCAGGCTTCCTCAACCTCAGCCCTCCAGATGTTATGGCCTACAACTCCCATGATCCCTAGCTAGCAGGATCAGTGGTCAGGGATGATGGGAATTGTAGTCTCAAAACATCTGGAGGGCTGAGGTTGAGGAAGCCTGTGTTACTCTCTCAACAGCAGCCCCATAGCACTCCCAATATGAATATTTAAATCTGTAACAATAACAAAAAGCTGGTGGAGGGAGGGAGGAGAAAAATACATTGATGAAGAGGTGAAGAGAAACTCAGGGAAGGAGAACATGGTGTACAAAAATGAGAGTTGCCCTCTAAATAAATCCTCTCCCTATTGTTTTTCCAACAGAATTTGTTTGTTTTGATTTTTTAATTCTGGAAAACCTCAAATGCAGTTTTGTAACATTCTGGGAGTGCAATTTCTGAAAGGGAAACTGAAAAAAAGAAAGAAAATCAGGTATGCACAGACAGTGCACATGTGACCTTCTCCATAACATGGCCAATGAGTGCTTAACTGCCCATCACCTCCCCATTTCCATGCCCTCATCTTTACCAATTTTAGAAATGGTGAACTAAGTAAAAAAGAGTAGCATGCATCTGACAGCCTTCAGGTAAGGATTGGAAAATCAGTCTATTTCCAACCCATGTCAGTTTCACATGTATCTCCCTGCCCCTCACGATGCCCAGACTGTTCTATTTCATTTCTCCATTAATCTGTGATCTCTCTCTCTCTCTCTCTCTCTCTCTCGATCTCTCTCTCAACAAAAACTCAAATCTGTACAGAAGCTGCATTTAAACACACATTCATTTCTGGCAAAACATTCATTTCTAAATGTGTACATCAGGTCAGTCCATATTGGAATTTGCAAAGATCAAATTCCTCAAGCATCCCTGCAGTCAGGAAAAGTGAATCATAAAGTAGATGTCCAAACACAAATAAGGGCAGTGCTCATGCCCCTTGAACAGTTGTTTAGCAGAGGATGCACCTCAATATGTGAGGTAAGAAAAGCTGCGTGGACCAAAGTCCCTTTTTCTACATGACGGGTATTCTGCTGCCCTTTGCACCTGCTCTTTCTAGCATCTAACATGAGGCATGGAATGAAGTGTGTTGCAAGGGCAGTGAGGTGCACACTACTCTTTGTCAATCTCAGGCAAAAGGATCCAGTGGAAGCTGAAGCTCACAACTCAGGTGGATTGTGAAGTCTCACAGTATTGAAACTGTATTCATCACCCCTGGAGTGAGGGTCATCTGCAAGGGCTTTTTTATTTAACACTAAAGATATTAAACTACTTGTAACAGGTTGCCAACCACAGGGAGTGGGTGAGAGGAGCCCAGGAAAGTATAGCTCAAAACTGGATAAGCATTTAAGAGTTGTTGTTTTTTTAAAATACGCCTCACAATAATATAATCAATAAGCATGTTTTTAACACTTACAGTGATTAGACCCGGTTCAAATACACACTCAGCCATGAAGCTCAGGGACAAACTAAATATGATATCAAATATATGAATGCATTTAACATCTTTAAAAAAAATAATAAACAACAGTTTCTGGGAAGTGAAGAGAAAGGGTCAGATCCATTGGGATACAGAAAGAAGACCTGATGAAAATCTGCTATTTGTTCCAGATGACAACATTTTATGAGCACCAATGAATTTGGGGCAGGCAGTTTTTGGCAAAGCTACAATGGGGAAGAAGGCTTGAGTCTGTCAACTACAGTCATCTTCTGCCCTCCTGGTTCGGAGAAACCTGATATGTATTAAATGCACTCACACATTTCATGCCATGTGTTTGTTTGGTGCTCATTGGCTGGTGCATCAATTGGCCCTGGATGAGTCTGATGCAATTGTGTAATGGTAGTTAAAACAGTCTTTGATCCAGCAGATCCTGGCCCAGCTCACGCCACCTTGCCCTCAGAGCCACCCTGCTTTGGGGCTTTCTGCTGGCAGGGATCCAGTGGTTTGGTGGCCAGTGAGAGGCCAGCTGACCTGGGAAGCTGGTCAAAGGGATGCCTCCACCTAATCCAACCCCGCCCCCCATCCCTCCTGCTGCAAGGGTGCTTCAGATTGTTGTGTTACTGAATAACTCAACAGGATTTCTTACTTCAGATATGTATAGGTTATTTCCTAGCAAGTGCTTGAAGGCTTTGAATGGGATTTATATATATTTTAAAAATGTTACAAAAGCTAACTAAAGAAGCGTCAATATATGGAAACGCATAAAGTATATGAAAATATATACTTTATTTTTTAGCGTACTCAATTCAGAATGAGCTTGCAATAAAATTGACAAAAGAAATGTAATGCAGAAATCCTAAAAGGTAGATTTGACGTTTTCAGAGTCATTCTGATCTCTTTGAAAGACACATACTTAGAGCAGATTATTTTTTATACTCCATGTATTTTTAAATGCTAGAAAAATGCATATTATTTGCTAAATTGCTTGGAATATATCCTGAAGAAATACATATTTATCTTTAAAAGCAATCCATATATTATTTACTCAGTGAATGAGAATGTCTTTTTTAAAAAAACCGTTCTGGTCCGTCAAATAAATACATATTTATAAATGGTTTCTAAAATGCATATTATTTACTCAATGGACTGTAATGGCTCTGTTGGTGCCATTACATTTAAATATGTAATTACCCATGTAATAAAATCCTTATAAAGGTCTTCTCTGGAAGAAAAAAAAGGAAAGAAAAGCTATTAGCTTTTCCATCTACCAAAAGATAATTTTCAACCTATCTTTTTGTTTTAATTTTGTTTTCAAAATCTCTGAAATATTTGCATATTGATGAACCATCACTTATTACCTTTCATTTCAGAAAAAGGGGAAGGGCGAGCTAGCCTGATTTTTCAGTTGTAACAATGGCTGAATGGGTTTCCAGACTGACCTCTCTAAGAACATAGCCTCTGCACAAAGTCCTACCATGAAAATGTCAGGTGAAAAAGGCTGACTCAATATTTCTGAAAAGCAGGGTCTAAAATTCATGTTTTGAATGATGTCCATTTGCCCTATTTTTCTGCACACTCTGATAAAAACCGAGACTTCTGATCATGGCAATGGAAGTTTCTGTAGCACATGGGAGCTGCCGTGGGGAGGAGAAATCACCAAAATTGCTCACTTCCCCTGACAGATATGGTCATTCAGCCAGAATTATTTGTAAACTATGGTTGATAAAACAAGATGGCTGTGAAGCTCAATAGCAGAAGCTCTCTCTCACATCCACCCACCCACCCAATTGTACATTTAATTTTTTTAAAATCAAATCAGTGATGAACCGAATTGAAAAAATTGGCAGAACTACATACATTTGAGCACCAATCTCATGTTTCCAGGAAATCAGAAATATTGCCCAGCTAGGCACCTGTGTTGGTGGTGCTCTTCTATACCTAATATGTACAGATCCAAACATTTCATCAGGCATTGATCACTGTCCTACCAGAATTAATCACCTGGTCTTCAGAATAAAGAACCACATTTACATTTAAATCAATGGTGTATCTAATAGCTCACATTAGCACTAGTAGGTGTAGTAAAGGAGATTCCAAATTCATTTCCCCCCATGTGATAGTATCCTTACAGTTTACTTTCTCAGTGATTCAGTTTCATAGAAATCAGTCTTTTTGCTCAACTGTCACATTTGACCAATTCTTCAACTTACCCTTCATTTGTCTTTTTCCTATTTATTTTCTGGGTTAGGTAACGAGAGAATAATCCTATTTCCATATTAACACATTCATAGGATTTGTTTCTTTCCTTCTTTTTTGCCTTTGTGGTTTAACAGAACAAGCTGCCAGATACTTGGGTGCAGAGGCTGATACCTGATGGGTGTTCCTCTGGCAATCAAAATAGATGTTCAAGGAACTTTTACAGCCTCGTTCAACAGTACAGCGGAATGCTAAAGAGTGTAGAGTTGTGAAAAGATTCAAAGAAAGAATGCTAAAAATGAAAGCCAGTGTGGCGTAGTGATTCAAGTGTTGGTCTAAGTTTGGATCTCCACTCAGCCATGAAGCTCACTGGTTGGCCTTGGAGCAGTCGCTATCTCTCAGCCTATTCTTCTTCACAGGATTTGTACGGAGACAAAATGGGAAAGGGAGAAATGTGTATGCCACGTTAATCTCTTTGGAGGAAAATGGGATATAAACAAATGAGGATAAAAATATTTTGGACCCACTGCAGGAAACCACTAAAATAGTCCTTGCATTAAAATGAAGCCATTCCAGTGCAAACTAGAATATTTCCAGTGTTTCAAGGTAACAAAAAAACAACAACTGTATGTAAAAGGATATTGTATTTCACATTGTTTAAATACAAGCAGTTTTTCTGTACTACTTCATAATCTATTTCATTTATAGACCTCTTTGCCAGAAAATAGACCTAGACTTTCCTGTGCCAAGAATGAATTACATGCAGATTGCTCAGCAGTTCACATTTTCATGTTTGCAAAATCTAGACTCCACCTCTCTGCCAGCCTTGCTAGCAGAAAGTCTCAATGGGACTTGGCTTCCCAGAGAGGTGGCGCCTCCCTCTACAGAAATCTCTTACCTAATTCGCACTTAATTTATTTGGAAAATCAAATCAACAGGCTGCTGTGATCAAAATTACTCACACTGTGGCTCCTACTGGGAGAACTTTTGCAATGCCTTTCAGCCATGCTATCTAGCACATATTATTGTTGTTTCCTAGCCAATGGCTAGGAAGAGCTCATGAACGAAAGGTTCAAACTTGGTACTGGTACATCTGCATATAGGTAGCAAACTAATTTATCTGAAAGTCTCTCTCTCTCTCTCTCTCTCTCTCTCTCTCTCTCTCACACACACACACACACACACACACACACACACTATAAAGGACAAGTTATTATGGTCCACTGGAAATCTGCATAAAATCAGGGGTGTGTGAAGCCCTGTGGAATGATCCAGTTTGCATGATCACATGCAAAGAGTGATATCCAACAAAATAATAGTCAGAGTAGACCCAATGAAATCAATGGATTTATGAGTCTGGAAAGTTTGAGTCTAGAAAAGAGTGTCTAGTTATTAAGGGTTTTATAGATGAAGGCCAGAGAGTGGTGTCTGCTCATTATGATAGTTATACAGTACCTTCATCTCCAGAGGCAGTACTCTTCTGAGTATTTTCCTGCTTGGCAGGGGGTTGGACTCGATGGCCCTTGTGGTCTCTTCCAACTCTATGATTCTATGATTATTTGCTGTGAAACAGGAGCAGGAGAGTGCTATTGCACTCATGAATGTTTGAGGATTTCCAATGGACATCAGTTTGGCCACAGTGGAAACAGAAGGCTGGGCTAGATAGATTTATGGACTGATCCCTCACGGCCCTTCTTCATATTAAAGAGACATTTCAGCTATTACATGTTTGGCTAGAACTTGTGTTTTGGAAAAGACAAAGCATACATTCAATGCAACCTGGAAATATGTTAAGACATCTCTTGCTGAGCTGTTTCTGTTTAAGAGAGCATGTAAAGTCAAAGACAATTGCAGCTATTTTTGATTATTCTGGTGTTTTATTTTAGGCTATTTTTGCAATGGCAAAGAGTGAGGTTGCTGAGGAGGCTATTTAAACATCCAGACAGAAAGTTGTTTGGAGTTTCTGCTTATGCAAGCACTTGATTACAGTTTCTCTCTTTTCCAGACTAACTAGTTGGTAAAAGAAGTGGTTAGGTTATTTCTAACCTATAGATGTTATAAAAATTCTTTAAAAGTAATAGATCAGTGGTAAAACAGGTGGTGTGCATACTGAAGATCCAGGGCAGCCCTCTCCAACCTGGTGGCCCACCAATGTTCTGGAAAATATGGTCAATTTTCAGAAATAATGGGAGTTCCATATATCTGGATGCACCAGGCTGGGAAAGTGGTTTAGTAGGAGATATTGAATGTCTAAGACTACAACTACCATCCACTAGTTTTATTTCTTTTCTGTACAACTACTAAGCTCTGTATTCCTTGTATGGATATGTTTTGTTACTTGAAATTAAAAATCAATTAAAATTAAAATCCAATGAAGCAGAGTGTTGGAATATTCAGATTGGCTACTGTGAAAAATGGATTCAGGACTAGATGGGTCACTGGTCTGATCCAGCAGGCTCTATGTTCTTATGCTATAAGGCTTTTTGTCTTACAGTGGTGGGGAACTTGTGACTCTCCAGATGTTTTTAGAATGCAACTTCCATGAGACTGAGATGGGGAATCTTGAAGTCCAATAACATTGGGTGTAGGGGACACAGATTTCACAGATTTCTTGCCCTGAGCTTGAGAAATCAATTGTCTTGACTATGTATAAAGTAGCTTTATATATGTGTAAATTTAGTAGTTTTGGAACAGAAAACTGGAACCTGAAACATATGGAAGGCTGCAGAAGGCAATGAAGTATTAGCTTCAGTTTCTGCACAAGTATGAGCTGGGCTGAGACAGGAAACTCTTAGTAACCAGCAAGTGTTAACTCATTTTCAGATGAATTTTCAGATTAGGTGAATTTTAAGATCATAATATATAAAACAAAAAGAAGTCATTCAAGCAGACAATACAATGAATGGAGAGCATGGCCAACTTCTTTGGATTCAAATATAAGGAACAATGCACTTGACTATCATCCAAATGAAAAAGGAAAGGAAAACCATACAAATTTGTATCTCAGTAAAAAAAAATTATGTATGACTATTCAGTACTCGGGGTTTTTTTTATATATATATATATATATATATATATATATATATATATATATATATATTACAACATGCATTTGGAAATAGATTTCCTTTTTCTACACATGGCAGCCCACCTTAAAGTACATGTAAACCTTAAGTACAAATAGACCCATTAATGGAAAGCAGCACACTCTAAGTAAGACAAAAGAGCTATTAATTAATCCTTAGGAAGCACATGAGGCAATCAATTCTCTCAAATCCCTAATCAATTAGAAAAGGGAAACAATTTGAATTTCTATATCTTTACAAAGAAAAAATGGGTTACTCAATTACTGCTAAGTCCTCTGCAGTTTTATCCTGTCTTTTTTATAAATAGTCAGATACTAAATAACTCATGAGCAAAAGAGGTACAGAAAATATATGGAGTTACAAACCTTAATTATCTGGACACCTAAGGCAACATGAAATCTGTTCTCAGTAGACATATACAAAGCATATTGCCATCCTGCAGTGTGCCTCCGACCACTAGACAGAACGTTCTAGATAGGGGAAGCCTGGGGAAGCAAGTTCATCCTTTCCCCCCCAAAGGAAACAGAAAAGCAGTGTGTTTTGATGGTGGTGGTTGTTTTTCTAAGTGGGAAAACTAATAATAAAAATAATGCTCAGACAGAAAAGCCAAAAGGTAGGAATACAACATTTATGTGTCCAAAATGGTAAAAAAAAGCTTTCTCTATTATTGTTTTACTACATCAGAATGTGATTTCATTTGGAAGGAGAGGCAGGAAGCCACTTTTCTGTTTCTGTCATTTTGTGCACCAAGGGATGAGATGGGTACTTGACACATTTCATGAAGTTTGACCAGAGCAGGATGTGTGTGTGTGTGTGTGTATGCAGTGTCCATTTGAAGCTTGTCTGTGAACTTTGCATGAACCGCCAGAAATAATGTAGTGTGATGACAAGCCAGTTATACCTTCCACTAAATTTGCTGTCTGGAATGAACTGAAATAGTGTTTGGTTTGTGTAATTACGTCCATCTATCTTTATATTCCAGCGGCATATCGCAAATTGAAAATACTAAAAATTGACTGTTGGTTCTGATATTTAATGATTGCCAAAGACAAGACGATGATTTATTGGTTACTTACCGATGTGACACATTTGCATCTTATTAGACAGAGATTACTATTCCTTAAAATGCGGACGAGGCCTGATCATGTCTGATGGATTGATTTGATTTGCAAATGTAATCAAACTAATAAGAGGGAAAAAATGAGCAATAATGCCTTGTTTTTCAACTGGCAATCACTCCCCTGCCAACAACGCTGATATCCCTGACTAAGCAGCCTTCAAACAGTCTTCCTGTCTCCTCAAATAAACAAAGAGAGGCAAAGAGGCTGATAAGAGGATAACAAGCCAAGTACGGATGTACCATGGAGCAGACACTTCAGAATGGTACAGATACATTAAAATACTGGTATTTGGAACACCATGGGAATTACTGCAAATCCCACTATCTTTTTCTTTTTTTTAACTTGAGCAATAAAATGTAGAAGTAAATTGGAATTCTAATTTAGGTTACTCCCAAGGGATACTATATTTTTCAATTGTCCCTATTTAACAGGGACAATTTCTTATCATTTTCTCCTCTCTTTTTTCTGTTTTAGTTTAAATGTCTGGGAGACATCACTGTCTCTGTTTTTTTTTTTTTTGCCTTTTCTTGATTCCTTGTGAATTGTTAGAATTGTCATTCTTCACAGTTCAGATCCCTTCCTAGGGTTTACAGATGTTAAAATTTTGAGGGAAGGATGCATTTTAAAATGCACACACAGGAAATTTAGTAAATGCACACTCATGAAAATTAAAATGCCTTGGAGTGCACAGGCTGTCATTTCACATACTGGTGAGGCTAATTTTGAAAGGTTGATAATAGGAGCTTGTAGGAGAATTGGTTTTGTTGGGTTTTTCTAGTATGCCTTTAATCAAAGAGTGGGGAGGCTTCCTGGCTTTGTACAGGACAGACTTCTGGACAGTAAAAAAATTCAGCAACCTAAGAAAGTCTTCAGTTCAGAGAGTAATCCTTGATAAGAGAAGGGATCTCAAAATCAAATTCTTCTGTAAAGTATTGGAGGACATGTGATACTCTTTGCTAAGGGACAAAGCCCCCTCCTGCGGAGAATTCAAATGTAATGGCAAACTCTGCCCCGTCAATATTCTCCCATCACAAATTAAGATAAGGGTTGAGTCATGGCCGACTCTGGGGTTGCAGCGCTCATCTCGCTTTATTGGCCGAGGGAGCCGGTGTACAGCTTCTGGGTCATGTGGCCAGCATGACTAACCCGCTTCCGGTGAACCAGAGCAGCGCATGGAAATGCTGTTTACCTTCCCGCTGGAGCGGTACCAATTTATCTACTAGCAGTTTGACGTGCTTTCAAACTGCTAGGTTGGCAGGAGCAGGGACCGAGCAACGGGAGCTCACCCCGTCACGGGGATTTGAACCGTCGACCTTCTGATCGGCAAGTCCTAGGCTCTGTGGTTTAACCCACAAGGCCTTATTTCTGCTTGTGAAGGGGGTAACTGGCTGCTGGACAAGCCTTGTTATGGCCTGCCCCACTGCTGAAGTGGAAATAACAGTCAGGACTATCAGACTATCATATCCTACCAAGATCATTGAAATTGAAGTTAATAAAGGAAGGAAATTAAATACTATACATCCTCAGAACTGTCATTTCCACATCTGCAGATGGACAAGCTATTGATAGCAGCCAATCATGCTGGATCTCTCCCCACACTCCCCCAATATTTGCAAGCAAGAGGATATTTGCAATATTTGCAAGCAATATTTGCAATATTTGCAAGCAAGAGGAGGGTTTGTGATTTCCTCCTCTTCACTCCCTTTGCCTTTGTTTGCAAAAGGGTCCTAGAATGATTGGGGACTTCCAAGTACTCTTTGGCACAATCACAAAAGCACTCAATAAATACTTGGGGGAGATGCTGCTTTGGCAGCATGTTTGAAGCAACAACTTCCACATGCAAGAGATACTGTAGCAACTCCTGCTGAGGCATTTTTGTATTCTGAAATCTTTATCTGTTTGCATGGATTAAGCTTGTCAACTTTTGCAGACCCTTGAAGTGCCCCTATTTTCCACGGATGTTCCGGTTTCTTATTTGATCCTGGGATGCCCCACTTTTCCTTAGGATGTCCCTATTTTCATTGGAGAAATGTTGGAGGTTATGGACTTATCCAACCCCAAGCCATCTGAAGGCAATCCTGTATAGGGAAGTTTTTTTAATGTTTAATGTTTTATTATGTTTTTATATGTGTTGGAAGCTGCCCAGAATGGCTGGGGCAACCTAGTAAAATGTGTGGAATATAAAAAGTAAAATAATCATTATGAGATGGGATGTCCCTATTTTCATCGGAGAAATGTTGGAGGGTCTGTGCCTTTAACAACTGCATGGAAGCTGAAATTAATGTGACAAAATTGGGTAGGCTGGAGGAAAGTTATGCCAAAAATTCTTCTTGAAATATTTTGTCTGTCAGACATAGAAGTTAAAAACACAAAATCTCTGCTAGAAGAAAGTTGGCAAAACCAGACTAGATCAAGACACCAATTTATAATTTTAATTAAGAAAATACAACGGCATTAGATAAAAATAAAACTCAACAATTTTATCTATTATCATTATTAAAATTTGTATACCACCTTTCATTCATAGGTCTCAAGGCGGTTCACGGCATAAAACGTATATATTATTATGAGAAACTAGAATTTAAACAACTCTTCACCAATCTGGAGCAATTTCGATGTTTTGCACTGTAACTCCCATAAGACACTGCCAGTGTCTAAAACATCAGGAGGGAACCAAGTTGTCAAAGGCTGGTTTCAATGTACACCTCCTTTTATTCTCAACATTTCCCTGGCATTTTAATATGTTTTGTACTTTAAAGTTCTGTTTCTCAGCTGGTAGCTTTCCCCCTTAAACTTATTTTATTTCAGAGGGAGTCATCTTACCCTGTGTATTGAACTATTTATTTATTTATCTGCTTACATCAAGTCCTAAACCTCTCTAGAATAAATTAATTTTTCCCCAGCAAACTTTGCAATGAAAAATATTCCAAGAGTGGCTCCTCTGTACACTCCTCAAATCAGTTGCTTAACTAAATTTGTTTTACATTATAAAATCGCAGAACTGTAGAATTGGAAAGGACCTGAGGATAATCTAGTCCAACCCTCTGAAATGCAGGAATATAGGGATCAAACCTGCAACCTTGGTGTTATCAGCACCATGCTCTAACCAACCGAGCTATCCATGTTGTTATGTTGCATATTTAACCCACAAAGTATGCATGTATAGTATACATGGATTATATGTTAGTTTCTTCAAGAAAGTGGTTCTTTTTTATAGTGATTTTTAAATTACTCAAACCATAAAGCATGATTTGCCAATCTTAAATGACACTGGCAGAAAGATGATTGTAACTAAATAAGTAAGCACTGCTGCTGATGTTCAATATAATCATTCTTATGTGGAGCACAGCCTAAAATTAGATTTAACATTAGAAACAGGACCCAAAAGATACAAAAAGAAGTTTTTTTAAAAATCCAAACACACACTTTCAAGAGCATAGCTTGCCATTAACACCCAGACATTCCTTTTGCTGCACTTCCCTGTACCAACACAGGACATGTGTCCTGCTGGAAACGTGCTGATGGCTTGCGGAGACCTTGCAATTCAAGTAATTAATCCTATTCCAATCTAGGTTAAGCAGGTGGAGAGCCTGCAGCGTTCAGAGAGAAAGTAGAAGCTCTTTAAAGTATTTAACTGGGCACAGCTTAGTCCAGAAAACTAGACTGGTCCATTCCGCTGACCTAGTCATGCAGGTAAAGACCTGTCTGTTCTCAAATCAGTGTAATCAAATATTTGTCCCTTCCTCTCCCCTCCCCTCGGCCTTCTGTAATACACAGCATCAACACCATGTGGCATTAAGACTAACCTCCACCCACTTCTGTTAGAGAGCAGGATGATTAGCTGTGACCTGGTTAGTTTTACAAGTAACTAGACAGAACTGCAGTTAACTTAAGGTAAGGGTGGTACATTGGTTTCAGCTTTCCACGCTGAACAGAGAAGTTTGATTCATTCTGTGGCACATAATGCTAATATTAAGACAACAGTTTTTCTCCTCTAAGCACTCAAAATGAGCATTCATTATCTCAGTAAACCTTACAAGAACCTGATGAAGTAGGTTATTTCCATAGTCATAATGCTAATACTGGGGGAAAGACAGGTTAGACTGAAAGATGGGGGCTTATCTGATATGACCTTTGAATTAATGGTTTTTAGGATTTGAACCAGGAAGATTTGAACTCACAGTCACACTCTTAACCATCAGACAAACAGTAGTCTGATTTCACCCCCAGAGGCTCACTCTATCGTCTCTCAAGACAGACACATGACAACAAAAGTAGCATCCAAAACACCTTCATAACACTGTTGTCAAGTCAGCCCCTGCCCAGCTTCTGCCCACAGTTCTCCTGCGGCACCTCCTCCGGCAGTATACGTTTCTAGAATAGTGGTGCTCACATCCTCTGCTGCCATGCTAATGCAATGCCCTTGGTTGGCTTGTAATGCTGACACAACAGATAACGAACCTGCATTGGCAGAGTGGTTGCATTTAGTTGTTTGCTAAACACAGATTTTCTGGCAAAGGGTCTGAAAGGATTGGGCCTTTAATGTTCTGTTTGGAAAGAACTCCCCTCCTTGAGTTGAATTCACTTAAGATAGGACTGAGCGTAATTCACCCTCCTTAAGTTTCCTTCACTTACACAGAATTGACCCTCTTTGATCTATTTAGTGTACAATGTAAGTTGTTTGGGAAATGAAGCCCCTGAAAGATTATTCCAGCAATTTAAATTGGTGTTTTATAGCACTCTCCTAATTAGAAGTCATTTAAGAGGGCTGAAAATTGCACTAAATTATGTGGGAAACAGCATGATTTTAAGGAAATAATACGTCTGTAAATGCCTGGGATGCCCTGCTACGTCTTGTGTGGCACTCCAGATGCTCTCCCATTTGCAAAATTCCACCACTGCTTGAGTCTTAGGTCAATTTTGAGGTCAGCCACCGCAGCAGCGGCCTATTAGATTTCTTACAAATGAAGAAAAAGAAGAGCATAGTAACATGAAAATAAGGAAATAGGATGCACTTTATATTCTCTTTCTTTTGCTAATAAGGTTGCTTCTTGTGTTAAGAATGAGCTTGCCGTACAACTCTGCTAACCTAGCAAAGTACAAGTAGTCCTGTAAACACTGGGATCTCATCCCTGACAGAGCAAGCTCAAACTGAACTGGTGTACTCAGAAAGAGGTCTGATTTAAATCAGTGATACCCAATCCTGAGTAAAATCATTAAGGATGGCAGTATTATGGTGAGTGAGTCTCTTACAGATCACACCCTTAAGATGAGGCATGTAATTGGATTTGATTGGATTCTGTATTCAATTGGGCTTTGCATAGAAATGACACACATCTTCTATTATCATTTGCACTGCTTGGTCTCTTGGCTTCACTTGGTAAAAATAAAAATGTGTATAGCTATGTACTTGGATGACTTTGTTAGAGGATTTGTCACTTGAATGAATGACTGGACACACACACACACACACACACACACACACACACACACACACTAACTAAATGGTTTGTGATCCAGGTATATAAAGGAAACTCCCATGGAGTTTGTCAGTGACACCCTTCTCTGATGCTCATTTCCTGTGTCCAGGAAATAGGTCAACTGCCTATTCTGGATGGAGTAACATTCCCTATGAAGAAGCAGGTAGCATTCGGGGTGTATGTGTGCTCCTTAATCCATCACTGGGTGGCACAAGAGATTTCTGTTTCCAGGAGTGCTTTTTACCACCTCTGTCACCATTCCTGGACCAAGACAGTGTGACCACAGCAGGGCATGCAAGGATTGCTAACTGTAACACACTTTATGTGAGGCCACCTTTCTATCTGGTCTGGAAGCATCAACTAGTGTAGAATGCAGCAGCCTGACTGCTCACACGAGAGGGGTTCCTAGCAATATGTTATCCCACTGCTGAAAAAGCTACACTGGTTGCTGATTTGCAACAGGGCCAGGTTCAAGTTAATTGTGTTAATTCACAAACCCTAAATAACTTAGGCCCAAAGCAGTTCAAAGTCTGATCCCTTATACTCTACCTAGGTCAGTTTGATCCCCTGATGAAACACTTCTGGTGGTTCCCCATGTCCCTGAGGTTTGACTGGCCCTTACTAGGAAGTGAGCCTTTTGTGTGACAGGCCTTACCTGTGCAGTGTCCATCTAGCAAATGTCTGGCAGCAACCATCCCTCCCTCCCTTCACATTTCTTCGTAAAACTTTTTTGTTTAGGCAAGCCTCTACAACATGATTTTTTAAAATTACAGTAAGTATTTATGGATGTTTTAAATGATAGTTTTATGGAAATCTTTGTTTAATCTTTTTCTTATGGTGTATACCGCCTTGCTACATTTGTATGGAAGTACAGATTATAAATTCATAAATAAAAAATTAATCACTTGATGACAGGAACATCAAGCAATAACGGGTATGCCCAAATCTGCCATTTCAGCACCACACACAGTGCTTTCATATCACCACAAACCCGATTGTTCAAAGTCGCTTCATGTAGTAAAGCTGCGGGTGATAAGTGTACAATAGTCAAGTTTAGAGACATTGCATGCCTGAACCACCTTTATGTCATTTAACTTTGATGCCATCAAAACCATTAAGAGTGATTCAATTAAAATGCTAAATATTTAGGGCTGGATACAGAGAAGAGTGAGCATAGCTCCAACTGCACAACAGGGCTTCCCTGGATCCAGTGGGTTGGTGGATCATATGGAGTGGTATGGACTGGGGTTTCTGAGGCTGGAGTAATTTTATGGGGCTATCTTGCAAATGTAGAAATGATTTTCCATTTGCACAACACATACCTGGATCAAAGTTTTAAAATTACTATGAAACATAGGAGTATAAGAAGCTGCCTTATACTGAATCAGACTATTGGACAATCTAGCTTAGTATTATCTAAATTGACTGACATCAGTTCTCTAGGATTTCAGGCAGGGAGTCTCTCCCAGCCTTACCTGGAGACGCCGAGGATTAAACCAGGGACTTTCTGTGTGCAAGGCAGATGCTCTGTCATTGAGCCATACCCTTCCCCGTAGCCAGTGTCCAGCCTTAAAGTTTTATTTAATGTAAGGCAGGGTTCAGCAAACTTTTTCAGCAGGTGGCTGGTCCACTGTCCCTCGGACCTTGTGGCAGGCTGGCCTATATTTTGAAAAAAATATATATGAACGAATTCCTATGCCCCACAAATAGCCCAGAGATGCATTTTAAATAAAAGCACACATGCTACTCATGTAAAAACACTAGGCAGGCCCCACAAATAACCCAGAGATGCATTTTAAATAAAAGGACACATTATACTCTTGTAAAAACACGCTGATTCCCGGAACATCCAAGGGCCGGATTTAGAAGGCAATTGGGCCAGATCTGGCCCCCAGGCCTTAGTTTGCCTACCCATGATGTAAGGTCTAGTTTAAAGAAAAAATGGAGCTTAGTATAGTTACCTGTTCCAACTTGGTCCTATATTACTTACAATTACTACATTACATCATATCTACAATTCTTGGGCATATCTATAAAATGTAATTATTCCAAAAATTATACCCAGATGCTTTCACCACTGGCCATCAGAGCTAGATGAATGACGGCTTTGTGTGCAAAATGTGCCAATCCAAAATACATCTAGTTTCAGCAAACAACTTTTTCCTGGTTAAATGTTTATGTTTTTTAGTTAGCCAATGATATTCTGCTCCCCACAAAAAAAGAAACCTGTCTCTTCTATGCTTCAAGTACCCAGCTGCCACACAATTTATATCTCTTTCCTTTCCTCTTTGTTTTTCAGCCATTTTCCCTGAATGTCAAAGTCAATTTAGTGCATTTCACTTTGCTGAATAAATCAGAGGCGAAATCCTTGCTAAAAGTGAAAATTTGATTTGCTAAAAGGAGCTTAGGGCAACTATTAATCAATATATCCAGAGTGTCAAAGCTAAGGCCATGATAGGCATGCATTCATTTGGAGATTGGTTGAGGCAGATAAAGGAGGGGGATGTAGTGCAATCACCAGTTTGTGTGTATGAGAGAGAGCATGGACTCACAGATGTGGGTGATTTGGGGAAAAGATAAGAGAAAGTGTTGACTTCAAAGGAGGAGGGAAACACCACCACCACCACAACAACAGTACATATAAGAAACTCTGGAGGCAAACAAGTCTTTTACAAAGAATATGCAAGTCTCATTCTAACTGTTGAACATTCCTGAAAGATTTGAATGTTTTAACTTACAAATCCATCAATAACATTATTTTACACAATCAGATTTCTGATTGGCTATGAGTCCTGGAAGGCCTGCTCCTTGCCTTGAAGTCCATTTTTACCTGGCCTGGGAGGGCAGGGCCCTGACTGACTCCACCTACACAACCTGAGGCTGGGTTGGGGTATTGGTAGGGTATTGGTAGGGTTATTATTGCCCTATTTTAAAAAAATGTTCAAAATTGTTTTTAACTGCTTTTAAACTTGTGAGTTTCTAAATTTGGGGGTTTTGTTGTTTCTTTAAATCAAAGGATGTTAAATGTGCCTAGGAAGAGAGGATTGCAGGTTCTGAGCAAGGGGAAGTATGGGGTGGGGCAGGCTGGATAAGGGGCACAGGCAGTTAGTGACTGTGCCATGTACCAACCCCTCCTCCAATCTGGGGAACTGTGGTTGTCCTATCAGCCAGTCCCCAGGTCTGTGGATGCTGTTGCTAAATGCCAGGTAAGCTCTGAATAAGACCTTCATCATACATGATCTGATTAAGGATGAGAAGGGCAATCTGGTCTGTATCACTGAGAACTAGGTGGGTGAGCAGGGTGGAGTTGGTCTCACCCAGCTGTGCCCATTTGGGTACATGGTTCAGCACCAGGGCAGACTTTGAAGGTTGGAGAGGGTGGATTGCTGTTGTCTATAGAATTTCTCTCTCTCTCCAGGCTTTCTGTCCAGTTGTGGGGAATCTAGAGTGTGTTTTCCTAGCATTGGGCAATCGGAACAGATTAGGGATTCTGCTGGTTTACTGCTGGCCTCATAACCCAGCAGTCTCCCTCTCGGAGCTGACAGAGCTAGTCTCAAAGGTGGTTTTGAGGACTCCCAGACTGATGATTCTGGGGGACTTCAACTTCCATACTAATGAGTGTGGGGGTCGGGAATATAATACCCATTTAAATCATTGCCTATACTTTGTTGCCTCCTGCAGAGCTTTCCCAGGTGGTGAGGAGCCTCTTATACAGTTTGGCCTGAAGGAGGTGGTGGAACCAAAGTTCGCTTGCTGTGACTTGTTTGTAACACAATTTTGAGGGTAAATGTTTGCATTCACCAGGCTATTGACCTGGTTGAACCAGGGAGTTGATTAATGACTCCCTGCATGAGGGGGTGGTCCTTGTTTGCTTGAAGAAACCACCCTCCCTGGATTCAGAAAATCTAACTAACTATCATCCAGTTGCCAATCTCCCCTTCTTGGAGCAGGTGGTTGTAGACAAAACCCAGGCGTTCTTGGAGGAAACAGTTTTTCTAGATCCATTTCAATCAGGGCTTAGGCCCGGTTTTGGCACAGAAACTGCTTTGGTCACCCTATATGATGACTCTGTCAGCAGAAAGAAAGGGGAAATGTGTCTCCTGTTAATTCTCCTTGACCACGGTATCATTCTAGAGTGGCTGTCCTACTTAGGAGTGGGTGGCACCACTTTGTGGTGGCTCTGGTCCTCCTTGGATGGTCATTTCCAGAGGGTGATGGTGTGGGGAGTCTTCTTTGGCCTCTGGAGCCTTCAACCGGGAGGTTCGATTTTATCCCCTATGCTGCTTAACAGCTAAGTGGGGCCATCCAGAATTTTCAAATACATTGTCAGCAATATGCTGATGACACACTGTTTTAATTCTCCTCTATATCTGTAGATGTGGCAGTGGATGTGCTGTACTATTGTTTTGCTTCAGTAATGGGTGAGAGCCAACAAACTGAAGCTCAATCCAGATAAGACTGAGGCACTGTTGAGTCGTACCCTAGACAGGGTGGATGGAAGGCTACTTGCTCTTGATGGGGTTGCACTCCCTCTGAAGGAGCAGGCATGTAGCTTGGGTGTACTTCAGGATCATTTGCTGTTGCCTGAGGCTCAGTGGCCTCAGTGGTGCAGAGTGCCTTCCATCAGCTTTGGCTGGTGGCCCAGCTGCAGCCTTAGCTGGACAGGGATAGCCTAACGTCTGTCATCAATGCTCAGGTAACCTCTAGGTTAGATTACTACAACGTGTTATACATAGGAATGCGTCTTAAGAAATTTCAGCTAGTGCAGAATTCAGTGGCCAGGTGTTCACTAAAGGAAGACGGGTTGAGTACATTGCTTCAATCCTGGCCCGACTGCATTGGCTGCCAATTAGTTTTTTGGGCCCAAATCAAAGTGCTGGTTTTGACCTATAAAGCCTTAAATGGCTCAGAACTGCAATAGCTCAAAGACCACCTCTCCCGATATGAACTGATATAGACCCTGCAATCATCATCTGAAGCCTTTCTTTGTGTGCCTCCTCCACAAGAGGTCTGGTTGCCAAACGAGAACGGGCCTTTTCTGTGGTGACTCTCCATCTGTGGAATGCACTCCCCAGAGCGGCTCGCTTGACACCTTCACTACATATCTTTAAGCGCCAGGTGAAAACATTTCCCTATAACCAGGCCTTGGATTCATTGAAAAAAATCTGGTAACCTTCATCTAGGAATACCCCCAAACTATGTACCTGCTCTGTCAGAGGGAGTGTGACTCCATCCAGAACAACTTGGCTATTTTCTAGCCATGGTAACAACCAAACCAAAGAGCCTCCATTTTCCCTGCCTATCGAGAGCAAGCAGGTGCCTTCACTGCATTCTTTTTGGCACCTGCTAAAAACATTCTTGTTAAGCAAGCCTACCCAGATGCTTAGAAAGTTGATGTGAATTTTAACCTGTTTTAGTATTTAAACTTTTTGTTTATCTTTTCTTGATAATTTTATTGTTTCATCTTTTTGAGAACCGCTTTGAGGTTTGTTTGTTTTTACAATCAAGTGGTGTAAGAAGTTTATGAAATAACAGCATTTAAATACAGCTTATTAGCCCGCATCTAATCCACCGCTGTGTTCACATCAGCAAACGGATGAAAACTTCCTCTCAATGTTCTAATGACCACTCCCAACTACAATCTTATTTTCTCCCTGGTGCTTTTTCCAGGTGTCCCTCTATAACTTCTCTTTTGTGGGGTCACAAGCATACAAATATGTTATTTCAAGATAGCTTACCTGCTTCCTTGCAGGTACACAAATGAAACTCACTGTACCTAGTATGTCAGATTGTAAAATATGCTATGCAAATTTCTGGAGGGATATCTGTGTTTTGTGTCTTTTGCAGAAAAATCAAAGAATTGCAAAGAATAAAATCATTTTGTGGCACATTAAGGGTTTTTTAAAAACAAAAAACAAAAACCCCTATAATCCACATCTTTAAAATGCCACAATACTTTGAACAACTTATTTTTCAACTTTATGTCTCAATAGTGGTTGCTGTCTTTCAATTAATTATAAATCTCTCTCTATATATTTAGTACCTCTTTGGGCAACCTAAATGTACCAGCAGGCAATGCTAGACAAGTAATAATTGCATAATAGGTAAATCTGAAAGCACTTGATGGCAATTGGTTTTATTTTACAACATAAAAAGGTGGGTTTTTTGTTTTGTTTTTTGGAAGAATAATCCAGATTCAATGTTTTTGTACAAATTAAAATTAATTTTAAGTGTAAAACATTGCAAGGACTTTGGTCTAACTTGATGAGTTTTGTGTCTGCAAAACGACAGAGAACATTTTGTCTCTTAAGCTTCCTGTTATGCACATTTAAAGAGCTTAATGTTTCCTGCTTCCACTTAGTAAAAGGAGAGCATTGCGCATTTTTGCAGAATGCCAATGAGACAGTTGCATTACAGAAACAATGCCTAAGTGACTTTGAAAATGTGGTCAGACATCAGCAGAATCTCATCTCATGGATAAAAAACGGGCTTTATACTTTTATGATGTCCGAAAGCAAAACGTACCATGTTCAAAATGCAACACACAACAAAACTAACATACGCTTTCAGTATCTAAGTTACCGTAAGTTCTGTACATCTTACTCACAGATTTATCTACTAATGTAAGCATTGTCTCATTGGAAACAACACAGCCTTCTTAAATACCTATAGTATTTTACTAACAAAGTTACAGTACATAGGAATATTTTAATCTGACACAAAGAACAACAATAGATCTGACTGCTAGGCTGATAATCTTCTTATCACACCCTGTGAAACCTAGCTCTAATATTTGACAGTGTGAGCTTCCATTACTCGGCAACCCATTCTATAAAGGCCAACAATGGAGAAAGAATGAAGTGGAGTGTGGAAGAACCTCCATATCTACATAAAAGAGATTAGAGGCGACAGCGTTCCATTTTACAGCTCAATCATATTGTGTTAGCATGCGCTTATCCGAGCGCGGATGAAATTGAAAGAGAAATAAAAAAGAGTCAGGCAGATAGGAACCAGAAAAGCGAGGCATGAGCAATTTCCAAGGATATAAAAGGATGCTAATGGTGGGGCCCTGTCATTCTTAAAAAGGGCTATTAGGGCACCATCATCTGTTCTTGTGCCTTTACGCTCCTGTAACTAAAGTCAAGAATTTCCTAATACCATTGTGATCATTTTCTTCTACAGATAAGATGTGGTCATGTTTCACAACAACACTTTTCATTTGTTTGATTTATTAATGCAAGTAGACTAATTCTATTTACTGATAAAGCCTTTCAATCCATATATAAATGTATGTGTGTGTTTCCTTTCTGGAAAAGGTATGTTTCTGCTCAGTTCTGTATCTTTTTGTTCACTAGAAAAAAGCTAGAGCAGCACAGTAGTATCAATGGAATTTAAGTGGGCACCAGAAAATTGATAATCATTCAAGGGATTGATTCAAAATTTTAAGAAATTACTCCAAAATTGAGAAATGAGAGGAAATGGTGACAGAATACAGAATAAAGAATAAAGCAGTGTTTCTTCTAATTTTTTTAAAAAAATCAAATTTTCTTGATTTGCTGTAAAATTAAATTTATCTGCATGAGAAAACTGATCAATTTTTAGGTAAAACACCAGATTGAATAAGCTTCTAATATGCTTTGGACATTTACTGGTTCCAAATTATGCTCAGAAAAATCTCCGTAGACTGCAATCCTATACCCATTTATCTGGGAGTCAGCTACACTAAACTCAATGGGACTCACTTTTGAATAGACATGTATAGAACCATGTGTTACAAATTCTATACCCTTAGAAACTAAGTTTTAAGGAACTATAGGAGAGCCATGATTGCAAAGTCAAACATGATGACTGCCATTAACATAAATTGCTGTAGCAGTACTGCCCTCTTCTACTTTTCAGTACCAACACATAGAAAGGGAAAATGGAAAGCTGTCATTAAAGCATTAAAGGAGGTGAAGATGCACACATTTTGGCAAAGTTATCCTTTTCCTGAATAATAAGATGGTTGGAACTAATTTTATTTTATTTGTAATAACCTGGAGAATTATTCTGAAGTGATCACGTCTACATTTGCTTAAATGACTCCATAAAGGACATTAAGATAAATAAATAATAACTATACTATGTTTTTTTAAAATATTATCTATATTTATTTTATTAATTTAGAAAATATGTATCCTGCCTCTTGGTTACAAGATCTCCCACAATGGCAATGTATGCAATGCAATGTATGCAATAAAATATGCTGGTACCCAAAGTTTCAATAAAATACATAAATGAAGTTACAATGTAGATACTCAAATTCTACATCATTAAAAATTGAAGTAACCACGTTGAGAGCACTGGTTTTTGCATCTTGCCCTTATGCATTCAGTATTTTGGTGACTTACTTCCAACCAATAAGTGAAAATTTTAACAAACTTTGCATTCAAAAAGGGCTACCAGAAGGTTCTGTACTCAATTCAATCTCTTATCTCCTTCTAGCCAAGTGAACACCAGTATGTATATTTAGCTAATAGGTTTAATATACCACCATAAGTCGGGTTTTGAATTTGCCTCTGACCATGGGCCTGCTGTTGAAGTATTCCTCAATAGCTCACAACTGGTTCAGATTCCTGGTCTGTAATTTAGAATGCCAGTCTTAAAGCATCCAACAGCTTTCACTGCTAACTGAGGGAATGAACCATTGTTTTCTCTCCCTCTAGATTGCCTGGTTTCTTCCATACCCACAAGCAAACCTATGTCATGTATTCGCAACACAAATCAAACTGATAAAATATATTTGGCAATCACCATGATGCGTTATTGACCGACTTCTAGGGCAAATGCCCCCATATTGGTAAGACTGATGTAGGCATTGTCCAGAGATGAAACTCAAACTCACCTATTTAACTAGCTTTGACTTAATCTAGGGTGCTTTATTAGCAACCAGTGTAAGACAAAGTAGCTAGTATAATACAGAGTGATGTTTAAATTAGTTTACAATTTGCTTGGGCTCATCTAGACCTGCTCTGAACAAAGCCATTCAGAAATGTCAGCTGTGTTCCTAACCACTGTAACAAATTGTTGCCTGAACGCTGCACACCTAATGACTTCAAATTAGCTTCACTGCGATATTGCCTGACAGTTCGTTACGACTGTTAGTAACATAGCTGGCGTATCATGACCAATAAATTGGTTTCAGTGTGGGCTGGGAAAGGGACTTCCATCAATTTGATTAAAGAAATTACTGTAGCATTCAAAGCATAAAGACAAACTAGTTTAAGGAGACAGAAATAAGTTAACTGTACCAGAAAAACATTGCTCATGATTCAAAAGCTCGTTTATAAGCCATTTGTGATGCAAACTCTGAACAACTAAATTTCTTCTGTGAAGAAAAAATGTGGAGCGCTTCAGAACGTGTGTTACTGTCCTCCTTTCTAAGCAAATTATGATTTAGATGTGTATTGATAGTTGTTTATTATTTGGTTTTGAGAAGTAATTAGAATCATTCAGGATTGCGCCTTGCATTGTTCAAATTCACTGGAAGAGACAGTGCCTGATCCAAAGTGTTAAGCTAGCATTAAGGAGAGCAGTAAAAAAAAAAAGTCTCAGAAGCTATTTTATGTTCTTTGTCAAATCCTCTTGAAATCTTCACAACTCATGTGGCTATTCTGAAACAGTTAGGCCTATCCACACACTGGGGGGGGGGGGTAAGCATCTGTGCACATAGCAAAGTGAATAACAATGCCAAATAAGCAGGCACTGTGCGTATTTCTCGTCTGAATGCCCAATCCAACAGCCTGTGGAGAATAGCCCTCAGTTCCTCAAACCAAGGAGCTGATCATGGTGTCACAAATCATCTCCTAGGTTGCTACAGGGATTACAGAAGGAGGAGAACCATGTGTGCCACCTTTAGCTCCTTGGCCAAAAAGGTGGGATATGAACACAATAAATAAATAAATTGCTGCTTCACTCCTGGTAGCAAGATGTATTGGGCCAACCCTGAAGACAAGGAAGGTTGTTAAAGGAGGAAGTGCTAAATATTTATTTGAAAAAAATCAAAGCATTGGTTGCAGATCATACTGGTCATGTAATCTAGAACTGTTATGTTGTCTGCAGACATTAAGGTACACCTGTACTCATGGTGCATGGCTGCCTACAGTGTCAGCTGCTTTAGGACACAGGTGTGCCAACACAAATTCAAACCAAGCGAAATGGGGTAGGTGTGGGAAGGTGCGCGTGTGGCAGAAGGCACAATTCCACTGAACCTGAAACTGAAAGCTTAAGTTGTTTGATATGTACAGACTCCTTTCAAAATGTTATTTCCAGTTACTGTTGCCTGAGGCAAGACGTATAAGCAAAAGACAAAATTCTCTTGTTTATTTTCTGTGGAATGTGGGCAGCATGTGGAAATATTAAACCAACACAGTTTTCACACAAGTGCTTTATGACCATTAAGACTTTGTTGGATGTGCATGTCACAAAGGACTTTAACCTACATGCTTTGCTAAGGGAGAACCAGAAGAAATAAAACCCTGTCTGCAGGGGTGCAATTCACAGGGACCAAGGTGGGCCTAGCATATAATGCTAGTTTAAAGGAGAGGCAGCATAACTAGTCATTATTACCTTGTGGTCTCCGCATTTAATGTCCCACATGTATTATTTTCTTATTTAACCTTTTATGTAATGGTTTTTAACAGACTGAAATCTCGTAAGATATACTTGTTTATAGATTCTGTACCTGGAATATGTTTAGCCCATCCAATGATGACCACCAGCTCTCTGTCTGCCAGGTCACAAAGAGTGGTGAGGGCCTTGATGTCACTGTCTGGCACAGTGGGGTCGGGCATGGCATAGATCTTCTCTGGTTCAGCCACCAGCAAATGAGAGACAATCTTGTTATCTGTGAATATAGATCAGAACATATGTTAATACTAATCAGTGTACTTTCCATGACTCCACTTAAGAATCTAGTCCAACTCCCTGCAACACAGGAATCTTTCACCTAACATATGGCTCGAACCCACGACCCTGAGATTATGAGTCTCATGCTCTATCAACTGAGCTATCCACAAATATTAAGTTTTGGCCTGTATAGCATTTGCTATGTCACTGCTAGTCTGGGGATATAGCCCCTATCTACCAGAATTGGTGGGAATGTTATTTACTTCAATGGGATCAGGTGTGAACACATAAATCTATATATACCACTCATGAGACCCAGTGTGAGGTTGTGAAGCATAGGATGGGAGAAACCAAGGTTCAAACTGTCACTGGGTGAAGTTCAAGTGTTTTCAGAAACTGCATTCAACGGCTATAAAACCTGAGGAAATTCATTCTAAGATTTTTCTTTAAATGTTCTATTGTATAATTTATCCGGGAGTTCTTATCTATTTCTGTCTCTAGTCTTTTACAAACAGGTATGTCACAAATTTAAAAAAATGTCAGTTCCTCATAAACCAAACACAAGACACCCCTTCAAGTATGTTTGTTTATTATTATTACAATATAAAAGCGTCCTGTTGAATGGAGGAACTCTTAGACTGAAAGTTGATGTGGGACAGAGGGTGGAACAGAGATTGTTTCAACTGTTTGACCATTCTAGTTAATGTAGATTATGTATTCAAATCACAGAGGAGGGAAATTCAAAAGCTGATCTGGTATTACAGTACTTAGCAACAGACCTGGAGTCATATGCTCATTGTTTCATAAGAACTACTAAAGCTACACCAACAAACAAACAAAATCCCCCCAACATTCTACTATTCTCAGACTAATTAATGGGTATTATTTATCTCATCTAAAGGTGACAGATAGCAGTTTTAGTATTTCTTGATAAACAGATTTCAGTAATGATGTTAAACTGTTGGCTGCAGTACACACACACACACACACACACACACACACACACACACTCTCCTCCATTAATTCACTGTTTTATTACCCATGGTTGCTTCCTATAACAAAATTATCAAAACAAACAAGTAAATATTTTCACAACTTTTCTTAAATATTTCTTTTCTTAAAGTCCAACGTTTGTCTAGTATTCGTAATAAAATGTATGCAGACAGAGGAGATGTGAGTTGCTTGGATTTTGAAATCTAGTAACTATTTTAACAAATTTGTTGAAATGCCAAAGACTCACCAAGTTAATTATTTAAAAAAAGCATGGATGAGAGCAGCATATTTAGGGGTGGGGTGGTAGAAAACGAAATATTCTCTATTTTCCCCTTAAACATTTCCCTTTGTGCAGTGATTCAGGATGCTGTACAGTTTAATTTAAGGTTCACAGAGTTTTCATACCCATTGTTCTGACAACATGACAAGACCTGTAGGCAGACCACTGGGTTGTGGTTAAAAGAAAGGAAATAATAATAATAAAGTGTGTGTTGTGAACATTTCCTAATCTCTATTATTTCGCTATGGGGGGAAAGCATTGTCAGTATTGAAAGTACAAATCCAGGGGCATTCTGAATGTGCTCAGGAAGCGCATCAGTTAGAATAGCCACAAGCACGGTTCCTAGGTAAATCTTATTTAACGTTTCCCTAATTAGAATCAATAAAACCCAATTTTCATTCCACTGCCTTTGTTGTGCTCAGACTATCTGTCAGAACCCAGAAAATCTCCCTGGCTACTTCTTTATTCAAAGTGATTTCACTGTTTCACTCTTGACACTTGCTGGGACGGATGCAAAAGAACCGAAAAGAAGTTATGCTATATGTGTTTCTTACAGGATGAACTAAGAAAAATGACCAGGGAGCCATTAAATAAATATCTAAATATAGGATTGCATGTGAGGACCGGAAGCTAGTTTATCTTGAGCAATAGAATCCTCTAAAATGTGTTTCATTAAATTATTGCATGTTGTGTAATATCTCAATGATTTTGGCTAGGCACAGGGAAGACAATTCACTGAAAAGTTATACTACATATTTCCCTTTGAAATGAATGGGAGCTGTGAAAGAGCAGAGTAGTATTCTTGTACAGTGCCTGTTCATTTTAATGGGGCATTCCCAAGACGACTTACTGGTGGATTGCACCCTTCCAATTCCTCACATTTTCAGCCGGGACACATTAACCTATGTCTGTGATAAAAAGGCTTAATTGTGAGTGCATGTGCCGAGCTGTCAGCAATTCAACTCAATGGCACAATATAAAACAAATGAAAAGCTGGCAATCTGTGCATCCAGAAAATCTAAACCTCTAATGAAATTAAGCATTAGAGTTTATTGAATTTTATTGTATTATCAGAAAGTTTTTATTATAATGCGCAAAATCTGCTTAATGCAACCCTAGATTGTATTTACAGAGTGGTGGAACAGCTTATCCAGACTGTGTGGAAGATGCCAGATTGGACAATTGAAGGTATAATCAGCATAATGTTTTTTGGAAAGGCAAAAGGAAACGATGCCATATGTTCACTTAAGCTTTAATTTTATGTAAAACTGGTTTCTTTTCCCTTTGACACAGCTAAAATGCCCTTTTGCTTACAGTTCAAACTCTGTTTATTTGCTTTCCAGGTCTCCATATGCTCATGCGTAATGCACACAGTAGTGTCCCCTACTGGGGAATGGGAGGTGAAAAACAACACAGTGCTTTTTTTTTTTACACAACCAGGTAAGTGCCATCAGGGTAATCCTTGGAGCCTTTTACTACTCTTGTCCAAAGTGAAGGCTCTTGTAGCCTGGAGGCTTCTGCCACTGCTTAGACTCCAAAACAGCTATTTTAAAAGTGACATACAAAAGAATTCACAAGTGCTGTTAGCTGCTAATTCTTGTTTTTGTAGACTACCCAACTTGTTTCTTCGAGAATTAGCAGCTTCTGCATGATTTGTACAAATGGCTTTATAAGCCTTTAGCTTATCAAACTGTATCTTGTTCTTTCTTTTAATATCAGCTGCATATGAGAACATTAACATCCTCCCTATGCATGTTGTAGGTGTAGCACTTTCCTGCTTTAATCTAATACTAGCTAGTAGTGTGTCAGCCTTCTATTGCTATAAATTAATGAGGCTCCTAATGTATTTTCATTGGGAGGTTGAGCAGTCAAACTCATTTAGTTAGTGAAAACTGCAAAAATCACTTTCTTGTAAAATCTGAGACTAGAAGCTTCAATGAACTAATGATCACAGCATGAGCTGTTTTATGTACCACTGAAAATAAAGATCACCTGTAAATGTAAAATTTGCACTGCATAAATTGTGCATTAGCAAGCTCTCACCCTTAAAAGAGTCTTTTCTTGACTCTTCAGAGAAAGGATACGGATGATATGAATAGTTTACAAAATCATCATTGATAAGGAACATAATGCATATGGTTCGTTTTGGATGCTTCTTGCTTTACTGGGATGCAACCTCAAGTATACGTACCAAGGAAAAAACCACCAACTGATTTACTTACATGGCTTTTTGGCTGGCTGAACTAGCTGAGGATTCAGGTATGGGCTATTTTCTGCATCTATTCTGCGCTTGTACTTCTGACGACCTCCACGTACTCTGTCTAGGCGCACTCCTGAAGGTGAGACAAAAAAAGAAAGGTGTGTTTAAAACATTTGGAAGAAAATATCTTATGGAATGATGAAACTTTCCAATAAAACAGTAAAAGTTCAAGATTGTTTGAAATCGAAAGAAGTGAAAGAAATGGGCACAGCATAAAATTCAACAACTTCAGCTTTAGACAAATTCAAAAGTATTAGGAAATATTCCTGCTATTTCTGGCATTGAGGCATAAGTGCTTACATTTATACAGGTAAAACAGCACTACCCATATCAAATCAGTATGCTGGGGAAGCCCCAGTATTTCTACAAGTACAGAAATCTGGAAATGGGGTGCTAAGAAAGAGAGGACTCGCTGCAGAATGTGTGCACTCAGTGATCATAAAATGCTGGCTAGTCACAGAAAGCCAGGTGGAAGCAGGAATGGAATGATGTGTCCTGCAGGAGTGCATGGCTAATTTTTTAGAACACTAAGCAATAAACTTCACACTGCAACATTTTGTTGCAAGCCCCACTTATATTCATAGGACCATTCTTACCATGAAATCAGCAATAAAATCAGTGCAATACAGCAAAACAAAACAGTCACAATGAAACCAGCAATGAAGCAGCAGTTAAAATTAACAGGCAGAACTTTAAAGCCTGTAAGCATTTTTTAAAATATTTATCCGACACCAAAAAGATAACAGAGTGGGTGCCAGGCAAGCCTCCCTAGTGAGGAAGCCCAATAATCAGGGTAAAGGTACCCCTGCCCGTTACGGGCCAGTCTTGCCAGACTCTAGGGTTGTGCACCCATCTCACTTAAGAGGCCGGGGGCCAGCGCTGTCCGGAGACACTTCCGGGTCACGTGGCCAGCATGACGAAGCTGCTCTGGCGAGCCGGCACCAGCGCAGCACACGGAAACACCGTTTACCTTCCTGCTATAAAGCGGTACCTATTTATCTACTTGCACTTAGGAGTGCTTTCGAACTGCTAGGTGGGCAGGAGCTTGGACTGAGACGGGACCCCACCCCGCCGCGGGGATTCAAACCGCTGACCATGCGGTCGGCAAGCCCTAGGCACTGAGGTTTTACTCACAGCGCCACCCGCGTCCCAATAATCAGGGTACCATCACTGAAAATGTTCTCTTCCTCTTTTCAGGTCAGATGTTGGACACCTAAAGGACAGCCTTCACCAATGATCTCAGGACATGGAGTATTAAGGGAGGGGCAGTACCTCTGTTGGAAGACATGTTGTGCTCCCTTTTGGGAATTTTCCATTCCACATTTAGTTACAGACATGTTACATGTCACATGTCTATTTACATTCCAGCACTGTTTGCTGGTGTAAGCGGAATTTCCGCAGTGTTGTTTTGCTTTTGCTTTTCTCTCTCGGAAGAGATGGCAAAGAGAGACGACATGTTTCTTTGTCCTGATTTATGGTTAATAAATCCGTAGTTTGTTAGTATGTCTCTACAAGCCTCAAGCCTCTTTCATTGCGCAGTTTGCTCTGCTAAGTAAAGTGTGCCCATGTCAGCAGACTTGGGTCACTGATTTACGTCGCACCAGAGGTTGAGGGATCTTCACAGCGTGACGGCTGGAAGGAGACAATCTGGGTAGTTCATTCACCCTGGTCCCCACAATGCACTCAGCCCTCACCTGTGGCACCTAGAAGCTATCAGCATATGACAGTGGCCACATCCCAGGAAACAGCTTTGACTGGCCGACTAAACAAGGTGAGAGTACCCAATGGCTCTTAAACCCTTGGTGAATTAGGGACTTGCCTATCCCCTGCATGCAAAGACAGGCTCCAACAGATTGAGCAGATGAGACTAATAGTGAGTCCAATGGCCAGGAAGGCTTTTTTTCTGCAGGTGCTGTTGAGGAAATGAGGGGCAGGTGGTGCTCATTAACCAGTGGAGATAGCTCATCTAGGAGAAAGAAAAGTCTGATCTTAAACGTCTTCTGCCTACTCATTTCTGAAAAAGGACCAACAGTCAGGAAAACTGCAGCAAGCAGATGAAGACTGCAGCAAGCAGATGAAGCAATGGGCAGAGCAGAACACTAGCAAAAGCTGTGCTCCCTGAAAAACATGGTCTCCAACACAGCAATTGACAGCATCCAGACTCTGCCTGTCTTGAAAGAGCTGGGTATTCCTCCCTCCCTTGATGAGCTGAAAAATGTCATCATCTTTCAGGCATGTGGTTAAGCCCCAGGACAAGATGGAATCCCAACAGTGCTGAAAGCTTGCCTCAATTCCTCCCTCATGACACACCTCTACGGCCTTCTCTTGCAGTGTTGGGAAAAGGGATCCATGCCACAAGATATGCACAACCCCAGCATTTGGAGCCTCTATAAGGACATAGGTGACTGTGATTATTCTAACAACTACCATGGAATCATCATGCTTAGTACTGCACCTTATTGTTCTCAACAGACTGCAGTCACTTGCTGACAGGGTCTATCCTGGGTCACAATGTGGTTTTAGAGCTCAGAGGTCCACAGTCAATATGATTTTCTCACTACGCCAACTGCAGGAGAAATGCCAAGAGCAGAGACACTCCTTGTAGATTGCCTTCATAGACCTGGTGAAGGCCTTTGACCTCATCAGCCGAAAAGGACTCTTCACACTGTTCCACAAGATGGAATGCCCATCACAACATGATCATGTCCTCCCATGAAGACATGCACACCGCTGCCCAGGAAGATGGGTCTCCTCAAACGCCTTCCATACAAAAAGCAGTGTGAAGCAGCAATGTGTTCTTGCTAAAACTCTCTTTGGCCTATTTTAATCCCTGTTGCTCTTGCATGCCTTCAGTTCAACTGAAGGCGGTATGTACATCCATGCAAGGAGTGATGGGGGTCTGTTCACCCTGGCATGTCTCCATGCCAATACAGAAGTGTGGTGGGTTCTTATCCATGAGATGTTGTTTGCAGATAACACAGCCTTGACAGCACACTCCAAGGAAGCTCTACAGAGACTCATCAAATGTTTTGCCCAATCCTCCATGGAGTTCGGCCTCACCATCAGCCTGATGAAGACCAATATCCATAGCTGTCAACGTTTCCCTTTTTTTAAGGGAAATTCCCTTATTCCAAATAGGATTCCTCGCAAGTAAAGGGAAAAGTTGACAGCTATGCCAATATCCTGGGTCAGGATGTCAATAGCATTCCATGCATCAGCACTGATGACCACTCACTTGAGGTGGTAGACAATTTTGTCTATCCAGGCTCTATCATAACTAGCAAATTTTCCATTGACACTGAGAGAGATAATCATATTGCAAGGCCGCTATGGCAATGGCTTGTCTCACCTTTCCAAAAAGGTAGGGTAGAATGTGATGGTAATGCCCAATACCAATATGAGGGTCTACCAGACTTGTGTGCTGAGCACACTGCTTTATGGAAGAAATAAAAAAATTCCTTCCAGTAGCACCTTAAAGACCAACTAAGTTAGTTCTTGGTATGAGCTTTCGTGTGCATGCACACTTCTTCAGATACACTGAAACAGAAGTTGCCAGATCCTTCTATATAGAGAGAAGGTGGGGAGGGGTATTACTCAGAAGGGTGGTGGGAATGGGAGATTGGCAGATAGCTGAGATGAGCCTGTTGACGACTCTTAACAACTGTAATAGGTCTTACAGGAAAAGGCAAGGGGTGAGAAGGTAAGAAATGGCTTAGTCATGTATAATGCTTTATGGAAGTGAGTCATGGGCAACTTACACCCACCAAAAGTGATGCCTCCATGCCTTCCATATGCGCTGCAACAGGAAGATTTTTGACGTCACATGGCTGGACAGCATTTCAAATCAAGATGTGCTTTCCTAAACTCACATTCCCAGCATGTTGTCACTTCTGTCTCAGTGATGTCTACTCTGGCTTCATCATGTCCACAGAATGGAAGATGGCAGGATCCCCAAGGATGTGTTCTGTGGAAGCTGGCTGCAGGCGCTAGGCCTGTTGGCAGGCTAACTCTGCATCTACAAACATGACATGAAGGCTTGCAACATTAACCTCACCATATGGAAATCCTTTTCAGAAGATTGCAGTGCCTGGAGACAGACAGGTTGTGTATCCACAGCAGTGACCAGAGGAAGAATGACTGCTGAAAGGAACACAGAGGGAAGAAACTCCATGGTGCACCTGCAGCAGCAATACTGGATGCCTTTATCTATCCCACCTGCAATAAAGCATGTCTCTCCTGTATTGGTCTCTACAGCCACAGCAAGCACTGTAGCTCTCCAACAGTTTGACTTTATCCCTGAAGGCATACTCTCCTGAGATAGATGGATGCCAACAACAAAACCTAGGCATCAAGCAATGTATGGCTTTGAATATAAAACAATGTAGGGCTTTACAGATAAGAACCAGCTCTTTGGATTGGACTTGAAAATGGGCTGCAGACCAATGCAGCTCTATTAAGCACTGTTGCGGTGTCCAGTCCCAAACAGTAGCCTAGTGGTTCTATTCTGAACTAACTTCAGTTTCTGGAGTGTTCTTCCAAAGTAGCCCCACAGATTATGTATTAAATTAGTCAATCCTTGATGTTAAGGGAGCATGAATTGCCTCGCTGTTCACAGAAGGCACAGCTGGTGCACCAGCTTTAGCTGATGAAAGACGTTCCATCCCACAGAGGCCACTTGGGCCTCCAGTGACAAAGATGCAAACTAGACTGTAAACCTGATCCATTACTCAAAGAAATGGGTACAAGTCAGTTTTATTGATAAGGCAGTTTGCATATTTCCCAAGGCGTTTCAAACATAAATATTCTTCCTCTCTAGGTAACACCAGAAGCATATCCAAAAGGGTGTGTCAATGCTGCTCAATAGTGGCGAACTTGATACAGTGGTACCCCAGGTTACATACGCTTCAGGTTACACACGCTTCAGGTTACGGACTCCGCTAACCCAGAAATAGTGCTTCAGGTTAAGAACTTTGCTTCAGGATGAGAACAGAAATCGTGCTCCGGCGACACAGCAGCAGCAGGAGGCCCCATTGGCTAAAGTGGTGCTTCAGGTTAAGAACAGTTTCAGGTTAAGTACGGACCTCCGGAACGAATTAAGTACTTAACCCGAGGTACCACTGTACTAACGAAGCTGTGCTGATGTGAACTGTGGTGTGTGTGTGTGTGTGTGTGTGTGTGTGTGTGTGTGTGTGAAAAGCTGTAAAATGTATCAGAGGACACGCAGCTTCATTGTACAGTACTCTAAATGGGTAATGTAAACACACTAAGACCCACATGTTGTATATATTTACAAGAATGCCAAGCAGGTTGAATAAACATTCATTTATCTAAATGAGGCAACTTTTTAAAATCTTATTTGGATAATAAACTATGCAGCATTATTTCGTAATCTGCACGGCTCAGGTGGATTATTGTATTGGGTCCACACAAATTAGATCCTAATTCCACAGAAGGAAAAACAGTTGCTTATATAAAAATCAAGTTACACTGTGGTTTTATTACCTACTTACAACACTGCAATTCACACTAGAAAAAAACTGTGTGAAGAAAAACGAAAACATGGACTTTTATATTTACAGGAGCCTGGTGGCCATGCTAAATAGGTCTGAAATTATTCAGTTGTACATTGGTAGTCACAATACAGAAAAAAAAGTAATCTAGAGATGCAAAATGCAAGTCCATTAGCCAGGCATTTTTTAAAAAAAAGAATCCTAAGTCATCAAAAAAGATAAAAGCTATGGCTCACATTAAAGCTTTCCTGCTCTACTGCTGAATTAACAATTAGCAAGGGAAGTCAGTTTTTGTCTCCTGATAGCTATCTGCAATCTGAAGCATATTACTGAGTATAGCATAGGAAACCTTAAAAGGCACCAACTCTCTTGTCTTCAGCTTACACTTGTATATAAGGAATGCAATTGATAGTTCAGAGAAGAAAGAAAGTAAGAACACAAAAAAGCCTGCTGGATCAGGCCAATGACCCATTTAGTCCAGCATCCTGTTCTCCCAGTGGCCAACCAGATGCCTAATATATTTATAACAGGAAAATAATAATGGCCAGGATCCAAACAACTTAAAAACTAGCATCAAGTTCTTCCCTACCCACCTCACACCCATGGCAAAGTACTATTGAAAGTGAGTGGAGTTTCTAAAGCAGTTTGTGATACAGCATGGGGATCAGCTGTTCAATGAGAAGTAAGATAAAAGCCAGCACAAGAGCCTTGAGTACATTTAAGCAGCTCTCTGGATCCAGGCCAAGGTGTCTGAAATATGGTGGTGGAGGTGGTGGAAAAAAACAGCACATCTGCATCAAAAGGTTATGGCTACTGATGGCTGGAGAAAATGTAACTAACATTTGTACATCAGGGTCTACACATTCGCCATATACTACCGTATTTTTCGTCCTATAGGGCGCACCGGCCCATGGGACGCACCTCGTTTTTTTGGGGGGGGGAATGAATAAAAAAAATTATCCCCCCCCCGCCGCGGCTGCCGCCCCAAGCCTTGTGCACACCTGCCCAAAGCACGGGGCACCCTACAGAGGGCTCCGTGTGCTTCGGGCGACAGGCTGCCGCCCCAAGCCTCGCGCGCTCGGCGGGACCTCCTGCCCGGCGCACAAGGCTTGAGGACACTCGCCGGGGCTGCAGCCTGTTGCCCGCAAGCCTTGTGAGCCCACGGGAACTCCCACCGGGCTTGCAAGGCTTGCGGATAGCTTCCTGAACCCTGGAGAGCGAGAGGGGTCGATGCGCACTGATGCCTCTCGCTCTCCAGGCTTCAGCGAAAGCCTGCATTCGCCCCATAGGACGCACCCAGATTTCCCCTTCATTTTTGGAGGGGAAAAAGTGCGTCCTATGGGGCGAAAAATGCGGTAATTAGTTAAGGATAGATTTGATTTGAAATACATCTAATAAGCACACTTGGACCAGCTTAGCATACATCATTTACTTATTTGCTTTATTTAAAACTGCACTTTATCTTAACAGATTCCAGGGTGGTGTACAAGTGATTTGAATAAAAATATTAATACCAGATACAAATACAGTACCACAAACCATAAGCAAACAATGAATTTTCTTGCAAGCAAACGCACCCAAAATTTCCAATCCAAAGAGATTGCTGTTGTGCACATGTTTCAAAAAGTTGGGAGCATGTGAAGCTTGGTGCTCTAATCTGTACCATTTACAAATACAAATTAGATCACACATAACAGGTGACACATTTTAATTGAATGTCTTCTGTCTGCAATTCAGACAAAAGGTGAATGGAAATAAATGAGTCTGGCAAGACAGCCCTTGAGCCTTACAATACCCAATATCTCATTATTATTTTTTTCAATGGCTATCTATAAAACTGATGCTGACAAGCTTTGAACCTTTTATTTCTGCTCAAGACTAGGTGAATGTTTTAATACAAAAGAGAAAGGACATCTAACAATGTTGCATTAAACATGGGACAGTGCCATTATCACCTCTTCAGTGTAATCAAAGTAAACCCACTATTCATGGCCTTTAAAACAGCTGATTCAGAGTGTACCAAGGACCAGAATTTGCATCTAACTGAATCTAACACAAGTAAGCATGAATATGATTTCAAGTTTATAGTTTAGCCCCACCCACTGATTAAAACAGGTCACATTTCTGGTTAAGATTGTCTCCTAAGTTCAAAACCATTTCTGATTGGCTTGCTTAAAATATCATTGACTCCAAGATTATATCTTTGACTCCAAAATTATAGCAGATCTCTGCCACCAAGTAAGCAATCTTAATTAATCCTGTATGAAAAAGCAGAAAGGAGACTGCAATTTAGAGCAGTATATTTGTTGCAAATGCACTGCAGATACAGTGGTACCTCTGGTTAAGAACTTAATTTGTTCTGCAGGTCCATTCTTAACCTGAAACTGTTCTTAACCTGAAGCACCACTTTAGCTAATGGGGCCTCCCGCTGCTGCCGCCGCGCTGCTGCTGCACGATTTCTGTTCTCATCCTGAAGCAAAGTTCTTAACCCGAGGTACTATTTCTGGTTTAGAAGAGCCTATAACCTGAAGCGTCTGTAACCCGAGGTACCACTGTAACAGTAAATAAGCCAATCCTAATGGTCCGGTTTAGCATGACCATGCTTCAGAACCATACTCCAGTTCAAGGGGCATGCAGTATATGGCTGACCATATATCAAACCCCGTGGAGCCTTCTTTCCCGAAGTCTTGCATACAACATTGCATAGGTGCAGAGAATCCTAAATTCTAGCACTGAAACATGACTTTTTTTCATTATGCAGGAATAGCAACATTAGCCTTGTGGGACTACTGTACAAAAGGAATTTGTCATCTCCTAGCCAATTCTCAGCTGCAAGTAATTCAATACATAATGGAAAACGCATTTCAAAGCAGAACTTTTAACAGTAAAAGAGGAGTAATGATTTAGGGTCAAGCCTTTCAAATATCGTCAGTGAATAAAAGACACAAAAATCAGTTTTGACTTGGAGAAATGTATATGGGATGCTTGACATAGCATCTGCAAAAAAATGAATAAAAATAAAAATCCAAGAACAGGATACTGCATACTTATCCAACACCTGGATCGCTCAGATGTAATGTTTCCCAGTTCTAGTCCAGAAATATTCAGATCTATAAACTATAAGTTCAATCAGGTGCAGCAGGGTACATAAATAAGTCGTTCCCTGGTTTTTCACAGGCATCTGGTTGGCCACTTTGAGAACAGGATGCTGAACTAGATGGTCCATTGGCCTGATCCACCAGGCTATTCTTATGTCAAGTAGATGGCAGAATAACAACAACGTAGCTACTTTCTCCACAGCACAAGTCAGCCATGCAAGGCCCTTATGCTAATCCCTGTGTGTAGTGCAATTTGGTGAGAGAACGGCACAGGTAGACATACCCATTCACATCTCAAAAGCAAACTGTATGCACTGAAAGAGTGCACTTGGGCCTTCAATCAGAGCCCTACTGTCAGCACAGACTCACCTACACGATGTCCCCAATCTACTTGAACCTCTGTTGGTCAGGGATTCCATCCCAATTAAACTACACATTCAGAACAACCATGTGGTACCACTTCAGCTTGCAGGACAATCATGTTAGAATGTGCTTCCATATAAAGAATTCCCTGTCCATGGAAAATTAGTGCATTTGGAAATTGGATGTGAAGGAAGGCTAAAATGGTATGTTTTTACATACATGGAGTATAAAATTTGAGAGGATATGAAGACATGCAATCACCCACATGTATTCTAAAGCTGTACTTCTATAGCAGATGTTTCCAAATGCATAGGTTATATGTTACCATATCCCAAGAAGGAGTAGTAGCTTGGCTCAATGGGCCTTTACTAAGGGCCAGCTCAGCAGCATGTCCTCCACTTACACTCTGGGTCTATCAGGTGCCTATGGATTTATGTCAAATGCGTAATCAAGTTTGAGAACCACACCTACTTTCTTCAGCATAAAAGCTTTTGTTTCCTAGGTCTTGCTGGTGCAATGATGGACAGGTGACTGCTGCAACTTTAAAGCCAACTAAAAGAAGCCTAGTTTGACCTCCTTGAGAAAATGACAGCAAGGGATTCATTTGTGACCACTGAGGGAGAGATTCTGAAACTTGCTGGTACGAAGTTTTAATTAAGCGATCTGAGCTATGAGTTTGAAGGGGGGGGGGGCAGAGAGAAGCCTAAAAATGAGCTGATGCCATTTGAAGGTCAACAGTAGGTCTAGATTCTAAGTTACATTGGTAAAGCTTTCCAGTGAAAAGAATTCAAGTGATAAGATAGTGACACCTCAAAAGAAAGAAGTCTAACTGTTAAGTTCTGGACCATTTACTAGCAACTCACAAGAGATATGGTGTGATCGAAATAAAATTCATTACAGTAATCCGACTGTGAAGTACTGATAGCATGAAATCAGGATCTCAATATCAGTTTCAGAAATAATAAGCAGCTAAGCACTATTTCATTTAGAACCTGGAAGGTTTCGGGATTTATTTATTTGTGCTCCCATCACAAAACATTTAGGTTTAATCTCCCAATGGGCAATAGCATTTGGTGCAGCAATAGGTGAGAAGTGCTTCCTTAAGATGCCCATGTTTACATTTGCTTTAATCAAACAATATATACATAACACCACCCAAATAGTAGTAGTAGGTTTTTTTTAATCTACCTTCAGTACATAATAATTTATTTCACCAGGGAACAGAAGTGCTAAATTAAGTTCACCTGACTGTTAGCTATAAGTCACATGTGCCTGAGTGCAGCTTTGCCTGGAGGGTGGAATGTACAGACAGGAACTGGAGTATCTTCTGTGAGCCAGAGCAGTTTGGTCAAATTCATGTTAGTACAGGGGGCAGCAAAGTTTTTCAGCAAGGGGCCGGACCACTGTTCCTCAGACCTTGTGGGACCTTGTGTGGACTATATTTTTTTTTGGGGGGGGGAATGAACAAATTCCTATGCCCCACAAATAATCCAGAGATGCATTTTAAATGAAAGGACACATTCTACTCATGTAAAAACACACTAATTCCCGGACCGTCCGCGGGCCAGATTTAGAAGGTGATTGGGCCGGATCCGGCCCCCGGGCCTTAGTTTGCCTACCCATGTGTTAGTAGCTTTGAGGATATGAACTATAAAATGGTGATTTTCTTGAGTCAAAATGAGAGTACCCCTAAACATTTTTTTAAAATAGGAAAAAAGCACTGAGTGTAGCATCCAGACATTTGACACATCTAGAACAAGATGTGTTCTCTGACAGATGCTAAGATAAAGTCACAATGTTCTATCCCTGACAATATATAGTCAGGATGTAAAACCACTACGTACTTACTACATGGATGTCAGGGAACTGACATCGGAGGAAAGGGAAGTGGTAGGGCTCCCAGAGACTGGGAGAGAGTCAACAGCCAAAGCAGGGACCAGCAGGGGGAGCGCGGGGTCTCTGGAGGAGGATCTCAGTAATGCTGAGAGAGACGCAGCAGCCCAGGCAGGAAGCAGAAGGGGAGAGAAAGGGGTGAGAGACACTTCGAGCGAAAATAGCGGGGAGGTGTCAGAAGCAACTGCAGGGAGACCTATGCTTCGCCGGAAGCTGTCACGTCGTGAGTCCAGGAGACGCGTTTCCGTTAAGGAACTTCTTTGCTGGAAGCGCTTCCGCAGACAGCCACTGTCGGACTCTACAAGTGACTAGAGCAGACATGTCTGAGGAGCTCTGTCACACACAGAGGTTTGTGGGGTCGCACAAACTCTGAAGGGGCACTATTTTAAGCACAAGCAGCTAATCATCCCCTGACAGCAGTCCGACAGTCTCTGTACGCTGCCTGTGCAGGAGAAGGCATCATGAGCGACCCAGCAGGAGCCGGAGCCGCAGGGGGTGGAGCTGGTCCAAGCTTGGAAGACAGATACCGAGCATTGGAGGTCCAACTTGCGCTGCAGACGGCGAGGCTCGAGGAGAGGAGGGCTCAAGATGCAGACAAGAAGGGGAGAACCACTCAGTTCCCCAGAAAGGTACCAGGATTAGTGCAGAAGTTTGGGGGGGACCCCAAGGATTACCATGCCTTTAGGACTGAAATGCAATATGCCCTGAATGTGCAGTTTGATGAGTTCCCTGATGAGGAATCCCGAGTTGCTTTCGTAATTGGGCATCTTGAGAAGGGGGCGCGAGATTGGGTTCGACCCCTGATGGCAACGCACAACGATATCCTGAAGGACACTATGAAATTCTTTCGTGCAATGGATATCATGTTCTCCAGCGATATTGAGGAGGGGGTAGTGCGCAGACAGCTAATGGCTTGCAAGCAGGGAAGCAGATCTGTCCGTGAGTACTGGACTGAATTTACCATGCTGATTCACAGATTGGGGTGGGATTTATCGGCAGCACCCATTCAGATGCTATTTGAAGAAGGTCTTTCTTCAGCTGTGAAAGACGAGCTGGCCAGGAGCCCCAGGGCGGTGTCTATGGATCAGCTGACCAAATCTGCGCTGACCATTGGAGCGCGCCAGGAGGCAAGAGCCTTGGAGAGGCGGGAAGGGAGAGGGGAACGTTGGAAGGAGTTACGCATTCCAGACATTCCTGAGCCAGCTTTCCCGCCGGCAGAGCCGATGGAAATCGGAACAGCCCGCGCGCGCGCAGTTTCAAAGCCCAGTGAGGGGGCGAAGAAGGAGGGAAAGGGACCCCGGAAATGCTATCTCTGCCAACAGCCAGGCCACTTTGCCAGAGTCTGCCCCCAGAGGAAGGAATGGCAAGGGATGGTGGGAACTGTTGAGGGGGAAGAGCAGGGAGAAACGGAGCAGGTAAAAGCCAACGCCTGGTTGCCAGCAGGGCACTGCAGCCAGGCCAAAGAGCAGTGAAAGTGCCCCTTCCCCAAGTGCCAGTGCCAGAAGCTCCTCGACCTGCTCTAGTGATTGAAGTGTCGCTAGAGTTGCAAAATGGACACCCCCTAAAAATAAAGGCGCTGTTGGACTCAGGCAGCTCCTGCAATTTCATGAGCAAGGAGTTTGCGGCTGAACACCAGATACAGACTATCCCCTTAAGCAACCCCCTGCAGGTGACCACGATCGATGGCAGAGAACTGTTGGGAGGAGGCGTCAGCTTGCAGACCATCCCAATGATAATGAGGGTGGCAAGGCACACAGAACTGATAGCGTTTAATGTGGCCACCTTGGGAGGCGCTCCCATTATTTTGGGAATGAGCTGGCTAGCTCTACATGATCCGCTGGTGGGCTGGCATCAAAGAGTGGTTTCCTTCGGTTCCGCACATTGCTTAGAACACTGCAGGGGGGAAAAGGGGTCAGCAGGGGCCCAAGCCACCCTAGCAGGGACGGAAGTGATGGAGAAGGGGAAGGTGCCATCACAGTATGCTGATCTCAGCGACGTGTTCAGCGAGAAGGAAGCTGACCAACTGCCCCCGCATAGGCCCTTTGATTGCCAGATCAATTTACTCCCTGGAGCACAGCTTCCTGTAGGCAGGTTGTATGCCATGTCAGACAGGGAGATGCAGGAGTTGCGAGCGTTCATTGACAAGAACCTGAAGAGAGGCTTCATCAGAGAGTCCAAGGCAGCGGGGGGTAGCCCAGTGTTTTTTGTGGATAAAAAGAACACGGACAAGCCGAGACTGGTATGTGACTTTCGGGCCCTAAATGCAGTGACAGAGCCGGTGGCTTTTCCTATGCCCAGGATTGATGATATTTTGACCAGGGTGCGAAAAGGAAAGATTTTTACAAAGCTGGACCTAAGGGGGGCGTACAACCTGATACGTATAAGGAAAGGGGATGAATGGAAGACCACCATGTTCACACCTTTGGGGGCATTTGAATATCTCGTTATGCCTTTTGGATTACAAGCAGGCTCCGCGTGTTTTCAAGCCTTTATGAACCATGTACTGGGGCCTTTGCTCTACAAGAATTGCGTGGCCTTCTTAGATGACGTGTTGGTGTATTCGGAGAATGAGGAGCAACATGTGAGAGACGTCAGAGAAGTGCTGAGCAGGCTGCAAGCCAACAGACTGTGGGTGAAACTGGAGAAGTGTCAGTTTCATACCAAGGAGGTGGAATTCCTGGGGTACCGCTTGTCAGACAAGGGGTTGGCCATGGACCCCGGCAAGGTTCAAGCGGTGCTGGAATGGAAAACCCCCAAGACTAAGAAGGATGTGCAGAGGTTCCTAGGGTTTGGAAACTTTTATCGTAAGTTCATCCGAAACTTCGCTCACCTGACGGCGCCCATCACGGACTGTCTCAGCAGCAAAAAGAAGTTTGTTTGGACGGGGGAGGCGGAGCGAGCGTTTGAGGAACTGAAAAAGGCCTTCGCCTCTGACGAACAACTTCTACATGTGGATTTACAAAAAAAGCTGAGGGTCGAAACAGACGCTTCTGACAGAGCCATAGGGGCGGTGCTTCTTCTGCAGCCGGGGAAGGAGGGGTCCGAGTGGCGACCGTGTGCCTTCTTTTCGCGAAAGCTGAACAAATCTGAGAGAAACTACACGGTGTACGACCGGGAACTTCTTGCGATTTATGAGGCCTTCCGGAGATGGAGGCACCTACTAATTGGTGCACAACAGAAGGTGCAAGTGCGCACGGACCATAAGAATCTAGAGTATTGGAGAACTGCGCGAGTGCTCAACCAACGGCAGTTGAGATGGGCCCAGGAGTTCTCCAAATTTAACTTTGAGATTTGTTACGTACCAGGCCAGGAGAACGTTAGGGCGGACGCTCTCTCACGCAAACCTGAATATTTGGAGGGAGAGGGTGCACCCGAAGAGACCCATGTCATTCCCGAGGATCGCTGGGTGTGTGGGGCGGCATTGGTGGGGCTAAGGGAACTGATAGAGGGAACGGTGCAGGATGAATATGCCCAGGACAAACTCAGGGGTCTCAGGAGGGAGGGAGACAAACCCGGGGGTTTTGAGGAGAGAAACGGGGCGTTGTACTACAAGGGAGCGTTATACGTACCTGAAGGAGAATTGAGGGAAAAGGTACTCAAGCAACTGCACGATAGCCCCACAGCAGGGCATTTTGGGCAACACAAAACCATGTGGCTGGTTACCAGGGAATTCTGGTGGCCCAAGGTCAGGGAAGATGTGCGGGAGTATGTGAGAGGGTGTGACCGATGTCAACGAGCCAAGGGGGAGAGGCGGGCACCGGCAGGTTTATTAGAACCACTACCCACGCCGGAAAGACCATGGGAGGCAGTGGCAATAGATTTTATGACTGATCTGCCCAGGTCCAAAGGGAAGACAGCCATTATGGTTGTGGTAGACCTGTTAACCAAGATGGCCCACTTTATAGCCTGCTCACATGCGGTCACAGCAGAAGAAACCGCTAAATTGTTTGTGGAAAATGTGTTTAGATTGCATGGTGCCCCCTTGAGGGTGGTTTCGGACCGAGGGAAACAATTTACTTCCAGGTTCTGGAGGAAGCTCATGAGCTTATTGCATGTAGAGGTGAATTTTTCCACTGCCCGCCATCCAGAAACCAACGGGCAGGCGGAAAGAGCTAATGGTGTCCTCCAGCAATATTTGAGGTGTTATGTGAATGACAGAGAGAATGATTGGGTGGAGAAGCTGGCGTTGGCAGAATTTGCCTATAACAATGCGGAGAACGTGTCCACGGGAATGAGCCCTTTTTTGGCCAATCACGGGTGTCATCCCCGAGCCTTCCCAGGGGGGGAGGGGGAGAACTGGAGCGTTCCAGCCGCAGAACAGTTCGTTGAAGAAATGGAAGCGATCCATCGCCAGCTCCAACTTAATTTAAACAGGGCGAAGGAGGAATATAAGAGGCAGGCAGATAAAACCAGAAGGGAAGGAGAAAGCATAAGGGTGGGGGACCAGGTGTGGTTGTCCACCCAAGGGTTACCATTTAAAGGAGGTTGTAAGAAGTTAAGACCCAAAAGGCTGGGCCCATTTGAAGTCACGCAACAGGTCAACCCAGTGGCTTTCAGACTCCGGTTACCTAACCACATGAAGTTGCACCCAGTGTTCCACAGATCATTGCTGTCACCGTATATAGGGGACAGAGAGGGGAGGGTCAATAGGGGACCAGCTATGGAGGAAAAAGAACACAGCTACCATGTAGCGGAGATTCTCGATTCCAGGTGGAGGGGAGAGCAAGTAGAGTATTTGGTAATGTGGGAAGGGGAGCCGGAGTCGGAAAACACCTGGGTCAGGGCAGAGGATGTAGATGACGAGGTTTTGATTGAAACTTTTCATCAGAGATTCCCTCGGAAACCCCAGCCAGTGGCGAGGTTCCGGAGGGAATACTTCGCCACCACCGACGAAGAAGAAGAGTTGGAGGGGTTCGCTGATTCCGAGGTGGAGGAGGATTCAGCGAGTCGGAACGAAGACCGATGGAGGGAAATGTTCGAGACGTCTGAAGATGAAGAGGATTCTTTTAGGGGTTTCAGCTCCTCACCGCCCAGAGGAGAGAGTAGGGGCGGGGGAGAGGGGGGCCCTGGAGGGGAGGTGGATGTCAGGGAACTGACATCGGAGGAAAGGGAAGTGGTAGGGCTCCCAGAGACTGGGAGAGAGTCAACAGCCAAAGCAGGGACCAGCAGGGGGAGCGCGGGGTCTCTGGAGGAGGATCTCAGTAATGCTGAGAGAGACGCAGCAGCCCAGGCAGGAAGCAGAAGGGGAGAGAAAGGGGTGAGAGACACTTCGAGCGAAAATAGCGGGGAGGTGTCAGAAGCAACTGCAGGGAGACCTATGCTTCGCCGGAAGCTGTCACGTCGTGAGTCCAGGAGACGCGTTTCCGTTAAGGAACTTCTTTGCTGGAAGCGCTTCCGCAGACAGCCACTGTCGGACTCTACAAGTGACTAGAGCAGACATGTCTGAGGAGCTCTGTCACACACAGAGGTTTGTGGGGTCGCACAAACTCTGAAGGGGCACTATTTTAAGCACAAGCAGCTAATCATCCCCTGACAATGGAGACACTATTGTTTGTAGCCCCTCAGACATGTGGGAAAGCGAACCAGCCCAACCATTAAGCAAAATGAAGCAACTATATCAGGTAGCAGATGATGAGGGAAGAAAGAGCACACCCAGTACATATTTATCTAGCAAACATTCATTACCCTGCAGTGCTTTTTTTTCTAGAAAAATAGGTGCCGGTACTCATCATGAAGTTGTAACAGTAGGTGCCATACTTTTTAGCAACAAAAATAGTTGCCTGTACTGAGTAACCCCTGGGGGGGGGAAGCAGTTCCTCTGTATGATATCACCTCACCCTACCCAGCCTCAGTCTGTCTCTGTCATAAATGGTTTCGTTTTGTTGTTGTGAAGTATTATTCATCCAGGAAGTATGTAAATGCATGAATAAAACAGAATCGATATACTTTCACGTGGAATTTTGAAACTCAGAAAAAGTGATACATTATCATTGTCTCATTCTGGAAGCCTTCTTGGGAAAGAACCTGCTGAATTTGTTTGTCAGACCCTGTCATATTAGCAGCTTTCCATTACTTTTGAATCTATGGAGCCAAATTTTTGTGAATGGACACAGCCAGTCAGAATAGTCAATAGTGGACGAGACAATCCCCATTGGTACTACAGGGTACCAAATTAAGGTGATATATTGTGAGTTTAGAACAAGCCCAGTCCTTACACCAGGTCTGCTATATGGTGTGTGGTGTTCCGTTCCAAGGAGACTGTATGCTGGCCACGGACTTAGCAAACTTCAATTTTTTGTTTCTTCTTCTTCTGTCAAGCAACTAGCAGGCCGCAATATATGACTGGTTTGGCTCAGACTTGTGCAAGCTTGCTTTAAATACAAAAGCTGTACTCCAACCAATAAAGGCCCAAGGCCTACTCCCACTTTTGCCATAATAAAGTCATTGTCAGTTGATTCTATCTTCTCAATGTCCTGTTGAAAACATTTCTCATGAATCCACCCCATTAATATATACACTGGCAGGTGTGTATATCCATAAAAAATATTATCCTTGTGAAATTGCTTGGGTAACATCATTGTAATGAGAAAGGCTGCACCAACAGTTAGTTCCTCTACAAGGGGGGGGGGGATGTCCTCAAGTGCAACAGCTGGCTGCTTTGCTCCTATAGATCCCTGGATTAAACACAAGAGATCATGCAGGAGGCCAGATGTGGAAGGTTTTACTCTAGTGCTCACAGGCACAGTGCAAAAGCTTATTTTTATATGTAGATTATGCCTTACTGGATCAGGGCCAATGTTTGATTCACCAAAATAGCTATATATTAAAATAATAATAATAATAATAAATTTTATTTATATCCCACCCTCCCCAGCCGAAGCCGGGCTCAGGGCGGCTAACAACACTAAAATAGTGCAACATTATAAAAACATCATAAGAATTAATTAAAATCAGAATTGATGGCAACCATAAACTAAAGTATTGTAAGGATTGCCAAAGGAGGGAGTCAGGCTGTGCCCTAACCAAAGGCCTGGTGGAACAGCTCTGTCTTGCAGGCCCTGCGGAAAGATGTCAAGTCCTGCAGGGCCCTTGTCTCTTGTGACAGAGCGTTCCACCAGGTTGGAGCCGCAGCCGAAAAAGCCCTGGCTCTAGTTGAGGCCAGCCTAACCTCTCTGAGGCCTGGGACCTTCAAGATGTTTTTATTTGAGGACCGTAAGTTCCTCTGTGGGGCATACCAGGAGAGGCGGTCCCGTAGATACGAGGGTCCTAGGCCGTATAGGGCTTTGAAGGTTAAAACCAGCACCTTAAACCTGATCCTGTACTCCACCGGGAGCCAGTGCAGCTGGTATAGCACCGGATGAATGTGATCTCGCAGCGAGGACCCCGTAAGGAGTCTCGCTGCGGCATTCTGCACCCGCTGGAGTTTCTGGGTCAGTCTCAAGAGCAGCCCCACGTAGAGCGAGTTACAATAATCCAGTCTGGAGGTGACCGTCGCATGGATCACAGTGGCTAGGTCAGGGCGAGAGAGGTAAGGGGCCAACTGCTTAGCTTGGCGGAGATGAAAAAATGCCACCTTTGTTATAGCTGTAATCTGCGCCTCCATAGAGAGGGAGGTATCGAAGATTACACCCAAACTCTTGACGGACGGTGCTGGCACTAATTGCACCCCCGCAAGAGATGGGAGTTGCCCCCTCAATCCCATATCGTCCCGTCCCAGCCAGAGGACCTCTGTCTTCGAAGGATTTAACTTCAACCGGCTCCCACGTAACCATCCAGCCACAGCTTCCAAGCATCTGATCAGTGTGTCTGGGGCCGAGTCAGGATGGCCATCCATCAACAGATAGAGTTGGGTGTCATCAGCATACTGATGGCAGCCCAGCCCAAAACTCCGGACAAGCTGGGCGAGGGGGCGCATAAAGATGTTTAAAAGCATCGGGGAGAGAATCGCACCCTGAGGCACTCCACACACCAAGGAGTGGCGGGATGACAGTTCCCCCCCAAGCGCCACCCTCTGTCCCCGACCAGAGAGAAACGAGCGCAGCCATTGAAGGACTGTGCCCTGGATCCCCACGTCGGCGAGGCGGTGGTCCAGAAGTTCGTGATCGACCATGTCGAAAGCTGCTGACAGATCTAGAAGAATCAGCAGCCCCGACCCGCCTCGATCCAGCTATCTACGAAGATCATCTGTTAGGGCGACTAGAGCTGTCTCGGTCCCATGACCAGCGCGGAAGCCGGACTGGAATGGATCCAGAGCCGATGTTTCATCCAGAAAGCTACCAAGCTGTTCAGCAACCGCTCTCTCAATCACCTTACCCAGGAATGGAAGATTCGAAACTGGGCGGTAATTGGATAGATCTAAGGGATCTAATGATGTTTTCTTTAAGAGCGGACGCACCACTGCCTCCTTCAGTTCCCCTGGGAATGTCCCGGTGCCAAGGGACAAATTGATGATATCCCCCAGGGGGGCCCGCACCTCGTCTGGACATGCTCTAATCAGCCAAGACGGGCACGGGTCGAGAGGACAAGTGGTGGGCTTTCCAGCTCGGAGGAGTCTGTCCACATCGGCTGGGGATATCCGGTCAAAGTGGTCCAGTACTGGACCCGAGGACAGTCGAGGGGCCTCCAGTTCCTTTATTGTATCCAAATTGGCAGGGAGGTCATGGCGGAGCGACAGGACCTTCTCCGCAAAAAAGCTCACAAATGCCTCACAGCTGTGTGTCGAATTGTTATTTAAATTTGGCTGTCCTTCGAGGGACGTTAAAGACCGAATTATACTAAATAATTGTGCCGGGCGAGAGCTAGCGGATGCAATGGAGGCCAAGAAGTAAGACTTCTTAGCGGCCTTCACTGCCATCTCGTAGGTTTTCATAAAAACCCTATAAGATGTTCTTGAGGCTCCGTCACGGGCACCCCGCCATACTCGCTCTAGCCGTCTGAGGTCCCGCTTCATTTTCCGGAGCTCCTCAGTAAACCAGGGAGCCCGGTTTCTGCGGGGTCACAGAGGGCGCTTAGGTGCGATCTCATTGATGGCTGCCAGGAGCTGGGTATTCCAGCCCTCAACAAGCTCAGTCAATGAGTCGCCAGGGGGAGAAAGGTCCCGCAAGGCTTGGCGGAATCTATCAGGGTCCATCAGCCTCCGCGGGCGAGCCCAAATCGGCTCACCACCTAAGCAGGGTGGGGGTGGAACATCAATCCTGGCTTTCATAGCATAGTGATCAGACCATGGCACCTTCATCGAAGGAAACATGATCACATCTATACCAGCGCCAAAGATCAGATCCAGCGTGTGGCCTGCTTGATGTGTGGGGCCCGAAACAAACTGGGAGAGCCCTAGTGTCTGTACATCTGTGTATTATTTTTTTGGGATACACAGAAAGGGGTTATTTTTGTTGAGAGATAAAGACACCATAATAAAAGAATGAAAACATCAAATAGTATCATTGCCCCACCAGGACTTTTGTATATAAATCTGGTAGTGTGTATCCATACATTTTGCTTTAGAGCATGCTTGTGTGACCAACAGCAAAATGCTTAATACAGTTGGCGTGCATTAATGAACTTTTTAAACGTGTTTTTGTTTTATTTGTATTTTTTATCTTGTTCTTGCAAACTGCTCTGGGCAGCTCTGCTGAACAGTGCAAAAGAAACCTTGCAAATAAATAAACAAATAACTATGATTATATAATCTTAATAATATACAATTTAATTTTAATTAAATAAAAAAATACCACATGCCTACCAATTTGCTCTCAAGCCAGAAAAATAAATATCATGTATCCGCCAATTTGTTTTTGAGCCAGAAAATCAATACCACTCCACTAGCCAGGAACATAAATGCAGCCAGGAAAATAATGCAGCCATGGCCAACTGGAGCAAAAAATTCTTCATTGATCAGTGCACGCAAAGGAGGGAAATGAGGCAGGACATCACTGCTTCCTTTGCATGCCAGTCACCCCAGTTCCTTTCAGCTCATTGGCCAGAACACTGAAAGGCGGGAGCAGGTTTTCTTAGTGAAGCAATTCAGAAGAATCCTTCCTGCATGTTTTATTCCTGCATCTCTCTAAAATAAAAAGGCAGGACCCCCATGTCTACTACTTTGATGCACAAATCTACACAATCCAGTACACACATCCACTTAGATCTAACAATTATTTACATGTTATTATTGCTATTAATGATTTTATAGAACAATAAACACAATTTATTTACTTGCCCAGACCTGCTCCCATAGTTTATCACTACCAACAGATTGTTGTTACATCTGAATGCTGCCATTATTTCTGTAACTCAACAGCTGAGGTAGAGTGATATAGACAAAGGAAAATGGTAAGTTTGAGTATTGTTTCCAAGGACCGTTCAGTGCATGTTTAGATTTTCAGGTATGCTTCTAAGTGTTCTGCCTGTACAGTTAAATATATTTCATTGTAAAAAAAATCTGATGTGCCACACATAACTTTATATTTGCTTCCTAATCTGTTGACGTGGCTTTCATCTGAGTCTGAGGCCAACTTTATTAAGCATACTAAATGAATGAAATATTAAGTATACTAAGTGAATGAAATGAACATTTATTGCCATAGTTAACTTTCTAAGGTCAATTCTGAATCACTGTTTCATGGCAGCAGAGAGGAAGACCTCAAAGCAGAGCTGCAAGCTATTTGAACTATTTATTTTAACATAAATTATGCTAGGTAAAGGTAAAGGTACCCCTGCCCGAACGGGCCAGTCTTGACAGACTCTGGGGTTTGTGCGCCCATCTCACATCTATAGGCCGGGGGCCAGCGCTGTCCGGAGACACTTCCGGGTCACGTGGCCAGCGTGACAAAGCTGCATCTGGCGAGCCAGCGCAGCACACGGAACGCCGTTTACCTTCCCGCTGGTAAGCGGTACCTATTTATCTACTTGCACCCGGGGGTGCTTTCGAACTGCTAGGTTGGCAGGCGCTGGGACCGAGCAGTGGGAGCGCACCCCGCCGCGGGGATTCGAACTGCCGACCTTTCGATCGGCAAGCCCTAGGCGCTGAGGCTTTAACCCACAGCGCCACTACGCAAATGTTATGTAGCTTCAGAAACCAACGTTTGAAGCTGGGTTGTTTCATTGAGAAACATGGGGATCATCCACACTTTCGCCTGACCCGCATGTTGATTGTATTCTGTACCACTTAATTCCCCTGGGTCCAATACCGTTCTGTGTTATTCCGTGGCTAGAACCTTTCATTTGTCATGTCTGACTGTTAATGCAATCCGGATACCTAGAAATACAAAAAAACAACAACCCCAAGCCTCTTCTAGACAACCTGTTTATTTAGCATTCATCCTGATTTGTTTGCACAAAGTTGCAGGGAAGTTAGACAATGCTGGCTATTTATTGAGCTATTTATTGATTTGCTTGCAGGGAGATTATATGACATTGTATCAAGGAATTGCTATCCTATACTTTCCAGTGCATCTTCCCATTACTTTCCTTATCAGAAAAAGTCAGATGGGGGTGTGTGAGAGAGCTGGTTTGTTTCACAAGAGCACCAAATCAACTTTAATTGCGTAACCTGAACTTGCCGGCATGTGTTTGAATCCCACGCAAAAGTAGCAACTGTCTGGAAACAGCTTTAAGGAACTTAAATAACCATCTCATTTTTCAAAACAGACAAGGCCATACATGAGAGATAAGAAAGGGTCATATTACAAGTATGTCCCACCCCCAGAAAGCTTGGGTGCCACACCTCAGACATCTCTATGTCTTATTACAATAAGAAATCATCATTTGAACGGGGCTGATTTGTTGATGAGGCTTCACTATGGCACAAATGGTTTTCATTTTAACTGTGTTCCCCTGCTTTAAATTGGCCCCACATATAAAAGTTTCTCCTACAACCTTAAGCTTTACCTGTGTCAATAAACTGCTTGATCCCAAAGGGGAAATTTGGAGCTATTTGTGTTCATTAGAATGCTCACTCTGTGTTGCTCTGTATGGATGTAGAATACAGTGGTGCCTCGCAAGACGAAATTAATCCATTCTGCGAGTCTCTTCGTCTTGCGGTTTTTTCGTCTTGCGAGGCACCACTGTATTCTACATCCATACAGCGGCTTAGCGGCTATTAACGGCTTAGCGGCTATTAACGGCTTCGCAGCTTTAAGAAAAAGGAAACAAACTCGCAAGAACTCGCAAGACGTTTCGTCTTGCGAAGCAAGCCCATAGGGAAATTTGTCTTGCGGAACAACTCAAAAAATGGAGAACTCTTTTGTCTTGCGCGTTTTTCGTCTTGTGAGGCATTTGTCTTGCGAGGTACCACTGTACAAGCAGAAGAGCACTACAGGATACCAACCTTTTTAAATAGGCTTTGAAGTACATACGGAACAGTATTTCCCCCCGTGTTGTTACAGGAGGTATGTGACCACGATAGGGATCCTGACAGTAACAGACAGAAAAAGAGGGGGAGTACATAGTCCCCATAGCAGAGGAAGGAGTTAGCAGCTGCAGAACAAGCCTGAAACCATCTTGCATCTAGCAAAATTATGTGTCACTTACAAGCAACATCAGTATGTTTTCTGGGGGAAACAGTCAGGCACATGTTTATTGGGGAAAATCAAAGCAGACGGCAATAAGGATAGATCTGGTGAGGAAAGCCCAGGGGTCTGAACGTTGGCTCTTTATTAATCTATGATCTCAGGCATCTTAACATTTCAGTATTTTCTGATAGTGTCTCATTGTTTTACATCTTTCTCACATTCTGAATATGAGGTTTAAGATACAGTCTATAACTGACCGCTGTTTAGGCACATTTGTTTCTTATAGGAAGCAAGTTCTAGAAATTCTAGCTGCTGCTTCTTTTTGCAACCTAACCCCACTCCAGCACACAAATTGTATAACATCTTAGTAAACTGCTTTTACAAGATACTTCATTTCTTACATCTCCCATTTTTATGTTACACTGGCAGAACTGTTGCTGCTGAATGACCAAATTAAAAAGGCCTACTAGCAATGTGTGAAAGGGTTCCTTTGGTTTAGCTAATGCCATACTTACATGTGTTTGAAATGCATGGAACGCTCCCTCTTACAAATTGCTTCTCACATTGCTGAAGAGGATACAGTGCGAGGAAAAGTTCATAGTTTAGTAGAAAAGCAAATGCTTTGCATGCAGAAGGTCTACATTTCAATCACTAGCCTCTCCAGGGAGTACTGGAATAGACTGCTGTCTGAAATCCTGTAGAGCCACAGCCAGTCTGTGTAGTCCATGTTGAGATAAATGGACCAATGGTCAGACTAGGTATGAGAAGTTTCCAGTGATCCTACGGCATGTCCTTAATGCTTCCAGGAAACATTAGTATATCATAAAACTGGAAGCCAAGAAATATATGGGTGGCATTCAACTAAGTTTTACCCGGAGTAGAGCCACTGAAAGTAATGAACGGAGTGAAGTTCATTGATTCCAATGGGTCTACTCTCAGTAATACTTAGTTGAATAATGACCTGTGACTCTGTTGTTTTGGTTTAAAGTTTTAATCTATGGCAACAGCATATTGTTTTCCTGACAGGGGAGTTGATGATTGCTCTTTTTCTTTCTTTCTCCCCTTGTCTTTAACTTAGTTGTGAAGGAAAATAGGAAGTAGTTGCAGTATAGGACTTGAAAATAACCAAACTCTAGCATGGGGTATCCAGTGCAGTGTTATTTATCTGTTGTTGGATGGAACTACAACTCTCCTCGGTCCCAGCAAGCACAGCCAGTGGTCAGGAATGATGGGAGTTGTAGTCTAACAGAATCTGAAGAACACCACATTGTCTATTTTTGCTTTAGAATACCGTTTTTTGTTTAAAACTTGTTTGTATAAAACTTTTGTTTGTATAAAACTTTTGTTTTATATAGTTGTGACTAATGGGTGTTGGTTTTATGGTCCATCTTAATTTCCAGTAAAGCAAATCTTCTGACTATACTGAAATTTGGTTGTGATGGGATAGTAATACCTATCAGGGGTAGCCAATGTGGCACCCTCCAGATGTTGTTGGACTCCAATTTCCATCAACCTCACCAGCTATAGCAAGTGGTCAGGAACGACAGCTGTTGGAATTCAACAACATCTGAAGGGAATCATGATGGCTGCCCCGATATATATAGATAGGTATGTGTGTAAGGCTATTGCTGGAAATATTTCACTGCTTTTTCTACAGTATGAAGGCTACACAGAATCATTGTAGTATCCCCTAAACTAGCCTTAGGACCAGAGAGGTAGGGAAGCAAAGGTTGGGGTGGAATATTAATTTCGAGAAGAGTGGTATAGAAAATAAGATGCACTTACAAAGACTGCTAATTGTACTCTGGCCTCAGGGGCAACTACAGCCAGCAGGTAGGGTTCTGCCTGCACGGCTGGCTGACATCACTGTGAGCTTCAACTAGCCATGGGGGCTGCCGGGTTTGTCTGCAAAAACTGAAATTCAAACTGAAATTCAAATTCAAAAACTGAAATTCAAATTCAAATGGTCCAGTCACAGCCTTCTGGGTGGGCAGTGCTTTGGCAGTGGACCTGTTGGAGCCAATCTTCTGTCAAGTCCATCACTGCAGCATAAAAGCTGGCTGCACTGAGAGCAGGCAGCGTGATCAGAACTGGACGTCCTACCTCCCCCCTGCCCCTATGCTGTTGGTTCTGTCTGGAAGTAAGCGGACAGTGCATGTGTATGGCCCTGCTATGGAATTTATCAGTTGCCGGGGAGGAATTTGCCTACAGATGAATTGGGCCTGTCTGAGGGTTTTGCCTTCCTCGTAGCAACTGTCACAACTTTTGGCTGAAAAGGGCATTGGATTGGATCCTTAGTCTAAGTTAGGGGATGGGTGGGTACGGGTGGGTACCCCACCCCGATCCAGGATCAAATTTAGAGAGGTCCAGGGGTAGGGTTCTGTCCAAAAGCCCAGATGGGGGCCAATGTGCTATAGAACATCCAAATGACAACCTTGTTGCCCTAATTGATTTGTGTTATGGGGAAATCCTTAACCCATGGTCAACCCTGATGTAGTTATCAGCCAACAACCAGGTTGGCTGCTTCAGGATACATACCCAATGCTTATGCCAAAGCCTCCTTACATGTATAATCAATAACATTGTGGCAATTCTGATCCCAACCCGGTGTCATGACATTTTTCTGCTTCCACACAACCTGCCCTCCTCCCCCAGTGGCCTCTGTCTCACTGAGCAGAGTCCCAAAGTCTGAGTTCCATTACAGAAATGGTCAGAAACATAATATAGGAGGAAAAGTATCATTGAATTTCCAGAATGTGAGCCAGAATCAGTCTTATATACTAGGTATAGAACTTACCAGAATCCAACAGATTCCTCCTGTTTTGGAGGATTCCTCAACGTTTTAAAGTATGGCACGCACACATAGAAGACTCTGCACTGGTATGGTGCAATTAGAAGTCTATAAGCACAGATTTCTGTGTCAACCAACAGCTATAAAGATGGTTTATAAGATCAGGCAGGTTCCAGACTTAGAAACTTTTCTCCAGCCTCTTTAAGGACTGGCAGCGGGGATTATAATTCTGACACATTCATTGAGCTTCAGATATTTCCACACAGAAATAGAGCTAAGCTTAAAAACAAAACAAAACGAGACTATTCAGAGAGAAAAACACAGCAGTTGGCAATACTGTTATTCCTTCTACTTTAAAAACAAAAGGCCTGCAATTGATATACGCTGATTTTGTGTCCTATGCTCAGCAGACCAAATCCTGCAATTCTTAATCGGGGATGGTGGGAAAGGAATGGACAGGATCTTCCACAAAAACACGGTGATGGGATCTTGATTGCCTGTTATTTCCAATTTAAATAATATTCAAGAAATGCAAGCCACCTTAATTAATGCAAGCAGTATTTGTGCCATTTATCTTTCTTTCTTGATTCAGTGTTTGTCTCTTTGTCTCTGTGACTAGAACGGCATGTAGGTCTTTTTGCTAACTGGAATTTCATAAATAAATAAATAAATCACATTTCCAAGCAAATCAGTCTAGTGGAAATGAAACTTATGATGTTTTAATTAAGCTAGAATGTGTCTGTTAAATATTTTTATTTTTTAAAAAAGCAGGCAATTTGAAACTTGAAATGAAGCCTGGTTGCTGTTTATTGGTAGGCCAGAGATGGACTATAAAAGCATTTCAGGTCTCAATTTGAATTTCATAGCAGCTTTGAAATTTATAAGTGCCAGAGTGACAATTAGCTCTTTATTTTTCCCCCTACTAATAATTCAAAAGGTTTTGCTTTGTGAATACACTCTTCTCTACACAAAAGTGTTTTGGATTTTATATTGGCTTGGAGAGGAAAGATAAACCTTAATGAAGACTAAAATGTAGTAAAATGAATGGAAAAAATAGCCCCCAAAACAAAATATAATCCACTATATCCAATGATAACAAATACAATGCCATTTGATTTTTCTCCTTCTGTCACCACTCCTTTTAGAACACAAATGCTAGGTAATGGCTTTAAAACAGTATATTTATATTCTGGGACTGTTAAAATACATGGAATATACACAGATTTTAAAATGCATTCAGTGGAAGTTTGTTATAGTCTACCGCAATAGATCATTTAGAAAGACATAATTCCAGGGGCGTAGGAAGGGGGGCGGGTCGCCCCAGATGCCATCATAGAGGGGGGTGGCAAATTATCAACAAACAGTTCATAAAAAACTTTTTTTTTTTAAAAATGCCTGCTCCAAAGGTCTTATTTTACTACACTAGGGATTATATAGCTATATATGAAATTTCATGCATATCAGTTAATATCTTGACCCTCCTCCATGAAAATAGCTGTTTACTTGGCCGTTTTCCTATGTCGTGAAGGCTGAAATTTCAATTCAGTGCAGCAGGGTCAAGATATTAACTGATATGCATGAAACTTCAGATATAGCTACAGTATATAATCCCTAGTGTAGTAAGATAAGACCTTTGGAGCAGGCATTTTTTTTTAAAAAAAAGTTTTTTATGAACCGCCCTACTGCCCTACTCTACACTGGGCTTCCCAGGTCCTGGAAAGTTGGCCTTTGTGAATAAAATAAGACTAGGCTGAGTAGATTAGGCCTTGCCTTGCCTTTGCCCCGCCCCCTGCCCACAGCTGATTGGCCAGCTGGATTGGGGGCGGGGCGAAGGCAAGGCAAGGCCAAATCTACTCAGCTTAGTTTCATTTTCTTCACATAGACCAACTTTCCGGGCTGCTGGGGAAGCCTTTGGGCCCCAACACCCCTCTGAAAAGCTTCTGCTGCCCCAAAAAGTGGAGCGTGTGGGACAATGGCAGCGCTGCCACCCCGTTTTGCTCACGTGTGGCACTGGGAGGAGCAGCCAGCCTCCCCCTTGCCCCCAGTCTTCCCTTCATGAATCTAGGACCCCCCAAAAGCAGTTGTGTAATTAAAAGATGATAAAAATCAGCAAAGCAATTCTAGGGCTAATTGACCAATTCCTTTAAATAGGGTCTATTAATGAAGTTCACACTTTTGACAACCATTCTGATGCTTTTCCAGAAAAATATTCCTAGACACATGACTCATTTTTTTTATTTTTTAAGCCCTTTCAGTCTCCCAGCAAACTGTACATTCTCACCCCTCTCCCCAAGGCTAGATTATTTCCTTCAGTGTGCTTGTGTATCTGTGTCTCCCTTTGTATCTATTAGGGACTATTCTCTCGCCTTTTCTTTGATATCTTTGCTACTGATTACTTCTGCAGTTTTAATTTTAGAGAAAGTGTTTAATTTTAAAAGGACTATAGAATAACAGTGGTAACAATACATTGAAGACAAGTAAATATTTCGGGGAGGGTGATCCCAGAGCCCTAGCGCCACCAACCCAAAGAGGATAAAATGGGCGGACTTTGGTACTCTTTTGTTCTCCCCTCCCCCAATGTCTTTCTCTCTATCTGAGCTGGCTCCCTGCCTGTTACGTTACATGCAGGGAAACCCGTGTGGGGTTCCTCTCTGTGTAAAGTCTTCAAGCTGTTCCTGCTCATGCCTGACAAATCTCCCCCATTGTCAAAATTTATCTTTTCCCCCACGTCCAGTCTCAGTTGTTGTGTGTCCTGGCTCAGGGGAAAAACAGAAGACGGATGGCCATCGGTCAGGGATGGTCTAGCTGAGATTCCTGTATTGCCCCAGGGGTTTGGCTAGATGACCCTCAGGGGTCCCTTCCAACTCTACAATTCTCTGGAGCAGGCTTGTGCAGAGTTTTAGGTACAAGTTGGATGCAAGGGGTGCATAGGATTGCAGCCCATCTTATGCACCGTCGGCTCAGGAATAAGTCCCACTAATCATAATGAGACTAGATTGCTGTTGTGCAGTCCTGTTTTTTAAATAAATGTTTTCCTTTTCAGATAATACAGAGCATGGTGAAATCACAATACTGTAAATAAAACCTCCCCTTCAGTAGTTTCAAGCACTACTACAGGTTCCACATAATGTCTGTACTGCATTGTTTACTGTGACAGCACCTGCACTTTGGAACTCCCCGCCTATTGCAGCAAAGCACATGCCTTTGCTAGACTCTTTTCGGGCACCTGCTAAAAGCATTCTTCTTTAGGCATGCATACCTAGATGCTTAGGAAGTTGAAGTAATTTTAATCTTAATATTTTCACTTTTGTATGTTTAAAGTAGGATTGTTATTTTTTCTTGATTTTACTGCTGTGTTTTTTGGTTGTTGTTTTTTTTTGTAAACTACTTTGCAGGTTTTTAAAAATAAATTTTATTAAATAAATAAACAATAAATAAAAATAAAATAACACAAGCCAAAACACAATCCATCCTGTAGATTTAAGTATCTGTCCATAGTCGCCTACTTGTTATCAGAGGCCCGGAATCTATATTCCTTTGTAAGAAAACATGAAATAACGTAAAACCATTTTTGGAGGCCAATAAAAATAAAAATGTGTGTTGGGGGGGGGTGACAAGAAATTTTACGCACCGGGTACCACCTGACCTTCCTACGCCTCTGCATAATTCATCCAAATGTCCATGCTTACCTGCAATTCTGGAAACAATAGTTGCATCACGCCCCCCTCCAACATGTTAATCAAGGCGAGTAGATCATGTCCACTTATCCCCACTACCAGCAGATAGATGGTTATGTGCTGATAGATCTTATCTGCATTTTAAATTGTAAACACTTAGGCTTTCTTCCATGTGTTGTGTGCAGTTACATGTACATAGGGTTTATTCATGAAGATCAGGGTAGGGACAGGCATGATTTTGCTCTGATCTGCACAAATCAGCCTATGTGCTATGGTTATCTGCACAAGGCTCAGGTGTTCTGTTTAAGATGTGGCTTGGAAACACAGAAAGCTACCTTATGCAAACTCAGGCTATTGGTCCACATACCTCATTTCTGCATACAGTGAAGGTCAACAGCTCTCCAGAGTTTCAGTCAAGTGTCTTTTCTCTGCCCTCCCTGAGATGCCAAGGACTGAACTTGGAACATGTTGCATGCAAACCATGTGCTTTACCGTTATGGCTCTTCAGATATCGTAATGGTGATAGTTAGCCTTCCATTTGCTCTGATTCTGATGAGATTGACTGATCTCCCTTCTCAAAAACAAAAATCCCCTTTTAAGCAAACCACAATTCCCCAGCACATCTTAACTTAGAGAATTGTGATTTGTTCTGCATCTAATTACTGAACAAGCTGCAATCTGAAGCTGCAGTTTGAGCAACGCTTATCATCTTGCTCCCTGGCTAGAGTTAAAACAAATCATAGTTCCCTGATCTAGGCATAACTGGAAGCTGTGGTTTGTTTAACAGAAGCAGAAGCTTCCAAACTTCTCCTTGTAGTTGTGACAGAGAGGCATGTGAGTCTGATGCTCATTACAGCTCATTGAAGTAGCAGGACACAATAGTATGATATTATATCTGAAAAGGGTCATTAAGAATTGGCTAGAAACACATTTTCTGCTGATTACTGCAGTTTTGACGACTACTACTACTACTACTACTAAGTAATATAATCTAGGTTCCTTTTATTTGAAAAAAAATGAAATACTGATTTTATATATATGGTTCTATCAAACTATGTTCTACCTGATGTTGACCCACAGAAATCAGGACCCAAGATTGTCATATTCATTAATTTAAATGGGTCTATTCTGAGCATTACTAACATCATTTAAATTTATATCATGCCTTTTCTTTGAAGATCCTAAGATGGCTGGCATTTATTCATGCAAAAGTGTTTAAAATGCACATGAATCTCTATGTGTTATATAGACTTAGTGACATGAGTTTACAACTGCAGGTCACAATCCCAAAGCTGTGAAGAGCTGCATATATCTGAACAAGGGTAAGGTATATGACCCTCAACAGCATGGAGCTTCTGCTGATAAAACACTCTGTCTACGATGTGCTTCAGTTTTGTGTACTTCTATGGAGAAGGGGGGATAAGCACTGCATGCATTGGTTTTTTAGCATGTCACCATAAATAAACAATTTTATCTGGTTTTGGTGGCATGCTGGAAACCAACCTGTGCAGAATAGACATCCACTACTCCCATCCCCTGCCTGTGCAGCCAGAGCGGGAACTCGATGTGAGACAAATGTTTTCCATACATGGTTGTGTTACTTGGAACAAAGGATGTTTGCATTCCTGTATTGTTTTTAAAAATAATAATACTCATTTAGGGTACAGAACTAAGCAGGAAAAAATCCCAATAAATGGTGCCCTTAATTGATAAATCTGCTGATTAAACTCTGTGGCCCTAGTTTCCCCCTCTCTGTTTTAAACTCAGTCGCTTCAGTGCTGTGCTGTGCTTCAAACAGCAAGTAAAGAACTGGTTATTTAATGCCAACTTTACTTTTTCTTAGCATGCGTTTATATGCAGCCCACCCCTTTTATCCCATATACCCCCAGGGTCAATAGGATCACTGAGGAAGCCAGACTGGGAACAACACAAAACATGATTACTCTTCTGGTTTTCCCTAAATGCTCTAGGTAGCCGTCACTTTATCCTGCGTACACCACATTCCATTACTGCCCAACCTAATAAAGACTTCTGTCACTGCGATAGCTTTTCATCTTCAGGGCTCCTTTCTCCTCTCCTGATAATGCTGCCAACTCCACTCTCTGTAAATGAGCTCATGCGAACACTTAATTTTCAGCTTGTGAAAACAAACCGGCCACCACTCAGTGTCGGAGCTTGAGGGGGTAGTGTTCTGTCTTCAAAGCTAGAGCAAAGCATTTGAAATGGATTAAAACTAAACCAGGAAGTTTAGCTCAGAAAAAGAAAAAGAAGCAGAGCCATCAGACTCACTGCCTCTGCTTGCTTGCTCTCTTTCTTCCAGTTGAAATCAGTTTCTTCTACTCTCAAACTTTTTCATCTCAATCAAGACAGCGAGCCAACATTCACACAGGCAAACACATTTAAACTGAGCAGTTTGCAGGCAGGACAGATGGCTATCCCATTACAATACAGTCAATTTGAAAATAAGTGAATTGCTGCGACATCTTCTCCATCCAAACAGTAACAGAATTTAATTTTCTTGCAAGCAGAGGCATATGCTTGCATCTGTTTACAATATGACTTTGGCCAAATTTGAGCTGGCAGGTTGCAGTCAGATACATTTGTATGAGAAAATCTACTGAAGATAAGAATGGCTGGTTTGAAAAGGTGACTTGTTTAACTATCCTCCCACTATTTGGTTCTGCATTTTGCTTCCCTTCCAGGTACCTGACTTAATTTGCCACCCTCAGATATGAATCCCATTCATGGTCTGGAAAGCACACTGCCAAGAGTACAGTGGTACCTTGGGTTACAGATGCTTCAGGTTATGTGTTTTCAAGTTGCGCACCGCGCCGAACCCGGAATTGCAACCCACGCGTGTGCAGACGCGGCGCTGTGGGTTGTGAACACTGCGGGTTGCAAATGTGCCTCCCGCATGGATCACATTCACAACCTGAAGTTCCACTGTACTTAGTAGCAAGAGAGACTAAGTTCACAGAGCACTGCCTAGTGGATTGGGCTGGTGAATCAGGATTCATACATTTCATCATCCATATAGCTACAGGTACACTACAGGTTTGGTGCAGTTTATTATATTTATATATCACTTCATACGTCCAAAGTGTCTCAGTCAAAAGGAAGGATCAGGTAGCATGTGTGTTTTTTAATATAGAGGCAGCCAACATGGCACTTATCAGATGTTGCTGAAGTAAACTTCCTATCATCCATGACTACTGATGAAAACCGATGTCCAACTGATGGAGGGTACCATATTGGCTCCACCTGTTCTAATATTTTTAATGGCCACAGCTACATGGGTCTGAAACTTGGGCTAAGAGGAGAGAGAGAGAGAGAGAGAGAGAGAGAGAGAGAGAGAGAGAGAGAACACAAAATGCATATGTTTAATCAGCCCAAGGCCTTGTTGAAGAGAAATGTTTATCTGGGAGGAGCCTCTCCTAGAGGAGGTACATGAGGAATGATGATCGGAGGGCCTGGAAAGGTTTATATGGGGAGAGGGAGTCCTTGAGGTATTAAGGTATTTAAGGCTTTATATGTCAAAACCAGCACTTTGAAGTGGGCCCAGAAGGTAACTGGCAGTCAGTGCAGTTGGGCCAGGATCAGTGTAATATGCTCAAACCATCTTACCTCTTTCTAGGCTCCAAGTATCTGAAAAAGTGCCTCCTTCCCTATAGAGCTTCTCAGGATCAGCATAGGGAGCCCCTTTGGCAGTTCCATAGTCCTCACACAGTCATGGGGGCAGCCCAATATACTATATTCTCTGTGGCAGTTCTGGAAGTCCTGGAATTTTCTCCCCACAGAGGTGCATCTGGCACCTTTGTTGTGTCATTTTCATTCACCTTTGACACCTGGTCAGTGTCAGAGAAGCTAGCTCTTGATTCAAAGAAACCAAAACAGCTCAGGCGTAGTGATCACAGCAACTCTTTCCAGAAGAACTTGCCCCAAGGAGGAAGTAGTGAGGACTGAAGGTTCCCGCATTCCTGCCTCTTTCTAAGACTCCTCCCCAGCAAGCTGAGGCTTCTTTGTCTTGTCTCTCTTTGCTCCACCCTTTTCATTCCTCTCTGTGTTCGGGGAGACTAGGGGAGAGGGCAGCTGGTCACAGCAGGAGGGAGAGACCCCCCTGGCTTCTTCAGCAGCTTGCCTCCTCTCCAGCCTGCACTTCTACCTCCAATTCTGGACTGCCCTCTGCCAGTGCCTCTTCCTGCTCACTAAAACCCGTTACCTCTTCAGCTTCCAATACCCCCTTCCTCCCAGTCTGCTCTTTCTTCTCCCTCTGACCACACATCGTCGTCCCACTGCCAATTCCACGAGGTTTCTTCCTTCGGGGGTTCTCTTGGGGATTCCCCAACTGGTTCCTCCCACCACTCCTCTGCATTCAGCCAGTCCATGACACCTATTAGACATAACCGATTCTCTTGACTGTAATACATTTCAATTGCTTTGAATATTATATTTTTAAATGATAATCTGCCCTGTTACCTTACAGTGAACTCTAAATTTATTATTAATATTATTATTGCCACAGTGGAGATTGAAGAGTGTGCAGCTCTGCCTGGAAATGGAAACAGTTAAAAAAATAACAACAGTCTATTTTCATCTGCCTATTCTTTTGAACGGCTAACATGAGTTTTGATATACAGTGGTACCTCAGGTTAAGTACTTAATTCGTTCTGGAGGTCCATTCTTAACCTGAAACTGTTCTTAACCTGAAGCACCATTTTAGCTAATGGGGCCTCCAGCTGCCGCTGCACCGCTAGAGCACGATTTCTGTTCTCATCCTGAAGCAAAGTTCTTAACCTGAAGCACTATTTCTGGGTTAGCGGAGTCTGTAACCTGAAGCATATGTAACCTGAAGCGTATGTAACCCGAGGTACCACTGTATCCCTGCCTCCTAAGAAGCTTAACCTTACTTTGTTATAGGTAGTGGAGTAGCGGCCTATGTAGCACACATAGCTGTGCTCTCTTAACACTTGGGGAAGGGCTCTAGTTTGGTGGTGGGGTATCTAATCTGCATGCAGAAGGTTCCAGGTTCAATCTCTGCCAGTCAGTGAAGCTGATACTGAGCTAGATGGATCAATTTCTCCAGTGCACCTGCTTTCTGCCTAGGGTATTCTAGGCTCTAGAATGCTCAGCATAAAGCAGTTTCTTATGTTCCTGTGGTGTTGCTCTTTGCACCTGTTGCCTGAGGCAGTTGCTTCAAGCTAACTATTGGTAGGGCCTCCTTACCTGACATTATGCTTTGTGATAGCTGTCTAGAACCTCACAGCATATCTGAATTCATGTGGAAACAATACATCTGGCTTCACTGTGTGTCCAGTCACTACAAACTTCATGCACAGGGAAGATGATCAAGTAGGATTCTAAATCAGCCAATATGTATTACAGTGCCATCAGAATGCACCTTATTTGATCTAATTTTTAAACTGCTGGATTTTTTCATAAAGACTTTCCTAAGCCCTGCTCCTTTAATGTTTCTAATTGTGAAACATTCGTCTCCAACTCCTAACTTATTTTAAAAAATAGATTACATTTAAAAGCAGGGGGAGGACCCTTCCTCTGTTTTTATCCCTCAACTGCTACAATTCTCAAACGTCTTCCATATTTTCAGCTATTATCCCTTTCTTTGCAAGGAACCCACTTAATAATGTTCACTCTAACAACCTCATTTATTTTCCAGAAAATTAACTCAGTTTCAACCCTGATTAATGATTTCATCTAAATGAATCAAATTAAAAATTGAAAATTATATTTCAAAAGCCAAAGGGAAAAAAATTGACCATTTCCAGTTAACAAATGATCCTTTCAAATATTAAAAGATGACCATGAAGAGTATGTGATAGTAATGAAATCTAGCTGGGGCCTGCTGCTTATCTAGGGTTCAGGAAGGAGGAGAAAAGGGTGGGGGGAAGCTGTATGCATTGTTAACACAGAATTCTCTTGGGATACCAAAATGACTTCCACTAAGTCTCTGCCTGTAATCAGCACACCAAAATAATATAAGAAATTCAGACTTAATTAAACGGATAGTGCTGGAGAGTTGCACTACTGCTAAAGAAGGATTAGGAAAGTACACAGTACAAGTAATTGTGTCTCTTAACAAAACCCAGAGAAACAATTTAACCAATTAAAACTACTACTGATTTGTTGAAATATTTAGGGAAGGAAAAAGAAGTTAAATCTTTTTAGTGTATTCATAATACCTGCCATACTAATCTTAAAACAGAACAGTGCACTGGCAATAAATCTAATTCATGACAATGAAATGCCATTGCATTCCATGTGCAATCCTATACATGTTTACACGGAAACAAGACCCATTCTCTTCAGGAAATGAGTTTAGGATTGCAGTCTAAATGAGGTTTATGTTCTGAACTGATTAGTTTTTTCTCTGCCTCCTCCAGAAAGATCCTTTATTACAGGGGCTCCTAAACTTTTTTGCTCCATGCACACTAGAAAATTGCTGGGTATCTTAGCAGACCACTTTTTTTCTGCCTATGGTAGAAACTATACTGTACATGATGTATGATTTTTTACAAATGGCCTAAGGACCACCTGAGTGCAGCTCGCAGAACAATGGTTCTGACCACAGTTTGGAAACACCTGCTATTTCACAAGTTAAGCCTTCATTGCAGAATATGTCTTGCTTGCATTTAAAGTTATTTTTTCTGTGAGCCCAATTTCTCCATTGCATCTGCTTTCTGCCTATTCTAGGGTCTAAAGTATACAAACTAATCTGTGAAAGCTGGATCTATTGGTTCCTCCCAACTCTGTTAATTTCATTCCACAAGCATAACCTGTTTTGTATCCCTCCTATTGGCAAAGACCTCGGAAAGCCACGGGACAGTCGCTGTTTCACAAACACATGGATCCAAATGGTCTGCTACAGTGTGATTCTATTTCATAAAAACTCTTTCTAAGCCAATGCCAGAAGTCAAGTTTAAGTGGATAAATGTATCGTTCTATGTGGATGGTTTCGTTCCCAGTTTGGAATTTCTAATAGGGAACTGTAGAATCAAAGCATCATAGAACTCTCCATTCCATAAACATCTCCAGCTACATTCATCACACACACACACACACACACACACACGTGTGTGTCTGTGTCTATGTGTATGTGAGATATAAATATTTTAACAACTAATATATAAACAGAAGGTTTCAGATTGGACATTAACAGCTGAACATATGGTACCATACTGATACTGCACCATTATGGAAAACATTCAAAGGTGACTTACGTAAGTGGAAATTTCCCCAGTTTACACCATTTTCTCCTTCTCATTGTAATACGTCACATCCCTAAACCACACCATTTCAGTCTCTGACCCTCAAGATGGAGGAGGGACAATTACAAAGAGGGCTCCAGTAGGCCAGAGGAAGACAGGAAAGTCTCACAACACAAACAAAATTCTACTCATCCTTCACTGGATTAACCTTATGCTAATAGTTAGATGCTCCAGGTTTATGGAATGGATATAGCAATAAGCATAACACTTATATATGTCAGTTTATGGATCAGGCATTGACTTCGTTTGGGCTGAATTCCCTATCTGGATTGATTTATTATAGAAAAAAGAACTCTGCTAATAATAGTCACTGGAGAAACCATGATGAAAAATTATAGAAGAAGTGAGCTGTATCATAAATGTGGAAAAGCATTGCAGATTGACAAGCTATTTAAAATGCCAAATATTTGTTGGAAACTTGTTCTTTGCAGTGCTGGTATAATGTCTTTGTAATTCTAAAGTAATTCCATGTTTTGACCCAATGGTTGCTATGAACATTTGTTTTTGGGCATCATCCACTTTTCTAATCTGAATTTTCCATTAAGGAAAATCTAAGACTGAAGTCCTATGCACACTTCCTCCAACATATGTCCTTTAGAATACAGTGAGACAAACTTTTCAGTAAACATACATGGGATCATGTTGCGACTGCTAAACTGGAAAGGCCAATACATTTTTATAAAACAGTAAGCACATTATGATATTTAATATTGTAATTATGATTTAAAAAGAAAATCCAGTTGTCATGCATCGTGATAATAGGACTTAGATCAAAATTACAATTATACATTCTACTGATTGCAGATTTGCTGTATACATATAGAAATTCTCTCTCTGCCGCCAGAGAGAGAGAGATACGGGAGATGCCATCTAATGTTTTCATAAACCCTTTTTTCCTACATGTGTGTAGTTGTTAACTACAATTTATTACAATTTTACTGTGTATCCAAACCATGTTTTTGTGAACTACTGATACAGTAATTATATTAACTATAAATATAGGTGAAACACAAGTCAGGGACTATTACAGCGACTGAATGTGGTCTAAGTATTGTGTATTTTAAAGGGATCTGATAAAGGAGCTTCACGAAAAACCACATGAATAAGTAATAGACAAAGGGTAAAAGAATAAACAAAAGACAGTCTCTCATCTGTACAAGTTCAGAATGTGTGAGCAGCATAAATCAGGCAAGAATCCTTAAAGGGCAGGCAGGGAGCAGTGAAGTTGCTGCTATCTGCGTAATAACATGAAAGTTGATTTTAGTTTATTTGTTTTTCCTTCATTGTTTCCAGATAGTAGTCCGAAGTTAGGGGAGGGGGGGGGAGAGAAGAGATATAAAGCGCATGAAAACAAATTCACATCAGTAGTATAAAACAAATCAGAGGGTAGTAATAAATGTCAGTGCTATAGCGGCAAAGACGAGTCACTGTTTTTCCTCATACTTAAAGTGAAATACCTAGCTGTTATCTTTGTGCCTGCAGAGCCTCCCTATTGTAGATTCAATAATACAAGAGGCTTCTTATCAGCAGTCAGGGTGACTGATTGGAGCTGTGATATGTTTAGACAATGCACTGTGTTTAACTGAATTTACAGATGCCCCAACTCAGACCATAGTAGTAAACGCCAGAGACTAATAGGAAATTAAACATGTACAATGGACTAACTCCATTTGCTCTCTCACACTGTAATGTGTTTAGTTAACTTACTCATAGTCACACTTTATCTTTTTCTCCATGGATTCACTAGGATATGTTTCAAATTGGTCAAAGATTAAATCTTCCTTTCTATTCGCCCCCAAAACTATTTTATTGCTGCATTCCCTTATTATTTGCCACTCTTTCTCTTGCACAGATAAGCTAAACAAGATGACCCCAGGTATATACTCTCCCAACCCAATTATCAGATAGCCAAGAAGTAAAGCAAAAGGTATGGAAGACAGCATAATATTAATATTAATATAGCAAGAGTGGAACAAAAATCAGTACATATTTGAAAGCAGTGGTATATTTAGCTCATTTGAAATTAAAATGTGAATATTAATGTAACTGGTGAGTAGCACAAACACATACAGAACAGTATGAGAAGATAAACTGCAAGGCCAATTTTAACTGTTAGTTGTTTTAGCATTTCCACTAATGAAAATAGCTTTCAGGAAAGCATATGTTACATTGAATAACAGCATTATTATTTAGTAGAACAGACACAGAACATAAACACAGCTACAAGCCTTCATCTGGTCTACAGAAGGGGATAATTTACTGTTTGATACATTCAAGAATTGATCAGTAGATCTATTGGGGTCTGTTGTCAGGATGTTTTTCAAACTGAAAGTAATATAATAATAACAATGGAGTGGTAATGTGTTTAATGTCCTCAAGAAATATGAAGTGCTTGCCTTGTTACTAATATGCATTGAGCTTGAAGTATAACTGCAAGTATAATTTTTTTTTATCCATCTCACCTGGGAGAGAAGTAAATAGTCTTTTTAATAGGCCTTTTTTAAGTATAAAAAGCATACAGAATTGAGGAAAATAAAACAAGGAATCAATTAAAACACATGTCAAGTTCTGGAACCAAGATGATCAAGGGTCTGGAAACCAAGTCTTACAAGGAGTGTTTGAAGGAGCTGGGTATGTTTAGCCTGGAAAAGAGGAGACCGAGAGGAGATATGATAGCCACCTTCAACTATCTTAAGGGCTGTCACATGGAAGAGGGAGCAGGCTTGCTTTCTCCTGCTCTGGAGGGTAGGATTCAAACCAATGGCTTCAAGTTAGAAGAAAGGAGATTCTGACTAAACATACGGAAAAACTTTCTGACACTAAGAGCTGTTTGACAGTGGAACAGTCTCCCTCAGGAAGTTGTGGACTCTCCTTCCATGGAGGTTTTTAAGCAGAGGTTGGATGGCCATCTGTCATGTTTGCTTTAGTTGAGATTCCTCCATTGCAGGGGGTTGGACTAGATGACCCTCAGAGTCCTTCCAACTCTACGATTCTATGATTCTAAACATTTGTATTTACCTACCCTCACTAATGATGCTGATAAACTATCTCTGAAGGAAAAGGATCTCCAATATACAGGGTAGGCTATTAAGATTTCTAGGGTTTAAGAATCTGATCTCTGTTCACATGCATAGGGAAACGTTCCCTATAAATCAGCCTCCCCTTACTGGTGCAGTCAGGAAAACATGAAAGGCCTTCACTATTACCTAAGCTATGTGAACTGTGATTCCGGGAAATCTACCTAGTCTCCTACATGATGACATTCTGTTGCTATTTGCAGACCTTGTTCTGCCATTAGGTTTTGGACTATTTCCTCCCTGTCCTCAGGAAAAGCTCAGGCTAGTCAGAGACACACTCTAGACTAGACACACAAACAATTCCAACAAGAAAGAAATGGGAGGCATCTAAAGGAAGCAGTGTGGTGCATAAGGTGCTTACAGATGAAGTGAGATTTAAAGGGAGCATATACAGTGCTTTATTTCTATGAAAAAAGGTGCTGGTACGCACCATGCACCCCATTCCACTGCCGTTTGCCTGCTTGCACCCCCGTCACCATCCTGCTGCCAATGCCGTTTGCCCACCCACCCACTTGCTCCCCCCCTTGCACCTTTGCCTGCCACCCCCACTACTTCCCACAGCTGCAGGCACAGCCTCCCAGAGGCACTCTGGCAATTGTAAAAGGGTTGCGCCAGAGCACCTCGGTTCTGACGCAACCTTTTTATGATCGGAAGGCACCTTCCTGGAAGGCCCTTTGGTGATTGTAAAAGGGTTGTGCCAAAGCGTCTTCAGGAGCCTATCACATGGAAGATGGAGCAAGCTTGTTTTCTGCTGGCCTGGGGGCTAAGACCCGAACCAATGGATTCAAATTACAGTGGTACCTTCAGGTTACAGACTCCGCTAACCCAGAAATAGTACCTCGGGTTAAGAACTTTGCTTCAGGATGAGAACAGAAATTGTGCGGCGGCAGCAGGAGGTCCCATTAGGCAAAGTGGTACCTCAGGTTAAGAACAGTTTCAGGTTAAGAACAGACCTCCAGAACGAATTAAGTTCTTAACCCAAGGAACGAGATTCTGACTAAACATTAGGAAGAACTTTGTCAGTAAGAACTGTTTGACAATGCAGCGGCCTCCCTCAGATAGCAGTGGACTCTCCTTCATTGGTTGTTTTTACACAGAGATGGGATGGCAATTTGTCAGGGATTCTTTAGCTGTGATTTCCTCATTTTGACTAGATGACCGTTATCCTCACCTTCCAACTCTGCAATTCTTTGATTCTAAGGAATACATCTGATATCATGCTAGCACTCAAAAGCATATGCCTTTAGCATATGCCTTATTTTCAGATGGAGAGTAATTTAAAATCAATAGCACCATTAGAAAATCACTAATAAAAAAAAATAAAATGTTTAGGATTTTTCTAAAAAAAAAAAAGCCTACTTAACTGCAATTCCGTTAATTTCCCCAATGGAAATCAGTAGGTAGATTTCTGAGACAGAATTATAATAAAGCTGGACCATAATAATATAGTCATTTCTTAACAAGATATGTTTCATATTAATAATTCTTTTCAACCAGTGGACAGTGCTATAAATGTTACTTCTCCTAATCAGGTCTGATTGGTATTTGCAGTATGAGACACAGGCAAATCTTTGACCAATCTTTAATTAGTATCACTGATGAAATATTTATTCTTTTAATTTGAATCTGGAAACCCAATGAAGCTGTGTTTGCATCTTCCATCAACTTAAATAATATCCTGCTTTATTGCTTTTGTCTTAACTGCAGACATTCTGAAACATTTTCCTATGAAGAATATTCACACTTTTTGGACATCCTTAATGAATTCATAGTTGCTATGGGATATATGTGCAAGTATAAAGTACATATTTGAGACTAATTTGCAGGTCGCAAAAATCTTTCTCTGGAAGTAATGTGCAGCATACCATTGCTCTGATATAGCAATATGCTTGCATGTCAAAAAGGGGGCTTCGTATATATGGATCCTACTTTGTATGGAAGATCTAAAGATCCACATTCTATATGGGATATTGCTCAGCACAGGGTAGCTGATTGACACAAGTGCATGCTCCACTAAGGTCAGGCAATATCATCTGCTTCAGTGGATACAAGGAGGCTTCCTAAGGTGGTATGGCTGATCTTCCCACTTTCGTCCAGAGCTGGATATACAAACTAAATCTGCATGGAGCCACTCAACTCACCATTTCAAAAGCTAATACAGACCAAAGCCATGGCTATTTTGTACACTATGTTGTCTACTACCAACATGTCTTTGACATGGCTCTATCTAGTAAGGAATCTCAACTAGTCACAGTTCCTTAAAGGATTTTTCCCCCAGGTTCCAGCAGAAGACAAGTGTGGATCTGCAGCTGTAGCATAGTGCATTGGGGCCGGGCACATGCTATGCCAAACTCATTCTGAGAGACCGAGCACAAATCACTTAGATAGGCTAGCAGGGCACGTGCTGGGATGGACTGATACCATGAATTACAGCAGGGTTTGCTACACATGGTCTGCTGGATGCCTTGGTGATACAACCCAAGGAAAACAATCTGGTGGACATGAAGGGCATTGATCTCATTTTGGCAGCAGCCACTGATCTTGGGGCCTTGAGAGATCCGAGCTTAACCATATTTTAGTCTGAACACCTGGAGTGGTAGCACTGGAGAGGTGCAGTGGAGCTTGCACATATTAACCATGCCCAGTGGAAGATGAACAAGGCTCCAAGAGGTCCCATGGTTGGATAGCCAGGTTATATGGCACCCAGGCATTACTTTCCACAGAATGGACTTGTATAAACCAGATGGTATGCACTTGTCTCCTATGGGCAATAAGGCCTGGTTGATTGATATCTACTGGGGCCTACATAGTTGCAGATGTGAATAGGCATCACCCAACTCACTATGTCAGAACCTAACACAAGCCCAAGCCATAGCTATTTTGTACACTGTGTTGTCTACTACCAACATGTCTTTGGCATGGATCTACCCAGCAAGGAATTCCAATTAGTCACAGTTCTCTGTGTCCACAGCATGTGAAGAGAAGTTGAGCCTCATGTGTGATCTGTACAATACAATCCTTAGTGTCCTGCAAATGATTATACCGATATACATATTCCAATCCATTTCATAAAGAGAAATGTATATACAGTATTCATAGGTTTGCTGAAACAACCATGGCTATTGTCTGCATACAGTACTTATTAGCACAAGATCTTGCATTGTTTCTGAATTGGATGAATCCATGTAAAGTACTGCAAGAAAACCAAGCAGTCCAAATTAATGGTCATTGCACCCTTACTGATGTATATTAGCTAGGTTTAATAATATTAAGTTGGTGGGCAAGTATATACAAAACCTATTTCATGTGCACTCTGCTGCAGCAGCTGGTTTGTAATAATAGCATGTAACAGTTGTAAACATCTGAGATCACTCAGAAAAATAATTGTATTTCTTTTCCATATTAAGAATCTGCTTTCTCTTGTTACCTAATTTGCCCTCTCCTGTTTTGTAATAACTGCAAAAGTGACTTTATTCTATCCTTTTAATTACCCCGCTTTCTTTATGTAAACTCAAAGTCACTTACAATGTAATAATAAAAAGGCAACAGTAACATGATGCTAAAAACAGCATCATCCAGCTAGCAGCAGTCTGATTTAAACACATAAGACAACAATAGTAAAACAATCTGTGGTAAAAAGAGGACTTCGCGCCACTCAGGTCACATAAAAATAATGTCAACACCAACAGATTCTCTAAAAAAACCCCACACCCTTAAGATGCCAAGACTATAAATATGATGTTAGGTGGGCTTCCTTAGTCAGTATCTGTAACTGAGCCATACTTGAAAAAGCCATGCCTCCTGAACTCACCCTCCATACTTCAGCCTGTGGCAGATTGCTAGGGCAAAACCTTGGATCTTGACTGGCAAAGACTTCTCCTAGCCCAGGGTTGACCAAAATAATGCTCTCCATATTGTCATTGTTGTAGTCCTAATACTAGACAGCAGCACAGAGGCTGTACCTACCCTAGTTAATTTCTGCTTCTTCCACCCTCACCCCAGGGACAGTCAATGATATGGAGTAGGGGTAGGGAAACTCATTATGTGGCAATGTCACTTGTTCTTATCTCTGTTTTTTATGGAGGAGAGATGTACCATTTTCAGTGGCAGCCCTGTGTTTTGGGTTACATTCAGCTCTGCCCATAGTCTGAAGAGAATATGACATTGTTGTATATATTCTTCCATCACTCCCCCTTCACCCGTCTATTATAATATCGACTTTAAACTGATATAGTTGTAGTACCACTATGGAGAAATACAACTGCTTCATTTTATATCAATAAAATGCACATTTTCCCTGTGGCTTACCCAGAAAAAGGCATTGCATTATATTAATTCCCTTATTTCAACAATTCTATAAACAAAAGGAAAGGTGTTCAACTCAGCACCTATACCTGCTAAGAGGAATTCAACAGGGTAAGAGATCATAAGTTAACTACAAATCTTTATATCTGGAGACGATACATGGATAGATAGGTAGTCAGACAGACTATGCATTTTTGGTGATTTGTATTACTACTTTACCAAATTTCCAATGTATAATGATTTATTACAGGATGGTTCAAGCTAAGGCTGGTTACGCTGATGTTTAATCACCATCCGTGTGTTGTCATCCTCCACACAAGTGAAGTCACCTGTCACAGAAGGCCAAAGCTATCACTTATGCCATGTATAATACATCTAGGCATGTGTCTATACAGGAGGTATTACATGATAAATTCATTAGCTTATATCCTGCCCCAAATTGTCTCTACACCTCCTGACCTGTAGAAGTTGTTACCAACTGTGAAGGGCATATCGGCTTCCATTGTCATTCTAAGTGTCATTTTTGCCTTTGAAAAAATATATTCCTTGAGTCTTTCCCTCAGTAAATCCTTGGGCTAATGAAAAGCAAATTCAGAAGATTAATTAAGGAATTCTAAGCAATACAAAATAGGTAATGTGCTATCTTTTATTGGATAATTTTTAACCTTTCAAGTTACACTAAGGGCTGCTTCAAACACGACAAAATTTCACTCTGTGTACATTCCGTGTTCTGGGAACTGATTGCGGTTTCCTAGAATGCATATACATGTGTATGACTGTCAAACATGATTACATCCAGGTTGCTGCATGCTAATTCTTACACAGAAGTGTTTCCTTTGTAGGGTTTTCATCATGTTTGAAGCAGTCCTGATTCTTCATGAAGAAAAATGAATAAGTAGTTCATTCTTCATTCTTAAGTAGAAGATTTTCTCTTATTATTAAATGAAATGCTGTACCAAATATGATCCAGTAGCAGAGATAAGAATGTGCTTTACGGGCCAAACCAAATGATATGTGAAATGCATGACTGTATTTCACATTTCTGGGGTGGGTGGGTGTGTTTAGATACCAGCACCAGCAGGAGGCTACTGAGGTGGAGTTACCAAATATTTTTAAAAAATTCATATGCTAAGGCTAGAACCAACAACACTGAAATGTAGAAGAATAAAAGGGCAGCCTTTTTTTGAGCCAGAGAGCTGGTCTATCTAAAGAAGTGCTATTAATACATTTCCCATGAGCCCCAGCCAATGTGAGGATGATGGGAGTTGTAGCCTGAAACATCTCGAGTGCATAACATTGGCAACCTCTGGTTTATTTTAACTGGCTGCAGGAAAAGAAGCATTCAGGTTTATGGAGAGCACAATGAAATCATTGCTTTTCGACACACAACAACCTTGTGGAATTAGCCTTCAGCTGTTATTACAAAAGAAAAACTGAGGTGCAATTAATGGTGTCTTTAGTTTCAACGCCATTGCATTTTCTTAAAAAGGAGAACTCGAGATCAAAAATAAAAATTGGTTGTGCATAAGAATACCCACAAATATTTCCAAAATGCACTGGACTCCATACGCTTATTTCAGAGCCGCCGGGATAATGAATGTGAAATGCTTTGAACAACAGTATTATAAGTGTAGAATGCAATTCTTATTAGAGATGTACTCAACTGGATATTAAATTTCTAACAACCACACCCAAATTGCATATGTAAAGACTCACATTCTAAGAGTAATAACTAAATACATAATCTAAATATATAAAATATAGGGATATCGTTTTCAGTGGTTGTGCCTATGGAGGTTGGACTAGATGACCCTCAGGGTCCCTTCCAACTCTACAATTCTGTGATTCAGTTTGGTTCAGAGCATAACACAGCATTTGCTACCTTAAGTTTCAATAATACTTTCCACAATCTGGTGCTGAGCATTCATTCTTCAGCCTCTGCAATAAAAATTCTTTTGCTTTTTATTACAGAAATACTTCCATGGAACCTTCCCGCTGCATATGTGATCCATTTTATACCACACACCTTGGATTAAATGCTACCTTTCTAACCATTACTTTTAAATTTCTATCTGGAAGCAAAGCAGTTAAAAGTTTTACAAAGTGCTAAGAGGTTTCAGATATTCTGTTTTCCCCCCTTTAAACTTGAATAATTGATAAGTTATTAATCAATATGTTCCTTTACTTATGGCCTGCTTCCCCCCTCCCCAACTAACCTACATCACGATATCAGTTTACACAAAGAGCAACTTCCTGTTTAACTACTACACTAAAATATCACTTACAAGCCCTTTTCAGCTCATGTTGTCTATGTTGCACTAAATGCGAAAACCGTCTCCCTGATTCTGCACCCTGCTTTACAAAAAAACACACCGCTTGCAGATCAAAGGAAGACGATTTATGCTTTCATCCCAGCTGACGGACGATTAAATTAAAACAGATCAGCAGTACAGTGCATGGGCAGGTGGCTTTAGCCGCCACTGTCGGCCTCAGAGCGATTAAATTGCGGTGGAGATGGAGGGCCTTCCGCTCTCATTCCCGCACTTTCAGATCAAACGGTGACAAATGAGATGTTACTGCTCTTGTAAAGCAAGGCTACAATCTGTCAAAATCCAACATAATTTGTGACCCTATGTGACATCCTCCTTCTCTTTTTTTACCCTGACATTTGAATACAGTGATTGTGCTAGAGTCAAGTCCATTTAAGTGGATATAGTCAATTCCATCTAAAGGAATACAGTCCATTGGCTCCAACATGGTAACTGAATATATATCTGGTTAGCACTTCCACGACCCTACATGTTAAGAGCAATAGTATTAACAATGAATTCTAATTCCACCCCCATCCACAAAGTTTTACAGTTTGACAGCTTGAACACTTAAAGCAAAACTAGTTGCATCAAATGGATTTATTTTTATTGCTTAAATGACAGTATCAAAATAATGTAATGCATAGTCCTTTCAGTTACAACTGTGCTGGAAAGCATTCCTGCATTGAGCAAAAGTGCTTTGAAAGAGTTGGTTCTAAAAATTGACCGAGTCAATTAAAATGTCTTCGTGGCATGCTTAAATGCCTCGCAAACCCTACTTAATGTGGCTCTCTTTTATTTTTGGTTTAATGGGTGAGCTTACTAGCATACCATGCGTGAACCATAAAGGGACTGCAATGTATTAGTTCAAAGACATGCTCACACTCACAAAAGGACAGCACAAAGGAGAAAAGAAACACATGGGTTCTAATCAAAAATTTCTGTAAAGTACTATAAATAGTGATAGTGCTAGTCTAAGAACCTGCAGATATAAACTCTGAATCTAGTGAGAGCAACAAGAACAACAACAAATGAATATTTGCCAGAGTTCCATATATTCTAGTACATATGTGATTACTGCTTCTGTCAAATGTGTAATACTTGCAATGAGAAAACAATGTAATATTAGTAGATATCAGAACATATCTAACTACAGGATCACCAAGGTTAACAACCTTTCCCTTAAGCCCTCCAAGAATTTATAGCATTCTCTTAACCTTTTAAGGTATCTACCTCAAAGCAGTCAAAGATCTCATCCAGAAAGCTCTTTAGACTTTCCAGTGACCATTGATCTTAGGTTGGACAGCTATACCCTCTAGGGTATTAAAATGGAAACATCTTTATTCTGTGCAAATAAAGCAGCATATAAAATTTCTCAAGTGTAAATCTTTGGGGGAGGGGTGGCGGATAATTTATTATGAAGACACTTCAAAAATAAATACACAGTTAAGATGTTTTAGATTTATAACAAAACAGGGACTGCTCTGGAAAATGTTTTCTGTTTCTATTTTCATTGTTACTGGGCATTCCCATTCATGCTATTGTGATATGTTGCCACCCCCCTGCTCTCTTTTTGAAACATTTATCCACAACTCCAATTGCAGCATTTTAAATGTGTTGACAGAAGGGCACTTTTTCATTTTGGGCCATTTCCAGAGAGAGAACACAGTGTAAGGAGGAGGAAAGAATCAGCTAAGGAAGTGCCCAATATTTTGCAAATTACATATGCTACCCTATGCTTATCATCATGCACCTTACAGTCTCTCTAGGCTTTAAGGCCTGTCAACACCTTATTGTTGTTCATTTATAAAAATGGAAAGCTCAGCCCAGGAGCCACCCCATACTCTTCTAACCTTGCCTAATAAAGGCAGGGTCTCTGCAGCTGTCTGGCATGTCACAAGGGGTCATGTATACAGTTTATGTAGGCAGCAAAAAGGCATTTCACCCTTACAAGAGTACTGCAAGCCTGGGGTCACGGGGCCGGTTATGTCAGGAGCGCTTCAGAGGCATCGCCACTTGCTGGTGGCTATAGCTATATTCTGCTATATAGTTACACCCTTTTTGCTAAGATAACATATCCCAAAGCTTACGTCAACCGATATACCTTGGCTTGATATTTGCAGCACAGACATAGTGAGGAAACAACGCTACCCTTACCATCTTAGTCCCTGCCTAGTGCCTAGTCCCTAACAGAAATAAAGAGCTCCACCACAGCCACATGCCATTCATGTAACAATGAGGTCTTTGGCTGGGGGGTGGGGGAGCAATTCCCTTTGAGGATTAGCCTGCCCATTCTTTCATGTTAATAATTACTTTTTGCTAAGTGTCTGCATTGGGAATGTGCTCTTACCAGTAAACCTGGTGGACACAAATGACTGCTGTAAATGTTAATAGAGTTCTGGACCTATAAATACTAAGCATAACTAGTAAGCACACACACGTTTTATTTTTTTTTATAAAAACAAAAACAAAACAGCAGCAACATTGTCCAGTTATCTTCTTCAACTCCTTTTAAGCTGTAAGATCAGGAGGGCAGAATGGCTGGGCAGCAGGCAAAGCACAGAGAGCACTAAAAGAATGATAAATATTAATAGTAGTATTTTGCTGCAACTGATTACCTATAAAAATGTACTGGGAATCTTTTGTTGGTTTTGCAGCAGGACATCCTATTGTAATGACAAACAACCATCGCTCAGGGTTGCCAACTGGCCCATGTTGGGAACAGATTACTAGCTTTTATGAGTTCTGTCTGGCTCCTGTTTTTGTAAAGGCTTTTCTGGTTTTATAGGATGCCGCAAACCACAGAGCTGATCTCACTCCTTCGCTTTCTCATCTGTCCCCTCCTCTCCCTCCTTCTGATGTACATTCTATACTAGTCACAGGGGACGTGAAGCAGGCTTTCACCTTTGGCTGTGAGCATGATAGGAGGGGAGATCAAGGTGGCAAAAATATTATTAACTTAAAAATCTCCCCTCTTCCTCCAAGATGAGAATAAATAGTTCCCCAAAGACATGCCAGGCTAAAGATAAACTGTTTTTACCCCTCAGGAACCCTTTCCCACATCAGTGGAAGGGTGGTTTTTTATTATTTTAAGGAAGGGAGAAAAAGATATCAACCATACAGCTTAAATTAAGCTGTTACATTTTTTCCTCTAATAAAAAAATAAATACGTTTCTTCTCCAAACAAATCTGGCCAATTTTGTTTTCTCTTTTCATTATGAGAATCCAATATATTTTAACTGTAAATTCGGGTTGTGTGTTCCATATGTTTTGTTTGTTGTGTGGTTTATTGTATTTTTAGTTTTGTTGCATATTTTCAGGTTTTAAATTATTTATGTACTTCACTTGCAGCTTTGGAGAGGCGGAGTATAATAAATACATGATATAGGCATATGTAATATATTCAACTGGTGCCCTACAAGATCATTAGTGTGACCCTCTAACACTTAAATGGTCCTTTCATTAATCTTTTTCCCAGGCAAAAAATATGGCACTGCATTTGTAAATGCTAATCGAACCTAAGAATACAGTGAGGTCTGGTTTATAACTAGATATCATCACCATTTATAATGCAGGGACAAAATGCATTTTTGTAACACCAAGCCCATGCTGTCATATATAATTGTGTGTGTGTGTGTGTGTGTGTGTGTGTGTGTGTGTGTGTGTGGTGTGTGTGTGTGTAATGCCTAATGTCTACAGAAATAGTAACAACGCTCACATCATCGGCAAGTTGGCTGCTATCATACAGACCTGAGCCAGTTAATATCAAGTGCCAGCTAATTTGTTCTTGCCTATATTTAAGAAGGAAAGTGTCTTGGGTTGGGTGTGTGTGTGCGCATGAAGTAACACTGTATCACATAGCAAAGCTGAACCATATCCAGGTTAGAATTAATGTTTAGGAGTGAACACATACTGTATTACTCATGTCCAGCAGCAAAACATTTTGATTACAGGAATCCTAAGCTCCTGGACTCAGCCACAGCCAGCACTTGTTGTTACTGAAAGATTATTAATGTTATCGCCGGATTTAAGCAACCTTCATATATGGACAAAATTAGAACATAGTGTTTGGTGGTCATGGAGTAGAGGGCTTGTTTTTAGCAACAGTTTTAAGAGCACTTGGCTCGTGCAAGTCATGTGCCCCAAATGAATGGTTAATACACAGCAAAGGGGTGGTGCTAGGAAAAATGCCTGAAGACTATGGAAGAAATTCTGTCAAGCAGAGAGCAGCCTTACCCATGCCATAGCAAGAAAGTTTCAAGTATGAGCACAGAACATCAGCATCGTAACTCCTCCTGGGAAAAGTGGAGCCGTAATGTTGTACAACAGAATGGCAGAAAAATAGAAATCACAGTGTTAAATGGAAGGATCTAAGTTCCAAAGCAAATATGTTAGAGATACTGTGAAGTGGTACCATTTCAACATTCATGTATGCTCAATTTCTCCTTTTCCATTCCAGATGCCATTCCAGAGTGGTCTTTTTGTAATGCATTTTCAGAGGAATTGGTGAAGACTACAATATGAAAAGTGGGGCACAGAATCAGGCAAGACCAGACCCTCCAAGTGTCCCTATTTTCCAGGGACAGTCCCAGATTTACAGAAGCTGTAATGGTTTCTGATTTGATGCAGCAATGTCCCACTTTTCCTGAGGATGTCCCTATTTTCATCAGAGAAATGCTGGAGGGTATGGAATTATACAACCCTCAATAATAACTACGCAACTTTTAGAAGACATTTTTCTTTTTCTTTTCTTTTTCTTTTTCAATGTTTTATTATGTTTTTATATATCTGAAAGCCACCCAGAGCGGCTGCAGCAACCCAGTCAGATGGGTGGAGTATAATAATAATAATTATTATTATTATTATTATTATTATTATTATTAATAATAATAATAATAATGGGAAAGGACTTCCCCACTTTCATTGAAGAAATGTTGCAAGACTCGGGGTGTGGGGAGCTTGAAATGTGAACTTCTTCTGCCTAAAAATTTGGCACCAGATCAAGTCACCACTAGCCACATTTAGTCTGGGCTTCTACTCTGGTTTGACTTCTACACAGCCCTCCCTAGCAATCACTTACCTTGAAAGGCAAGGAACCTAAAAGTCTGAAGACTCTGGCAGGAAATGACGCTCCATGCATATTTTCCAGATTAGATAATGCCTTTCATAGCCTCTCATGTTTGGAAGTGAGATGTCACCATTTCCTATTTTTCCTTCCCCCTTTCCCAAGATAAGGGTGTTTTGTTTTTTGTTTTTCATTCTGCAGGGATCAGAAAGCGGATGGATGACTGGACTTCAACTGACTGGGCTTTTCAAGCCTCCCTATTAAAAGCTTGAAAAAGCCCTCAAGGTTTTTTTGAGTGTTTGATAGGAATGCCACTAAAGCCCAAATGGTTTTCAGCAAAGTGGAGGAAGAGCTCACACATAATTATTCTGACCCTCTGGTGTGCATCGGTAGTTGGCTTTTCCCTTAAAATATGAGTGGCAATTATTTTTTATATATACAGTGGTACCTCGCAAGACGAATGCCTCGCAAGACAAAAAACTCGCTAGATGAAAGTGCTTCACAAGACGATTTTCCCTATGGGCTTGCTTCGCAAGACGGAAACGTCTTGCAAGTTTGTTTCCTTTTTCTTAACACCGTTAATACAGGTGCGACTTGACTTCGAGGAGCAACTCATAGAACGCGGTGTGGTAGCCTTTTTTGAGGTTTTTAAAGACTTTGGTGATTTTTGAAGCTTTTCCAAAACTTTCCCGACACCATGCTTCGCAAGACGAAAAAAACCGCAGGACGACAAAACTTGCGGAACGAATTAATTTCGTCTTGCGAGGCACCACTGTATTCTCTCCCTTGTTTCACTTTCTCAAAATAGAACAAAACCCAGCAAATACATTACTGCAGAATGCAAATTTATTTGAGGGTAAACTGATCAACAAGGTAGACAATTAAACAACTAAGAATAGTGTTAAATGAGTTACTGCAAAATTTGTGGTGATATGCAAATACTTGGAGTGGAAATTCTTTTGAGATTGCTTATGTAATTTTCAATGTGATTTTTCATGGGATACCTTGTGCTATATTCTGTATAAACCACACCCTCTTAACAGCAAACTCAGCTACAGTGTGTCAACAAGGCTTCAGACAAAACAGTGTCACTAAAGAAATAACAGAAAAAACTCCAAGTTGCATAGAAGAAGCCTTGTGGGGAAACACACAGGGGACACCCCCAAACCCCAGTTCAATGGGGTCATGTTGTGATTATTGTCTTCCAAAGCAACTACTCTATTCCAAAGCACTTAAAAATGGAAAGTGTAATGCTGGTGGTCAACAAAAGAGGTTTAAAGACTGTCTCAAGGCAACTTTTTAAAAAATGTAGTATAAACACCAACAATTGGGAAATGCTTGTGAGCGCTCCAACTGGAGAACAGCCTTTACCAAAGGTGTCATGGGCTTTGAAGACACTCAAACTCAGGACGCAAGGGAGAAAGGTGCTAAGAGGAAGGCATGCTTGGCAAATCCACACCATGATCAACTCCCACCTGGAAACCAATGTCCCCACTGTGAAAGGACGCGTGGATGCAGAATTGGCCTCCACAGCCACTTACAGACGCATTGTTCAAACCGTGTTTATGGAAGACAATCTCACTTGGTTACAAGTGATCACCAAAGAAATCATGTTCAGTTGCCAGAGAATGCTGAATGTACAGGGAGGGCAATGAAACAGATTAATGTGGAATAGGGCTTGGAAAACTTGTCTGCCACCCTGAACAGGTGCACTGCTCTGCAACAATTTATTGCCTGTTCTACTTATCAATATATTTTATACATACATATGCTCTTGCACAGGTCACGTTCATTTCAACGTGGCTTTGCAGAAGTTATTCCTGGTGGATTGTGCCCTCAGATGTTACATGTCATAGACTTTTAAACCAGTGTCTAAATTTCCACAGATTTCCAATACTGATGATTAATGACATGAATATTTTACCAGAAAGATTTTTATATCGAAATCAACATTGTTAGAAACTTTATGTGAAAATTAATGTACAGCTTATACTGTTCTGCAAAATAATTGATGCATACATTTTGTACAAGATACAACAGCCATTAAAGTTTGACAGCAAGTCAAGGGACAGTAATCATCTTTTTTAAAAAAATAAAAATTATGACATACTGTAGCAGTGGTGGCTCCTGCTATTAACCCAAACTGTAATAAGGGCTGTATAGTAAAACTGAGCTTGCATTTAATGTGAAGCTAAAATGGAGCATAATCTGAATTCAAATAAACCTTTGTCACTGTTCAGCCCCCCCCCTAAAGATTGTTATTAGTATCATTTTGAGGTAAGCAGAACCAGAAGGAAAAATGCTTGGAAAATATTTTCCTCCCAGAGGAGTAACCTTTTTAGCCTGTGGCAACAAAAATCACGGAGGACTAACTCATTTATTGTGGCATAAGCTTTTGTGGGTGACAGTTCAGCACATGAAACGCATAAAGTGTTATCCTAAGTTGGCCACTGTATACACACATGGACACAGAGAAGGGGAAACTGTAAGGAGGGAGGTCACAGTTCATGACTGAGGCAGAATTCAAACCAGGGACTTTCTGATTTGTACTTCAGTCCCTTAGGGCCTTTACAGGTTTGCCATTTAAAGTGGTACAGTTGTTGTTTGATCCAGTGTTTTAAAAAGTGAATTTGTAACTGGCTGGCTGCACCTTTGGTCACTTGACACTGATATTAAGACAGTTGAGTGCAGGGTTTTCCTTTCTAACACTAATAGTAGGTTGTGCAAAACTTGAGAAAAGTTCTGTGACTGCATTCATACCCTTATAGAATCCTATAACCACAAAATTGTGGAACCTCGAGAGTTATCTAGTCCAACCCTTGCGATGCAGGAATCTCAACAAGATCATACACAGGCAAGGGAAAGCTGAGTGTAGTCAGACATGCACTCTGGGATTTAAGAAGATGGGAGTGTGTTTTTTTAAGGTGAAATATTGAAGACACAAAGGCATACAATTCCAACAAGAAAGAAAAATGGTAACCCCCTAAAGAAACTGGTATGGTTGCATAAGGAGTTAGAGATGAGATGAGATGAGATGAGATGTAAGAAGGGACTGTATAAGAAATGGAATGGGAAATCATGAAGAAAGAGTATACATGAGTAGCATGGAGAAGGTCCAGTGGATTAAAGCTCAGAAGGAACTCAAGCTTGCAAGAGAGGTTAAAAATAATAATACATGTTTCTTTGGCTATGTTCAAAGCAAGAGGAAGAACAAGTAAGTAGTAGATCCCTAAAGAGTGCTCACTAACGGTTCCTCGTCATCCTGGACAAGTAAGGCGGCACTGGAAAAAGTTATTGAGGGGGTGCTCATCAAATGCCAAACAGGAAGGAGTAGCCAATGCTGCTGAAGACAGAATCGGAATTCAGTATGACCTTAACTGACTGGGGAACTGGGCCCAAACTAACAAAATGAATTTCAATAGGGGCAAATGTAAGGTTCTACATTTATGCTGGAAGAAACAGCTGTACAAATATAAGATGGGAAACACCGGGATTTCCAGTAGTATATGTGAAAAGAGTCTAGGGTCCTTAGTAGACCACAAGCTTAATATGTCAACAGTCTGATGCAGCAGCAACAGCAGCAAAAAAGAAAAGCTAATGGTATTTTAGACTGCATCAACAGAAGTACAGTGTCCCGATCAAGGTGAAGTCCTATGTCCTTGGTGAAGTCCTATGTCCAGTTCTGGGGACCACAATTTAATAAGGATATTGACATATTGCAACGTGTGCAGAGGAGGGCACCCAAGATGATCAAGGGTCTGGAAACCAAGGTTTTTGAGAAATGGTTGAGGAAATTGAGTATATTTAACCTGGTAAAGAAGAGACAGAGAGGAAATAAGGTAAGTACTGTAACCACCTATCTAAAGGACTGTCACATGGAGGATGGAGCAAACTTGCCTTCCCCTGCTCCAGATGATAGGACCCAAACCAATGAATTCAAGCTACAAGAAAGGAGATTCCAATTAAACATCAGGACGAACTTTCTGATGGTAAGAGGTGTTCAACATCTCTCTCCCATGAGAGATGGTGGACTCTCCCTCCTGGGAGGTTTTTAAGCAGAGGTTGAACTGCCACTTGCCATGAATGATCTAGTTGGGATTCCTGCATTGAGGGGATTGGACTAGATGACCTTGGAAGTCCACTCCAACTCTACAATTATATGATTCTTTGATTCTGTGATGTTGCCCAAATGTTGAATTAGTAGCAGGAATGCTAACACTCAAGCTTCTAGCACAGCGCACAGGGATCAGCCAGGGCTCTGTAGAATAATACTTCAGAACATAACAGCTAATGCTACACTGCTTCGTATGAGACACTGAGAGCCACTAAATGAGTGGCTTCAAAACAAAAGGCATTATATTTCAGTAGGTCCTCTTATGAACAACTTCAAAAGTACCTGCAAGCGCCTTCCTGTCATAGTCTGACTAACCTTTTTTGAAAAGAAAGGAAGGAAGGAGGGGAGTGGATGCCAGGGCAAACTCCCATTGTACATTAGGAGGTTCAGCTTCATAGCAGTGCATTTGTTCTCAATAAATGAACCAAGAGAAGGTTCCAAAGACAGAAAATCCTGCTGCTTATCAATCATTTGGACTGATATCACTGAGAAACAGGATAGTCATTTATTCTATGCGTAATACGCAGCCTTAATACTTTGTGACTTTTTTAAAAAAAGGTTCTGCTTTACAAAAATGAAAAGGTAGCAAGATTCTTACAAAAATGGGAATATAGGTAAGTGAAAAGTGATGCACACAGCAGCAATCAACCCCAACTTCACATATACGTTGATACCCACCACACTCAGATATATCCCATCATTAGCACACCAGTATAAAAACCTATTGGCAGACAGACGGAAGAAGCTACAAATCTGGTAGCACAGTGAATTAGGAGACGCTCATTCAACTAAACCTAGAACATTTTGGAATAAGAAAAACAACATTGCATTAAATTAGCAAAGGCTAGAACTTGCAGTATCTGCAATTCAGTCTCATGCATGACTATTCAAAAGCACTTCTGAGTTCAACGATATACTTAGACAAGACTTAGGCTGCAGAGAATTGCAGCCATAGTCTTGTTTAACTGCCTGCTACCATGAATAAAGATGCAATCCTAACTATGTCTACTCACAAGGAAGTTATATGGAATTCAACAGGCATTACTTGCAATAAAATCTGCATAAAATTGCAGCCTTATCCTTTCAACATCATTATATAAATGAGACTGCACATTTTATAATGTTTTGTTCCTAGTTTTTAAGATGCTTCAGCAGATTAGTTCCTTGACATTTTTCTATAAATTACACAAACTGCAGCGCTGTGAACTTGTTTTACCCTTAAGGTATATCCCAACAGTGCTTTTCCCAGATATACAAATTATTTCCACAATATAATTCCTGCATAGAATACTCCTCCCCATATCATATGTCCAATTTTTTGTTTGACTAAAAACCCTTCAAAAACAGCGATTTATAATGCAAAAAAGTGACAGACCCTCTAACTACAGTGTATGCATGTATAATAAAAAAAGAATTAATGTAGTCAATTTGTACAAATGTTCTTGTAACAAAAAAGCCCTATTTCAACAGCAATCCTTTCAACAGCTGATTGGCAAGCCTGTCCGTTTCTAGTCTGTGGTGTTGTCACTTGTCTGCAACATGATAATGAGCCTGTCACCATATTCAAATAGCCCTGTGACAGCATGTTTTGTGAGCATGACGTCCACTGCAAAGGGTCTGTCAAAAAGCACCTTTCAGAAAATGAAAGGAGAATGCTTTTTTTCCTGGTGATAAATCTAATTTCTTCATAGATAGAACACTGATATTTCCCTGCCATCTGATTATGCCAGTGTTGTGTTGCCTTTATGCATGGTCAAATTCTCCTGATTTTTTAAATAGTCCCCCCCCCCCGAAATGTACTGATAAATCAAAATAAAAAGGGGGGTCTCAAGGGTAATCCTCTAAAATCTTTATCTAAAACTGGGATAATGCAGCAATGAAGAAGGACAAAAATGGTATGGGAGGCTAGCTTGTTATCAAAAGCAAACAAAGCTCAAAACAAAAACAGCACTGTCTACATATTTCTTTTGTCAGATTCTTTACTGTTTTCATATTAAAATTCTCCCTTCTTTGGTGTTGTCCTTTTTAAGTAACACAATGCTGCACAGATTTCATCCCCTTGAGAAGGAACAAAAGATAGGCATTATAGATATGCAGCATTTTTCACTGTAAAGTCAAGATTCATGTCTGGTGTACAGACCATGGTACAATACAGTCCACGGTCTAGCTGCTGCCAATATCACTGACCATCTGTGAAAGGTTTTTAGATCGTTCTGGGACACTCAGTGCATTGGTGCAATGATCAGGACAGGCCAGGACTGTCATTACAAAGGGGAAATAAATCAAGGGTGACAATTTACAGGATTTCTTCAGTTCTCGGTGTAACTTTTTATTTAATGCCAATACATATTTGTATGGGCATAGAAGGAGTTTGTCTTTACTGTAGCAATAGTTGGTTTCAGCTGGACTTGTGGAAATAATAATCAAAACACTCTCGGAACCATTATAGGTAATTGAAGGCTGCTATCCTATACACGTATACCAGGAAGTTCCAGTTATTTCAGTGGACCCTACTCCAGAGCAAACATGTAGGATTTACATGTAAAGGAATGTATGTATGAATCAGAAAATGTGATAAAGAGGAAAAATAGAAAAACGTAATTTTTGTTCCTAAGAGTTGTAAGTTTGACCAGGGAGACAACATGTACAAGATGAAAATCAGCTGCATTAATTTTTGTTTTTGTATGGTCACATTAAATTTTTGAGCAAGAAGTGTCAATGTTAATCAAGCAAATCACTGACTACCACAAGGTAAACTGTGTGTGTTATTTCTTAAATAGAACAGTTTCATGGTGCTAGGAAAACCAAGTTCATAATATTCCTGATTTTAAGGTTTTAAATTTACTGACTTTTGTTTGCGCTTACTAGGAAGAGTCTGTAATAAGGAGCTCAAAGGTGTGGGACTATGAACCCCAACCCTCCTCTAAATTTACTTATTTCTCCCCAACAATGGTGTTACACACTGACCACCACAGTTCCTCCATTCCTCCTATTCAACATAGACTGACTACCATCACTTCTCAATCCTCTTAATATCCCATACATCTCCTTTGTATCAGCCTTTGGAGCACTCCCTTTTCCTTTTATTTTCCTTCTCTGCCCATCCCAACAATTTAATTTCTAGGTTAGCTGCCTTATGCCTGGTCAGACCTAAGATCCATCAAGACCAGTACTGCCCACAGAAATAGGCAGTGACCAACAGGAGACAACAAGCACCTTCTACATGGAAAGGAAAGCATAAACAACACAGGAGTTATCCATGGCTCAAATACAAAACTGGGTTGGAAACAGCAGTTATGCCACATACCCAGAATACTTGTTGTTTCCTCAGGGAGACCAACTCCACACTTGAATCACAGGCTTAGACACAACCTCTCCCCCTCAATGGACTACTCCACCAACTTTGTCACATTCAGCAGTCTGTCCAGATCTTCAGAGTCCCAGTAATTGCCTCTTTCATCCAGGAACCAAAGAAACCTTTGGAAAGGTGAACCTTGGCCTGCTCTGTACTCAGAAAGATTATCATTCCACTCCACCCCACCCTTCTGGATCCATCTAGTTTGAGCAATCCAGATGTTGGTGCAGGTGCTGCATTTTAGAGCTGCTGGAGCTATGTTCCCTTCAAAGCCTCAACATTTTACAGATTACACTTCTATTGCCTACCCCCATCCATTTCTCTATTTTTCTTCCCCTCCCCCGACTGCTTGCTTCTGTTCTACAAGGTGGACAGCAGCCACCTTGTATAGAGGGCAGAGGGGGCTTTTGGGGCATGGGGCAGGGCTCCAATACTGAGGGGGCCACCGCACCCTGAGCTGGTGGGAGCACCTTGTGCACCCCAGCCTCCACCCAGGAGCCAGGTGGTGGCTGGGATGAGCGAGATCTTTGCTCGTCCCAGCATCTGCCCAGCAGCTCAAGAGCCGGGCGGCTGGGACAAGTACCGGTAAGTGCAAAGATCTCCCTCCGCATGTCCTGTGCACACCCGGCGGTGTCACATGACACATCACATGGTCACGCCCCCTCAATGTGAGGGGCAAATCGGCGCCCCTGCCAGCAGCATGAAGGAAAGAGAAAAAGCTTCACTGTAATTGTATGGTTTCCAAATTCCAGTTTAGTTATCCCTAAGGGTAGCAACAAAGGAATCCCCTACTTTGTGTCATAAGGTCAACGTGCATGTATTTCTTCTTCTTAAAAATATGAATATGTATTTTAATAGTATTATATTTGCTCAGTGATGGCCTGTAATGTTTCTAACTCGAATGTTGAATCCTTGTGTTGTTGGGAGAAGGAACAGGTCACTGTGGACACTGAGTCCTATTGGTTACAGTGTGGTGCTGATAATGCCAAGCTTGCAGGTTCAATCCCCATATGGGACAGCTGCTTATTCCTGCACTGCAGAGGGTTGGGCTAGATGATCCCCGGGGTCTCTTTGACTCTACAGTTCTATAATTGTATACACTAGTCAAGTTTAGAGAGACTACTTACTTTTCATTAAGAGATGCAACACAAAACATCATAGGAAACAAGTTAGCCATTTGCCATCCCAGACAAAAAATAAGGTATTTCAGATTAAGAAAAGTCTACTTTCCCCATATCTCAAAAACCTGATTACAGTGGTACCTCTGGATACGAATGGGATCCGTTCCAGAGCCCTGTTCGCATCCCGAAGCGTGTGCGTGGGTCGTGATTCACCACTTCTGCGCATGTGAGTGACGTCATTTTGACCATCTGCGCATGTGCAAGCGGCGAAACCTGGAAGTAACGCATTCCATTACTTCTGGGTTGCTGTAGAGCGCAACCCGAAAACGTTCAACCTAAAGTAACTTCAACCTGAGGTATGACTGTACATCTCATTGGCTGAGATGATCCATTTTAAAGATATTTGTAACACAATAAACTATACATTATCCCAAGCAAATACTTCACTTCTTTGTAAATTGCATGAGTCACAAAACAGTGTAATTCTGAACCACTTTATTGGCTCTCTTTACAGAAAGTGGGTAGTGCATATGCGTGAAATTTGTCTTAGTTTGCTCTTTTAAATGTTAACTGTTGCTTAGTTAGAAACATACTTGCGTTTTGAAACACAGAGGGGCATAAATGAAAATTTTGAAGCTCAACTGAACATATATCCTTCTCATGTACAAAGGGGCTTCCCTATTTACTACAATGCAGGAGCCTATCCGCTGCGCACACAGCTCTGTCTCTAAACACTGCAGCAACTGGGGAAACCCCTGCTTCCTGGAAGATCCATGTGCACATCAGAGCACCTGCAGAGGTTTAGATGTGGGTCACTCTCCGTATTTGCCAGCAGTATGTCCACATCAAAAGAAACTGCAAATCTGGAATTTTAAACAAAGCACAACTGAAAGCAACAAACTTGCTATTTACACAGTTCCAGAGGCACAGCATGAATAGATAATCAACATTAAACTGTCTGATTTAAAGGGGGAAGGGGATAAATCATTGATTATCTAGAGGGAAGTAACATAACCAGCAAACATCGAGCAATGTGGGCAGCTGGCTTTGTGCAATACTTAATTCTTTGCCTGAATTTTGAAGCCATTCATGTCTTCACATAAAAGAAAGAGGGGGCAAAAATGGAAAAGAAAGACTTCTAAAGTAGGCTATACAAATACACAAAGCAAGGCTGGCTGAGGCTTCTATTGTCTCAGAAAGTCATCACCATCCTGATCCCTCATTAAAGCTAGGGAAATGCTGGAATGGCATTACAATGAATGCAAACCATTTGCAGCAATCTTCTGCTCACGCCATCTCCAAATGAAGGCAGGCATTGCATAATCCAAGCAGCAAGATCTCCTGACAGGTGGATGATTTATGCTCACAGTCGAAAGAATCTGAGAGCCTGTGGAGGACACGTGTGAGCAAGGTGGTGGCAAGACAGATGCTCTCAGTGGGCTGGCAGGGGCTGGCAGGCTCCAGCCAGCTCAGGTACAACCAAACGCTTTAGTACTGAACTCTTATTGCTATGATTCTATCACAGCAAGAGGCCATTTGGATTATTATGTACATTAGATATACTTTCAGAGCTATCCATATGCTACTGGCAAATATTTTCTCTCCTCCTCCCCGCCCCTTCTAGTTCAACTGATCTGTAATAAACGTATACCTTATTTTTCAAAAAAATGAATACAGTTTTGGAAATCGGCTTCATGTTATTTTTATCCACCAAAAATAAAATAAGGCCCGCTTCTCAAACCACAGTTTTAAACACAAATGTACAAAAGTCTGTTTAGGGAAGTTTTTAATGTTGGATGTTTTATTGTGTTTTTAATATTCTGTTGGAAGCTTCTCAGTTTGGCTGGGGGAACCCAGCCAGATAGGCAGGGTATAAGTAATAAATTGTTGTTGTTGTGTAAAAAACATGTGCTTGGGAACTGGCTTTCTTACACATCTAACTAGCTAAATAACCACTTCTGCAACTTTCACTTATGACTCTGAGCATCAACTCTGTATGTATGAAGTAACTTCAAATCTGGTAGATTTTGCACACACAAATATATGAAAATGTGGTTGAATGAAAAAATATGTCTGCTTTGAGACAATGATCACAAGTAAATTTTGTCAACTGTTTTAAAGAATAGCCTTAGAACAAAATGATGCTCAGGTTTTCACAGCTGAAATTCCATTTTCAACATTATTTTATAAAGTGATCTGAGTCTCTATGGGCATTTCTGATAAATGTATCTATATGCCAAGCACTTGCAGGAAATCTGCAACATGATTTCTCCAGTCAAATAGGATACAAGGCTGCTTTTGCAGTCTTAAAAAGAGTGCTTGAAAAACTATTTTGTCAGAAGGAGTAAGAGAGTTCTGATCTGTTCCCCTGCCTTCTAAGCTTAGGTGGTGGCACCTCATCTGCAAAATGTTTTAACCTGAAAACCTATAAGGCAGCTATACTTTTGTCCTACCACCAAGTGAATAGATAGATAGACGATAGATAGATAGATAGATAGATAGATAGATAGATAGATAGATAGATAGTCAGTCTTTTTAAAATATCAGATGGTTGATTTCAGAATAGCCTGCGCTTCTTAGTTTTTCTGTTGTTGAACTTTTGTTTTAACTATGTGGTGGTGGTGGTTGCTCCTGCTGCCTATCTTTGTCTCATAAACTGTTCTATAATTGTTTTAAAGATTTAAAGACTTTTATCCACCCTGAGAGCTAAACTGATACAGTACAGCAGAATATACAGTTTCAAAACAAATAAATGAATAAAATAAATAAGCACGCTAAAATACTCTGAAACTGGACAAGTATTATCCAAACTAACTATCAAACTGGACAGGAGGACTTGTATCAATAATAAAAAGAACAATGGTTTAATCATTCTTTTACTTTCTACAAACAGTTCAACATTTCAGGTTATCTGGGTTGAATCTGGGACTTTGCTGACTCTCAGCTCCTCTCTGCTTTAACTGATAGTGTCAAAGGTGGAACTGCAGATGAGAATTAAAGACATATACATCCCTTTAATCAGATAACACATTCAAATACTTTCAAATTCCCAAGAAGCCACTTTGCCAGGCACGTGTCAGTCCGAGCCATGCAAGAAAGTAGAGGAGGCAGAAGGTGGCAAGCATTTATTCCAGCTGACCAGCATTTTAAAAAAGGGTCAGGAAATTAAAGAAATAAAAAGCAACAAAAGAGGATAGATAGATAGCAATTTGAATGTCTTTTGACTGCACAATTCTCCCTCGAGAGTAACTCCAGCAGCAGAAGTTTCACAGTCTGCATCCAAATGCACTTTCTAACTTCATTAAGTAGCTGTACTTAAGAACCCTTCACAACAAGTATTTTAATTAGAGATGAGATGTTGCTGAAACATCTCAACTATCCAGATAAGATCTGACGTCATCAAAGTGATGTTCTGGAGGAAACAGGGCCAGCTAATAAAAAGTATGACGCTACAAAGAGTGGGGAGACGTACTGCCCCGAGTGAGTGGATAGAAGGGGGGGGGAGCTTTTCCCAACAGGAACAGGAATAAAAGATTACCCAGAGAAAGTATTCTTATATGAAATGATTGCTCATCAGCATTCTATAGCATGAAGGCCAAAAAGCTATGCAACTCAATCCCACTCAACAAGCACTTTGTGTGTGTAGTGGTTAAGAGCCAGTGTGGTGTAGTGGTTAAGAGTGGTAGTCACGTAATCTGGGAAACCGGGTTCGTGTCTCCGCTCCTCCACCTGCAGCTGCTGGGTGACCTTGGGCCAGTCACACTTCTGTGAAGTCTCTCAGCCCCACTCACCTCACAGAGTGTTTGTTGTGGGGGAGGAAGGGAAAGGAGAATGTTAGCCGCTTTGAGACTCCTGAAGGGGAGTGAAAGGCGGGATATCAAATCCAAACTCTTCTTCTTCTTCCTATATTGAACACCCCACCCCCCTTAAACATACACCAACCTCATAAGGGATGGTAAACCTGTGCCCAGCCAGATGTTGTTGGGCTCCAACATCTGCCCCAACCAGTGTGGCAAATTGGAGGGGCTATGGAAGTTGTAGTCCAGCAAGGCTTGGAGGACCACAAGCATCCCATCCCTGCTTGTGCTAGACTTAAAGATACTTCAGCTTCTGTTTGTAGCCAAATGGCTTATTAGTCTTCAAAAACCAACAACCTGGGGAATACTTGGGGTGCAATTCAAGAGTTACAAAACTAAAGAAAGCTTCCTTGGATGAAGGGAAATAATTATATTCACAGCTCTTCAGTGCCAATGATGTAAATTGGAAGAATGTGTCTATAATATGGGATATTATAACTACAGACCCTCCAAGTGTCCCTATTTTCCAGGGATGTCCCTGATTTAGAGAAGCCATCCTGATTTCTGATTTGATCCCAGAATGTCCCACTTTTCTTTAGGATGTCCCTATTTTCATTGGAGAAATGTATGGAGTTATCCAACCCCCGAGCTGTCTGAAGGCAAACCTGTATAGGGAAGTTTTTTAAGGTTTGATGTTTTATTATGTTTTTATATGTGTTGGAAGCTGCCCAGAGTGGCTGGGGCAACCTAGTAAGATGTATGGGGTATAAATAGTAAAATTATCATTATGGAATGGGAAGTCCCCATTTTCATAAGAGAAATGTTGAAGGGTATATAACTATGAGATAACTTCCAATATGTGCAATGCTTGTCTGTTTTAATCTGTTTTTAGTTTACCACTGATTTTAATTGACATTGCTGTGATATACAAGTAATTTTATTTTTTAAAAATGCATAATTTCTTTCATTCCCATTCAAGGCCTCAATGATTCCGACTTTAAAAAATGCTTTCTCTTTCAGATTTAATCAGAAACTATTAGAGAGTTACTACGATGATATTTTCTCCATTTCATAGGCCATCTGGGTTTTCTGGCAAGGTCAGAATCAGACCCAGAAGTAGCACACAGTATATGAGATAGGAAAATTACCTGGCCTTCCAGAGATTTATCAAACTTAGTGGCAATCCTCCAGATGAATTCTGGGGATTACTAGCAGAGGAACTCCTTGATAAAGGAGATCATACTGAGACGCTTTTCAGATCAAAGTGTAAGATCCTTCTTACCTTTGTAGAAAAATAACACTATGGTCAACAACTCATGGAACCGACAAAAGATAAGGAAACATTAATAGAGTAAGAGAAGCTGCTGGGTTAAACAGTCAGCGGTTTCTGACGGGTTATTCCAAGAGAGCATGACCATCCAAACAAAATTTTCACTGAATGCTTTACATAATGCATGCCTGTAAACTCCATCGTCTTTGTTACCAGTTCCGCTGCATTTTTGTTTGTCTCAAATGCCCTTAGTCACATGCAACACTGCGGCTTAGATTGAAAGAGAAAATGTGTGGGCTTCTGGAAAGGAGATTGAAGCTGCTTTGCTTCTCCTCTGCTTTTGTTGTTGTTGCAGTGCTGAGCCATGAGCTGTCGGGAGAACGCTAAACCAAAAATTCAGGTTCAGACAACATGCAGCACAGCCACAACTTCCTCTTCCACAGCCCACACATGCTTAAAAGCTACAATTCCAAGAGTGGTTTAACATAAGCAATCCCGTTTTCAGCAAACTGTCACTCTCTGAGGGGGACAGGGATCACCTAACAACACTCAGCACCCTTAAACTATAGTTCCCAGGATTTGGGTGGCGTGGGAGCCATGACTGTTTAAAGTACAGTGGTACCTCAGGTTAAGTACTTAATTTGTTCTGGAGGTCCATTCTTAACCTTAAACTGTTCTTAATCTGAAGCACCACTATAGCTAATGGGGCCTCCTGCTGCCGCCACACCGCCGGAGCACGATTTCTGTTTAGCTAATGAGACCTCCCGCTGCCGTCACGCCGCCGGAGCATGATTTTTGTTCTCATCCTGAAGCAAGTTCTTAACCCAAGGTACTATTTCTGGGTTAGCGGAGTCTGTAACCTGAAGCGTATGTCACCTGAAGCGTATGTAACCCGAGGTACCACTGTACATCTTCATAACTGATTAGGAAGAGTCACAAACAATATAGATTTTTTTTTAAAAAAATCACATCTAAATAGTCACACACTGATTATAATTTCATAGAAACTAGGCCATCTTTCAAACATTTTGTCCCTATATCCACAAGCAATCTTTTAACTTACTAGTGCGAAACTCAGACTTTGTGAATATTTCATCTCTGATATCCGAGGAGTATGTAATGAATGGGTTCTGCTCTGCTTGTATAAAATGTAAACTTCAAACAAGTACAAATGCAAAAATCCATGGCAGATTGAAAATGAAAATATGTCCACACCCAACAGTTAGGATGTACACAAAACATGCAATAGCATTACATCAGGGAGGACTAGGTGCAGGCAACAGATGGTTATTGACATATTATTAAATATAAGATTGCAAAACTTGATAAATCCAGTAATTTTTATTTTCATTTAGGCATAAGAGTTTGGTATAAAATATACAGTCACAGATGCATGTTTTCTGTGCTTAAACCATGCCAGCCTGCCCTCTATAATGACCAATAAGAGCATTAAAGCATTTTTTTAAGCTAAGGCAATCAGATTTCAAATTGGATTTTCTCAGCTCTTACTTTTCATCACTTATTAGGCACGCTCCGTTTTGTATATCTGCCCGAAAAAGAAACTATCAGCACTAATTACAGACTGCTGTGAGTGCACTGAGTGGGATACTTATTGTTCTTCACTTATCTCGTATTTAAGATGGTAAGTTCCTGACCATGGTAGTCATGCTGCAGACTGCAAATAAAATCATAATCTGGCTCAGACAAAGAGTGTCCCAGACGGTGGAAAATGACAGATGCTGCAGACTGGCAGAAACGCCAAGCAGCTGACTGAAAGGATATCATTGGCTCAACTGGAGAGGTGTGGCTTGGTTTCTGACTGGCCCAATGAAATGTTGCTTGGAACCGTTTCTATAGCAAGGCAGAGCTTAATACACAGAGAATATCTGAGGGACAGCTCCATGAGATCACACATGTGATATTTACAGCTTGTAATTTTAGTGTTTCTTGATACCCTGTCTGCTTTGATTGATTGAGGGGGTCATGCGGAGTTCTTAAACTTCCAGCAGATTTAGTGCCAAGACCACAAAGGTTTGCCTGTTCAAGCATTATGTGAATACTGCTTGGTGCCAGCGGTTTAATATTACTCTGGCAGGACCCTCCATAGAAGAGAAAAAGAAAAGAAAAATCTGTACCAAACTTTGTTGCCTTCATTGCATTTTAAACTTGGGGAATGGTTGAACAGAACTATGTCAGAGTTCAAAAAAGGAAAAACAGAAAGAAAAGAAAATCAGACCTGACCTCCCGCTTTGTAGCTTTTAAAAAAGTGTTAGAATACTACATCTTTTTGTGCCAAGCTGATTCAAAATCTTATGAACACGGGGTGTCAATCCTATTTGCTTTGTGCAGCAGATGAACGGAAAAGAGTAAGAGACAAAAATAAAACTGGGAAATTATTTACACAAGTAGCCTTTTCCCAGATAGAGCACAGATGAGCATTAAGTTAAACTGAGGCATTTTGAAACAAACGTGCTTTGGTGCCAAGGAGAAAGGGCAAAAGGCAGCTATTTGTCTCAGGGCTAATGGGGAAAGATGTCACATCAGACCCAATCCTACATCCTGTGGGCATGTCTCTGACTCCCCCCTTAGTTATCACTTACATGACTGTCACTATTTCTGGTACATAAATAAAAGTTCACCCATTTTCTCCCTTGGGTTAAAACTAGTGAATATTTTAAAATAGAGAAACAATATTTTCCTTGTAAGTAAAAAAATGCTAATTTTTATTTTAGCCTGCGAACTGCATACAGTATATGAAAAAGGCAATGTTCACAAGACATACCGTGGTTGATAAGAAGTGATGGACTCTGGTTATGTAGCTCAAGAAGACTTTTGAACCCACAGAAATTACAACTCCTAATTCCAACTGAACTGATCATTGTTGGAAGGGCTGTAGTTCAGTGCTAAAACCGCAGCTTTCCATTCAGAGGGTTCCAGGTTTAATCCTTGGCATCTCTGGATGGATCACTACTTTAAAAAAAAAGAAAGATTATATATATATATATATATATAGGCTGTAATCCTAATTATGAGGGAGCATCCCAGAAGCCACTGGATGCATTAGATCTCCCTCACTAAAGGTGGAGACAGATATCCACCCTTGGAGAGAAAGATAAGAGTGTCAGATGACTCCTCTGTGGTGGTACTGAAAGATCTATAGCCAGTTCCTCTCCAACATCAGAACTCTGATGCTGGAAGGGATGAAGAGGAGACATTCTAGGGACATTCCAGGAGAAGCTCTGGAGCCACAGGGCTGTATCCAACATTCTGTTTGCTAGTGCAAGGGCTCTTGCATAAGCAGACAGGTGAGTTTTAATGTTGTGCAACAGAGAAATCTAACACAACAGTTATGTTAGCAGAAACTCATTGCACCATCTATTGTGCAGCAAGGTTGCCAGCAACCTGCCTATGCATCCTCTTATCTGTTATCGGTCTTTTCCAGTTCACAGTCTTGTTAAGAGGTGACAACATGGCCAACTGTAGTTCAGTGAGTAGTTTCTGTTGTTTCAAAGGAATTCAAATCAAATTGTGGGTGAATTAAAATCCAGTATTCATGTATCCAGTAACCTGTGCTTGAAATAAAATCCCTTAAGAGCAGTTGGAAAGTCAGAATTGCTTAAGAATATACCCAAATAGAACGTGTATTGTTGCTTAATTTTTTTATATTCAAGTGCTACTTAAGTATTTTATTACAGGAGAGAAGGCAAGAAATACCACTGAGGTAAATTCATTTCTTTTACCTATCCATTTAGAAATATTTTTTGCTTGAATATCTTTAAAAGCATTTGCTTTTTCTTCTTTCCAGTTTCTGAAGGCAATAGTTACCTTTTCTCACACAATCACTTCTGTTTTCAACTTGGCAGAGTATTAGACTGTGAAAGAAATTTACCTTGGCAATCTATTATGCACGGGTTCTTTGCAAAGGAGAGCTTGCTATGAAGAATGCTATTAAATAAGTTTCTCCCCACCCCACCCCGCCCACAGCATGACTTCAAAATGTAGAAGGTGATAACACATTTTTATTTACAAAGCCTTAGGTTGCTTATGCATATGGTGTTTGGGAGCATGACTGCCTACATTCTTTTGTAACACATTCTATGCGTGCATTTGCTTATAGCTGACTGAGTACATGGTGCTGAACCTTTTTACGGAGATTTATGTATTTCAACAGTACTATGAGATTAACCCCACTCAATGGACCAGAATGTGGTCTAAACCCCCCTTTAAATCCATATCAACGAAAAGAAAAGAACTCACACTGAAACTCACCTACAGGTGGTACCTAACACCAAGGAAACTAGCGCTAATACACCCAGGAACCTCACCAAAATGCTGGAGAGGGTGCACCTCCACAGGCACATGCCTCCACATGTGGTGGGAGTGTCCCAAAATCCAACTATTCTGGACAACAGCCATACGAGAAATATGTAAAATAACTAAGCAAGTAATAGACATCACCCCAGAATTGGCCCTACTAAACATCTTCCAAGACAACAATGCCCATTTACACCACAAAGAACTCATACCCCACCTGCTCTCAGCAGCCAGAAACACCATAACCAGACACTGGAGAGACCTGTCAGGAGTAAGCATGGACCAATGGTACCAAATAGTATGGGAAACAGCCCTACTAGAAAAATTAACTAATAAACTGAAACTGACACGGGGACAAACAGAAGAAGACGCCTTCACCCCGGTATGGCTCCCCTTTATCACATACACAGCCCAACAGGACAGTGACAATAATCCACCAACAGCATACAATATGGCTAACCTGATCCAATATGATCCAATATGGCTAACCTGATCCAATATGATACAATATGGCTAACCTGATCCAAAACACCCACCCACCTCACCCACACACGAAAACAAAGATCACCACAGCCAATCACAAGCAAACAATCACACCCTAGGCCAACCCCAACCTCTCTCACCACCAAAGGAACACAAGTGAACAACACAAGCAACACTGACACCAAACTCTACATACGTTAAACATAATAGAAACACCGCCACCCGACCCCACCCCTATCCATCTTCCCTCTCTCCACCCCCTTTCTTTTTTCTTTTTTCTTTTCTTCTCCCCCTAATGCCTCAACAAATGAAACGGATTTGAAAAAATGTTACATTAAAAAAAAATACGAGGCACTACACTTCTGTAAAACAAGAAAATCCTGAATAAAATATATATTAAACACACACACACACACACACACACACACACACACACAAAAAAAACCCAGTACTGTAGCTCAGGGCTTAAATAAACCACATATGAACATACATATGTAGATTATTATTTTTTAAGTCAGAATTTGAACTGAGACCATGACACAGGGAGTCTTAACCAATTACCCACATACTGAATAATATGAAACACACACACACACACACAATGTTCCTATTATAGTTACGGTAGAGAACCCTTCTGGGCTTAAGCTGTTAATCCTGCATGTTTTCTTGAACTCAACTAGATAGGAACAGAAATTAGGGACAAAGAATTAGCCCCCCTCCCTTTTTGTCTGTGAAATGGACCTTATAATATCAGTTCAAAATACCTAGGAGCATAGGAGGCTGTCCTATACAATACCAGACCACAAGTTCATCAAGCTCAGTATTGTCTACATCAATGATAGGAAGTCTGTGGCACTCCAAATATTGTTCGACTCCAAGTCCCATCAGCCGAAACCAGCATAGTCAATGGTCATGGATGATGGGAGATGTAGTCCAACAACAACTCGAGGTTTCCCATCCCTGGTTTGTACTGACTAGTTTCAGTCAGGAGATGCCAGGGACTGAACCTAGGAACTTCTGCATGAAAACATGCTCTGTACCACTGATACCCTCTGTACCTTATCCCAGTCATTCAAAAACTTGTAGCCAAAGTAATAAAAAAGTGACGAATTCCAATCATGGAACTCTCATGTTACATAGCAATACTCTCTGCTGTTGCACCCATAGCTGTGCTTACCCACCCAATACTCACCTTGGGAAAATATCTATTACAAGTTGACGTCTATTACTGGGGTAAGGCAAGTACTGTACATCATATTATAGTTTTGTTGGTGTTACTAAAAAAAAATGTGTTAGCTACTGAATTGATAGCGTTGCCCATATTTACACCACCTGAAAATCTCATGTTCAATTTAGAACTAAATGGCAAAGCCTGCATATTGTTACCCTGTGTGTTTTAATCAGCTACAGAGTGCTTGATGTTGACTTACAAGGAACTCTGAGGAATAAACAAAAACAAAGCTATTTCTCTCCTGTCTCAGTGCTGATTGATTATCAAATGAACTTATGGTATACCATCCAATTAGTGAACATGCATCAGTTCCTCAGATAACAAATGAGTCTGGCCAGCCACTAAGAGAGATCTCAAGACTTTCAAATGACAGCAGAGCATAAGTAATTAAAGATAGCAACTGTAGATACATAGGCACTAATACACAGGAAATATCTTGGTCATTACTGCCAGTAAAAAAATAATAATGTGTAAATGAGCAGTCCATAGCAACAGCAGGCTAAGAAAGCCTTTTTAGAAAAATATACCCAGCCTGATTCTCTAAATACTATACTATGTGGTACAAGATGGTTCCCATGTGTTGAGGTCTGTCAAAGAGGTTCCAAGACGAGGTGGTGGCATCTGGAGGGAGGATATTTTGAGGGGTGGTATGTCATTTATGGACACACACCCCAGGAGCCTGCTTGCATATTAATGTTTATATTGTTAATTATGCTGGGAACCAATTGGTTGAAGGGCATCACACACATTCATTAAATAATGAAACAAACTGACTTCATCTAGAAGGAAAAGTGTTCTGAGATGCAAAGCAAACACCTGTTATGTCCCAATAACTACAGGTTACTTCCTCATTTGTATACGGACACTGAAGTTGATGACTCTTGACACAAATATCGTGTCATTGTTTTTTTTCTCTTCTTTTGTTCCTCTGCCCCTCCCCTTCAACCTTTTGCCTCTCATTTCTGCTGAGCACTCTGTCAAATAGAGTTGTCAGAATAGATTACAGAAGCCCTGGAGGGGCAAACATCATAATTTCTTAAGGAGCTCCAAGTAACCAGTTTTGGGGGCTATGTTAGGTAGCTGGTGAGGACTCTTTTGCCCACAAGACATTTTCTGTCTGGGGTTGGTAATAACATTTGTATGCTTTTATTTAGCTGTATAGGCTGATGTCTGCTTGCTGTGCTCAGTGTTTAGATTTCAGTGGTTGCATTTCTTTTGCTGTATTTTATTGCTTTATCGTTTACCACCCAGAGAACCCACAGGACTGGTTTGGAAAAATACATAACTGAATAAATAAATATACCCCCCCCCCGCAAACGCCTCAGAGAAAGTGTGAGATAAAAGAGTGTGATTTTGCCCTAGACATGTATATTGGCTTATATCTTACCAATATCAAACTCATTCTCCAAATGTTGATCCTTGCGTAGCCAAAATGGCATCACCAACGGGAAACCCCAAGGTTTGCAGAAGAACAAAAAACCTTTAGAAGAGCAAACCAAGGAAAGGAAGAACCCCCATACAGTCAAATGAGAACTGAGCATGCTCGGCGGCCACAGAATGCTAGCTGGCTGACTACAAGAAAAAAATAACAGGTGGTGGTGGAGAAATGGAACTGAATGAAGTATCCTGGAAGGTGATATGGCTGGCTGGCACCCTTAACAGGAACACTCCTCATTTCAACAGTTAGTTGTGGGTTCCACCTGAAGCTATATCTATAAATAATGTCTATTTCTATAATTTATTTATTAAAAGACTTATACACCACTTTTCACATTATGTATCAAAACAGTGGACAACTATACAATCAACCACACCAAAACACACATTTAATAAATGAGATCCAGCGCCGAGGGCCTTCTGGCGGTTCCCTCACTGTGAGAAGTGAGGTTACAGGGAACCAGGCAGAGGGCCTTCTCGGTAGTGGCACCTGCCCTGTGGAATGCCCTCCCATCAGATGTCAAGGAAATAAGCAACTATCCTACTTTTTAAAAAACATCTGAAAGCAGCCCTGTTTAGGGAAGTTTTTAATGTTTAATGCTGTATTGTGTTTTTAATATTCGATTGAGAGCTGCCCAGAGTGGCTGGGGAAACCCAGCCAGATGGACGGGGTAGAAATAATAAATTATCTTATTATCTTATATACCACAAAGTAGTAAACTAAATACATAAATAAAGAGGAAATCAGCGCATGGAAAAATTAAGGTCCAGTAAAGACTTGGGAGAATGAAGAAAGGTTTTTAATTCCCTGCAAAAATACATCACTGAAGATGCTTGCAGGCTCTCTAGTGGGAGGAGACTGTTCCATACTATAGGTGCCATTTTAAGAATGTGGCTATTGCTAGATAGACTAAAGCAGGCCATGGAACCATCAAAGATCTTAATAAATGAACAGGTTCATATGAAAGAAGGCATTATTTAAAATAATCTTAAAAGCCAGAAGTAAAACCTTCAGCTGGATTAGGTAGCATGTTGGCAACCACAAAAGAGGGGCTGCAAGGTAGGATGATCCTTTGAGGAGCCCAGTAGCCGCATTCTACACTATATTATATATATATTCAGAAAGGTACTCTCACACATATGACTTCATTCTGCAGTGGGAATTTTGTAATGGAAAGGTCAAAAGTGTCTTCCAAGTATATGGCATTTCAAAGTGGTATCTTGCTGGGCATGGAAAGCAGTATGCTGGCTTTGGTCCAATTCACTGGGGCTCTTTTTCTGTTACGACTAAATCCCAATTGCTTTAGTGTAAAAGTTTACATAAGAAGCACAGTGAATGTTGTTCTCAAGTAAAGTTCAAGAAGAGAGAGGTTTCCATCAAAGCTGCTGAAATTTGATTTTATTTCAGGTATTGTAGTTAATTTCTTTTTTTAAAAAAATAAAGTAAATAGATTTAGGCTGTCAGTTTTTAGTCACACTGTGCCATCAGCTTGTAACAACTGATGCAGCCAATGTGGCGGATGTAACAGTAAATTTTATTACTCACTGGTAATTGAATTGAGCAGGTTTACTTTTGAATAGATTTCATCCAGCATGATATCTGACATGCTGCATGGGATTAAAATATTTGGTCTATACATTAAAAACACATTGGAGACACAGTGAGTCAATCCTGTGTAAGTCCCATGTAACCAACATTTTTATAGAAATGATAAACTTCACTTAACACCCCCCCCCATAGAGATTGGCTCTATTTCACAGTTCTTAAATAAAAATCCACACATCAGCATTCTAGTAGTAGTGAAAAAGAATAGTGTCAAAAACACATTGAGCTGTGTGATGTGTCTTGAGATATAAACAAGAACCACAAGAACCTGAGCAGACTGAACAGTGGAGCCAAGGAGTGAAAAAGGGCGACACCTCCTGTTAGCCTCAGAAATTGGCCCCTAAGAATAATAGTACGGTCACGTTACCAAAGTTGGGCACTGCTGCATGTTCTCAACCTGATGTGATACACAGCCCTGGTCTCTAGTCTGTTCTTAACTTCTAGCATTTCTCATGAGCATAATATTGATGTATCAAACACATGCTTAAAGGTAAAGGTAAAGGTAAAGGGACCCTGACCATTAGGTCCAGTCGTGGCCCACTGTAGGGCTGCGGCGCTCATCTCGCTTTATTGGTCGAGGGAGCCAGCATACAGCTTCTGTGCAATGTGGCCAGCATGACTAAGCCACTTCTGGCAAACCAGAGGAGCGCACAGAAACGGCATTCACCTTTCCGCCTGAGCGGTACCTATTTACTTTGACATGCTTTCAAACTGCTAGGTTGGCAGGAGCAGGGACTGAGCAACAGGAGCTCACCCCGTTGCAGGGATTCAAACTGCCGACCTTCTGATCGGCAAGTCCTAGGCTCTGTGGTTCAACCCACAGCGCCACCCGCGTCAAAGGCCAATTATCCCATAATGTGCAAATCCAGAAAAGTTTGCCTTCAGAATTGATTTTTCTGATTTTTAATGCTGCTGGTAGCAAATGGAAAGTGTGAAGACTACCCTCGAGTACTCAGTTTTTCTAAAGATTGTGACTAATTCTTTCATTTTTATTTACTTTCAGAAAGACATTGTCTCAATTCAGATGTAATGGGAAAGTACGGTTTCCTTCTATGAGAATGAACTGGGCTACGCTTGCTCCACTTTCCATTCTTCTCTTTTTTCACACTGGGAAAAGGAGATAAAGACTTCCGTTTTTAATTTTAAACTAACTACAGTTCCCCATAATCAATCTGTGCTTTCATATTATGGCTTGTTCACACTAACCATAGTTTAAACAGTTCCTGTGTTTGGATGTCATGGGGAACTTTGGTTAATTTAAAATCATTTCACTACATGGTGGCAAAAACAATAGCATCACGCTAAATGGTATTGTGAGTCAGCCCTAACAATGGTTTTCTATTCCAGCTGGCCAAGTATGCTGAACAGTGCAGTCTGTTTGAAAAGAACTCATATTCAAGTATGTTTTTTCATGTTCATCTAACACTTCCATTAAGGTTTTCGTAATACAATTTTGTAGTATGAAACAAATTAGGTGTTCCACACAGATGAAGCCCTTTCCAGTTCTGAATAAAAAAGGCAAATCCTGTATCTCTTAGTGAAGCAAAATCCACTGAATTAGTCAGGATTTTTTCCGGAGTAAGACTAAAGGCAGCAGGCTTTGGCTCACATGATCATAGCGTCTGCCAAAGCAACCACACACAGTATGAGGTTTATTCTTAGTAAGTATAATCCAATAAGAATATGTCTGTAGGTGTGTGATAGGCCTAATTTTTTCTGCCGTCTCTGTCAGCCCATATTCTTTTTGGAACAGCAGTTGAGGGGAAACTGATTATGTGCAGTAAAAAGTGTGAGTTTCACTTTCTAAACTGAAAATCAAATTATTCTTCACTGCAAACTGCACCTTAAAGCAACTGCTCAACACACAGCATTCTTTATTGGGACAGCTTGATATTGATTTCACTGGATAAGAGCAGAAATTTATGGCACACACTGAGACCCGGATGCATCTCTGATAGAAGATGAGCACAAACAAACCTCAAAAATAAAGTAGAACAACAAACAAAAGAAAACAGTTTTGTTCTGTTGTGACACACCTGTAATTTTAATTCCAATAGCTAGTTCTGATCCTAAAAGCCTTAATGGTTTGCGTCCTGGGTGCTTAAAGGAATGTCTTTTCCTACATATTTCCTCTTACGATCATGACAACTCCTGGAAATTCAGCACATTGCTTTTCTAGGACTTTTTCCATAGTGGCACTGCCCTTTAGAGCTCCTCCTCCAAGGAATACCATCTGGACAGTTCGTTCCAGACTTTTAGGCGATTAGTGTTTCAAGGTATTTGTATTAGAGGGAAATAAGTAGTGCTGGCTCTATTTAGTTCTGCTTCCAATTTCTAGTTCTCTTATACTGGATTTGTACTTTGCTGTAGCATTACAACAAACCCCAGAGCATTTTCAGCAGTAGGTCCCACGCTTGGTGAGGATCACACCGACTGACTGTTGTGCATGAACTGGACTGCAGTTCTCAGCATTGTTTGGGAAGATAAATTGTTTTGTTTAGTTTTAGTTATTTCTACAAAAAGCAAATGTATCTCCTGGCCTTCTGAAATCCGAGCAGCACTCAGGTCAGCTCACAACTATTTAAACAAGTACTTAAGACACAATCCACCTTACCTTCTTTCAGCATGCCAACTTTTAGACACTTCATAAAACGACAGGCTTGGCAGGACTTGCGTCTGCGTTTTGTAATTTCACATTCATTTGTTGCTGGGCAGCTGTATTCTATGTTACCTGTGGCGTTCAGGGTGAAGAAAAAAAGAGAGGAAACCATTGAGGATTATTAGCGATCAAGTTCTCGTCATGGAAGCATAGATATTGCCAAAAAAGTGTCTTTATTGCTAAAAGTGTACTTTGTTTTTTTATTCCCCTAACACCAGTCTCTAGATGACATACAGCAAATTTAAAGCATAAATATAAAAAAGACATGAATAATTAACACAACCAAACCCAAACTGACCTCCAAAAAGAAAAGATTAATATTAGCAGCTTCTGAAAGAAGCAACCACATCATATAAGCCATAGTATTCAGTTCAGCATATTACATCAGATGCTTATGAGAAGAGAATGGTTTTAACTAGGAGCCCAAAAAAAATTTTCCCCCTCAAAGCAACTTACAACCAAAGATATAATAAGAGTTGGTGCCAAGCAGGCCTCACTGGAGAGTGTTCCATGGGGGGGGGGACAACAACAACAACAACATGAATAAATAATAACAGAGTTAAACAAAATAATGCTCTGTTTCCTGGAGGCATCACATAGGCCAGTGTAGGAAACAGATACTAGGCTTGATGGATCTAGCAGGATTCTTTTTCTTAACTTGCCCAGTGCAATATTTGTACTGTAAGCTCAGCTGTTTGCTGTATTTGTACATAACCTGAAATTCACAGTTACACTCAGAATGATGCTGTTTGTGATGTTAGTACTTCAGGGGAAGAATAAAAACGTCTCTCCTCAGCGCTGCCCCATCTCGCTTTAAAGGTATTTTGTTACTTTCTAACCCTTTCCCCCTGTGATTAAGTGCATTAGTATCTTAATGAAAATGCATTCTGTTTATTGCTCTCTTGGGAAGTGGGAGGTCATCACACCAAATGCATAAATTGTCATCAGAGACAGTCCAGGCATAATTGCAATTTTGCTGCTCCATGTTTGCTGCACTCAGAGTCCACGGAAGTCCCCTGAAACATGCACAGATTCTCGTAATTAGCATAGAGTCTGCCTGGGACCACAGCAGTGATGAAATATTTCAGAGTTAATCACACTTTGTAAACACTGATTTATATTGACTACCTTTCTCCAGACTGATGTCTCCTCATTAAATATCACATTAGCGGATTGCAGGATTGTACAAAGATTCAAATGCTTTGCAACTGCTAACTCAACAAAGAATAATACTATGCATGCCACTGATGCTGCAAAATAGTTATATATTTGTGGTAAGAGAGCCCCACATGCCATAAAATTTAAATGCTCAGCAGAAACAGCGCACTAAATTAGTATTTTAACTCAACACATATTGGGGTGGGGCTGGGAACTGAAATCTTTTGCACCATCTTATCTGGTCTGTGTAAGTCAGCCAAATCCACTATAGAAGTGGAGTACACAGCCACTGGGAGGAGCACAATAATTCAATGAATTTGCATGGGTGGTGTCAGAAGAGGATGAAGGGATGTAAGGCTTCTCCCATCTTGATACACGTAGCCCCATCACCACCACCACCACTGTTGGATCCTGTGGTTATTTGGAGGGCGGGGGAACACACTTTTCACATACAAACTATAACTGAATGGTACACTGGAAGTTAAAGCAAGGCTGTAATTCTTAATCTACTTCCTTGAACATTAAATCCATCAAAATCAATAGAGTATACTTTAGAGAAAACATGTTAAGGATCCTATATAATGTGGAATATACTCCCCACCCCCCTTTCAGCAATCTAAGATGTGGGGCAAAGCTTTCCTTTCCCCTAATATGAACTTCACTGTTTTGTCTGCCTCCAGTAGATTTGGTGGTTCCATCATTTGAAACACTGCACATACATTTGGGTTACTGTGCAGCTTATAGCATGCCTGACTCAAGATGAAATCAAGCACCCACAATCTTGAGCATATAATCTAACGTATATTGAAAGGACCAAGCTAAATATGGTTTTCACTGGAACTACAACATGCAGAGAGGGAGGATTTAATCCTTTCCTACCCTGCCATGATCCTGATCAGGTTAACACTTCATGTTAATTCTTGTAAAAACCTTGGCATGGTTGATAAAGGTATGCTTGATGTCATATCTAGTTTGGCCCTAGGTTTATATGAAAAACCAGTCATTAACAGAGTGTGTTTACATAGGGTGAATGTAGCCATTTCTTTTCAAGTCAGGAACAATCCTGCTTTGCCTATTTTGGCATGTGATACTGTCTCAGCACATTTTCACACAACAACAAAATGCGCCTTTGAACTTCTCTCTATTGTGTGCATGTGCAACTGTTGCTAATGAAGAATAAATAGTGCCACAGAGCTATTTTTAAATTAAACATCTGTTCTAAGCAACATATATTTTACATTCACATTACAGGCTCAGGAAAATCAAGAAGTGCCCAGTTAGAAATTCAACTGCTTTGATGTATATCAACAGGTGGTAGCAACAATGAACACGGCATAAAAGATTAGATGCAGCCTGAAGTTCCAGCTGAATATCAGGTGCCAGTCATTTCCTAAACTTCCCTGAGCCAGAAGATATATGGAGGTGGTGAGGTATTGGTATCAGGGAGAAGAAACCAACTTCATATTTGACTAGGATGTAAGTGGTATTTCTATTTGTGCTGATGCTTGGTCAAAAGCCACATGGTGGGCTGGGCTCCATTCCCCATTTTCTGGTATAATATAACCATTTCACATAGTGCAATTCTCACTTACATTTCTGTTTTGTCAACCCATGTGGACCCCAGTTTTTCTATTTTATTTTATTTTTTACAAAGATGCATCTCACAGGCCAATGCAAGAAAAACAAACCTCAACAAATTAAGTCTCCTTAACCCACAGTGGCCTGTAATCTGGACTTCTAGGGAACTGGGGGCGGGGGGCAGATCAATGTTTTTATTTTTCTAATTGGTGTTTTAAATGAATATTTTAGGCTGTCTGTTGAAAACAGCTTGTCCAAGTAAGTAATATATACATTTAGAATTTAATAAATATGAATTGCTACCACACTGTCACTATAGAAAACTGGTCCTTCCAAACAGGAGTAAAATAAAACTAGCATGATGAATGCATTCTTAAATATGTGGTTCTGTTGATCTATACTGAACCACTAGTCCAAATTTTCCAACATTTCCCAAATATGGCCAGTTTTTAAAAGCTTTAAGCATGGATCAAGGACCCATTGTTTCATAGATGCTGAAGTAGATTATCTGGTAACATAGGTCGATACTTGCACAAATAAAAAGTCCTGTTTCATTTTTTGTACTTGTCTTAAAAATGAAAAAGAATGTTATACTAAAATTGTGCTGTTCCATGCATCCATTACACTATTACATAGATTTAAATAAGAGTCCTGAATATCTAAGGTTTCTTTTATTGTCTTGTTCTTCTTTAGTTTATTACAAACTGTAGAACAGGGATGGCTAACCTGTGGTCCTCAGGATTTTTGTTAGGCTATAACACCCATCATCCCCAACTACTGGTTATGCTGGCCGCAGCTGAGGATAGCTGGTAATCAGACAAGTATCTGGAGGCTCACAAGTTAATCACCGTGCTATAGAGACATCAAAATGTATTTGAAGAACCTCCAGAAAATCTGCCTATAAGTTTTCTCTCCATAGATATGTAGACTAAGATGTATACAAATGTTACAGGCTGTCAAGAAGAACAATACACTCTTTTTGGCACCTACTAATGTTTCTGTCTGGACAAATCTATCCAAATATGTACAATGTTGGCATGTTCTTTAATCTAGTTTTTTGCTTACTGTTGATTTTAATTAATTTTTGAACATTTTAAATAGCTGCTTCTAGCTGGGTTGTTGTTTTTTTACTGATAATTTCATTGTTTTATTCTACTACTACTTTGAGGTGGGGTTTTTTTGCAATCAGGCATTATATAAATTTTATGACATAAATAAAAATAAATACTTCCGTAACTAGACACACTAAATGAGGGCAAACCTGTACCTGGTGCAAACTTGAATGAACCTACTTTACACAAGGAACAAAATCAGCTGGGCAGCTTAAGGCTTTTACTAGAGCTGACAAGAATGATAGAGCAGTTTATAATCTCTTCTGGCTGACTTTCAGAGAGCTCTACACACTGGTTACTTATTTTAAAAAGTCTTTTGTACAGTTAGTTTGGAGGCAATATAATTTTTTCACTGACCATTTTATACTCTTGCATTAGCTGACTGAGAGAATAACAGAGTGCCAGGGCACAATTTGTATCTTCCTTTCAGTGGCACGATGGACTTTTACAGTTTGGCACTTAAGACGTGAATAATGTAGTGTACATCTTACAATAAAAATATATTCACTAGGACAAAGCCCTGTGTTGTGAAAATGCAATGAGATCTGTGTCAGATTAGTTTCTGTTCTTGCTCCACATACCCAGGAATGTTTATTTTTAGTGTTTTTGTGGAATTTTCAAACAATGGTTTTATTTCTTAAGAGGGACAAAGGAAAATGACATATGGTTCTACAAATGAAATTAGTCCCTATTAAAAACTGGACACACACAAAATCAAAGAAGGGAAGGCAAACTTGAGTTGATGACGCTTGAGATGTGACACTGTGGGTAGGTGACATCTGGGTCTAGAAATTAGAAATCATGTTCTGGATGAGATTGCACTCTTCCATAATTAGCAGGTGCATAGTCTGAGGGTGCTCTGAGGGAAGTAAACAGCCAATGGGTGTTCCAAGACTTTGTATAGTGGAAGTCCTAAATACAGAACGTTTTTGGTCTGTTCAAGGGCATGACCACTGAAAGTTTAAGTTAAGCCTCCAGCAATGGAGGTGGTGAAAATGAATTACGGTATATGTAAAAATTCCATGTTGGCTTTCTGACATGCTTTTTTTAAAGGCTTTTGCAATGAAGAATGGAACCCAGGTACAAGTTCAACTTAAACCAGGTTGTTAGGGAGAAAGCAGCCTTGAAAGAGAGTGACTAAGGTGAAAGAGTTTATGAGCAATGTATCAAAATATAAGTACAATGGTACCTTGGAAGTCGAACGGAATCCATTCCAGAAGTCTGTTCAACTTCCAAAACCAAGGTGTGGATTCCAATTGGCTGCAGAAAGCTCATGCAGCCAATCGGAAGCTGCAGAAGCCCCTTCGGATGTTCGAGTTTGAAAGAACGTTCGCAAACCAGAACACTCACTTTCGTGAGGGTTTGTGCCGTTCACGAGCCAAAACGGACGAGTACCAAGGCGTTTGGGATCCAAGGTACAACTGTGTGAAACATTGTTTAGAGAAGAATAAGGGGGGAATGTGATAACACTTTTCAAATATCTAAAAGGCCATCGCACAGAGGAAGCTAAAGAGTTGTTTTCTGGTGCCCCAGAAGCCAGGGCTACAGTTAAGTTACAGGAGGGTAGATTTTAGTTAAACATTACCAGAATGACAAGAGTAATCAGACAATGAAACTAAATACCTAGTGGGGTAGTGTGATTTCCCTCACTTAAGGTAGTCATGCAAAGGCTGGATAAGCAACTGCTGGGGCTGCTCTAAGCTTTTCACCGATGACAAAAACTTCCAAGAGTCTGTGAGGTGGTTATTAATTTTATTTATTGACTAAGACTACAGATGCATGGCTTCTGATTTGAGTTCTGCAGGCCAGCTGTGCATGTAACAAAATCAAAGTTCAAAGCAGTCACAGCTCTAATAATAATAAAGGCACTGACCAGGGCTACTGTCTTCTGTGCTATTAATAAGCCATGCTTCTTCTTTCCAATGTTTCTCATTGGCTTTAAAGGGCCAGGCACAAGCTACACTCTTGTGCTATTGCCCAGTAATCAGAGAGGCCTTTCTGCATGACCAAACAAAGTATGTTCCAGCCAAATTTTATTCTTTGGCTGATATCCATGCAAGTTGATCCAGCACTCATAGCATGGTACTCCTTCTCTATGTAGATAGATAGATAGATAGACAGATAGATAGATAGATAGATAGATAGATAGATAGATAGATAGATTCTTTATTGTCATTACACTAGTGCAACATTGCACAAGTGCAACGAAATTGGATGCCATCCCTTAAAAACAACAAAAGCAAAACAACAACAACAACCAAACAAACCACCTTCCAACCACACCCACACCCATCAAACTCCCAGGTCTCACTATCGAGTTACAGCATTCAAAAAGGCCACAGCTCTTGGATAGAAACTGTTTTTTAGTCTATTTGTCCTTGACTTGATGTTTCTATACCTCCTGCCAGAAGGCAGTAGTGCAAACAGACTTTATCCCGGGTGAGATGGATCCTGCAGGATGTTGTTTGCTTTCCTAAGGCAACGGGAACCGTACAGTTCTTCCAAAGGTGGGAGAGGGTGACCAATAATCCTTTGGGCTGTGGTTATGACCTTCTGGAGCACCTTCCTCTCCCTAGCTGTACAACTGGAGAACCAAGCACAAATACAGTATGTAAGTATGCTCTCTATGGAGCCTCGGTAGAAGGACACCAGCAGTCTCTCACTCAGATTGTTCTTTTTTAAAAGTCTGAGGAAATAAATTCTCTGCTGGGCCTTCTTCACCAGAGCAGTGGTATTTGCGCTCCAAGTCATGCCCTGATCCATAGTCACTCCCAAAAACCTGAATTCCGCCACCCTCTCCACCCGTTCCCCGTTGATATACAAGGGCTGAATGTCCGCCTTTTTCTTCCTGTAATCCACCACCAATTCCTTGGTCTTAGCCGTATTAAGAGCCAGATTGTTCTCTCCACACCAAACACAGAGCCGCTCCACCTCGTCCCGATAGGCGGACTCATCCCCTCCTGAAATGAGCCCCACCACCGTAGTATCATCAGCAAACTTGATGATTTTGTTGCTGGAGTAGATGGCTGTACAGTCATACGTATAGAGAGCATAGAGCAGGGGACTCAACACGCAACCCTGTGGTGAGCCGGTGTTAAGGCTAAGGGCTGTGGACACATGTGACCCTACTCTCACCCTCTGAGAACGTTCTGACAAAAAATCCAAAACCCAGAGACAGGTGGAGTTGGGGAGTCCAATCGTCTCTAGCTTGGACACCAGTCTATGGGGGAGGATAGTGTTAAAAGCAGAGCTAAAATCCACAAACAGCAGCCTCACATAATTCCCCGGCCGCTCCAGATGGGACAGAGCAGCATGGAGAGTGGTGGTGATAGCGTCTTCTGTGGATCTATTTGCCCTGTATGCAAACTGGTAGTTGTCAAAAGTTGATGGAAGACAGGAAGTAATATGACGGCGCACCAGTTTCTCAAAACACTTCATGATGATTGGAGTCAGTGCAACTGGTCTGTAGTCATTCAAACTACTGATTGTGGATTTTTTAGGCAGAGGGACAATAGTTGACGACTTCAGGCAGGGTGGGACAATAGACTGGTGTAAGGACTTATTGAAGATCTTAGTGAAGACCCTCGCCAGCTGATCCGCACAGCCCTTCAACACCTTTCCAGTGATACCATCAGGTCCAGCCGCCTTCCTCGGATTCACCATCCTCAATACTTGTCTCACCTCGTGCTCCTCTACAGTGAATGAGGGGCCCCTATGGGCTGGTGGCTGTAATACCGGCGTCTCAGGTGGCTCCTTCTCGAAGCGAGCAAAGAAGAGGTTAAGCTCCTCCGCCAGCAAAGGGTCACCGTCGACAGCGCCAAGGTTAGGTTTGTAGTTGGTAATATGCTGAATCCCCTGCCACATCTGTCTTATGTTGTTGCTTCTTAAATTATCCTCAATCCTCTGCCTATAATCCAGTTTTGCCCGTCGAATACCCCTCTTCAAGTTTGCTCTTGCCACACTGTAAAGCTGCACCTCGCCCGACCTGAAAGCCCTGTTCCTTTCCCGCAGCAGGCACTGGACCTCTCCATTCATCCAGGGTTTTTGATTGGGATAAAACCGGATGGATTTATTTACTGTGACAGTGTCTGTGCAGTGATTGATATAGCACAGTACTGCCGCCGTGTACTCCTCCAGGTCCGAACGATCGAAAATATCCCAATTGGTTCTCTCAAAACAGTCCTGCAGCTGGTGAATAGCACCTTCCGGCCAGATTTTAACAGATTTTAATATTGTAGGTATAGTGTGTAGAGATGTGTGCTATAGACATGAGAAGGACAGCAGAAAAATACCAAAGAAAATTAAACTTGAGACAGTTTGGCGATCTCAAATGCTAGAAAAAAATAGTGCTGGACAAGCAATGCAGCCATTTGCCTTTGTATAAACAAGGCAGAAGGCAACTGCTGGAGAAATAATGTGGGCATAACATAGACTCTTGCACAATCAGATTACTCTGTGCAATCACAACAGCAATAATAGGTTCAATATACACAGGAAGACTATCCTTGTGGCTTGTACAAAATATCGCATAAGGTTCCTTCAGGATCAGACCAATCTAGTCCACCAGCCTGCCTCCAACACTGGCTTAGCCAGATCCCTCCAGGAAGCTCATAAGCAGGGCACGATGGCAACAGCCTTTTCCTGCTCTAAGACCTTCAGCAACTGGGATATAGGAGAATACTGCATCCTAAGCTCATTGTTGTTGTTTAGTCACAACTGGGATACAGGAGAATACTGCATCCTAAGCTTGTTGTTGTTGTTGTTGTTTAGTCATGTCCGACTCTTCATGACCCCATGGACCAGAGCACGCCAGGCACTCCTGTCTTCCACTGCCTCCCACAGTTTGGTCAAACTCATGTTAGTAGCTTCGACAACACTGTCCAACCATCTCGTCCTCTGTTGTCCCCTTCTCCTTGTGCCCTCAATCTTTCCCAACATCAGGGTGTTTTCCAGGGAGTCTTCTCTTCTCATGAGGTGGCCAAAGTACTGGAGCCTCAGGTTCAGAATCTGTCCTTTCAGTGAGCACTCAGGGCTGATTTCCTTAAGAATGGATAGGTTTGATCTTCTTGCAGTCCATGGGTCTCTCAAGAGTCTCCTCCAGCACCATAATTCAAAAGCATCAATAAGCTTGGGACCAAGTACCGTATTTTTTGCTCTATAAGACTCACTTTTTCCCTCCTTAAAAGTAAGGGGAAATGTGTGTGCGTCTTATAGAGCGAATGCATGCTGCACAGCTATCCCAGAAGCCAGAACAGCAAGAGGGATTGCTGCTTTCACTGCGCAGCGATCCCTCTTGCTGTTCTGGCTTCTGAGGTTCAGAATATTTTTTTCCTCCTCCAAAAAGTAGGTGCGTCTTGTGGTCTGGTGCGTCTTATAGAGCGGCAAATACGGTAATTAGCAGATTGCCTTCCCAATATAGGCAAGTGTAGTCAGTGAGATTAGAAGAGACTCCAGGGGATGAACCGTGACTCACAGATTGCCATCTAGTGGCAATATAGAAGTGGGCCTTCCTTGTTCTCTAGAATGTTGTCACCCCCTACTGTTCGGGAGGCTCTATCCACAGCATGTCTCAACTACTTTCTAAAAAAAATAATGTATCTTTTTGTCTGAGAATTTCCTGACTATCAACTGCTGGCTTGTACTGGTTATTTTTTCAGTATTTTACAGTCCAGGTGTTGTCATTTAGTTATGATGACTTTATTTGCTTGTTATTTATATTATCTGTATATATGTATTGAGCTCTTTTAGACCTCATGGCTCTTTGGTCTTTTCAAGTCTTTGACTCATCACTGTTAGTCAGCTCAATATATTTATATATAGTAAGCCGTCTGTAAGTTGATTAAACAAATAAATAAATGATGGATGTCCCAGATTGTTAGCCAAATTTCATGCATTAGACCTATCTTTCTGATGCCTGTTTAATGTTACCTAAGGATAAGCTTAGTCATGTGGCATCTTATGGCAGTAATTCCATCAGTTAAATTATATATTGTGAAAGTATTTTCTTTTGTCTGTCCTGAATCTACTGCCAACAATTTCACCAGTGACCCTCAAATTCTAGCATTATGAAGATAGAGGGCAACAAATATCCCCATGTTATTACTAATCTAACAAAACAAACAATGGCAGGAATAGGGAACTTCCAGATCATGGTCCAAATATGGAGCACAAGTCTTCAGAATCTGGAACTTGGAGATCTCCAGGTGTCTGGCTGCAGAGTTCCGCTGAAGAACTCTTTTCCTGCCATTCCTCTTTAGTCCTTAGCTCTGCCCATCAGTGGCATACAGGCATTGATCACTTACCGCAAGAAATGCAGATTTCAAGGGGAAGGGAGGACTTCTCACACCTGCTCTATGCTGTCTCTCTCCAACCCTAAACCAGTAATCTAAATTAAACACTTCAAATGCTTTCCCCCATTTCCATATGGAATGTGCCCCTAATATTGAATCATTCTGGCTGTCATTTCTCAGCATAATTTCTATCTCCATTATATCCTTTTTGTTGTGGGGCTATCAAGAGTGTATACAGTACACTTCATAGGTAAGTACACTTATTTGTTTTATTTTTATTTGCTTGGCTTTTTCTTAGGTTTGTTTTTGGCAGAGTTTGTGGCCCCTTTATTTACCCATTTGACCAAGGCTTTTAAAGCACAGCTTTCTTACCTTTTATATCTTTCCCTGCTCATTTACTAAGCTGACATCTCCTTGGAGTTGTTTGTACATATATATTTTATCTGATCATCTATTTAGTATATTCAAAATAACTTCTGAGCACACTGAAAAAATTACTCTCTTTTCCTCTTTCCTTTCATTTGTCTGAAGTTTCTTCTTTTGAAATCAAATGCAGCCATGCTGGACATTCTGGGTTTCTGATTAATTCAACAGCACTTAACATCTCATACCATATCCTGGACATCAATCAGAATTAAGTGAAGGATCACCTCCCCTCTCCTTGACTCCAAATCAAGAAGGGATATGAGGGCTAAATTAGCTGAGATACTAGATCTGCTGTTTCACAGAATTTTGGTAAATAGCAGCCATGGAGAGGGGATATTTTAATTGTGGAAACTGTGCAGGAAGAAGGGATTAAAAAGGCCTCCCAGTTTGGAAATCCTCCACACACCATGGCTATTTGCCAAAAAACTGGTAATGGTAAATATATTCAGGTATCTGTTGGTCCCAGCTCCTGCCAACCTAGCAGTTCAAAAGCACCCTAAAAAGTACAAGTAGATAAATAGGTACTGCTCCGGCGGGAAAGTAAACGGCGTTTCCGTGCACTGCTTTGGTTTTGCCAGAAGCGGCTTAGTCATGCTGGCCACATGACCTGGAAAAACTGTCTCTGGACAAACGTTGGCTCTCTCGGCCAGTAAAGCGAGATGAGTGCCGCAACCCCAGAGTCATTTGTGACTGGACTTAACTGTCAGGGGTCCTTTACCTATACAGATCTGTTGGTCTGATGTAATTTTGCCCTAAGGCACAACCATATCACATCTGCAACACTTTGAATCTAGTTAGATGAGTGACTTGCAGTACAATGCTCTCCATGCATTTACTTCCCAAGGGTAAATCCCACTTACTTCAATGAGGCTTACTCCCAGATAAGTGGAATAAGGCAGAAGCCATAGTTGTTTTGTGCATCCACATAATAGCAATCCTGAAAACTTAAAAGTTTGGGTAGAAGAGAACTACTTCAGTGTTCAGTTGGGTAATCAATTTCAAGAAATAGCGTGAGGCAGGTGAAATAGATCCATCATTGCCTGCTTGAAACATTCTTGGAAGGAAATGCTGATACAAAGGCTTTACTTATATAAGGAAGGTGAATGATTTAATCAGGTAATGATGGATTCAGGTGACACTGTGTCAGGTTCACTGCAGGTATGCCATCTTTGCACTGAAGCCAAGGTCCATGTAATTTGGTAAGCCAAGGCCTCTATTATTTAAAAACCACTCTCTTAGGGCTACGTAAAAATGCCTATAAGATCAAACAACTCAATTAGTTATTTTTTAGATCGTCTGGATTTGCTACGGATGGCATTAGCTCTGAGTTAGGTAAACACACACTTTGGAAGGTGCTGAATTTGTGTGGAGCCAGGAAGTAAACGTTACAGTTTTCATTTCAAAGGAAAGCTTATCTGAATTTACATAACTAGTCCTATCTTTGTTTACTACCCTCCCAATTGAAGATATATCATATTTATTATACAATGTTCATAGGTTTGTAGATCAAATTGGTTTTGCAACAGATAAAAATGGCACCATTCATAGAAGATCTAACTATTCAACTCCAGAGAGAACAAAGCAACCAGTAACAACTGTTTCAACACAGGCCAGACATACTGCCCACCGCACCCCATGATTACTGAAAGGAACAGTGAGTCTAAGTCTGTCCATTAATTTTTGTGAAATTTGCCAACACTATTTGTTCACTTATCAGTTTATCTTTAGAATAAACTGCTGCATTCACTAGAGGACCTTGAAAACCTTCCAAGTTTTATCACAACAGACTCACTTCTAATTTGGTGCTGCTGAGTTAGGGCATATTACTTATAAGTCTGCCGGTGTCCATGGATAAAGTTCTTTAGCATTCACTAGATTTAGGGGGGTATCTACACAGCATTATTGTATCTAAAGATGTAACAAAACAAAACAAAGTTGCTTGGTCTGTTAGCAAATAATGAAACTCCAGTTCCCCAATTCCTTGAAAAATATTCTATATTTTATAATGGAGTTGTACAAGAATCAGTCACTGGCTTATCATCTTTAACATTTGATTGACGGGGGTCAAACTCTCTAGGGATACTTCCCACACTAGTTAATACTGTGAGACCTAGAATAAAATTCTTGCCAATTTCACAAAATGTATTTTTCCAGATTCCCTGACCACTAGTCCTGTTAGCTAGGGATGATGGGAGTTGTAGTCCCAAAACAGCTTGAGGGCCAAGTCTGGGGATGCCTGGTCTAATGCTACTGCATGTTGGGGTTTTTTCAAGGGAAAAAAATCTCCCTTCTTGGAGGAACAGCAGCAATAGTGGTAATAGATTAAAAGAGTTGATAGGTGAAGTTTTCCCAACCACCAGCAATGATTCTTCTTCTTCAAGGAGTAAGTATGTATGTGTGGTACAGTTTTTAAGGCAAAAGAGAAAATGTGAGTTAACAGCATGCAAACAGAAGTGAATGGCAAAGGTTTTGGATGGGCAGGTAAACTGTTGCCCACCTCTCCCTCCCTCCTAGCCCAGAAGCAGGATTGCACTGGCTTATGGATCAACTACTCACCCTTAGCTTGAGATCCCACCTAGCAGAGGAGCCCAGAGGGCATATAAGGCAAACTGAGCTTTGCCCTAAGCAGGCACTGAGTTATGGGTGGGGAAATTGACTGGATGGTTTACTCTGAGAAGATAGGAACTGTGATTAAGGTTTTGAGGGTGAAAGTCACTGTATGCTATAGTTAACAGAGCAGATGGGGAATTGACTGTATGGAGTTTTGCTATGTTCTTTGTGCAGGAGCATACCAGGTAATGCCACAGAATTTTATAGCAGCTAAGGAAACCTTTTACAAACTTAGGAATGCAGCAAGGAGCCAAATCACTTATACCTATGGGATGTAAACATCATAACAATAGGGGCTCCCGCAGAGCTTTTGCTTTGAATGCAAAAAGGTACCAGGTTCAATACAGCTCCTGATATTGCCAGATAGAGCTATGAAAGACTTCTATTTGAAACTAGAGTGCAGAAAACACAGAGCTGATAGACTACTGATGTGACTTATAAGGCATCTTCTTAAGTTCCGCCTATTGTCAGCCCTGGACAACCAATAACCTCTGCTTAATCCTTCCTTGCATGAGAACAGCAGTGACAGATCTAGCACCTATACAGTCTCTAGGTACAACACTGCCATTGTACTGTCTTCAGTTTGAAAGATGCCTTCACCGGTTGAGACAACAGAGGTAAATAAACTCCACCTCCCCTGGCTGCATCTATGATATTGGTCATAGGCTCATATTGTTTGTCATTTCCTATATAATATCTCTTCCACCCATCCTCACCCTCTATCACATACACACAAATTTGCCAGTTCAGTCACCTGTTACTATAATTCACAGAATGAGGGGAAAGACAACAAAACCCCTACTGTGGCACTTTAGAGAAGGGCTTGGAGACCTCTGGCCCCACAGGGAACTCATTCATGCAACTGGTGTTTACAAAAGCAGCTTTCAGCTTTACTACCCACCAGTTGATAAGCAGCAAAGCCTCAGGCTTTAAAGTATTGCACAGGGCACAAAGCACCTGAATGGTGCTTTGAAATCCCAATGTCAAGACTTCAAAGTGCCCAGTCATTTGATGTCACTGTGATGTCAGCTGAATGATAGGTGGGCAGCCTGACCCACCTGTCAAATTTAGATGGCAAAGCTAGGATCCAATAGGGATCTGGCCTGCAAAGCCAAAAAGGTTGCCTACCCAAATATTAGTAAGATGCACATCAAAGGGTGGGGATATATGTGGAAATGTGGCCTAGGGAATTACAAGTCCCTGCATTCTCATGAGAGTTGGGAATGGGTTTACTTGTGGAGAAAGTCAAACTTATGCAGAAAGTGTTCCTGCTTCCCTTATTCACTCAGTTGTTTCTTTAAACAAAACCTGCAGCTACACATGACCACATTCTTTTCCATGCCTGGTATTCAAGGTAATATTCATCCCTTGTCTGCAGCCTCTCCAAACACAGATGCCTGGCTCCCCGTTTCCTTCACCCATGCCATTCAGCAAACTGATTAAACGTGTTTTGTTACTATTACAATTCATTGTGATGCTGTTTTTTCTATCCCCTTCCAAATGTCGATGGCACGGGAATAGTGGTTTCCTGACAGCTGGGCCAGATGCCCCAACACAGCTGAGTAGTTTTGTCTAAGCTGAGGGCTGGCCAGTTGCTAGGCAACTTTTGATCTAGCAACATGGAAAGCACTTCAATTATAACCATGCAAATAGTTGTCAGAAGGAGGAGACTGGTTTAATTGTTGCCAATAGTGCAGGTGGACTGAAGCCTGCATTTGCAGGTAGTCCTGCTGTGGGATCTTTCCTTGTAGCTACTGTAAATAATAGTGTTGGGAGGGGTGTTGTTACAGGTGAAAACTGACGTAGACAGACCAAACTCAGGCTATTAAGGCTTCTAACTCTGGAAACCAACACCTCCCATTTTGGGGATAAGGAGCACTATACTGCTTTAGGTTTAGTTTTTAATACAAATAGAAACAAAGCCAATAAAGGAGAATGTGCCTTAAATCAGCTCCAACTTTACCACTTTGTGCTTCAAAATGTGTGGCATGCTTCTAATGCAAAAGACAAGGTAGTGATTGGGAATCTGAGTGTGACCTTCCAGATACATTGGACTCCCACTTTCCATCCCAGTCAACATGGCCAAGGATTGGGGGTGATGGGAATTGTATTTCACCAACATCTCGAGGGCTGCAGGCTCCCCATCGCTGAGATAATGCATGGAATGCTGCTCTGAAAAGCTTCTTGACTTTCGGAGGTGGGTAAGACAGGAGGGTGGGAGAAGCAATTGCAATATATCTTTGCCTACCCTTTCACTGTCAAAATAAAGAAAAGTAGAGAGAATTAAATCAGGGAGTCCTCACTCCTATAAAGTTGCCTCCAGGTTCCACTGGAACATGGTATTTGGATGAGTGGACACAATAAATTGTAACAAAACAACTTCAGGAATAAAAAAGAGCAGGAAGGCGGATTTCTGCTTCTTTGGACCAGAGAAATGTAGTCAAGCACTGACCTTGAATTGTCCTCTTGAAGAAAGCCTTGCAGGCCTCACACGAAGCCACCCCATAGTGGTACCCTGATGCAATATCACCACACACCAAACACAGTCTTTTGGGCATTGAGTTCAGCATGTATTCACACTTGGTTTGTGAATCTTCAGCAATGGTACTGGAGCAGTCATCATATCGTTTCCTGACAGGACCATTACCCCCAAGACCTGGGGCAGAAGGATAGAGCGGTGGCGAATCTAGCCCATTCTGATGTCCATTCATGGTTGAACTGTAGCTCCCACTGGCGTCAGAGGAGCCACCAGGGCTGTGGTGATTGATGCTGTCCGTCAAGGAGGCGGGGCTCGATGGTTCCGTCTTGATATATGACGAACAGCTAGAATCAATGTGTCGATCCTTGCTTGACATTCTGCAGAGAAGCCTGAATTGTAAAGAGAGAGAGAGAGAGAAGTTTCTGTGCATTAAAGACAATGCTCTTTAAAGGCAGCACTGCAAGGGCTAAGGACCGCACATCATTCATTCATTAGTCAATACCTCTTGTTCTACATGAAGGTAATCAGCATAAGGGCATGACAGAGCTTTATCAAAGCCTTAGACAGGCAGTAAACAAAAACTTTAAAGAGACTGGATCCAGTTTATTCTTTGCTCTCTACTTCCCCCTTGCCAATTTTCCTTAAATCAACTCTCTAAATTCTAAACTGTCATCAAAGGTGACAATGAATTCAGCACCAGGCTTTTCCTAGAGCTTACCTCCCCATCCACCCACTCACTCACACCACTTGCAGTAACATACTAACAAAGGGAGCTAAAACTTTATATATATATATTTGATGAGCCAAATATTTTCCTCAGTAATTACTATTCGTCAGCATGTTTTATTAAACCATAACTGCATCCGTTATTGATTGAACCTTAAGAATCAGAGAGTAAATCATTTTTAGGAAGATTTTATACATACAGCTATTTAGTAATGGGTCATCTCAGTTTTCCGACAAATAATTAAGGTTTGACTCCTGTTTCACAAAATCTAAGGGGGATGATTCATCAGCTATAGCTGTTTATTACATTTTACCTATTATCTTAAGACTAGCCAATAATAACTGTGTAAGCACCCCATACACCTGCAAGTTCATATGAGGTAAGTAGGTTGTGGGGTTTGTTTGTATTTTTAATCTTTTGTTGGAAGTCGCCTAGAGTGGCTGGGAAAACCCAGCCAGATGGGTGGGGAATAAATAATAAATTATCATTATCGTATGTTTGTTTTTAATGGAGGAAATAGAGAGAAGTTGTACTTGCTAAAATATTTGATATTGTACCTAAAGGTGAACAGACATTTGAACTTGTGGATTGTCTCCCTGTCAAAGGAGTAAAAATTGCTCACTTTTTGCAAGTATGGTATGCAGCAAAATTACAATGTAATACTATGTGGTCTGCAACTGAAGAGACAAAGATGCGATGACAATTAGCATGTTAAGTAGACTCTTTGAAATTCTTCCAGGAATTCACTAAATGCCATTTCACCCATTAAGAAGAAGCTTGAGTGTAGCCATCGCTCCCTTACTAGTGTACCAATTTGATGCCTAAATCTAAGAGCTATTAAGTATGAAAGAGTCCCTAGAAACAAGGGACAACAGACTTCATAATATTTCCTGAGTAGTTACCAAACTTAAAAAGGTTTTATCTGATTAACTTTTTGATTTCAATATGTTAAATGCTAATCAATTAACTCATGCACATTTACATATTGTGATATCACAGCGAGGCCTTTTTATGATCATGAATGAAGATACTGAGATTTGGTCAGAAGAGTTTTCTTCTACTTAAGAGTATTCAGTTGAATTTGGGAAGGGAACAGAACTGTGACTGTTTTTAGCTGGCAGTGCTTTGGTTCTGTCCTCTCATTTAGCCAGCAGTCTTCCACTGTCATTTTCATCACAAACCTTTGCTAGTTTCAATAGAGTCAAGGGTTATGCTTAATTTGTCCTCCATGGAAGCAGCCCTGAAATCTTTTCCCAAGGCACAGCTGAGGCTGGGACGAGTATGCTCTGTCCCAAGTCTCACGTTGCTTTGCTCAAACATTTCAAAACACAAGTAAGAAGTTAAATATTGCTTGTGATTTTTCCTAATAAACTGGCATTTTATTTCTATTTTTAAAAAAGTTCCAATTGGTTACTCATAGGCACCAAGTTTGCTCATCCATGTTGTTGGATTAGAAGCTCACATCCCCTCTCACACTTGAGCAGTTCTCCCTTGTTCTTGTGGTTTAGAGAAGGTAAGAAACAGCAGCAATGTCCCATGCTGATTATTAATGTCTTCAGACTCAAACTCAATGAAAAGAGATGCCACCTGCCAGAGGACTCAGGGTGCGGACAGGGCAAGCATAAACAGAGACTGACTAGTAAGACAAACCCACATTTAGAAACTGAACATCCACACAGATCAATTTAAAAATGCAGCTTAAATAAAATAAGAATGCAGCTTAAATCCACAGAAAATGTAAAATGTTACATAGTTAGATCATCATATTAAAATTACATATATACTGCATTTGATCCCCAAACAGGAATAAGTTTTGGATGCACATGTACTTTTAACCTGTTTATAAAACACAAGCATGGGTAAACTTAGAGTCTATCTATTTGATTTTTTAACAAGCAGGACAACTGAGATCAATGCAACCAAAATAGATGGTTGGAGTAGGCAGCGACCAAAGCTGGAATTTTGGGGGGCAAATAACTTCTGTTAGTATCAAAACTCTAATTACTCTTTGCAAGGGAAGGAAGTCACAATTCTCAAAAGGACTTTATTCAACATAAGCCCACTGAGATTTGGAGTAAGTTTATCGTAATATCTGTCTCACTCTTTCTGATGCTTAGAACAGTTAGCTATTTTAAGAAAATATAAGCATAATACAAATATATGCATTTTAAGTTATAGAATACTTTTAAAAATTCCGTAATCTCTATCTATGTAACTCTTAGAGTCAAACTACATATGTCAGTGATGGCCAAACTTAGCCCTCCGGCTGTTTTGGGACTACAATTCCCATCATCCCTGACCACTGGTCCTGTTAGCTAGGGATGATGGGAGTTGTAGTCCCAAAACAGCTGGAGGCCCTGCTGCAGCAGCTTTGACAGTTGTCCCTCCAAGCTACTACTGGCACTGGAAAGCATCCATTGGTGCCAATGGGAGCTTTCCTCTCATTGCCAATACAAGCTTTTGGGAGTAGAGTAATTCTTGCTGGAACCATAGCAAGGGTGAAGAGGCAAATTTCCAATACCCATATGTTGGGTGCCACTCTTCCCAAAGAAACCTGCAGCTGCTATTTGCATTTTTTAAAAAAGGTTCATGGAACTACAAGTTTGCATCAGTTTGACCCTTTGCCACCAGAAGCAAGAACTCTAGAACACATAAAGGCTTAAACTTTGATGGAGATTCTCTGGGAGAAGGTAGTTCCAGAGGTGAGTGGCAGCCACAGACAATATTTCTTTACATGCCCTTGTAGTTTGAAACTGGAGCACTTATAGTAGACAGACTTCCCACCCTCTGCCCCCAAGTGGATTGACAACTAAAAGAACTTGGGCAAAATAAATCACAGCTGACAATGTAAATATTGAGAATTCTGTTACTAGTCAAAAGAAAAGTTTGCCTTGAAGATCTAAAAGCCATTAGACAAATATCTGAGTGACTATTACTATTACAATGATAAAGATAAGTAAAATAATTATAGTACCCTATAAGACAGAAAGCTTTTTTTAAAACAACAACAACAACAACAACCAGGAGGGGACCCTGTCTTTTCTTCTGCATCTGCTGCCTTGTATTTTCTATTGTTAATGGATGTCATAATTAATAAATAGCTCTCTTGACTCTCACCTTCCACTCCTGGCTAAGCACTTTTCTCAAGTCCACATTTGAAAGAAAGTGGATCAGTGCTGACTTACGGCAACTCTATGAATTCCTTTTAATTTAGAGTACTTATACAACTGCTCAACTTTTTACCTTATAATTACTGGATAGCTCTCACATACATTATGATCTGTGACTGAAATGAGAAGTTATACAGGTAGTAAAACACGGCCTTTCCCCCCACGGCACCAGCCCCATATCCCAACATATATTTTATTTAACTGTGAGAGAATTGTTTGAAAATTTAATCATAATCTACCAATAACAAACAGATAAATAACTATATGACTTTTAGAAGACACCTGAAGGCAGTCCTGTACAGGGAAGTTTTTAATGGCTGATGTTTTATTGTGTTTTTAATATTTTGTTGGGACATGCGCAGAGAGGCTGGGGCAACCCACTCAGATGGGTGGCATATCAATATGATGATGATCTAATGAAATAAGATATCAGGGTTATAACTGCTGCAGACTGTAGTTATTTCTTAGCCATGCAGTACTTGGTGATTAGTCCACAGAGTTTGCCAGAAAGTCGTTTCAATGAAGTATTTGATCAAGTTGCAGCTCATTCTGGCACCATCCATACAATGTCACAGATGGTGCTTCCCCCTTCTTACTATAACTCCTCTCTGTTGTGATTTCACAAAAAGTTATTGAAGTATAGCTTGCAGAATTACCTTTAATTTACAAGTGTGGTTTTGCAACTCCAGTAAATTGCACACTGATTAACTTCCCAAATACATACTGGTACCTGTTCTCTTTTCCCATGCCCATGATGTCAGAACCAAAATATTAGCCATCATCTTAGAAAGAACAAGATGTCATCAACATGGGACCTGGTAATTATTAAGACTACAAACTCACAGTATCTTTGAAGTTGTGATTTCTTAGTACAGTGGTACCTCGGGTTACAAACTTAATTTGTTCCGGAGGTCTGTTCTTAACCCGAAACCATTCTTAACCTGAGGTGCGCTTTTGCTAACGGGGTCTCCCCCCACCCCCCATTATTTCCGTTCTCATCCTTGGGCAAAGTTCTCAACCTGAGGTACTATTTCCGGGTTAGTGGAGTTTGTAACCCAAAGTGTTTGTAAGCTGGAAAATTTGTAACCTGAGGTACCACTGTACTAACTTAAGTTTTATCTGACCATGATTATGGCTGCAGGTGCAGGCAGGTTCAAAATCAACAACCACCACTGCACAGAAAGGAAAAAGGAACACAAATTATGTCAATGGATGAAAACTTGGCTTAGTTCCCAGGAGAATAGGACCAAACATGACTCAAAACAAGGTAGATGGTGCAACTAAGGATATTTTTTGTTGTCATTGTTAATTATTATAAGGAAGAACACAGGGAGGAAGGAGAATCAATGTCTGGAATAACTAAGTGGAACAAAATGTTGCAATGTTGAACATGGGTGCTTCTGTTCAAGGTTCCAGCTACCACTGTGCCAAAGCTTGTATTCCAATTTCCTGAAAGCTGTTTTTCCCTGCAGATAAAGCTTCCATTTTTCTGCCTCTTTTGCAGGGCGTACACACATAATTCAGTGAGTGCAGTGTTGAGCTTACCTTATTGTTGTGAGGTGGCCAATTGTGGTGTATGTATTTTTCTTTCCATTAAACATTTCTCCATGCAGCTTCCCCAGCTGCCTGCACTTTCTGATCTGAAAAAGCCCATGGAAGGAGTTACCTCATGATGTCTTCCACCGGGCATCAAATGAAGGAAGCCAGGGAGGCTGGCTACTCAGCACCTCAGAGGAATACATTTGCTGACTTTGTTTTTTGAAGAGAACTCCTTTCTTTTACCTTTTAAAAAATATTTTCACACTGATTTCTTTAAAAACCTAAAAGTCTTCACTCTTTAAAAACAGAGAGCAACACTTCTCAGAGACATAGCAAGCAGTCTCCCTACCTTCCCATGCTTGCTGGAAAGGAAGTCAAGAAGATGATGAAGTTTTCAGGAAGATTGGGCACCTGGGAAGGCTGCATGGCAGAGAGTGCCAAAGATTATTTGTGAATGTAATGAGGCACTCGGTCACAAATATCCCTTGACCATCTTAAAAACAAATTAAGCACAGCAACAAATCAATGCAGTTCACCTGTGACAATTTCACTCAAATTTTCTTTACCTTTTGATAATTTAATGTAATTTATTTTTATCAATTGGTGGAGTTTTTTCATTTTTAAAGAGAAAATTTTGGCACATACTACTTCCATGTAGGGCAATCCACTCCCACCCCGATGTTTTCCATTTTTCCTTTCTACCTGCTATGGTCACTGAGTGAGCTCAGTCCTCGTTTCCCACATATTGGGAAGGGTTGCCCAATTAGGTTTCAACTTTGCTACAATAGAGTTAGCACTCATCACTTGAGTCCACTATTGCTGGGCAGATTTTAATTTTTTTAAAAGACCTCTAAAGGAAAACAGTTGCTTCCTAATTACTACTTAGCTCATTACACTGAAGACGCACTGGTGCCACAATTACCATATTCCAAAAAACTAGTTCAACCTTAATTCCCTCTTTCTCTGTGTGCATGATTTTCTGAAGCTCTTTTATGCAAGCCTGAAATATTCACAACTGTCTATAATTCAATTGTCAGCCGGTGATTTTTATTCTAGACCTCACTTCAATCTTAAATTAGAGGCACTAAAATTCACATTAACTCTAAGAGGAATGTAGTGAATAGGACTTTATTTCAAAAGAACACCTTTTTGTCAGAAAGAGCTATTCTCAAGATGATGGCTTTATCTGCATTCAAAGTCCAATTCCACATTGTGCTGTTAATACAGATTTTTTTTTTTTTAGGTCACAGCAGATTAATAAAAATCTAAATGTAGTTAACGTTTACAATGAGAAATTACATGTGTCATATTTAAGTGTACAATATTTATTTTAAAGCCATGGTAGGATTATTTTCCTCTTTATTATTGTTTTTATTCAATTGGCTGGTAACTCCAATTGTTCTTCAGGTGTACCTAAGGGCTGAGCCCATCTTGCAGAAAGGATGGTGGACATTTGTAGGGCAAATGCATGAAAAAGCAGCTTGTGAAGTGTCACATATATGCATGTTTGTTTTTGTTTTTTCTGAGAGAAGGTACGTTAAGCAAACAACCTGGAGATTACACCTCTTTTCTCTGTCAAGAAATACAGGTAATTTTCATATATAAGTAAATATATAGGGATGCCTTTCTATACTAGAGATTCTTTTTTTAAAAAAAATGCTTATCCCTTTTTATTACAGAAAAGTGTCTGGTCACAGCCCCATAGACTGGGATGTGGAGTAGGGTTAATTTGAAGTAAAGTAGATCTTTTATCTGTGTAATGAGAGTTTACAGCCTCCAAATACATACCAAGACAGTTAGCAACCTCCCCTACTTAAATCCCTACAACAAACAAAATACTGATATTGCATGCCACAGCACATTTCTAAATTTTCTTAATAAAAGCTGCTAAAGATTTTAGTTTTTCACTTTGATAGCTATGATGAATGGCCACTGGTCACTATAAGGCTAGGGCCAAGAAACCCATTGAGCAAGTCAATTTTGAAATTAATTAAACACACATGCAAGAGGACAGAGCTCAGCAGATGCATAATCCCTTTTTTCAGCCAGGTTCTTATGGAATACTAGGAATATTAAGCGTGCTGGCTCACAGCTTTATTCTCATTATGTGGCAGTAAGTTCCACTGAAATCACTTAATTCCATAAAACATATTTAGCATTTGGCTAGTAAAAAAAACAACACAACCCAATTTCCAGGAAAGCACAATGAAAATGGACCAGAGTTTTAGCTATAGTGCTGTAGCTATTTGGGTCAAAGTTTTGCAATAATCCTGGACAAACTGTTTCAATTTTCAAAGGACTACTCTCTCTAGAATCTTACAAGGAAACGATATTCAATTAAAATGAATCCAACTTCTAGGTTGGTGTTTTTAGGATTGGGCGTAAATTACAGAACAATACCATTATTTTTACTTCTATAGCATGATCAATATATATTAGGGATGTGGCTGTCCAGATATTGAATTCCATCTCCCATCAGCCGCAGTCAGCACTGCCAGCGTCAAGAATTATGGAGTTGTAGGCCAACAACATCTGGAGGCCCATAGGTTTCCCCCTCCTGATATACATAGTGGGTGATACTCAGTTGTGTGTTTTCAGGAGCAGAACATACTTCCACTCATGCAACAGGACTTCCCCTTCCTCTCCTCCCGACCCCCTGCAGCCCCAAAGCAGCAACAAATCAGCTAAGCAGGCTTGGAATGGTGTGCATGTGGATATCAGCGTTTTATAGTGTTTCATAATCAAATAAACCTCTTCCTCTCAAACCAGGTATCTGTTTCTAGTGAGCTTCCAATTTAAACTTTGACAAGGAAGGCAGAACTCGAATCCGGTTCCTTTTCTTTTGAAATCTGGTCTTTAATAACAAAACCATTAGTTTCCTCACATATACCTGTGGCCTCCATTGCAAAAGATTTTATGACCCTAAAAGTACAATCAGTGCTTTAGCAAAGCCAGCAAAACCCAGAAATCATTTGTATATTCTTTTTCTGACTATAAATGAGAATAAATATTTGTGTGGAAGGAAACCCAAACACATTGCTCCCCCTTCTCCGACACCCAAGTCACCTCAAGACTCTCTCGCACAAGCTCTCGTTACTGAGTTGAGTTACAATCTCAGCTGAGCTATTTTACAATGAGCACTTTTTTCTGCCTCAGCTAATTGCACTCTAGCAAAGTGGCAAAATGTGAATCACTTAGCAGGAAAATGGGCACCAGCTGCTATTGTCAGAGAATGGCAACGCCGAAGAAAAGGAAAGCGACTGAATGAAGTGTCATGTCAGAAATCAACGGTGCAACGTGTGATTTGAGAAAACATGACTACTTTACAGAGACAGGGTGTCATTATGGCATCACTGTAATACGATGCTTTGACAACTGCTGCGTCTAACATATCATCATTGCATTAAGGTGCACTGGCTTAGTTGGAAAAGGAATAGAAAAGGATATTTTTCCCTTTTAATAAGAAATATCTTGAGGTGTGCCTGGTTAACCTAATGGAAGAGACCATTAATAGTAAAATAATCAGAAGTAATTCTGGCCTATATAAATGACAGTCAAAAGCGTATTTCATTACTTTAAATAACATCTGCACAGAGATTAATAAGAAGCAATTTGCAACTAAAAATAGGCTTTTTTCTTATTTTGTCTGTAAAATTTACTTCCATCGTCTTGAAAATTTATGTTGCTTTTGTTCTTGGGGGGAGAGCCTACAACATCCCTTGTCACCAACTGCAGTGAAGGAAGAAGTGGTAAAGAAAGAGATATCCCTTCACAGTAATAGCCATGCTGCAGATAACTGGCGGGGGGGGGGGGAATGTGTCACAGAAAAAGGACACACAGTGAAGAAAATGTTTGAAAACCTATCCTCTTGACCCTGTTCTCTCCTTCCTCTTCTTCTATTAAATATAGTGCACTAACTTAATGTGGGAGCACTTCCAAGCAAATTGCTCCCCAAATAAATAAAAAACCCAAGGAAATAGTGTGCACACAAGGACCATCTTAAAAAAGCATTGACGAATCAATCTCTCAAAAATGGGAAAAGAAATGAAATGGTCCTGGTGACATCACATGATTCTGCAAACGAGGACTATATTACAACACACAAGGATTAAATCAGAAGCAGTAAATGCAAACCAGCATAATTTATCTTGCGTTAATTTCCTTGGGTCTATTCCAATTCAAAGTAAGCACCCCTTGTTTATAGTTCTAAATACTATATGTAGGCAAGTGGCAAATCGATAAAACTATTAAATGCATAATAATACCATGTAATTATATACAGGATGTTTTGCATAATTAACTGGCTGAGGTGTTCATTGATATAATGGCTATTTAGGTAGTTGAGAGCAACCTGTAAGTCTATAAAACACACACATTTTATATGAATTAAGGCTACACAGAAACCTCTTGTCCTAATCATCTAAATCGGGCTCTGGCATTATATGACAGAGAGAATGTATGTGCCTTTCTTTCCTGCCAAGTCCAAATCAATTCTTATGGCATTACTCTATAACTAACATGATATTTCACTAGTAATCACCATTACCCTGATGACTTTTAAGTAATGTAATAATTGAAAAAATACACTTGGATTAAACAAACTACTGCTATTTAATCAATATTATTGAGACAAACTAAGTGTTTTAACAAGTCTGTATATATGCACTAATGCAGCTTTAATTAAATGTGTCTTTAGACATGCACTGTTTCTGCAGTAGACAAAGCTGATGGATCTTTAAAGGCCATGACATGCTGCTAGATTTTTGCTTGTGGGGTCGACATTAGCAGCACTGGCAGGCAGTGGAAGGTAAATGTTCTTCTACCACCCAAAACGAAACAAAACAAGATTACATGGCCTCATGCCCTTGACAGGTATGTGAGTGAGAGACATTAAAATTAAGTCACTTTTCAGTATGTCCTACACATGTAGATATGACATGTGTTATTGTTTTTTTAAAAAATTCAAAGGTAAGGAAAATATACAGTATTTGAAAAAACTAAAATAGTAGTATCAATTTTCACATGTATGTGTGTATGTGTGGTTTTTTTTTTATTTGAATACACACACAGAGAGAGAATTCAGCTGTAACAATTTCATGTACTACTAAGAAACATTCTCTTAAGCTTTTTGAGAAAAAACCCAAATAACTAATTTCTACAAGTATCAAGTCTTTCAAAAAGAAGTAGGGCTCAACACAGGGATGTGCATTTGTATTCAGACAATTTGGTGTTCAGGCTCTCAAAATGAATGTTGACAATTGATGACCAGAAGTGGATGACAGTTAACTTTAAAACCTGCCAGTGTCCAAAATGATTTTTTGTTTTAAGGGGTGATAACTTGTAAGTGTATTTGCATTTTTGCACGCACACACATACATATATGAAAACATATGCACATCCCTTGCCATGAAAGGAATTTAATTTTCCCCATGCCCTTGTTTTTAAAGTCCTCTTTTTAAAAAACCAACACAGTGCTGTGACACCAACAATGTCACTCATTTTTTTAAAAAAACCCATAATATTTTTTGTAGGTTTCATGACTTCTACTTTTCAGTCATTATTCTTGGTCTTTTAGATTTTGAGAAACCCTGTCATATTCAGGACAGAAGCTTTTAATATCAAGCAAAATTGCAGCTTCCCCAAACAAGGAGTTACATTTTTAAAAATTGGGAGGCTAAATATTTCCACAGCAGCTCTGAATAAAAAAAACAACACTCTGCTTACCCCTGCAATACAGCTTATACATAGGAAGCAGACTGGGGATCTATATAAAAATGAGACATAAAAATGAGTATAAAACTAGCCCATGCTCAAAAGAACACAACATATTAAGAGTTATTGGTGGGAGGTGCAAACCTAGTCACTCCTGAATCTGTTTAAGATTCGTGCCTCAATTACAATATGCCATAAAGCGAAACTAAAGTAAAAATAGTGGACATGTAGAATCATAGTTCCTAAAATTATAGTTAAACCATAGCTTAGAAATGTAATAGCTGTGAAATTCTATTTTTCCTATTTCCATTTCAATATTTCACATTGAATTTTTTAGTCAAGGCATGAGTCACTCACATCCGATTACATGCTAAAATATGACAGGAAAACAGAGCCCAGTTCGCAGCTAGGAAAAAGATTTCATATTTGTAAGAGTCAATCCTGCACCTTTTTGAATAAAGCAGTTCAACTTTCCAAGGCATTCAGGTACCAAAGAGTGTTCCAATCCTTCCATAACATTTCGATTGTGTACGGCATTATAAAAATAGTCCTCTGGATAAAGTGTTGGGGAGAAAATGGTGGGGTGTGTGGTCCACAATGCTCAGCAAGAGACTCATTCTAGTCTCTTGGATAATGACAAACCCTGGATAAGGACAAGATTTTTTTTGGGGGGGGGAGAAAACCAACAGTACTTTATTCAGATCCACCCCAGCAGCAGAACACAGTCATGCCACCTTCCTTTGATGCATTGCCAGTCAAAAGGCTACAGATAAGGGAAGGGTTCTTTAGCGAGTCAACCATCCAAAGAGGTGGATCCTAACACACTTTAGGTCTGGCCCACATACACAAATCCTCAGTCAGCTCTAGCTTCATAGAGAGACAACACTTCTTGGAGTGGCTTCAGCACGGATCACTGGAGCTGTCCAAGGTCCTTTTCTAGCTACTCTCCACTTGACCAGGCACTGTTAGCTTTCCCTGCAAGCCTCAAGTTCCCATGGAACTTGACAGGTGGCTATATCACCTTAGGACACCTTCCCCTCCACAAGCTTCATGTTGCTTGGCTGTGGGGTGGGACTATCAGGGCAGACTGAAATGGGTACTATTCTGCTTCATTAAAAAGGGGGGTCTGGTCTTGGCAGAGGTTCAGCAGATCGTTTTGCCACCTGATCTTTACTTCCAATATCTGGTCCGGCTGTTATGTAATGTTCGTGGCATCACAACCTGTGCATTAGCCACGGACCATAGAGTTTTGCTGGAGGCGAGTGGGGAACAAAAGAAATCACCACTTAAAGGATATTGAGATTTGGACACATCAGCCAGTCTACAATGGATGCCAGACACAGCCCAACATCGGAGCCTATAGGAAGCATGAGCAGGCCATGGCATATAATGCCTTATGCCTCTTTTCCTCCTTTGTTTGTCCAGCAGGGTTAGTCTCTTCCTGGGGCCACTCAGCTGTCAGCAGCATTGCAGGGCCAAATGGCTTCACAGCAAATTCATGGAAGCTGTAAGCAAGAAAGCTTTGGCCCGTTTTCAACCAACCTTGGTCTGTCTCCCATCTCTCCCCAGGCACACTGTTTCACTTAGCAACTCCCCATCCCGCCCCTCTCTCCCACACACCTGGAGAAAGCACAATTTTTAAGGAATATTATAATCAAAAACTATATTCTGAGGTATGTGTTCTTCTTAAAGCTGACTGAAATAGTAGAAAGAAAGTCAGCACTGCATTCAGTCCAGAAAACAAAATAAAGATACTACAAAAATAACGGAAGATTTGTTCCAGGACGTAACAGGCTTTTCAAATAAGGATTATATTGAAGTGATTACAACATCAAAAGCAGTTACTTGTGCCAGTCACAAATCTGGTGCTATGGATCATAAGTGCCTACTGTTTGTCTGTCATTTTCAAAAGGAATAAGAAAGAAGCAATAAAAGAAAGGAGAAAATATAGCCAAGAATCTCTAAACAGACTCAAGAGTCCATCTTTTTAAAAATGATTGCTACAATATATTCATTGAAATTATTCTACTCAAGTTGATTTTATCAGTGATCTGACTTAATGATTTCTGCTGTGTCTCTTAGAACTATAAGCTGGGTGTGAATAAATGTCTTCACACAAACAGGTGTGTTTATCTCACAAAGCCTTTTTGCAGACGACACAGAAAACTAACTTTTTAATCTCAATATAAAAAGCAGTTTAAACCAACAATAAATAACTGTGCTATCCATTGAAGAAAAAGTTTAGGCAGGAAAAAAATATGTGTCTCCCTCCAGCTGATCCCAATTTCTTCCCCCAATCCCTTTGCCCCATGTCCTCATTCTCAAAAGAGAAAAAGGAGGAAGAATAGCACTTGGCAAGTTGTGAAATGACAGTTTTCCTGCAATCAACGTTTAAGTGAATGTTTGTCCCAGTGTGTTACACCATGCTGTCAGCTAGCAGCAGGGAGTCGGTGAGTTGTTACTACATTTGATTTGACTGCCAGTAGGAAGCTTTATTTCCACCAACTGTTAGTTGCCAGCTCTAAGGATCTTGTCTTCACTTCTTGAAAGAGGATTTCTCTCTCTGTCTCCCCCCTCCCCAAATACTCTGTTTCATTTTTGTTCCCCTAGCTTCGGAGAAGTCTGCCATTCACCAAGATTATGCAGCCCACTCCAGCCAAATGCAAACTTGCCATATTAAATGCAATAAGTGAATTATATTATTAAGCACACCAGAGGGCTGAATTTGAAATCTACTTTCCAGGGGAGTGATGGGAGAGATCCATTTACATAAACAAATAGATTGTCTGGAATTACATTCTGATCTCTGAAGAAAAAAAGATCTGGGATCAAAGACATTACAAATAGCTCTACAATAATTTTGGCAATTTATTAAGCTCTTCGCAGATCTGGCAAGAGCACTGAGTGCTACTTTTAAAGGCTTCTTTGTAAAACTAAAACAAAAAAAACGACACTAACTTTAGCAGTCATTTGCAATTCTTTCTCCTTACACAATAATGATTCAGATAATTAAGAACTAATTAGAATGGATCTGACAACAACTTCTAACAATGAAAAGCATCTTTAGGAAAATGGTAGCATATGCGTCAGTGTGGGGGAAAAACAAACTCCTATGAGACTGGCTAAGAATTCAGCCTGAATGGAAAAGTAATTAACACTAAAGAGCTATAACTGTAATTAAAGAAAATTTCATTAAAGGGAGACAGGTGATCCTGCTTTCCTAAATATGACAAGGTGCTGTATAAAAATAAAATAGAAGTCGGTTTCAGTGAGTGGAGCGGGAAAGCCATGTCTTTAACCAGATCAAATTCTCAAAATTGGCTGTCAAGACGGGATTGTTGTGATTTATACCCGTCTATCAAGTGCATGAAAGAGAAAGACCAAGAGAAAAAGAGGCAAGCTGCTGTCGCTTCCATTTGCAAAGCACCTTTAATTTCCAATGCACACCATCTGTTAACAAATCTAATTCATATTCTCTCCCCCCACTTTAATCTGATTTAGTTCTGTAATACTAATTCTTCCACTACCCTTATGAACATGGCTCTCAAGGAAAAGCTTTGCTTCTGGGTTGGTAAGAAATTGAATATTATACAGTTAAGGTTCTGGTGACTTAAGTGAAGCATGCTCTCCATTAAAATGCACTCCTGGTAAAGGGATTTGTTTCCACCCAATGCAGAGATATGGAATTTCTCGCATTTGGAAAGGGGAGGAGGAGAGAGAGAAGAGAAAACCAAAAGGGAATAAAAATGATGATAGGAAAGTAGGCTGGGGACATGAAAGCAGAGGTTGTCATAAAATACAATTGTTGTCAAGTTTAGTCACTTTCAGTACTAGCTATAAAATCACTTTGTCATGGTCTCATACAGAAAGCTTGAAATTGTATTTTTGTTACAGGAACCAAAATGAGCTGAGGGTATAATAATTTGACATGAGGGTGTGTGTGTGTGGGGGGGAATATTTCCTTCAAAAAGTGTAAAGTGCAAATTCACCCAAGGTAGTGTAATGAGAGAGAAAATGGTTTGTTTTGGGGTTGTTGTTTTTTGTTAAAACTGCTGCTAGAGCAAGACAAAATGCACATTGCATCCAATTTCCTACCCATGTATGTGGAAGTAGTGATATGTATTAAGAGCTAGTTCAGAAGCCAAGGAAGCAAGTTAGAATCCATGATGTTTTCCTTATCACCTCTACAGCCACAGCCAACCCCATAGAAATAGCTCTCCAACCTTCTATAAGCTGACCATGTGGGAATTATTTGAGGACTCTTCCTGTTATCTGCTTTTCTTTCACTGGTCTAGGGGATAATAATTCAATCTCAGGGAGGATAAGATGTTTAGCTACTGACCAGAGCTTTTTAGAGGGAGAGGTGAAGCAAATGGAACTACAGTGGTACCTCGGGTTACATATGCTTCAGGTTACATACGCTTCAGGTTACAGACTCCGCTAACCCAGAAATAGTACCTCGGGTTAAGAACTTTACCTCAGGATGAGAATAGAAATCGTGCTCTTGCGGCACGGCGGCAGCAGGAGGCCCCATTAGCTAAAGTGGTACCTCAGGTTAAGAACAGTTTCAGGTTAAGAACGGACCTCCAGAACAAATTAAGTACTTAACCTGAGGTACCACTGTAGATAGAAGAGAGCCAGCCCTTTCATTAGGGGTTATTTGATGAAAGCGTAGATTGGGAAGGCAAGCTGAGGCAAATTCAAGAAAGGTAAATAAAGTATCTTCCAAAAGACAAGCAAATAGCAAGATTGTTAGGTATGAGGGACCAGGGGGAGTCTTGCAATGATAAAGAACAAAGCAAGATCAGGCAAGGTTCTGTCAAGTTATAGAATCTGAGCTGGGGTGGGGACAGTGATAAATCACATCAAGGAGATGTATAGCAGAGAGGCGTGTGTGTGTGTGTGTGTGTGTGTGTGTGTGTAGAAGATCCCTGGTTTAATCCTGAAATTTCTGGTGAAAGGGATCAGGGAGTGGTTGATGAGAAAGATCTCTGAATGAAACTCTGGAGAACTGCTTCCCTGTCAGAGTAAGCCAATATGAGGCTAGATGGACAAATAGGCTTACTCAGTGTAAAGTAGTTCTCCATGCTCCTACATCCAGAGAAAGAGACGGGACAGTCACAGAAGGGCTTTTTCATAGAGATGCAATTGCTATGAAGAAACATGTTTCAAGTCACAGGAGATCTCCCAGATCTCCAGTTCAACTTTCCATTGCACATGTCCCAAACAGTTGCTGAGTGTATTGCAAAGAATACTGGAATGGCTTGACCAGGAAGGCACTTGTATGCTTTTAAGAAAGAATCCATCTTTACTCTTAAGGGATCCTAACTATGAACACATTGGTGGACCAGTTTATAAAAGGGTAGGTGAAGTAGATAATACAAAGTACTCCCTTGTTTTATTCTGCAGCGTCAATATATGAGCTATTGGCAATTAATTAAAATGCTTAAAGGTGTCTGACCACGCATCACTTTGATAGGAATTTCCTGATTGACTGCTGCAGGATCCAAATCATATACTTTAGACCCTTGGGAATAGACTTTTTTATTATCTCAGTACTGTTTTTCCAACTAGAGAATTTTATGTTCAAGGTCTTTCTACTAAGGATCTAAAGGCAGCTTTAGTTTTAACTTGAAGATTATTCTATATTTTCTTCCAAAGCTGATAAATGTAATGTGTCTTCTTTGTCTGCCTCTTTTCCCCCAAAAAACTTAAAACAAGAAAACAAAACAAAAACAGCCAGTGGCACAAACAGATTTAGCCAACACAGAGAGTAATGTGTGAACAATGTATAGCTGTGAATTGCCCAAAGGTTCATGTATTTTTAAAAAATATTCAACCAAGATATGGGTGAGATAAAACACCAAGGGAGGAAAAATGCAGTTTGGAAAACAATCAGCAACATGTACACTGTAAATTGAGATGGATGACATTCGAATGCCTAAAAGGAGCTATATTAAACATGACACAAAAAGTTTCAGGGACATGAACAATTAAAACTCAACTAAGCATCATTTAAGGATGTTCCTTTCATTGCCCGACTTCAAAATTTCTAAACTGGTTTTCACTGAAAATGCTCAGTGCGAAGAATGAAAAAAAGAACTTGCTTCCACGAGCAGATTTTGTGTATTATACGCATTTCTAACACGCCCTTCATCTTTCAGTCAAATTAGGATACATTCACAGGCAATGTAAATCATCACATAAAACACCTATTTAAAGCACAATAAATTAAAATAAACCAATAGCCACTTATCCAATAACCTAGTTCAAGACAGCTATTCTAGTTCAGTTTTGCTTTAGTTCCCAGAGACCCAATGCCTGTGCAAAAGGACAAATGGGAAGATGCCATCTTTTGACCATGGAACACCAAGACTTGTTCCCTGGTATCCTAGGGAACCTGGCCCGGCACTTACTTTTGGAACCAAGCTAAAACTTTTCTGTTTTATCAAGAAATACATCAGTACATAGTGGCATCACTATTTGTTCTGAATTGGTGCCAGAACAGGAGAAGCAGAGAAAAGAGATTCATTATACTAACTTCTAGTGTTATTTTGAAGGCCTACTGAAATGCAAAGATAGAGAAGGGGTAGCCCACCAGTTATTGCTCCCAATGACCTGGCCAATAGTCAAGGATTGTGGAAGTTGTAGTTCAATAACATCTGAAGGGACCACATTATACGTTATAAGTAGGGCTGCCTCTGAAGACAGTTCAGAAAATCCAGCTGGTGCAGAATTTGGAAGCCTGGTTGCTCACCGGGACAAGACAGTGTGAGCATATTACACAGATCCTGGCCTGACTGCACAGTCTGTCAATTAGTTTCCAGGTCCAATTTTTGACCTAAAGAGCCTTAAACGGCTCAGGACTGCAATACCTAAAGGGCCACATCTCTCCATATGAATCTACCCAGACCCTGCAATCATAATCTGAGCCCGTTCTTCACGTGCCTCCCCCGTGAGAGGTTTGAGGTACAGCAACAAGTGAACAGGCCTTTTCTGCAGTGGCTCCCCATTTGCGGAATGCTGTCCCTGAAGCGGCTCGCCTGCTGCAATCATTACCTATCCTTAGGTGCCAGGCAAAAATGTTTTTTTTTTTAAACCAAGCATTTGGCTGATTAACATTATATGGCCTTTTAAATATGTATGTGGGAGGGGATTACTGGTTTGTTTTGCTTTTGCTCTTCATTTATTGTCTTTTGTGTTTTCATTTTGTATTTTTATGTTGTGAATCACTCATTCTGTGATCTTCAGATGAAGGGTGGTGTACAAATTTAATTAATTAATTAATTTTAAATAAACAAATGTTGGCTACCCCTGGCCTAAGAGTAAATAGAAAACCATTCATACCATCTGCCAGGGATCTGCACGAGCCATAAGATAACCCAATCTCAAAGCATTTCGGTACCACAAGACCTTGAATATAACAGCTTACAACTAAAGGGACGAGCAAATAGCTGTTTGGAGTGGCAGCACTAATCTCCGGGTGACAAACTACTTCTTTAAACAATGGGGGAAATTTCCTTACGGAATTAGGACAAGCAAGTTTGGAAAAAAACTTTTTTTCAAGGAATAGAAAACTCTGAGGAACATCCAATAACCTTCTCAGAACCAGATGCTGTGGACAGGGAAATTTGTCAACCATATGAAGCTGCCTTATATTGGCCCAGTCCACACATCACATTAAGCCATAGTTAAAAACACATGTTTAATGTGACTGTGTAGCATTCAGAGAAAACACTGGTTATCACTTGTGACTTGTTCAGAGAGAAGCAAACCAGGAGTCTGGGTTTGCATGTGACAACAAGCCAGACTCAGGCTTGTTTCCTGGCAGCGCAGCTGTGGGAAGAGCAAGAGGAAGAACTTGCACACAGCTCGTTCATGTTAAACCATAGTTTGTTTTTCATCTATAGTTTTATGTATGGGTCTTGATCTGCTCTAGAATCCTTATATTCTTACACTGCCTGCTAACAATATACCACAACATATACTACAACAGTAGTACAGGAAAACAGGAATGATTGCATACAAATATATAGTGGTAAATTCAGGACAGAGGACCATTGACTATACGAGTAAATAAATTCACCGATAAAGAAATAAATTCCATTATATCCATATGCTGTTACTGTACAGTTTTAGCAAAACAATTTGTGTATTATAACTTTGCATTCACAAATATATGTCAACAATACTTGCTTCCTAGTGTCAATAAAAAACCCATATAAAATAAATATAAAGGATTCCCATTTGTCTTGCCTTCTAAAAATTCACTATTTAAATTCCTAGATAGTTAAATAAATAGATATATTTGTTCTTAAGACTATTCTATGTGTAGACTAATGTTTTATCATAAGAATCACACACACACACACAACCTTTTCATCTTTTGGGATTTTAGCAAGCATGCTGACAAAGTCTAAGAAAAACATAAAACCTTTGGCTTTTCACAGTTACATATTACTGTGTGTAATTCAAAGCTATTTATGCTATTGGCCTGTGTGCTAGAGCTTTGCCTTTGGATTCACAGAGCAAAGGTCAGGAAGGAATTGGCATAAATGGATTTCACTTCTGTGTCTGTATGAATAAAGCAAGTGAATTCACATGATAAGCATCTTCATAGAATCTCAAGATGTCTGTTTATTTCTAAATGAACAAGCCAATAAATATATTTTTCTTTTTTAAAAAATAAAAATAAATAGAATAACATGGTTTATATTTTCTCTGACTCTTTACCACCTATGATAGTTACTACAGCTAAATGCTTACAATTTCGAACATACCCACCTCAATGAAATGTTTAATATATGCAGTAGTCATCACTCAGGCACAGTGTTTCATTATGTTCACTGAGTATTTGCTTCAAAAAGGGTACAAGGTTAGGCCAGCAAATGTATTTATATTCTATGTGTACACAAAAATCAGCTGACATCTAATGTGGCTATTTTAATGCTAGAGGGATTGTACTACATTATTTCTTGGCATATCCAAAATATTCTCTCCAGCCAACTGGATTCTATCAGGAGGTTTTTTTGTGTAGAGAAAACAAAATCAGGATTAGATAGTGCATCTGAGACATTAACTAGGTTGGCATACAGTTGCCAAATCCAGTAAATTGCCTGTAAATCTCATTGATTTCAGTTTAAGAATCAAATACTCTAGCTGAATGTTTCTAGAACTTTTAAGAGGAAACAAAAAGAATGTCCCTAAATTGTCAGAAATTGAGACCAGAGTAAAGTTTTATAGTATATTTGGGAAGTAGGGAGAAAACCACAGGGAACTAAGTGCTACTCAGAATTGACCTTTTTGCAATTAATAGAGCTAACTTAGCCATGTTTATGAATTTTAGTGGGTCTACTCTGAATACCATTCATTTTTTTTCAGAGGGGTTAGGCAGCTCAGGTGATTAAGCAGCTCAATCTTCCACCATTCCAGACTACTCTGTTAAAAAAAAAGAGGACACAATTATCCACAAAAAACAACTGAAATAAATTGGTAGTGTTCTAGAGAGTTCCAGTGCACTTCAACACTGCCTGTTCAGGAGAACTTCCTAGTTTCCATATGGAAGATGAACAGTTTACATTTTATTTCCCACATATACCCAAGAAATTCAGATAATAGAAGGTAACTCTTCTAACATCCCTCCCCCCAGTTTGGAGACTTCCTAACTGAGGGCTATACCATCAAGGTCAAAAATGGGCCATAAATACGGTTTCCCTCTTATTCCAGTGCCTGGCTGTATCAAACATGCCGTCAAACCTAAAATGAGATATCTTCTAAAACATCTGTCACAGGAAAACAAATAAATGATAGTCAGATGATGATGTGTGATTGGTTGACTCTGCATTACAGAGGGACTGCTAGTCTAAAGGTTTTTATTAAATATGAAAGCTTAAGATTTATGTTATAGGTGATAAGGCCAAGAATGCTGTAAAAGTGAAAAAAATATGGCAACAGTATGCAGTACATCACTGGCAAGATAATTATTTATATAAAAAGTTGGCATTCTTAGACTTCCAATACATAGCGGATGAAATTCATATATTCAAAGGAGACATAATAATAACCTGTCGCCTGGTGGTGATGGATATGTTTTTAATCCAAATGGCCACAATCTTCAGTCTACCTGTCACAAAGGGACAGGAAAAATTGGAATTTTCCTTTCATAATTCTTAAAGTTGAAAGAGAAAAACCTAGAAGCATGATAAGTGGCTCATTCCAGTGGACAGATGGACAGGCAATACTATAAAATGAGCACCACAGGGCCACTGCTAATGCTGTTTTCCCTCGTTACACTCTCAAACCCTATGACAGGAATAGCATCCCTTGCAATGAGCATCCCTGTTTTGTTAAAACAAAATCCCCAAATAGACACTATTAAACAAAATGCATTTAAAGTATCTGAATACTGAAGTGAAAATCAGCCTACAGATATAAGCAGGGAACTACTTCAGGTATTACTAGGAATGTTTGCCTATGATGGTCTCCTTTGAGGCTCCCATTTCTAACATCTATGTTACCAGAATGGCCTGTAGTTACGTAGTTAATTTAAACAAATTCACTCAATCAGTCTGCACTAAAAATAAAATAAATGTATCATTCAAATCCAATTGGGGGGGGGGAAGGTAGGAGTAATTTCATACAGGCTCTTTCATCTGCTTTCCCTCCACTGAAGCTAAAGTTCACGCCACAGTTTCCTGGCTGCTTTGGGGTGATAAAGGTTTAATAAGTTGAGATACCTATGGCTCATTTGCCTGCACCTGCAGTTCTTTCACTCATTCCTTTGCATGAGCTGCAGTTAAACCAAGAAACCTCAAATTAACCAGTTTCCAATGTCACCTGAACCAGGAAACTATGGTTAGCAGCTTTGGAATAGGTTAGGATACAAAATCATGGTTTGATGTTTCCCCAATTTAGCAAATATATGATCATCTGTAATGGGCTTATCATTTAAATGATTTTCTCTCTAAAATTCAGATTAACTTGGCAAGAATTGTGGGCAGACTCTTTAAGAAACAAAACATTCCTTTCTCCAATTTGTATTATTGCAATTTCATTATATGTTCAGCAAATTTACAGTAGCAACCCTGATGAATTAATCATTTCTAATATGTCGGATCATATAAATAAAATATCAGCTCATGTAGAAAAATCAGTTGATCTACCCTTTTTTCAGGAAACTTGCTTGAAACAGATAAAGTGGTATTTTTCTGAAGTGTCACCATTGCATTCTCCATTGCTCTTCTGAAGATGCCATTTTTCAAGCATTCCGAAAGCATGTGGAGTATTTTAGTTACTGCACTGGCTGTATGTGTATTTGGAAAAGTCTACTGGAGGATCATGCCTCACGGAGACCCTAACATCTCTACATGCTAGTAGGAACTTTAAGTTTCAATTTCTCAACCTGAACTTTGTAGTTTTCAAAATCCAAATAGAGAGACTAATCAGAAGTAAAATTGTCATTGCTTATGGATATCTGTGGACGCGGGTGGCGCTGTGGGCTAAAGCCTCAGCGCCTAGGGCTTGCCGATCGAGAGGTCGGCGGTTCGAATCCCCGCGGCGGGGTGCGCTCCCGCTGCTCGGTCCCAGCGCCTGCCCACCTAGCAGTTCGAAAGCACCCCCGGGGGCAAGTAGATAAATAGGTACCGCTTACCAGCGGGAAGGTAAACGGCGTTCCGTGTGCGGCTCTGGCTCGCCAGAGCAGCGTTGTCACGCTGGCCACGTGACCCGGAAGTGTCTCCGGACAGCGCTGGCCCCCGGCCAATAGATGTGAGATGGGCGCACAAACCCCAGAGTCTGTCAAGACTGGCCCGTTCGGGCAGGGGTACCTTTACCTTTACCTATGGATATCTGTAGTTTCTCAAGTTCCCAGGATTCACCTTGTAATAGCACATTTTAACTGGACTCAAATATGGACAAAGTACATTTCCCTCATACAGCTCACTAATTTTTGAAAAGGGAATTAGGCAATTACAAAAAGTAAGAGACTGGCAGCAATAGAGATGCAATATGTAAGAGGAAAATGCAGGTCCTATGCAAGGCTTCCCAAACCAATTTTTAATATGACTCATTTGTCCTGCTGAAGCTCAGGAACAAGTGTGTCATTTGAGGTAATACAATCATTGGGTCTCCCTTAAAAATTAACTTCGCCCATATCCCACTCTCTCCACATGAATTTTCATTCAAAGACAGCTAACACTAAGCAGCAAAGGCAAGAACAGAAAGCCAAGTGGTATCTTTATTAAACCAACCTGTCCTTCCTTTCCCAGTTTTAGTTATTTGCATATTGTGGTACGGGGGGGGGGGAGGGCGGACGGCCATAATATGCAACACAATATGTTGCTGAACTCCCATCAGGCAGCCAGCATGACTAATGGTCAGAGAGGATGGGAAGCTGTAGTTCAACAACTGTAGGACTTCAGGCTCCTTGTCTCTGTTTGTAGACACACATATAAATTAGTTTCTTGGTGAAATTGCCATATTCTTGAATTAACTGAAATCTGAGCTAGAGTAATGTGCTTCAAAGAAACTCTATTGCAGAAAGCTTTCTTTCCAAAAGGAGTATTTGACAACAATAGATACAACTCACACATCTTAGGACATACTACTCTATAGAAAGTCAACCGTAACAATCTTCTTACCAAAATATGTTGAGGCATCTGCCAAATTGAAATCCAGACTAGACATCTGGACAGCTTTCTTTACTTATCCTCCTTTCTCTCTCCAAATACTAACAAATTGGGGTGGGTGGGGAAAACGCTTGCCATTTGTAACCTGCTGTGGAATGGAGATAATGGAGCACTCGGCATAATGTTATTAAGTAGTGACATGGATGCTATTTACCCATATAATTAATAAATAATGCCATAAATAGTCACATTAATGTGATCAGACATCAAAATTAAAAGCTAGCTTTTAATACAAGTCCAACTGGCTGCATTAGCTTATAAATTGTTTCTAGATGGAAGCCTGAGTAAAAACGTCATTCACAGTTCTAGCATACACGCAGCTGGTAATAATCTTATTGGTTAGAATGCGTAGAATGAATAGTGATTAATTTCTGAGGGAAAAATTACAATCCTGTTTCAGAAGGCCCTATAATTCCTGCTTAGTTCACAACTTTTTAACAATAAGTATGCTTGAGTGAATTTGGCTTGATTTCATCCCACTTGTTTCTTCCATCCATATCTCTGGCATCAGGACACTGAGAAGCTTGGGTTTGTAAGTTCATTGGGGCAGGGACCTTTCTTAAAATTCTTGTGCAATAAAGCACCTGGTACACTAATGGTGCTGGACAAATCATGCAAGCTGGGAATAAGGGATAATTTTGGCACACACATGGAGGGTACTTGAAACTGCCTGTACATGACTGCTCCTCTACACCAGTGTTTCCCAACCTTTTTTGGGCAAAGGCACACTTGTTTCATGAAAAAAATCTCGAGGCACACCACCATTACAGCCCCGTGACGTCAGCGCGCAGCGTCACGCCGGGAGGGACATGAATTGCTAGCAAATTACATAATCACCTCCTTGAGGGCTGGCTCATCTTCTCCGAAGGCAGAACCCCATTAATTAACAGCACAGACTCACACCATAGCCAAGACGAGGGGGGAAAACCTCAGTCATGCACAGTCATGCACATGTGGGGGCTAAATGAGGACGAAGACCGGGCAGAGAGCAGGGTTCAAATCACCCCACCTGGCCAGGACAATCCCTGGGTGCTCCCTTGGGCCACTCGCCTGACCCACCTCGCAGGGCTGTTGTTGCGAGGATAACACGGGGAGAACCATGCGTGCCCCCGGGAGCTCCTTGGAGGAGAAAGCGGGCGATGAATGCAATGCACGAAATATATGAGAGGCGACCAGGTTTTGCAGGTGAGGGGCCCCCGCCAGCCTCCGCTTCCAACACCCGGCGCAACGACGCCGAAGTTTCCCCCCGGGCTCGGCTCGGGGAGCAGCGCTGCTCCCCCCCCGGCTCCCCTTTGCCCTCCCGGCTCTCTCTGCCGCCCACTGGGGACCCCTCTCACCTGCCAAGTCCGGAGCGCTGGTGGAAGTTGCATGCATGCATGCAGGGCGCCGCGTTGCCATTGCATTGCACTGCACTCCATGCAACGCCTGCACGCATGCATTGCCTTGCACGCCCGTCAAGGGGTCTCCCCGCGGTCCGATGCGTCCCCTCCGGCGCGGATGCAGCATTGCAAAAATTAAAAAACCCCGACGCAGCCCTACCTGGGGGGCAGCCTCCACCTCCGCCGCTCCGCCTCCGCGGGGATCCCCGGGCTCCATCCTGCCGCCCGATCTCCGCGGGGGCGCAGGCAGGCTGTACGGAAGAGCCCCTGCCCGCCCGGCCGCCGCCGCCGCGCTCATTCCATGGCCGGGAGAAGAGCGCTTGAAACAAAACGCCCGGGCCGCCAGGCCACGCTGGGAAACGTAGTTTGCGCACCCCGCGCGGGCGCGGAGCCCAAGGGCGAGGGGACTACGGATCCCGGCAGCCCCCGCGCCGGGGACGGAGGGGGAGAGGCCGGGTGCAGGGATGGAGGGACGGGTGGGCGAGCGAGTGAGTAAGTGGCAGCTGCCAAGCCTTGGCCGAGAGCCAGGAAGGGCCTCCCCGGAGGAGGAGGAGGAGGGAGGCGCAGAGAGGGAGGGAGGGAGGGAACCCCAGGGGTCATCTAGTGACGGCGCTCCAATCGAAAATTTGACTTTTTTTAAAAAAAAATCTTTCGAATTTTTTAATTTTTCCCGCGGCACACCAGGCAACATCTCGCGGCACACTAGTGTGCCGCGGAACAGTGGTTGGGAAACACTGCTCTACACAGCAAGCCTTTGTGTGCGCACTGGCACAGCATGAAGATTGGCCCCGCCACACGGTTTGTCTCCATGCCACCTAAAGGGGCTTCCAGAAATGTCTGGCAGTCACATGAAAGCAAACTATACAGTGGGGACAAACATGAATGGTGACTGAGCTAGCTCATAGAAAACACCTCCCTGAGCTGAACTGCTATCATATGGAAACAGTATCAAATAGTCTCTGTGAGGCAGTTATATAGTGAGAATTAGTTAAATATAATTTATTTCAAAAGAGCTTGCTTCCTGTTAAGTGTCTTGCAGTCTCAGAACCTCTGTTGCAAAGTGTCTAAAACAGCATTGTTAAACTGATTTACATTTTTGGCCCCTTCATTTGAAATGCATTTAACTTCTAAACTTCAGACGCCTTTGGGATGAAGCAAGGGTTTGCCCTACCATGTCAAGCACAGTTCTGCACCACATACTGAATTTGAAAGGTACTGCTAGGCAGCTCTACAGTGACACCAATGCCAATCCCTGGTGATGACACTCAAGACACAGGTGTCCTCGTTAGCACATAGGAGCCACATAATTGAGCCTTAAGAAGCTCAAAATAATTGTATAGAATAGTAAAAGCCTCGGAATTTAACAAATTGCTAAAAGGCTTTAAAGGTCAAGTTAAAGGGACCCCTGACCATTAGGTCCAGTCATGGCCGACTCTGGGGTTGTGGCGCTCATCTCGCTTTATTGGCCGAGGGACCCGGCGTACAGCTTCCGGGTCATGTGGCCAGCATGACTAAGCCGCTTCTGGCGAACCGGAGCTGCACACGGAAACGCCATTTACCTTCCCACCAGAGTGGTACCTATTTATCTACTTGCACTTTGACGTGCTTTCGAACTGCTAGGTGGGCAGGATCTGGGACCGAGCAACAGGAGCTCACACCATCACTGTACATCAATTCAGTGCAGTGTAGGGGGAAAAAACATGTGTGGCTTTTGTGATATAAACCCAATGGCAGGTATTCATATGTTTTACTGATAAAACTGGTTTAAAAGGTGCCCAGCACAGAATGTAAACAATATAGAATCTTAATTTGGAATAATGCAAGTGGATTATTGGTTTATTCCACATGCCAATAGAATGATCTAGTACCATAAATATTCTACAGCAAGTATATGATGCCGTTCTAATAGTGGTTATTGGCTTTTAAAAGACATTAAAATAGTTTTGCATGAGAATTGAATTGAATAGGTTTGACAGGGACTAACCTTAAAGAATCCAATCCACTCAAATCCCCTTGAAGGCTGCAGCCGAATTTCATGCAAATATTAGAGAAGCAGTTAGGCACCTCAGATAGCAAGATGCTGAGTCCCTTTCTTTCCTAGATTCAAAACTAGGCAAAACAATGATACCTACTGCTAGACCTTTTTAAAGATACATCTTATGAAAGTTCTGATTTCATGCTAAAAGTAAAATAAAATTAGACTAGGCTGGAGACTGCTGAGGAATTGAAAATACTTCCATCTCACAGAAATTTGACACCTGGGCTCTCTTCATTTTCTGTGTCATAAAAATTGCATTACGTATAGTCAAAGTTTGTATGTATTAAAAAATTGAAGAGTTGTGTTTTAAAAAGCATTCCAGATAAAACTAACATGCCAAATATACACAATTGATATTTATAAGGGGTGTTTTTAAGGGGGAGGGCAAAAAGCATTCGTAATAAAGGTGACCTTAAGTCATCCAAGATTTCTTTCTGAATTCTAAAAGCAGACAAAAATATATTGACTTTACCTATTTTGCTAAATAGTGTGCTTCACTTTCCCCTTGTCTGCGTAAGTAGTCTCTATTACATATATGTACATACATCCAAACCATATCCAGATGGAAGGTATGTTTTACCATTAAAAATCAATTTTGTACCTGGATTTATTTATTTTAATGTAAAGCACTTGTAAATCTATTAATAGAAAACTGTCTAAAAATGGGAAGGGCAGAAATAAAACATTTTAAACTACCATGGACAAGCAGAAAAAATATACTCCTTTCCAAATGAATGTTACAATATACGTAGTCATGATTGTCTGAAAGCAGCACATGTTGTACAAAGCTCCCAAGACGTTCTAGCACTTATAAACTCTTGGTTAACAAAGGGCGCCAAAAGCTCTTAAAAAGGGAAATATTTTATTTCTGCTAAATTAATGCTTCTAAGCATTAGATTTCATCAGCTCCACTTAGGCTAAAAGTCCCAAAAGGTTCTCCTCCCGAAAACAGGCTATATTTTATGGGCAAACCAGGCTATCTAAATCTAGATAAAACTCATTGGCTTTGTAATCATCTATACATCTAAATCTATATGCAAATCAAATGCTCTCATGCATTAACGCATTCCAAAGCACCGAGTGAGAGAGGCTCACAGCCTCTCCTACGCCATCCATAGCCCTCAACTCCCCACCTTCTATTTCCCTTTCTTTATTTACACTAGAGGTACCTAAATAATTCACACTGCCTCCTTTTCAGGCTGAACATTCTTCTGTTGAAGCTTGCAATGAGCAATTGCAGGAACCAGATGGACACATGAATGCAGCAGGTGGGACAGATGGCAGACCGCCCTGTCTGACGCTGGCTGCCTCGGCTTGCACTGCTTTTTCCTTCCAGGTACATTATCATCAGTGTAGCAGAAAGTGCTATGCAAGAAAGGGGGAAGGGGAGGAGGAAGAGAATCTTTGTACAAAACTATAGGAATGAGTTAAATAAATAGCCAGCTGCTCACTTGCATTTTCTAACCAAATGCAGTTTCTTTAAAAAATAATAATAATAATAATCATGGGATGTATCAATCTTCTCAAAGAAGCCCTCGTCCACCCTATATATATATATTTTACTGGCACATGGCTTAGAAACAGGTGTGATATAGGAGGTGATAAATAAGCCATTCCTAGAGCACGAATATTCACTGAAATATATGATGCACAAACAAAGCTGCTTCTTACTGTGGTTTCCAACTCCATTTTACCATTCGCAAACCATTATGCATTTGGTGATGTCAGCTGATTTCTTAAAGAACTGTTCTGAGTTTCTGCCTGAAGCCATATTCCTTGTTACATGCAACCCCTAAATCCCCACTAAAGACAAGGACAGTTTTAGGTGTACTGAATTTAGCCTAACTTCCAGCTTTGAGATACATACTATGGAAATCTTATTACAGTACAAATTTGGAATCTTAAAATTACTGGAACCAATGGATACAGCAATTCAGTACATACAAAGTATTTTCTTCATATAATGGGAAATGAACAATACGGGCATTTTTTGGGGCACAGGTGACAGAAAATTCAAACTAATTTTATATTCGTTTTCCTTCTACTTTTCTTTCTTGCACATTCCTACACTTCAATGGTACAATCTATTTGTCCAGTCCCCAGGAGTTTATACACTTTGTGTCCTCTGAAGTGCACCATTCTTACACCAATGCAGACACTAGTTACCTTGTGTCATTAACGACACTTTCTGTATAGCAGGTTTTTAAAGTTTGGTCACTATCCCATAATTATGATGCAGTAACTTATCTCATAGGGACGCGGGTGGCGTCGTGGGTTAAACCACAGAGCCTAGGACTTGCTGATCAGAATGTCGGCGGTTCAAATCTCCGTGACGGGGTGAGCTCCCGTTTCTCAGTCCCTGCTCCTGCCAACCTAGCAGTTCGAAAACACGTCAAAGTGCAAGTAAATAGGTACTGCTCTGGCGGGAAGGTAAACGGTGTTTCCATGTGCTGCTCTGGTTCACGAGAAGTGGCTTAGTCATGCTGGCCACATGACCCGGAAGCTGTACACCGGCTCCCTCGGCCAATAAAGCTAGATGAGCGCCGCAACCCCAGAGTTGGTCACAACTGGACCTAATGGTCAGGGGTCCCTTTACCCTTTACCTTTATCTCATGCTCTAAGCTCACTAAATAAATACTAATTCTAGTTGGTCAGAACAGCAGAATAAGTGTTTGCTATAATTTGTAAGAAATATTGCAAGGCTGTGCAACTTACAGATTTAAAGAACCATTTTGGAGTGCATAAAACAGGAATTTGACAGGGTTTGTCTATATTAATAATTATCTAAATTGATAATGATCTGATCTAAATTGACAACAGCACTTGGAGAAAATGTGTACTCAAATGTTTTGCAAAAAAGAAGGAGAAAGCTGTGAGGATGGGAAGAGAAGGAAAAATCACTGAAATCCTATTTAACACTCTTGATATATTTCTGACCTGGCACACAGAAAGTTCTATTTAAGATCTCGCGAGACAGTCTGCTCTCCTAGGATTTCCAGACCGATTTTGAGGCCAGAGAGGTTAAGAAGTTTGGATAAGCTTCAGATAAGCATGCAAACTTTTATACCCTTAGGAGCACTGGTCAAGGCCCTGAAGCTTTAAGGCCCTGTTCACTTTTAATGTCAAGGCAAAAAAAGAAAGAAAGAGTTCAAGAATGATTTCATCAGCTATAACCAGTGATGATATCAGGTACCAATTACCTTTAAAATAAAACATAGGAAAGTAAAATATTTATTTGGTTAACCCAAGTTACCAATGCAATATACAGACTTTCAAGTTACACACAACTCTTCCTAAAATAAGATGTTCAGTGTGCACATTTGTATGTGCCTGCACATACACTTTTAGAGAATTGATATGGGGTCAATTTCTGTCAACAATTTTCTCCAACCCAATATGGTAATATAGGATATTTTTACAGACTATGGGATTATACTTGTTGCCCTGAGCTACTTCAGAAGGAAGGGCAGGATGTTATAAAAATAGTAACACAAATATATATTAGGGGATATCTACTTGTGATAGCAGGAGATCCTATGGTTAGAAAATCCAAATAGCAGTCATAGTGGTTGATATTCAGACTAAGTACCTGGGAATCAGAAGGGTGTGCATAAACCCATGTCATAGTCTCCAAGGTGGTACCTCGGTTTACGAACTTAATCCATTCCAGAAGTCCGTTCTTAAACGAAAACCATTCTTAAACCAAGGCGCGCTTTGCCTAATGAGGTCTCCCGCCACCAGTGCCCTTCCACCATTTGGATTCCGTTCTTAGACTGAGGTAAAGTTCTCAAACCAAGACACTATTTCCGGTTTTGCGGAGTTTGTAAACCAAATGGTTCTTAAATCGTACTCTTCTTAAACCGAGGTATGTCGCTCAGGGGAGAAAACTTACAGATACTATTTATATACTGTATCCAAATAAGTTCCAGGTTGCTTGCATATATACAGTACTCACTGGGATGTTTTAGGCTGTCTTTCCATATGGTAACTTCTTTCCCATGCTCCCCACCAAAGGGACATTAATGAAAATAAATGAACTTTACAGTACAACATCCAATATTCAGTGCAAAGGACTGTGGCTACAAACAAACTATATACTCTATTTATTATCATCTAAGTAGTACTATTACCTAACCACATTACAGCTTAATAATCAAATAAAACCTATGCAAACATGTATTTTATTTGGTGGGGAGGGGGGATATCTTTTAAAGTAAGTGGGTCTTGGTTCCATATTTTAACCCCAGTCCAGAAATGCAGATGTGCTCATGGCACCCAAAATGGAGGAGTAAGTCGATTTATATGTGCTATCACCTCCTTCCTCCAATTTGAATAGAGAAACAATTTGAGGCACGGGAAGACTTTCAGTGCATTAACCAGTAAAGAGCACGGGTTTAGGTGAGGCAATGTGATTAAAAGCAACCATTTTTAGCAGAATGCTTTAGCTTACAGAAAATATTATTGCCATTACTATTTCACAAGCATTTAAGATATGTGTTTGTATAATATACCTTCTGAATAATTTCAAGCCTTCATGGGGCTCGAAATATAAGAATAAGAATATATAAGAATATATATAAGAATATATAAGAATAAGAAGTTGTCCTCTTCTCCCAAATTCTAGTTATTTAAGGGATTTATATCATTCCCTTCAACAACATTCCCAGTGGGGCTTTCAAAATTTCCGTTGTGCCTGTGTGGTGTTCACTTTTTCAAGGGAATAGGGACACAATCATGCACACATTTATACAGGTCACTGTGCTTCTGGGATATCACTTTGTGACAGAAGAACGGTATCAATGAACCTTTGGTTTAAGTGTTCTATGAAATGTATAAGTTTTTTCTCCAAAATCATAAATGCACTTCAGAAATGTGACTACTTTAACATAGCATATGCTCTGATAAATTGTACTTGATTTTTAATCTAATTCTGCCACATGTGTACTGCGCAATCCTATACATGCTTACTCAAAAGTATAAATCCACTGAATTCAATGTGATTTACTGGCAAGTGGATTCAGGATTGAAGACTTAACAGCACCTTTATATCAGAAATTATTATCGCTTCAAATAAATCTGTTTAACCATAATTATGTTCAGAAGCATGCCCATTCATGTTTGTGCATGCATGCACACAGGGGGAAACAGGACAACATAGTATCTGAAAAATAATTATTATGCCCCAATGCCATTTTCAAAAAGGCAGCAGAAAATGTTTCTGCTTGGTGGGAAAAGAGCTGTACTTTTAAATTAGCTATATTGAATCTAGATACCATAATTCACCAAAGTGCACAGCTGCTACAATTGGGGTCAGAATTTCAAAGACGCTGAAACGCAGCATCCCCTACTTTTCTCAATGGGAGCTGCAGGGTGCACAGCAATTTTGAAAACCTAGCCGCTTTGTTACCAAGCACCTACACAAGATAGCTGGGCACTTTCCAAAATCTCTCAATATACTCAGGTGCTCAAATGAATACTGTGCCATGTGTGTGTGTGGTTTCTCTGAGGTTGTCAAGAAAAGTGAGCCAGCTTAGACATTCATGTGCTGAGAGGAAATTACATAGTCTATTTATTAATACTCTCTCACCTTAAATACACATTTTACTAAGAGACTAAATTGCTCAGGTTGGATAAGATAGCAATTTATTACTGGGGAGCAATGAAGCCAACCCAGAAATTGTCACATTGATATTCTAGATAACAACAAGGGCAAAAATGTAGACCCCCTTATTCATCTGCAATGCAACCGAGGGTAAGGGAAGAGTGGAAGCTGGTAACCCTTAGCACAACTATACAACTACTAAGATCCACTTTTATTCAATTCCCATACCAAGTCCTGTCTTTTTGTTTAAGATAATACTTCTAAAGCTGTGTCCTGATGCATAAAATATAGACACTAAAATAACTAAACAAAATCAGCACCAGATTTCTTTTTCAAAGCCTATTTATAACATTAGGATATTAAAACTATCAAAGTCATACATAAGAGACTGCATTCCTATCTATCTCCATTTCCTACGTTACGTGTCCAGTCTGAAGACTGTAGTTTTGCTACTTTTAAGTTTTCGTTTTAGTTTATACTGGTGCTGGAAGTAAAGAATGTAGCTTCTATACCCTTCACATTCCATTTCAGGTCCCTGGTTCTTTTGAGTCCCATGGCTCAAGCTGTCTTGCCCCTAACAATACCATTTCTGCTCTCCCACCCTACCCTCAAACTTCGGCAAGACGGGAGTGACACCAGAGTTCCTTTGAACGCAAGAACATACAGTGGTACTTCGGGTTACATACGCTTCAGGTTACATACGCTTCAGGTTACAGACTCCGCTAACCCAGAAATAGTAACCCTATTCTTAACCTAGTTCTTAACCTATCAGGTTAAGAACTTTGCTTCAGGATGAGAACAGAAATTGTACGCCGGCGGCGCGGCAGCAGCAAGAGACCCCATTAGCTAAAGTGGTGCTTCAGGTTAAGAACAGTTTCAGGTTAAGTACGAACCTACGGAACGAATTAAATACTTAACCTGAGGTACCACTGTACTTATAAATTCATGAACTTTCTTCCAGACAAGAAAGAAAGAAATTTTATTATTTTTGAAAATAATAGAGGAATAACAAAAATGCATTGTTACTTATTTTTGAAGTGCTGAAAGAATATCCTTGGGTGCACATAAAACAAAATGCCAAATAAATCTAGACTATTCCAGGGAAAACATACATAAAGGTAGAGGAGCAGAATATGAGAAGCAGCTGAACAGGACCATTGACATCGCCCACTGGACAGTGTTTAGTAAATAGAGTGTGCATGGTGACCGTGTGTTTCTATTTGACTGTCCTTGTAAAAGCAAGGCAGGGCTTTCTGTTTTTAGTGCACACTTTGGTTCAGTGTTAATCCTGTTTTATGTTGTTCACACCTGCTACCGACTAGTAGCCTGCCACAAGTTTATGGCTTGTGCTGCTTTAAGTGAATCTCGGCTAACCCCACCTAGACCATCAACAAAAGTTGCCCTACTGAACCCAAAACAAAAGCTGATCTGAGTTTTAAAAGCTTTCTAAAATCACCATGATTCACATTCAGGTACTTTTCCTATAGTGTGTAGGGACTTGCACAATTTTTTCAGCAAAACGAAATAACTTTTAAAACTTTTTTAAAAAATATATATTTGCTACTATTATATACTATTATACATTTGGCATACATTCCATTCTGCCTAAGGAAAAATACGTATCTTCTCCCATGTTGTAAAGGCCACATACATACTGACCTGCGACAAGAAGAACATTACTACCAGATGTAAACTTAGTAAATTTTGTAAGGACATTTGCATACAACTCAACCGGATGAGTTCTGATTTTGCTTGCGGTGGTTTGAATAAAGAATGAAGAATGGCACTGAAAGTGCAAACCCCATATAAATATGCAGTGTTATAAATATGCAAACCCCACATAAAAATTGGAATCGTTTCCAGTGCCAATTAGAACACTGACATTTAAAGTGTAAGAAGGAGAGAGTGTGATATGTGTGCCCACACGCGCAATCAAGAGACCATTCTTCTCAGCTAGCCCTATAAGTTTCTGGAACATGCAAACACAGACACAGAGAGAACTAAAAGTATTCTTACCTCCCATCTTCAGCATGATCCATTGAAAACAGATCTACAGGCCAAAATTTTATATAGCTTTATAAGCTTAAACACTTAATAGTGCAGGCCCATGGAAGTCTTATTTTTTTCAGTTGGTCCTCCCTAATAAATGTGCCTAAGGTTGCAAGCTAAATCAATACCACAGGAAAACATAATTTCCCTGTCAAGCATCAGCCCATTCCACTAAAAAGTGTAACATTACATCTCCTTTCCCCCGCTTTATATTAGCATTACATCTCTAAACAATATATTTTATATACTGGGTAGATACCAACTTTAGCATACCAGTTTGTTTCTCAGCACTCTCTCACTCTTTCTCATGACAGCCTTTATGCCTGTTATTTGTGCTCACTACAATGCAACACCTTGGTAGCTACTACAGATGTTCCACCTTGCCCATTTACTCTCTGCTAATGAGGCCCGGTCAAATTATCTGACCCTAATATCTGCCCAGCACATGTTAAGAGCACTGTCCTGAGACCGAAGAATAAGTGCACAGGAAGAGCCTATTGAGCCCTGCATCTATGCTTTGCCACAAATCATAGGAAGTTACAAAAGTCGCTTTTACTTGGTAATCTCCAGGGTTTCAGACTAGAATATTGCCAGTTCTATGCAAAACCTGGGAATTTCTGCATGCCCTACCACTAAGCTACAACCCTTTCCTAAAACTAGGTCCTTTACACGCAAATAATGTCCTTTACCGTTGAGCTACATTCCCTTCTCCAAGTTGTAGGACCACTGTCGCAGGAAAGTGAGACAAGCATCTAATTTTAGACCTTCGCTTTTGAGGACTGTTGCCTACATAGCCTGTTTCTGCAGCCATGGGGCTGCTTTCATCTCACTTACTTCCACATGGTCCTCTTTTCCTGAGGTAGATGAGCACTGACTTCACAGCAGTCACGCTCTCCATGGCACTGCAGAGTGAAGCTAGCCTACAACTGGAGACCAGATGACTCTATGTCATCATCCCTGATGTAATGTCTCTACTGTAGTCTGCACAGGGGGCAGAACAGTGTCTGCGCAGCCTCTTTCCAAGTCACACTGCAGCAACAGCAACAGAGAAGCCATAAGACAGCTCCTAGCCTTTCATCCCATGGTCTAATCTGTAGCCAACTGAATTCAGCCAGCCTTTTAAAGTGAAATCAGTGAATTTTCCATCAGCTCATACACAGCTGAGGGCGGGGGGGGGGGTCAAATAAAAGGTTTCCAGAAAGCACACTTGGATGTATCACACACCCAAAAATCTCTGCTGTTGTGATTGCTGCTAAAACACCAGACCTACAATTACAAAATGTACCATCTTTTGCAACTTTAAAAAAATAAATCACAGAGATTTGAAAAGAATAAGGCATTTTGAAAGCCCAAAAGTTACCATTTCGGAACAGTTTAATCATACTTCAATGACATGGGCAAGGCTGTACAACTACACGTTTATCCACGTCATTGGCAATAGTAACTTACCGATAATTTGGTATTTGAGGTTTGGAGTAATATTGTTGATTTCCAGGCAATGTTATTAGTGGCTGAAAGAAAACAGTGGTGTGCCCTGCTGCCTTCCAGCACTGCTTCCAAATATGCCTGCTTCAGGAGGAGATAAGACTACTTTATTTTGATTGCAGTGTTTTCCCCAGGCAGACAATTTTATTTCAGTTTGAATCTTTAAACCATTACATTTTCAGTGATGCATTTTTATATTTACAGTTGACATCTTCGCAGAAGAATGAAACCTCTGAGCAACAGCTCTTAAAGCATGAAGTTTGCCTCAAGTAAGTACTTAAATTATTTTACACACAAATGGAGCCAGTTGTCTTTAGCTAAAATTTGATAAACCTTAAACTGAAGACCTTTCCTCTAAATGAAGGTCTCAAATTGTGAAAATAAACTTGCCAATGAAATATATATTTGCCCATACAAAAAGCCTATTGAAACCAGAACGGTTGGGACCATTTATCAGCTTGTCAACATCTTGCTCTTAAAAGTCCCACTCTCAGTTAAAGGTACAGAACAAGGGTGTCTCGATTAATCGAATGCTATTGACACAAATGGGTGACAGTGATCTCAGTGAGGATAATGAATAAAAATCCCAAATCAATCAACTGTGGTTTATAGTACCATTTATCAACCTGAGTGCATCAAAGTTATCTGCACGTAGGAAGAGAAGCATAATAATGTTATAGTATTATATTAGAACAGCCTCAGAATAACATGCTTCCCTAAGGATCAACTAAAAGGATCAACTAAAGCAGCAGCTTGTAATGCTAAATATTATATATATTTTAATTAATTGTATATAAAATTAGTCAAACCTCAAACAATGTCTTACCAAGTATGTGTTGTTTTTGTCCACTTAAGTGATGGTGTTAGTATCACTATACGTATATTGACTATACGTATACTGAGACTTTAAGGTTGCAGTTACGCACTAATCTGGAAATAAGGCCCATTGAACTCAATAGGATTTACGGGTACATCAGACCTGACATGCACAGGATCACACTATGGTACAAAATTAATTTTTTTAGAACGCTGCCTATATACTTATCTTTGTTTCATTTCATTTCATTTTCTTATAAACTAAAAAAGAGTAGACTTTTGTTTTGCTTTAAAAACCGCCACAAAATAAATATACTGGGAAATATCACAATATTATATGACTTTTAGCTTTACATTACAGCGATGATTAAATTTCTAGTCTCACATTATTGAAAATAATGATGGCTATGTCAGAATATAATGTGCTCCCTGGTAAGATTAGGACACACATTTAATAGAATGGATAAAGATGCTGAAATTTTCTGAAGAACGCTTGAAACAGATGTAGTCCACTTATCAAAAGAGCTGTTGTTGTTGCCAAGGGCTTCTTTCTCAATATATTCACCTGCACTTTAGTCAAGGTATTAAGTCCTCCCCTTCATTACTGCATACTCACAAGCACCCTACTATTCAATTTAAATGGAAAAAAGGCATGACATGTCTAAAACATTTACTTTTGCTAATGTAAAAGTGTTGGCATTTTGCTCCATTCCTGATAAGCTGGTGCCAGTGGAAGTGATTATTCTTTTCTTATTCAAAGCATATCAGCAGCCGAAAGCACTCTCAATCTTATCAGGTGTATGAACAGCGCAGTTACTGAAAACAGTTTGTCCTGCTTCTCTCTCTTTCTGCCAGGCTATCAGATAAACCCAACCAACTAACTGTATTTACACACAATCAAACATAAGCTGTATCTTCGAAGAACTGTTGACTGATTTCAACATGCCACAGGTTTGCTGCTTGACACTGGTGACACAAAAATGCCAGCAGTGTGTATCCTCAAACTGCAATCATGAAAAAGGTCCCTCTATAAAAACATGCCAGAAACACACCAGACAAAAAGTGGGTGGCAGCAAGGCAACAAGAGGCCTTAGGAATTATCAACCTTGGTCTACTTCCCTCATTATAATGGCATCCCAGTATACTGGTATGATTTCATGGTGCGTGAGTCTTCTTTGACATTGAACACACATTTTCTCTATAGGCGTTGCTTTTTATCATGCTCTTGGCTTGCTAATTCCCTTTAATTCATTTTTATTGTTTATTAGTAAACACAGAAAGCAACCACTCGAACTATGGAGATAGCATATGCAATAGAAATGCTTAAATAAATATTAAATTTGATTACAAAGTGCGTAATCCTTGCTCCACAGAAGGCAAAAGCTGTGGAGTGTGATTGCCCCCTATTCCATGCTTCCCAACTTATTTTGCTAAATACCCTGGCAGAACAGAAAAACACAGGCACATACTACACCTGAGCCCATATTGTGCTTCTACCTCAACTCCAGAAGCAGAATGAGCATCCTTTAGATTTGTAGGAAAACAATGAGATGAATTAAACCAAGTGTGCTGTGCTGTGTAATTCAGCTGATTGTTGCTTCTCCATCTGTGAAGCCATGGTCCCCTTGATTGATGGGACAGGTGTCACTCATACTGATGTAAACTGGTGCCAGTGGATGCTCAGCTCTTGCTAATATGACCCTAGTACTCCTGTAGAAAACCATTTTCTAATACAGTGATGATACTGTGCCTAGTTGTCTTCCTTCAGATATGAGAAGTCCCATCTTCCACCTCTACTATTTCTGGGAAAATATAACGTAAAAGAAACAGACTTTCATGCTGTTTCAGAACATATGATCATCCCCTCTAGGCAGATGACTGCTGTAAGAATAAGCCACTTGTGGAACCATTATTCGTTATTGGAATATTTAAACTGCTAACCTGGAAAATATATTTTTGCTGTGTAAATACTGTATAGTGTTCGTTATCAGTCAATACATTTATTTGCATGTTGATATTCGCCACCTTTCCAAATCTACCATTATATATTTCCCAGTTTTGGACGCTCCACCTCCTTATTATGTTCCCCCCTCCCTGTCTTAACTTTAAACAAACAAAGCAAATTATTTATTTGTTGGTTCACTAACCTACATGGACCAGGCTTGCCAAAATGAATTCCTCTGGTGTATATTTCAGCCATAATACCCTTTTCATCTGACATCACCTGGGAATATTTAAGGAAAAAAGAAGAGCCTTTAACTTAAGATTCAAACTAAAACCTGCAGTAAACCCCAAGTAATTACAATACGTAAAAAAAAAATGTCTTGCAAACAAATAAAAAAGGCAACTGCACATCCATATATAAAGGTCAGCCCTTGCTTTCTAACAACTTAAGACATAAATTGAATGTTATTTCAAACAGCAGTCTGAATGCAATGAACAACCATGTTCCATCGCGTACGATATTAATATTTTATTCGCTATTGATGGTAGGGTATAGAAATGCAAAGAAAAACAAAACACCGCAGAAAATAGTGGACATTTTCTCCAATACTATTGTTGTTGACAAACTATAAGGAAAGAGGAACAGAAACCCAGGGTGTACGGGCAGATAGCGTTGAAAAAGCCATCTCATTCTCCCCCCGCCACACATTATGTTCTTATCTACTTGCATCTTTATAAGGGAAGGAATTTAACTATTGCTCTTGGGCAAGCCCACTTCACTTTATGTGTCTTTTATCCATTATATTTGTTACTGACTGTACATCTGTATGCTTTTAAGGAGATAAAAGTTTGAACTGAGGTCGTCTTGTTTCTGGCTGGCGCTCCACACATTTTTTTGCTATGTGGGTTTGAAAACAAGCATCCACAGATTGGCAACATGTTCTCATTCTAACTAGCCACAGCCATCAACGTCTGATCACACCTATTAAAATCGCTTTGTAGCCCATGCAACATCTTGCGACAGCTTGACCAGTTGTTTAAGGAAAGGGTGTGTGATGGAGCAAAGCTAAATCGACACATCTGTGATACTTCGGATGCCCCTCAGCATGGCTAATATTAATTTGTTTTCTTTGGCTAGGTAAGTGCTGCCAAAACACATTACATATGGTATGTAGTTCCAATCAAAATGATGAAAAGGAGATGTGCACTTTTGTCTCACTCAAAACATGAAAAGACACAGAGGAATAAGTGAGACAGCAGCGTGCAAACTAATAAGGCTGAGAAAAAGGTCTATGTGGATTTTTGTTTTACCATTGTTTCCTATCATAATTCACAAGGCTAGTTGCGCTTATTTTAATGGAGGGTACCCAAAGATTCCACTGCTCGAGTAGAAAACACTTTCTCTCATTGGGCTGGGGAAGGTGGTTATCTCCCCCCCCCCCCCTTGTGTCCCCCTGCCCTGCAAAAACTGGTTCCAGAGGGAACTCTCCTAAGTAGATTTTGGGAAGAAAGGAGGCCTGTAGATGATGGGAGCAAATCAGCAGCTTCCCAATACATGAGCACAGCAAGATCGTTTGATCTAAACCTACAAATTTGACTTCCAGGAATTGATACTTTAAAAATACTTAAGTTGTATTTTAAGCTTTAGTTTCAGTACTATATGAATTCTATTATTTAGATGATTAACAAATTTCAGATTTACAGTTACTGAAGAAAATACCTTTTTCCAGTTATAAAGGAGAGAAAAAATAAGATTGTCGGCTTTTGTACATTGCTACTGTATTTTAAAATATGTGTAAAATATACACAGTTCTTTAAAACAATGATATATGTATTAGTTCATTTGTGGGAAGGTGGGAGAGAAAGAAAACTTTTAAAAAAGCAACACCTGCTTTCATTAAAGACTGCCATAACAGATGTATATTTTAGCATGACAGCTATCTGCTCCCCCTTTAGAGGCATAATTTTTAATACAGCCTTTAGAGTAAAAATGGAAAATTCAACTCAACATTATGAGCAGCAAGAACTTATGACACAGATATGCAAAAAAGGAGAAAGTTCTTTTTTAAAAAAGCACCTTTTATGAAGCAATACTTGGTGATGGGATAAAGCAAGTGTTTTCAAAGGGGGGGAATTCTAGGCAAAAGTTTTCTTTCATAAAATTTAAAAAGCATTTTATTTATATAGAGGAGCCTGTTTTAACTACTAGCTTGCTCTGACTGGAGAGAATAAATTTTTCACAATTGGAAAGGAAGGAATACAGCATAATTGCATTGAGTTCTATATACTACATGATCAAATAAGGCTATGTTGCCATCTTAAGTCTTATTATTCACCAGTATGTCCCGCTGAAATAAATGGAGCTTAATAATATGCATATTTTTAAAGGATTGCAGCTTCTTAGGAGGATTTAGTCTTCAGGCATGTATCATTATGCAAGAATGACACAAGTTACTTTGGAGAGCAAAACAATTACATTTTTAGAATCCGTTGTATCTGATTATTATAAAATTTGGAGCAATTAGAGCAAACTCCTATAAAGGATTTTTTTTTAATGTTCTAAGAGCATCCGAACTCAGCAGAAAACATTTAGAATACAAGCGTAAATAAAATTAAAAGGTGCATGCAACATATAGAAGTTTATATTAAAATAGTTTAATTTTCTATTTTAATATAAAACTGACAATATGTCAGAAGAGTTATGCATTCAGTTCTGCCTTGGGAATGCAAACATAAAAATCCTATCTGTTACAACTGATGAACGCAGAAGTTCAGAGAACTGTATTATGGTATCTTCTGTTGCACAGAAATATGAAGGAGAAAATAACAGCAGCTGACTGTATATCCAAAGGAACGCATCAGCCAACAAAAAGTCTAGGCATTCCAATATCTAACATTGTTATTTAGTGAGTTTCTTTCTTTAAGATAACAAATTTCAAAAGCTGTTTGCTTATGTATACTGTATACAACATGCAAATATAATTACAATGTACATACTCTAAGATGTAGACATTTAAAGGTGGCGCCTATGTGCCTATTCAGCCATTATCAGCTGTGATAAAAACATGATTTTTTTTATATCAGTGTAAATAAACACTGATATGCCTTAGCCAAGTGTAACTGGATATGGAAAGAAAGAAAGAAAGAAAGAAAGAAAGAAAGAAAGAAAGAAAGAAAGAAAATGAGAGAGTGAATCCTCCCCAAAAATGTGGAGAATATGTAAAATGCGGATCTCAGACTGCAGGAGACTGCTGGTTGTCATTCCAGCACTATCAAACATATACACATGAGTATGATTGGAGACAGAGAAGCTAAATATTTCACTGTCAGAGCATGTCGAGAAGTGCAATTCATTTCTCTCTCATGTGCTTTAGGACAATGACAATTTAATACAAGGCCACTGGATGTAAAAGAGATAAAAACCAAACCAGCCCAGCATAATCACAGATTTCCTCCTGAGAGTTTGCTAGGGCTAGAGAGGCACTAGGTAGATATCAATGTTTATTGTTTCTGTCCCCAATGAATGTGTTATGAAGCAGAGACCAAGGCATACGTAATATAAAGAGTTGCTTTAAACTTCTAGAGAGATGCTCTCCCATATTTCTTATTTACCCCATATTTATCCCATATTTCTTACATTCAGCATTTTTACTGACTGATAATAGGATAACAAGAATATTCATAAAGGGCCATTGCTTTGAAGAGTGTCAATAAATATTGGTGTTCATTTCTATACACTTTTGCAGCGATACCAAAGCCAAAGGTCACTGTGCATCAGAAATGTTCAATACCAGGAAGTTTGCCAGACTATTTAACCACACTGCTAATAAAAAAGAAAGAAAATAGAATATAGCATCATGTTATTAACCTAAGATTGCATAAAATACTAGCCTCTGCCTTAAAATGGGAAGGGGTTTCAGGAATTGTCTAAAAATAATCACATACAAGTTACCTTCTGTGTTTGATGTATAGTGCCATGCATTCTGAAATTAATTGCAAAAGTAGGGCTTGGCTAATGAGGCGGTCCTTATCTTTCCTCAGCAGTCCAAGCGGAAGTATTCCCCCCCCCCCTCTGCAGGCTTAATATGTTTTTCCTTTCTTTAAATTCCCAAAGTGATACCCAAGGTAACTTCAAATCAGATAAAACCCACAGAAGTCATCTCCTGAACCATCATCCTTCGCCAAAAAACAACAACATAGGTTTGTTTCTGTTGTTATCAGGAGAAGAAAAGAATAATGTGATGAGATCCATCCCTCTTCACACTTCTTAAGTGTATTTAAGACAACTAATCAAGAGTATTAGTTATGCCCCGTAATATAAATTATTTCCAAAGTATATCTACAAAAAAAGTCTTAAGGTAAGAATTGCTTTAAAATGGGACAGCAAACCTTTGGGGAGAAAGTGGGGGGGGGGGAGAATAACAGTGGGGGGGGAATGATCATCCATTCAAGAGAATTAATGGATATTCACAAGGGCTTTGCTAATAACACAGGTTAATTACTGCTGCAACACACCAGGCTCAGTAAATAAAAGAGTAGAACCATAAACACATTAAAAGGAGCAACCACTACTAAAAAAAAAGGGGGGGTCAGGCCCAGCAAATAAAAAGCTGTCAGACAGCCATTTCAGCACCAGCTCTTTGCACTCTATGACAGCTGTAAAAACTTGCAGAAAAGGCATATGAACAACAGAAATCCAAACTTGGAAAATATAGTAAGGGAGTGTATGACAAGGCCCATTTGGGTAGACGTGTAAGAACCGAATAGGAAAAGCCATACACTCATTCTCATTTAATCAGTAGGCATGCTTACACCTTGTTGTATTTGAATTTAGGGGACAGTGTTCTTTAGGTTTCTTCCCCATACATACCGCCCTATTATATTAATACACATATAGTGTTCTTACCCGCAGATGATGTGTTCTTATTTATATAGGACATTTATCACATCCATGATATAGGCAGCCCTCACCTCAAGAAGTCTACCCTTGCAGTCATAATAAGGAGCATTAACTTTCTTCTTATTAATTATCAGCTACCCCTCCCCCACAGCAAATATTGCATAGATTTTCCAGATCAAATTTTACTGGAAATAAGACCTATGCAATAAAAGGAGGGAGGAAGTAACACACATTTAAATAAGTGATATTGACAAAGAAGAAAATGAGGACTCCAGCAAAGTAGCTCTCAAATTTATGCTGTTTTTGACAGTGAAATCTGTAAACAATCTTTCAAAGCCCTCAAGTATCTTTGGTCTCCCAATTCCGACATCAGTGTTCACTATTAAAATTTTAGCCATCCATCCTAAGTTTCAGTTCTTGGCATATCACATTTACTACAAAACAAGTTGGTTTCTAAAATAATGTACACTGTGACATTCACTTTAGCTGTGCCTCATTTCAGTCCTGTTGTATTTTAATGGGAGAAGTGTGGAAGAGGTCGAGGGTTCAAATTCATGAAACGGACAGAGCTACAGAGGTAAACGTACAGAGCTCAGAGAAGATATCTGGTCACAAATCTATTTGCCTCTCTATGCCTGGCATTCAGAGATCATGTTTAAATTTACTAAGCTAGTTCCTCCCCCTCCCCTTTTTTGGAGTGTTTCAATTGCCTTTCCTTCTTCCAACAGCTGTGACAACTGTTAAAACAGTCAGTAAAATTAAGTCCGCTCTTTAATCCTTTAGTCAATGTTACATTTTAATCAGAGGTTTGAGATTTTGCATTATGAGCACACCGTTTCATTTAGAACAATTAAAGTGACAAACACACGCGTAAATCAGCAACTATATTTGTTGCATCTGTTCCATTATTAACTGCTATTTGAAATTATTAGTATTACTGGTTTTGCTGAAAAAGCAATAGCAAGGTTTGCAGCTGGCTTTAAGTTTTTGCATTCTTTAACATGCGCTAGCCAGATATCAAAGCATACCTAATGTCAGTGAGGCAGATGTCTATGTGCTCCCCAAATGCTCTGTCAGTTTTTAGCCTGGCTTCCCTCCCCACCACCACAACACACACTCAATAAAGTGCAAGCTCTAGAAGTAGTCCACTACTTTTATTTAATCTCTGAGCTGCCTTTGTAGTTTGGTGTGCATTATATGCCACAAAACAAAAATACAATTACTGGCAATATTAATAGCAAGTAAGGCGGTGTGGTTTATTAATTGAGACATACAGACAGATGTGTTGCAGTGCATTAGAGTTCTGCCTGCCCACAAAACCACAGATCCACCTAGCCTTGCATCTGGAAGACTTTTAACAGAGGCGGGGGGGGGGGGAGAGAAGAGTGCTAATTGTGGTGGGGAGAGAGAATAGTTTGAATCTTCCACCAGAGCCAAAAAGACACGTGCCCCGATTTCATTTAAATGCATCTACTTTAAGCGGCTTATCAAAACTAATCATTCAAATTAGCTCTAAGAAGGTAAATTCAAGAAAGCTCCTTAAAAAAAGAACATCGTCCTAACTTTAGAATCTATCCTCCTCCTACTTCCCCCACCAAAGAAAACCACCTATCTCAACTTGGAACAGTGACAACTGCACTTATGCACAGATTAAGACATTTTAGACCACACTGTACATCAACTTACTGAGTACTGATCTATAAACCGTATCTCAGTGAGCATGCTACTACTGTTTATTTACCTTCTTCTGCAGGTGAATGAGGAATCCTGCCTCTTACCACCCGCACATACACTATACCAGTTTCCAATTGGCAAGCTCTTTTATTGTCTATATTATTTCTGAACGTCCAAAGCACTTTAAGAAACCCACACAACTCTGACTTAATTGCAACTCACCAAAATAATATGCAGACACTATGGACAGCTAGTGGGCATGTACCCACAACACACTGTCACTTCCTAGTACAGCCACACTATGCATTCTGTCCAGGGCTGAGTCAACTGACAGCTTCCACAGTGCGTAGTTATTTAGCCCGGAATTAAGTTTACAAGCTCTCCAAGTTCTAGGCTGTCAAATTTGCATTTGGAATCTCCCCACTCTTTGCTCTGCTCTCCGATAAGAGCTGAGAAAACATGCATTAAACTATGTGCCTTTAAGAGGCATGTTAAATGTACTGAATACACAAAGCATCTACAGTACTTTATTGTGTGTGATAAATAAATTAATAGTACCAATTGCGGAACTGATTAATATTTTTTTTATAAAAACATTCAACCCCTATATTCCAATTGAAACAAAATACTGGCTCAGGAAGTGCCACATGCACACACCCTTCCCTTGCTCTCTAATAGACCGATTTGTCACTAAATGACTGGAACGTTACGTTCTACTTAATTACAGAGCACTATCCTTAAAGTGGGATTAAACAGTTGGGCTGGTTCCCCCTCCTAACTATGCATAGCTATAAACACCAGAAAGATCAAAATATCTAACTGAAAAGGTCCTAAATATTTAAATCCTGTTCTCAGAATACGTCCTTCTTAAACTCTGTTGGGGAGGGGGGAAAGTGGGGGGGGAATAAATGTGTCTTTCTGAAATGTCTATTTAGACAATTCACTCTGCATTTGTGCCAAGTGCCTATTCTTAGTACCTGAATAAGAAGTGACTGTCACTCACACAGCTGTTTTGGGAGGGGGGAGTGCTTCCCTCACCCCCCCCTTCTGTGACAGTCGCACCGCTTGCGTTGCGACTCAAAAGGTAACGTTGGAGAGAGAGAGAACAATTCTCCCACTTACTGAATTAGCAGATAAAGCCGGGCACAAAAGACGCAAGACACAAGCAGCCCCAATCATGCACATAGAACCCGGAAAGCATTACCTGAAACAACGCTAGCATTCAGCGCTCTAATACTATTGCTATTATTATTCTCTCCCCACGCCCCGGGTTGTGGGGGAGAATAAAAGTGGGAAGAGGGTTATTATTATTATTTTTTAATAACATAAAAAAGAGGAAAGGAAGGGGGAAATAAGAAGAAAGGTACCTACTCTTCTTCGTAGTGCAAGGAAAAAGATTCAGGAAGGCAAAGTTCTACCGAATCCATGTGCGCTCGGCAACCATTATTTGTGCACCCCAGCTATAAATCAAAGTTTCCTTGACACAGCACAGTGCAATTAACACAAATGTTCTCCTGGTGACAAGCCTATAGGCACAGCCAGTTGGGACCAAAAGCTCTCACACTCTCCTAATCAAGGACTTAAAGCCCCGATTGGAGCTTATAAATATGAAGTAGAGCTTTACATATGCAGTCCCACTGGCCCAGACAGAGAGCGGATTGGTAGGGCGTCAGCCAATCAGCGCCGGCGAGAGCAGAGGCTGCACAGATTGAGCGGAGCTCGGCAGGTAGAGACGGGCGGAGGGACCGGGGAAAGGGCGGGCGGGGGGAGGCAGAGGGAGAAGAAATAATAATAACCGACAAGTGAGAACGCGCAGATATAAACGATGCAACGTTTTCAAAAGGGCTTCCAAAGCGCGGCTGTGTCTTAACTCTAGCTTTAACTCCTTAGGGTGACCAAACGCTTTCTGCTTCTTAAAAGACAGTTTGGCAGGAAGGAGTTGCAAGCCTCAGTTCCTTTGGGGAAGATTTCATCAGAAGGTATTAAGTTTCGCGCTGCTGTTCTCTTTTCTTTTTTTCCCATTGCATTGTTGGGTGTCCGTGTTTTCTGTTTTGTTTTGCGATCTCGCGTCGTGACCGATTAGCAGCGCTTCTCGCTGCCCCATCCTATGCATGCTTACTCGGAAGGCAGCCGCTCCGGAGCTGCACAGGGTTTGTTTGCTTCCCTAGCTCCACGTCAGCGTGTATAGGATTGCAGCCTCACAGCGCGCTTCCTTTGCAGGAAGAAAGCTCCCAGGTAACTTCGTGGGACTGACTTCTGAGTAAACATGGATTGGCTACATGAATGCATACTCTGAAATGAGTTTCAGTTGACTCGCTGGGGTTTACTGCCGAGTAAACATGTTGAGGGATTTGTATGTCATCTGAAATCCTAAGCATGTTTACTTATGAATAAACATGGATGGAATTGAACTGTTAATTTCTCCCCCTTCATATGATTCACCTAAATTCTATTCTACATTTCTAAACTCTGAGTTAAGGGGTCTATATGCTAGCATTCTGCATTGTTGACTTTTGTAAACAAGTAAGATTAGCAGTGTTTGTATTTTCACCACTGTGAAAAAGTGACAAGGTTCAACTGAAGAGAATTGAATGCATAACTTGCACAGAAACTAGACCATGCAGTTGTGGAGAATACTGTATAAGTTTTGCCATCTCCGTGAAATAATAAGAGGTATTTTATTGATCAATATCTTTTATAAGTATTAACTGTCTTTACTTGAATTTAAGTCTTATTGATTTCAAGGAAACTTACTTTCAAATAATGCAGATTAGGCTCTTCAGCAGAGCTAAGGCTCCATGCCTATATGCAGTAACTTGGTCATATGTCTCATTGAAGTCAGCAGATTCAGTTCTGGAAAAAAACATGCACTATATCCAGCTGTGCCAGCTAAAATGTAATGGTCTGATAACTATTTGTGCCTCAGCTACCTATGTACAAACTTGCACAAAAACTTCAAGAATATTTTCAATGTGGAAGCAAATGTATTGCATTATTCGCATGTGTACTGACAAAATTATCCAACCCCCAATTCACTACCCTTAGCTATAGCACATCAAAGCTGCTGACCAGACAAACCCATTTAATGCAAATAAATGGACACAAAATTCCAGATACTGTTAATCAAAATACCGCCAAAATTAAACGAGAGCACAAGTTTGTCCTAATAGTCTTCGTCAATTTATGTGGCATAAATGTCATATTAATTATCTGTTTTCAGAGCAAGAATTGATTCCATCTACCTGCTTAATAAAATAATTCCAATATATCGTGATGAAACAATTGTTACAATAATAGAAAATACTTTTTAAAATACAAATTCAGCTGTATTGCTTGACCCTTTTTTTTGACTGAAGCACTCTGTGATGCAAATGGCATAATCTTTTAGATCAAAACAAATCAGTGCACACCCTCAGAATGCATTAATGCCTTTCACAAATGAGAGTACAACAGCTGTCTCCAAATCTATTTGACGGCTTTTGCCAAAGTAAGATGACAGAAGAAGACATATATGTAAGTGCAATGGAAATATTTGCATCTCTTTGTTTTGCTGAGCAACTTAACAGTATATAATATATTTATCCCATGTAGAGTTGAAAATCTGCTTTCCGATACATATGGGGACACACACACACACACACACACACACACTTAGGAATCAAGAATCCACACAGCATAATTGGAGGTCTCACCACTACAGAAAAGCAGATAGTAAAAACATAATTAACAGTAACATTATGCTGCCTATGTTGCTAAATGTAGACTCTAATTAAGATGTAAATTTTGGATCTGAGCAGTGAATTAAAAATACTCTGGGATGCATCCTACCCAATCACTTCACAGATTTCACTAAATAAGCAAAAAATAATAGGTGCAATTTGAGTGCAACACACCTTCCTAAAATATTTTAGTAGAATAAATGACTTGTTTGTAGCAGATTTCTTTTGATTCTGTATAATTTATATGTAATCAATATCGAAACACATTCCTATGCACATGGCTATCCACTCTTTTAATTCAGATAAAATTTCAATCGCTGTTCTGGCACAAGAGTTTGAAAGTCTTGTTGAATGTGCAGCTTTGTTCAAGCGTCATATAGATCTTAGTCTGCAAAGCTCTGTTCATAAGCAAAAATTATTTGCTGGAATATGGCATCATGTTCATTAAATCATGATTAGGGAATAAAAAAATACTTCATATTTTATTTGGGCTACTGTTTTCTTTTGTGCTGTACTTTTCCATCTGCTAAGCTTTTCATGTCCACATAGTTTCCGCTATCCTTTTTCATGCCCATGTCATCTTGCGCTTCCCCTCCGCATCACCAAATTAACTATTGCTATCTTTCCACCAGACACCTTGCAAGCATCTGTCTTTGCTGATGGTGCTGCTGCTTAGAAGACTACAGCCGTAGCATTATAATTTATGCATTCATGAAAGGCAGTTGGCCTTCTCCCCTGGGATTCAAAATGTCACCTCAACTAGACCTGGGCCTGGAATTTCAACTGCATTCTTGAACTTGGGCACACCAGTTTACAGTTCAGTTATTCTAATAAAATGAAGAAATAAATTAGGCAACTTACCAGATACTATAGCACACTCTAAAAACGCTTGTTTTATTAAAGATGCTTTCTAATTGCACGTGAAAATATAATCACAGCAAATGCTTATTACATAATGTCTAAATCACAGAAAATCAAAATCAGGAGTGTGCTCCTCTCTCTCTCTCTCTCTCTCTCTGCTTTACACATATATGCACATGCTAAATCAAATGCTCTAGTGTAAAAATCTTACCTCAAGGAATCCACAAAAGCAATAGTAATGGAATCAAGGCTAGGAGGGTGAGAGAAGCTGTCATGAGTATCTGCACCAGTCAATGAGCACTGCTGAGCACTGTCTACATCTTCACATCCCCTCTGTGTGTATAATTATTCCCATGAAGAGTACTGTACATCTTTAAGCGCCTTCACACTTAAGTGCTACAGACATCTCATTGCATCCAAATTGCCCGACTCCTAAACCACAGCTACCTCAAGGCTACTGAAGTAAAGACTCAGTGGCACTTTGCAGAAGCAGCATAGTTAATTGTGCCAAGCACATATTTACTCAAAATGAACACTGGAGAGAAAAAATATGGGGAGGAAATCTGTGTCTGCCATGCATATTACCATTATTGCTTTGAATCCTAAGTTATATAAGGACATTATATACCCCCATACTGTACTTCCATATACACTGTTTCCACACCAACAAATTTCATCATTCTTTCAATTAAATTTGAATTAAAGGTGGTTAAATGTTCATCCTGGATGTCTGAAATTGATCTTGAACCAATCAGAGTAACAGGTTTGCTATATCTAGCTTTCTGAATAGATTGAAAATAGATATATTTAGCTTTTCAAATTAGATAGAAAAATGTCAGGAAATGCTAAATTTTAAATAATGGTTCTGTGTAACAGGCCCTTTGCGGGCTATACTCCTGTCTTGGAAGTTTTTGCACCATAGTTTCTTCATTTTACAAACACCAATCCTGCATTCACTTATTCGAAGCAAATGTTGCTGATTTCAGCTAAAAGTAATTAGCACTGAAGTGTTAAAAACTGTTTTGCAATTTGTCTTTCCGACTCTTCCTCAGGAAGTACAGTATAGCACATCCCTGGATACAATATAATCCCTGCCCTCTCTCTCTCTCTCTCTCTCTCTCTCTCTCAGAGTGTGTGTGTGTGTGAGAGAGAGAGAGAGACAGACAGACAGACAGACAGACAGACAACAAAAAACAGACATACATACACATAGACACACAGCAAGTGACAAGCTTACTCTCTGGATTTCTTTGCATGCTTATATACACTTGAGCAAATGGTAGTAGATTACTACTTTAAAACCGTCAGGCACTTTCACTTATATTTAGCAGAAGTAATGATCACCCTGCCTGGATTTTAGACAAGCTGTATTAAAATATGCTTTCAAATGCAAGCACAAACATGTGTGCATGTGTGTGGACGTGTGCACACTGCATCCCTTTTCCTTATATAAACTCAGGCGGGTGGAGCACAAAGTTCTTCAGTAAGAAGTCATAATAATTATATATCAATATAACATATGCAGTCTAACCGACTGACCACAACCACAATTCTTCAGGGCTAGCCCCTGTTTGTTTATGTTAGTACATAGATAGGTACTAATAGTTACTCCCCCCCCCCCAACTTAAAATCTCTATTGAAATGCTCAGGGGGCAGGCAGTACATTGAAAAAATACAGTATAGTTAAAAAATGCATTACCTATATCTCCCCTCAGTAGTCCATCAAACTCTTTTTCTAGCACGTTTCCTTAGAGAACCACACAGTGTTACTGTCTCAAGCAGCCAAGGAGAAGATGACTGAGGGAATTCAGTCACTCTGTTTAATTAATACAGGATTATTTCACTTTCATTTTGTGAAGCTAATAATATGACTGGTGGAATGTCAGTAAAAATTAAATCGTAAACTAGTGCAGTGCCATGGGGAAACCTTACTTTAGTTATGAAGTATTCCCAGTAGAAATCTTGAAAAATCGTATACATATTTACACTGGTAAAATACCACATGCTGTTTCATGGAATGCTGAAAGAATTCAAGAATCTGTGTGGCATGTATCAGAGAGCAAGAGTTAACGTTTTCAGATTATACATTAATAAGCAGGTTGAAGCTATGTTGTTTCCTGAATGTTAAAGCACCACATGCTAAATGGAGAAGTACGCTCAAGGTCAGTGTTGCATTTTGGACAATCTCAGCCGCTATGATATTATGATAATCACACTTAAAATATTCGTATAGAAAGAGCAAATTAGGCTTTTCACTAGAAAGATGATTATGATAAACAACAATTCTGAAGGGGACAAATTCATATTGCTTTCCTTCCCCAACAATAAATTGCTGCTCCTTATTAGGAGTGTGGTGCTTCTTGTAGAAATAAGTCACCACACTATTCTGTTTGAGTTACCTTTTTATTCTTCAAAGACACTGCGTTCGAAGAGAAAACAATAGCTCACTTCTTCCCCTATACCTAAGCTAATATTTAAAAGCTACCAGTCCACAAATCGAAAAAGGTTTCTCGGAAAACAAGCAGGCATCAACACCCATCCTGAAATAAGATTAGGATTGTAACTCTGACCAATTGTGGGACAAGATCAGATAGATCTCCCTCCCTCAACTCCTCTCTCCACAGCTTCCTACCTAAATGGAAGCTCCAGGCACTAAAAATAGAAAAGAAGATGGAGTGCAAATATTTCCCCAGTGAAAACACCAATAATCTTTACCGTGAGCTGACACGAATTGCTTGTTACACTGCCCTAGGATATCATGGCCTGAAGCGACAGCACACACACGCACGCACACAAACACACTCAAAGACACTAACCATCTCCAAAGCCACAGTAATGTGTGTTAGTATATGTGCATTTTGCAGCGGCCTTATGAAATCTGACTTCTAGCTGCTACACCTGCCATACAAAGCCCATCATTTGTAGCCTGCCAGGGTTTGTTTTCCCTCTGAATACCTTTGCCCATCTTTCTCTCCTTTCTCTCCCCCTCTATTCACTTTTCTCTGGCATTTATATTATTAATGTTATTGCTATTATTACTGTCCAAGCATAAGCTGATCCACGGGGGAGCCTGTGTAATTTAACCCCTGAAGCGCTAAATTTCTTCACATGTGCCAAAGACACAGGTTTGTTGTTGCCTCTAGCAATATCCCAGGAAGACGAGTGATGGCGGTGTCATATCATCACATAGTGACTTAATCTATTGCGACACCCAGGGAATGGGCAACTGAAAAGATTTACGGAACATGTTTTTAACTGCATACAAACGTGCTATTCCCATTTCCCAATAAGCCAGAGTCACTGGGATCAAACCGGAACAAATTTCACCCACCTTCCACTCCTGGTTCCAAATATTAAGCCCTGTGTCATCCAATCATCCTATTTCATGAGTTGAAATCCCAATGTAAAATATAACTCTGATAAACAGCATTTGTAACCTCTTATTTCTTCTTTTGTTCTTTTCACGTCTCCTGATTAACAAGCAGTCAGAGCGTGTTGAATTGCTGAATAGTGCAGCCTTAGCATGATCGGCCACTCGCTAGAGAAAAGAATCTTACTTCAGTATCCTTTAAAAATGGTCTGACTGGCATCAGAGACATGTTTCAAAAACAACTCGTTAATGAGCAACACCTAAAAGTAGGAAGGGCATGATATTCACATTTTAATATTTAGATGCAATAAATATTGACAAAAAGAAAAATCACCTGTACTGTGTAAAGGCAAAATGATATATATTCATTCTCCCACCATGACATGTTAAATATGAGGATCTTTATTTTGCTTTCTGTAAAATTCCATTTCAAGCTAACATGTTAAGATATAATACAAGTTAGGCATTATTATATCTATGTTTAGATGGAGTTCAATGGGATATTTTTTTGTCAACCTGGAACACCAATGATCCATTGTTGTGGCAGGGTCAGCAACTCAGACACTGACTACTGCATTAATATTTTACAGCGAGTAGATCTCAGGATCATGTGTGCTTACCACCGTTAGTGACGTGAATGATACACATACAAGTGACATGTATTATTTGGCCCATTTCCATATCTTGGCCTAAAACTACCATAAGTATGTGTAATTTGCCCAATATCTATTATCCTTCCACCTCTGAAGGGGGAGGAATAACAATGGAAACCAGAATTATTAACATTGCAGAATTGCAGTGAATTGTAATGGATAACATGAGCTCATTCTCCAGACCCACCACATGCCAAGGATTATTATGGTTATTTTATGTATTTATTATAAAAAAGTATTTTAAAAAGGTACTCTATCTTTCCATCGTATACTCAAGACTGCTTGAACTGATGACTTTATATCAAAACCAGCCCGATGATTCTGGCCCTAGAACCATTTTTTATTTATGAAGAGTATGCAATGAGCAAGGTTTCCCCTACAAATAATTTGGTGTTGCAAGAATGTGAAAAGAGCTTTGCTCAATCAGGCCAAGGATCCATCCAATCTACAGCAGTAGCCAGCCAAATTATCATCATCATCATTATTCTTATTATTATTATTCCATCCAAATGCCGGAGGTCTCACTCTAGGAAGCCAACAAGCAGGGCACTGTATGTTCCCAAAGTTCAGAAATACAGTGGTATCTCGGTTTAAGAACAGTCCGGTTTATAAACTCCGCAAAACTGGAAATAGTATCCCCGTTTGAGAACTTTACCTAGGTCTAAGAATAGAATCTGAATGGTGGAAGGGCACCGGCGGCAGGAGGCCTCATTAGGGAAAGCGCACCTCGGTTTAAGAACGGTTTTGGTTTAAGAACGGATTTCCGGAATGGATTAAGTTCATAAACCAAGGTACCGCTGTATACTGCCTTGAAATGACTATCACGTCTAATATGGGGACATAGTAGCACAAAACCCTAAACTATGGTTTAGAACTACAGTGGTACCTCAGGTTACATACGCTTCAGGTTACAGACTCCGCTAACCCAGAAATAGTGCTTCAGGTTAAGAACAGAAATCGTGCTCCGGCGGCGCGACGGCAGCAGGAGGCCCCATTAGCTAAGTGGTGCTTCAGGTTAAGAACAGTTTCAGGTTAAGAATGGACCTCCAGAACAAATTAAGTACTTAACCTGAGGTACCACTGTATGTGAAAGAGCCTCAATGAGCCCTATCAAATTATCAGGTTTCTCTGTGCTCCTGTCCTCCTAGTGCATGGCCAGGAGGAAGACTTTTGCCTAGTTTTGATTCACTTTTAAAGAAACTTTGCTTTGAACCAGCAATCCTAGTTTAAAGCAAACCCTGATCAGTTTTGCAATAAGCCAAATTCAAACCATGAATTATGAAGCAAACTTATTAAATTGGACCCAGTTTGTTTTAAACTGGGATGCCTGGATAGAACATAGCTCTAAACTGGAATTCTGTGAAAGTGAAACTAAACAGGGCGGAACTTTTCCTCCCCGCAATGTGGGAGGAGCATGCTAGCCCAACACTTTGTTCAGGCTCACTCACATAGCACTAAACGTTTGTTTAGCATTATTGTCTAAACTGGACAAAACTTTTCGAATTCTTTTAAAAGAGCATCAAAGCAGAAGTGTTGGAGAAAGCATGATTCCTTGCTGTTTTAGGCTTATGCTGGAATCTGTTTTGCTATTTGCTTTTATTATTGGTTTAGTTTTACAGTTGTGCTGATTACTGATTGATACTTTTAATGGGTTTGTGGTTTTAATATTATTTTATTTATCAACAGAATTTTGTTATAAGATGATTAAGTGCAACTAATTAATGAATAAAACATCTAAAGGAAGAAGTACCAGCTATTTGAGGTCAGTGCTACATTTACTGTTCTGGGTTGTGTCAACCTATACTAATCCTATCAGCCCCTGATCTGCTACTTAGATTACTGGCCATGAGCATGAAGATTGACATTTTTTTAAATCGAGTCACCTAACCCTTATGAAGCCATGAACGTAGGAATTAATAGTCCAATCCTAAGCATACGTACTCAGAAGTCTTATTTAATTCAGGGGGGCTTACTTCCCTGTAAATGGGTTAGGATTGCAGCCTAAGCCATGGCAGGATTTGAGTGTAATAGCATACCTGCCTACTCAGATACAAGTTCTATTTACTTCAGTGAGTATTACACCCAGGTAAATATTTATAGGATTTCTACCTAATTGTATCCCTACCCCCAACAGAATTATGACCATATAGATTTCAAGCAGAAAACATTATCCATGCAATTTATACAGGAACTATACCACCTGATGATAACAAGAACTTTTAAAGGAAAATAATATATTTTAACTCAGGATTTTTCAGCTGTATTGAACACAAATGGCGCTATTGTTACAATCCACATAGCTGTGCTTAGTGCATAGATTATGGCTTAGTGAGAATGCAGAGCATGTGGACTCTTGTCAAGAGATCACAGCTGTTGTGCTGCTGTGCAGCACTGAGCTAAGCCATGCATTGACTTAGCATGCCATCCAAACTCAGGATCATGATTTCCATCCAGCTGTAACCAAGGTTCTTTTCTAGACTTGTAGCTCATAGTTCATCTGGGAGAGCTAAACCACAAGCCCAGGTTCAGACAACATAGTAAGCAAGCTGCAGTGCAGCTGCAAAATGAAATGGCAGTTGTGAAGCAGCCACCTCCTCCCTGGTAGCTTGCACATTTGCACTAACCCAGGCAATATAATGTACTCTTAAATGTGATCTTTTTGCAGCTAGACATTTCCATTATTGTTCATTTCTATTGATCAGTCAGTTGAAGGTAAAGGGACCCCTGACCATTAGGTCCAGACGTGGCCAACTGTGGGGTTGCGGCGCTCATCTCACTTTATTGGCCGAGGGAGCCGGTGTACAGCTTCCAGGTCATGTGGCCAGCATGACTAAGCCGCTTCTGGCAAACCAGAGCCGCGCACGGAAACGCCGTTTATCTTCCCGCCGGAGTGTTACCTATTTATCTACTTGCACTTTGACGTGCTTTCGAACTGCTAGGTTGGCAGGAGCAGGGACTAAGCAATGGGAGCTCACCCTGTCGTGGGAATTCGAACCTCTGACCTTCTGATCGGCAAGTCCTAGGCTCTGTGGTTTAACCCACAGTGCCACCCGCGTCCCGATCAGTCAGTTAGGCCTATACAATTATTCAGCACCGGTCAACAGAGTTAACTCTGTAATATATAAATACTAATACTCCCTTTCTTACCAGACTAAGTCATACGCCTGCTAATTTGAAAAAAGTCTCCAGTTTTTCTCATTCTTAATATGAAGAAATGGCTTCTGGAAAACAATTGTTTCTTTTTTCCTTCTGACAGGGGAGCTGCTAGTGGAAACAGTTTTACGTAGCTAATAGAAAATATGCAAAAAGCTACTAAATTTCTGTGCTACTAATAAAAACAATTCAATGTAACATAAAAATAGCCCAATGAACACCTGAAAGCAAGGAATGATCAAGATGCACATCATCTTGTAAAACTAGAAAATTATTATGCAACTGTTAATACCAAAATGTTGATCCCTTGCTACACAGTTGATGCCGCATCCCCAAATAGAGACTCTGTATCCCTTGCTAGTCTGAATGTAACCTGATGTAGCTACATGTCAAAGATACTATTGTCTTGTCTTAACCTCTCTCTTAATACTCTCCTCACCTGCAGTACTTATCTTTGACTTAATATCTCTGTAACTAATTGAAACTGGCTCCTCCTAAGCTTTGTCACCTTTCACCTATCAGATTGGGTTTGAATTCCCCTGCCCCAACCTTGAATACTCTTCATGTACGTAACTGGAGACCCACTATTAAATGTATGTCTTTAGTCTTCTGCCATAGTGGCTATAGAGATGGTGTTGATCTTTAGTACACATACAAAATACAGAATTAAATAATCATATAAGTTAGGAAAATATGTGTTTTTCCACTTGAAATGTATACAAATAATCTCCAGTACAACTTAATTGGGCAGAAAATTATCACTGGAGCCTTTAATAGAAAGCTCAATTCATTTCGCTGGGACGCAGGTGGCACTGTGGGTTAAAACCACAGAGCCTTGGGCTTGCCGATCAGAAGGTCGGCGGTTCCAATCCCCGCGATGGGGTGAGCTCCCGTTGCTCGGTCCCAGGTCCTGCCAACCTAGCAGTTCGAAAGCACGTCAAAGTGCAAGTAGAAAAATAGGTACCGCTCCAGCGGGAAGGTAAACGGCGTTTCCATGTGCTGCTCTGGTTTGCCAGAAGTGGCTTAGTCATGCTGGCCACATGACCTGGAAGCTGTACGCCGGCTCCCTTGGCCAATGAAGTGAGATGAGCGCCGCAACCCTAGAGTCATCTGCGACTGGACCTAATGGTCAGGGGTCCCTTTACCTTTACCAATTCATTTCAAATATGGCATCTCCAGAGAAAAGATTCTGAAGCAATATGGGGGGGGGGATGAGTGTGTGTGACCTGAGATGGAATGAGTTGTACTCACGTCCCGCTTGCAGAATTCCCACAGGCTTCTAGTTGGCCATTCTTGAGAACAGGATGCTGAAGTAGACAGGCCATTGGCCTGATCCAGCAGGCTCTTATGTTCTTAATGCACATTAAGTTTTATGTAAGCAACCAAGGAAAAATTCATGATACCCTTCAATTTTCAAGAAATATCAATTGAAGGGGGAAGCACTGCAATCTCTGTGACAAACCTTTCTGGTGAAATCTTGGACTCTTCCTGAAGCTACTCTCCTTACAGTGACACTCAGCACCTCAAAACATGTGATTCACTGGCAACAAAAGTAAAAACGTTGCTTTAATAGAAAGGGTGCTTTTTAACAAACCCTTTACCCACAAGTCCCATGTCAGAAATATGTGCAATCTAAACCAAAATTAAGGGCAATAAAATTAAGTAAGTAATACAGATTACGATTACAAATAGAAGTAGCTGCAGCAACAGAAATGCCCGCTATACCTCCTTCCCCAAATCCTGAGAAAAGAGATGTGCCTGCTGCGGAAACAACATCAATGTCATGGCGAGAGATACCTCAGAGAGTATGTCATTCCAAAGGTGAGGGACCACTACAAAGAAAGCCTGCCCATGGGCCCCCACCCCACAAATCTCATTAGATGTGAGAACCACCACCAGTGCTTCTCCTGCACATCTAATTTTAATGCTCTCCCTGTTAAACTTAAGGCTAAATAAAAGTTTATTCAGTACCAGACCCATGGTGTGAAATATTTCACCAGAACATCAGCTGTGATAACACTTCAGACTTCAGGGTCAGACTGCTTTTTAAAAATGCAAATATAATATGATGCCATCAGACAAGGCATTAACAAAAGGACAACAAAATATTTTGGTAACACTTGATTGTCCATTTCCTTTTGTACCATTCATATTTGTTTTTTGAAATCATTAAGTCTGTCCTCCGTAATACATTCGGCAGTAAAACAAGAATGATTTCTCTTTCAGTAACTATCTAAATAAATTCTCAAAGTCATATTGAATTAGTTCCTTGTATATCATGTTCCTTCGAAACAAGTGATTGAATTAAGAGTTTCTAGATGAAGTCAAGTACTTAAAGCAAATCATAATTTTTTTGTCTTCAGCCACTACGAAAACAGAGATTCAAGATGAAAAGACCGTCTTGCCTTTTTTCCTAGCTTACACGGCTCGGCTCGTTTATTTTCCCAGTAGACACACTTGCAAATCAGGCTACAGCTACACTTGGAAGTGCAGGGGTCTAGCTCCTGACCTCAGTTAGGTTAGTCCATCCCAGCTGAAGAGCTCCCCCTTAGATCACTGACTTGCTATTATTCTGTGGTTAATAGGCCTGACCTGTGCAATATATATAATAAAAACCTGGCTACAGTCCTATCTCTAGTTTGAATGCATACCAATTCTGTATCCGACACTTGCTATATAATGAAAGGCAAACAATGAAAGGGCCAAATCAGTTTTACCAAAAATATATTTGTCCAACAGTGTGGTGCAAAGATGCTCCCAATTTATACTGAGCTGTTTATGTTGCACTGGATGAGGGAGTTAAAAACAGCACCACATAAAAATCAAGGCATCTTGTGAGAGAGATACGTTTCCTTTCAGACAGCTTTTTCTTTAACCTGTGGCTAATTAAAAAATAAATAAATCCTGGCATCTATGGGAATTTTCTTACAACCAGGAAGCCTGTTAAAGAGAAAGTAGCAGCACAACTCTCCCCCCACTCCAGCATAGCACCCTTATGTCACATTTGCATTTCTATTCCGCTGAACTGCCTGACAATGAAGCAAATGGGTTTGCCTTATCTGTACAATTCTGGACAACAGAGATTTCTAAGCCATACAAAAGAACAGCCTTACCATTCAGCGGTTCAACACTTTCCACTGCAGTCCCCCAAGATCCTGTGGGGAATGCTGTCACATAAACACCTGTCCCTACCAAAAACAAAAACAAAAAAACCACCCTTAAACTGTCACATGTCATGGGCCGGAGGGGGGGGGGAACTAATTTAAAACAAAACAAAATATCTAGCATGATTTTCTGTAAAGGAAGCTAACCTCAAGAGGGGAGGAAGAGGAAAGAATTATTAAGACCCCACTATTAAAAGCTTAACCCCAGGTTAAATTATGTACTCTAGGAATGTCGGGGGTGGGGGCATACAGTTTATACAAATTTGCTGGTTCCCCACCCCCCACCCCTTTGTTTTAGCGCCATCAGAGTAGGGCTCCATCAGATTCAATCTACATGCAGAAAAAAAGAATTTAAACCTGCCAATTTGCTGTAGTTAAAAAAAAATCAAATAACACTTACAAGGCAGTCCTGATGACTTGTGCCTGTGAGAATATTTCAAACTAATTCCTTTAAAATTAACATCTTTCCACTGATAAGTTAAAAGCAATACCAGATTACCAGTCAGGCACTAGCTGAAATCTCCAGATCAGCTCTGTGTTATGATGAGACTTACACCAGCTATAACACTGACTAGGACTTATAAAGGCAAGAAAAGTTCTGATCCAGAAACATCCAAGCTTCATGCTAGCTGTTATTTTCTGTCTCCTTATGCCAGTTCTCTGACTTGTACGCAGTAAAGCAGGTATCATGGGAAACATGGGCTTCAAAGAATATCCATGGAAAGAACTGGAACCATAAGGGAATCTGGTAGACATGATCCAAGGTTATAAGCAACCTATTTATAAGGATGTCAATATCATACATTCCCAGAATAGCATAGTTGCTGTTTCCCATGACTCGATCCCATAGCTCTTTGGCAAACTATAATAAAAAGTCTACAGTAAGATATTAAAATCATGTAGGAGGGAAAACTTACATGAGATGTAACACACCAGCTTCCCCACAGGCCAATGATGTGGGTAGTACCCAAAAGACTATGGTAATGAATCAGATCACTGGTGACCAATGTGCATTCTAGTCCAGAGATGATCACAGTCCAAAGGAAGATTCCTAAGGGGAAGCAGGAACTCTTTCCTAACACAATTTAAGAAGGTACCTGAGCCCTATTGAGAAATTGTTCACTACATATAATCGCACCCTAAACACCATGCTTTGAGACCAACGTATCTGTAAAGGGGCAGCTATGCACATTCAAGTGAACATGTGCAAGCACACCACATAACTGAGAAGCCTGCAAAAAAACGAGCCCCCCTATATGTGTTTAGGCTGATGTATAGCTGAATTTCTGAATAGGACTAATGATTGATTGACAGTGAAATTTATGGAAGTAATCACCAACATTTCCCAAAGTTCTTTCCATTGGTGTCTTAGAATGGTGGTTTTCACAGTGCATTCTGAAGATTCCTGGTGTCCTTCAGAAACTCGCCAGAAGTTCCTCAAGGATAAAATCCATAAATCTCCACAAGCTTCCCTGAATGGCTTGTTTGCCATTGCTGATTTTCTCCAGCAACATGGAACCACAGGGGAGTGCTGTGACCAAAGCATCTATTTACATGGAGTTATGGTGAGGCTCAGGAAACCTAGCCAGTGCTATGCATAAACTTTGTCCTCAAGGACACGCTTCTGAATCAAATGTTCCCTGGGAAATGTACAGGGGTTCCCTGGAAAACTAACTGAGGTGGAAAGAGTTCCTTGAAAATAAAGTAAGAGCATTGTTTTCAAACAACATCTCAAGGGACCATGTAACTCTTCTTCTTCCCCACAGTCTGAGGATGAGTGAATATAGAAAGCAGAACTTACTATCTTATTTGGTGAGATTTCAACAGTTACAAGTTCTATTACAATATGGTCACATTCCTGGTAAAAAATTACTTTCTACGCCAATATGTTTTTCAGCACTGCTATCTGGAGCTGAAAGCCCCTATTCCCCTTTCATTTCTCAATTTTATTTTTTTATATGTATAAAGGGAAACTAAAGAATAATAAAAAATGAGAAATCTGAATATAGGTATGAGTAAGAGAGAAACCTATAAATAGCATTGTTAGATTACTGGTTGACATCCATCATAATCTTCAACAATATGTGTGATGCACCATTTTATTTTATTAGTATTTGGTTATGAATTATGCACCATATTCCATCTGTTCCTTTTGCTGGCTCTTTGCCACCGCAGCCTCAGTACTTCACAGTTTTCAATATGTCATTCTAGTTTGTTTACTCCAAGACCCATTTGTTTTGCTTTTTCTCTGATATCAACTATTCATCCTTTTGTGTTTCTCTCTGTAGCTTTCAGCTTCTGTTCAAGTGTTTATATTTCTGTTCCATTTATCATAGTTGACAGTATATGCTATACAGGTGTCAAGACAGGCTAGCAAAGGTTTCCTCCTCTTCAGCTTTCCATAAATATGCAGAATTGCTGGCACGAGGGGGGGAATATTAACAGTGGGTAACTGAGAAAAGGGGATTACTTTAAGATGCAACCAAATAAGTTCCCATCCCTACTTTCCCATTTATCTCTTATTTGGGGGGGGGGATTTGGTATTTTTGTTTGCAAAGTCAATTGAAAATACAGAAAATCCAACACCTCAATTCACCATGCGGGAGAGCAATTGGATGAAGAGGAGGTGTGTCTCTACCCTGCTCTGTCTGGCTCTGTCAGCAGGGCAGCTCTGCCAGCAAGGAGAGGTCCTGGTGTGCCCACCCAAATGGCAGGTTGGAGGAAGCTATCACGAGCTGCTTCCCCACTAGCGGTAGGCAGTGGAGACTCCTGAAATGGGGGCTGGGCTGGCACAGGATCCACTGGATCCTGAACTGGCCCTGCTGGCATCAAGTAAAAGCAATGGGTCTGATCTGGGCCTCTTCACTTTGACAGGATGGGAGCTGGCACACCAAAGGGACATTTTTACTGTCCCCAATACCTTTTACCTTGGCGGTATAAGTGGCAGAGCTATGGATCAAGTTGCAATAATGCCATCCAAAGATTAGGATTATGTGACTCATTAAAAAAAAGTATCACAAAGGTTTCATTAGAGATCCACTTGGACTAGTAATCATTTGGATAGTTCTAGGTAGGCATTCTGTATCCATTGGTCAGTGGCCAAGGATATAAAAATGGGAGATTGGCACAGAGCAGTACTGATCTGTTTACAGAATCAGGCCTGATCCAGAATTTGCATTACTGTTAATAGAGTCTAGACGCAGGGAATTGTGATACTTTGACTAATCTAAGCATGCAGCAAAAGGAGGTAAGATAATCTTGATTTCTGCAGTTGCCTGGTAGCCCACACATGACAATGAATTGCATGCAGGCGAGTATACAAAGTTGAATGCAGACGAGGGAGTGGGCTGGCAGAGGAGGGATTTAGTGCTATGTGCCTCCTTTGTGTAGTGGGCTGCCAAAGGAGGAACGCCCCTTCCTCCAAACCCAACACAGAAAAGGGTGGGCTGCTGGAAGGGGACCAAACTCTTTGTCCCTCTCCTGCCAGCTCTCAGCAGGCTAGTAAGAATGTTTGCAGGTAGCAATGTTTGTAGGCTTACACAACGCTGACATAGCAGAATGCTGGCAACCCTTCCCCTTCACAAGCTATTGTGGTGCAGCCTATTCAATCACTACTACAGCCTTCTACCACCTGAATTCTACTGCATATTAGTTGTCTGGGGAAAGGTTCCCAGAAGACCTCGATTGAACTGCCTCGCCTACCTTCTTGACTGTGAGACTTATATCTACAAATAAAAGCAATTTCAGCAACTGCATCAATTCACTTATTCTTCACCTCATACACCTCACCAGATTTTAAATCTATTGAACTTATTCATTCATCCTATTTATCATATTTACTCGAGTCTAATGTGCCATTGAATCTAATGCACACCTCAATTTTCAGAACCTTGAAACAAAAAAAGTATTTGCTGGCGAATGTAAATGTGCCATCGATTCTAATGCGCTCATTAATTTTCACAACGTAATTTGGCCAAAAAAGGTGAACATTAGATTCGAGTAAATATGGTATTTCAATCAAAAGTATTACCAGAATATTTCCACCACATATCTAACATTTTAAGCAGTGTAACACACTGAAGGCTTTAATTTTTTTCAGTAGTTTTGCATGCTGAACTATTTTGCAAACGGTAAAACAGTACACACATCTTCTCCCTGGCTATTTAGTCTCGTGATTTACTACCTCTATTTTTTTTAGACATCCACTGATCAGATACAGAAATGTGTGTACTGGGGAGGTATATTTTCAAGCCTATTTAATGAATATTAATACATATCAATTCAGAACACTTGAAGTTATTGAGCTCTCAGCACTGAGGCAAAATATACCTTTTTAAAATGCACTTGGGATTTATTAGTTAATGTAAAGGTGGAAATGGCTACTAGGACTTCAATACTGAGGATTGACAATTAAGGAAGAATCATTGACTCAGATTCTGTCTTTACTTACATTGTTATATGCGGGCTTACTGCCATGTTTGTCCCAGAGCGTGAGAAGCAAAGTGGGTGACAATTTTTATTAGACAAATGCTTGCCGGTGAGAGTGCAGCAGCTTTTGACCTTCACACAGCCCAATCCACAATCCTGTTAAGATGAAAATCTTGGACTTAAGCCCGTTCAATTCCATTCACTTCAACGAGACTAATTCTGCTTAAAAGAAAATATTTTGTCTCGAGAGAATTGTGCATAAAATTAAGAGAACCAGCACCTCATGAAAGAGCTCTGTTTAGTTTCACATCTTACACGTGTAATGGATAAAATGGATGGGTCTCAGGAAGACTGATTTTAAGCCTTTGTCATATACAGTGGTACCTCGGGTTAAGAACTTAATTTGTTCTGGAGGTCCATTCTTAACCTGAAACTGTTCTTAACCTGAGGTACCACTTTAGCTAATGGGGCCTCCTGCTGTCGCGATGCCGTCGAAGCACAATTTCTGTTCTCATCATGAAGCAAAGTTTTTAACCCAAGGTACTATTTCTGGGTTAGTGGAGTCTGTAACCTGAAGCATCTGTAACCTGAAGTGTCTGTAACCTGAGGTACCACTGTACATTAATTTGTTTAGGATAGTTAGAATGTATGTTCTAAATCCCACTGCTTCTACTTCTAAATACCTTCTAAAGTTTAATGGAACTTGGTTATACAGTCAACTCTCTGAAAGTCCAAATTATGAAGGCCACCAAATGCCAAACTCACGAACCATTAAGAAAGCATACCAGTCTGTTGATATGTCTCCCCCAGAAAGTGGTAGAAGTAATCTGGTGGAGTAGAGGGAGATATCAGCTGCCAAATTGAATGTTACTCTGTTGCATCCACTGTCGCATACCACTTTAACAGTCACAAGTCCTCCAAAGAATCCTGGGAATTGTAGTTTAAGAGTGTTAGTAGTTTTGGCTTTGTGACCACTCTCCTAGCAACCCTTAACAAACTACAGTTCCCAGCAGTCTTTGGGGGTAAGCCATGACTGTTAAAAGAGTGCTTTAAATGTATAATGTCAATGTGACCACAATTTGATACTACTTTGACTCTCCAGGATAGACTGTCCAGTCTGCATAAGTAGGAAATATATTTCTTAAATTGTAGTCATTGGAATTCTAAAAAAAACCCTAGTTATTGCCTGCATCGCTGTGCAAGACATGCCATAAACAATGCACTGATAAAGCAGTGTACACATATATGCTTTGAATGGACTCTGTTTTCTATACCATCCCATGAACTGTGTGTAAGGCACAGAACCATCACATCTAGAAAAACAAGGCATGCCACATGGCAAAATAACAAACCAAGAGAAGCCTAAAACAAATTATGAAAACTATGAAACATGTAGATTAGGTGATGTGAGGCCACCCTTGAGCCAAGTCCAGAAGCTACAGGTATGGCAGAATGCCACCGCAGATGGGAGCAGATGGCTGACAGTGTGTTGCACCTCTTCTGAAACATCTGCACTAGCTGCCTTTATGCTACTGGTTCAAGATCAAGGTTCTTGTGTTGCTACACAAGTCCCTAACAACTTGGGTCCAAGAAACTGTAAGGACCACATAATATCCCCTTACAGCTTGCTCACTCCCGATCACCTTTAGGAGTGATGTTAGTAATAACAGAGACTCAGTAACTTCAGTCCCATGCCGTAGAACACTCTTTAAGCAGAGATTGATCAGGCAACCTAGCTTTTGACTTTCAGGTGTTTCTTAAAGGACATTATATGCCAACAGGCCTTGCAGGTGTTTAAAACTTTCTTGATTGAGCCAACTAAGTTAGTTCTTGGTATGAGCTTTCGTGTGCATGCACACTTCTTCAGATACACACTTCTGAAGAAGTGTGCATGCACACGAAAGCTCATACCAAGAACTAACTTAGTTGGTCTTTAAGGTGCTACTGGAAGGAATTTTTTTATTTTGACTATGGCAGACCAACACGGCTACCTATCTGTAACTTGATTGAGCCAGTCCTTTTAATAATAATGAAGAAGAAGAAGAGGAGGAGGAAGAAGAAGAACAGAGAGGAGGAGTTTGGATTTGATATCCTGCTTTATCACTACTCGAAGGAGTCTCAAAGCGGCTAACATTCTCCTTTCCCTTCCTCCCCCGCAACAAACACTCTGTGAGGTGAGTGGGGCTGAGAGACTTCAGAGAAGTGTGACTAGCCCAAGGTCACACAGCAGCTGCATGTGGAGGAGCGGGGAAGTGAATCCGGTTCACCAGATTATGAGTCCACCACTCTTAACCACTACACCACACTGGCTCTTCATCTTGTCCTTAAATGTGCTTTATGCTGTATACCATCTTGATAGTTTATGAGACTGTGATATATAAATACTTTTATAAATAAATAAATAAATAAATAAATAAATAAATACAATGAAGGGATACACTGGAGCATCTATTCTATTGCTTCTCTCCTTGTATTTTAATTTTTCATGATTCCAGGTAGATTCAGATGGTTGTTTCTTATCACTGCCAAATTTGGGGATAATTCAAATATGTGGTTGTTGGTCTAAAGAAAGGTATTATCAGAAATGCTACTGTGCCTTGGAACCTTTCGTTCCACAGGGATTATACACTTTGCTGTTTGGAAAAGACATCAAACAATAGGGGGGGGAAAAACTATTACAATTCATCCTCAGTCAACTACAGTCATCCTAAAATACTATTTCATTCAGTCTAATTATTTCTTTGCAACTATGCCGGTATGCTCACATTATTTTATAGAGAATAACTAATTAGTTTCCCATATAAAAGTTTAATTAATGTGACAAGGCTATTGCATTTTTCCTCTAACAAGCATCCCATTTTGCCTGTGTGTGTGTGTGTGTGTGTGTGTGTATGTATGAGAGAGAGAGAGAGAGAGGGAGGGGGACAGAGAGAGAGAGAGAGAGAACAGTTTCACAACTGAGTGCCATCATGTGCACTGGGGCAAATCCTACCCTATTGACCAATGCTACACATTTGTTTGCATTGTCTCTCTGGTTCAACAAGTCTGCACTGACAGCACCTGTTAAAGCTGCTTCAACTAAGCTGTTCTGCATTTGCCTAGCTGGATTTGGGTTTCCTGGATCCCTGACTGAATACAAAGTGAGCAGAAAAACCACTGTTTGGCAACAAGCACAGTGGGGAATACACTGTCTGTTGGTATACAAATGCGCAAATGTGTTCCTCATAACATCTCTAAGGGAGCATGCTGCTTGAGTTTCAGTGCTGTTGAGATCAAAATGATCTCCTTTGTTGTCAGTTGTTTAAAAGCAGCTGTTTAATGTAACTTCAAATGATCTGCTTGAATGAAGTTGTCATTCTTGCTTTCTCCTTTAACATAGTTAAAAAGCAGTATCTAGCCACAATACACTATTTTTCTGTTGTTCTTCTGAAAAGTTATACATTTTACATATTTCAGGTATCCTAGCACAATAATGAGCACCGAATAGAAGTGCTAAAATGTATATATTTGGACTCCAAAATTCTCTTTTCTGAAAGTGTACTCTATAGATATTTTTCTGTTAAAATAGGATACCCTCCGCAGCTCCACAAATGAATATTCCACAAACTAAAGATGAACACCACCACTTATCAGTGTTCCTAGAAAGTGGAGATACTTATTGGATTTCCTTAAAATGACACAGATTAAAGCAATTCGGTTCTTACCAATACTTATTAAGTAGGAAAATTCAGTAAGCATTTTTCATTTGGATAAACAGATTGAAAGCACACAGTACTACCTAATCTTTAAAAATATTGGCAGTCCTCTAATGAACAATAGAGGGCACTAATGCTTCTAATCTGGCAAAAGCATCACATCAGAGGGAAGAAAGTAGCAAGGCAACATATAGCACACAAACCCCATCATATATTCTAAAGATGTATAACAACGTACATGATTTCATTTCTAACAGTTTTCACTCTCCTCTGAAAGTTGCATTTTGCTTTATAGAAATAAAGTGATTATATGGTGTGCAGCATTCCAAGTTTTCATTAAGCTTTCTTCATAAAAAGTATTATTTAGTTTATTTTGTCACATTATTCCTGGTCAGATATCTGCAGCTGTTATACACCCATTTTTAAAAAAGGTTAGCTCCACTTAACACAAGATATAAAATTTGATTTATTTGTTTGTTTGTTTGTTTGTTTAATTATATTTGCCTAGTTATATTTTAAAGATAGGTGCTATAGGCTAACAAAGGAGCCAAGCACAGGTAAATAAAGCCAGTCGCCAGATATCAAAGTGATATCTGCTACATACACAGTTGTTGACATAAAAATGCAAAGGCACACAGCACAATCCAATACATGTCTCCTCGAAAGTAATTTTACAGTGGAGCTAACTCCCAGGTAAATGTGCCTAGGATTGCAACTACAACTTGTAACTGAAGGATACTTTGCCTTTCAAATTAGTTAGACATCTATAGGTATCGTAAAATATATCAACACCAACAAGTAAACATTTCCCCCTTTGGTTCATATGCAGTTTAACATTAACGTGAGAGAGGTGAATTTCTCTGTAACATACTAACCTGCAAAAGATAAATAAATCAAGGTTATCTATTGTCCCCCAAATGCAACAAAACGTTAATATTTCCTGATCATCTACTAGTAGTATTCACTTTGGCTTAAAAAGTACCTGCAGGTTCATATTATAGATGTGAAGCAACATTAAGTTTTCACAGTTGCTAAAGACCTCTGCTTCTTAATAGCAACTGAGACACCTTGGGCACAATTCTTGACACCAACATGATCCATTAAATTTTTTTTTTTTTTTTGGCCCTGCTGCTTTCTGTGGAATCATTGTTTAAATCAAATTTGCAAGCCCAACTTCATCAGTATACAAAATTTGTACATGCCCTTTTTATGGTCCAGATCCAAAGCTTACTGAAATCAGCATGAGCAACCTCATTAAACGGTTTCAAAACAAGACATCTGTGCTTTGCTATGTTTATGGGAGCGTGCAATATGTTGGCTTCTAAATATTTCTTAGTGTCTGTAAAGTTCTCAAACAACACATGCTATTGGAAAGCTGTACTTACAAGTCACCCAGAGTACACTGAGGAAGGGATAAGAAACATTATTTTGGCTGTGTATGTACTGTATTTATCATTTTACTGAATCACATCAAAGATTGTCAGAGCAGAGAAACAACCAGCTCACATCCAACTGGCTGATAGTGGCTACCAAAGTTGTACAAAGTATAAAAGTATGGCCACAATAAAGCAAATCACATAAAAAATGAGATATCTTCCACTTGTCCATGCACCATAAATCCTGGCCTTCAGCAGCTCAGCTACATATGACTGCAACTACTATTATTATTCTGTATGTCATTTGGCTGTCTTGCCACTGTTGCTTGGAGGCCCCATACAGGTCAAAAATTATACTGGTTTTCAGTGTTACTCTTTCCCCTGCAGTCATAAGTACTCTAAAAAAGTAATTTCATTACAAAACTGCAGGATACATAAAAACATAATCTCAAATATTTTGAAGGACACAAAGGATGACTCATCTGTACCACTTGACCCTATTCCTGCTCTTCTCCCAAGGCGTCATCCACCACTTCACCATACTGATCAGCTGTCTTCCTCCATCTCAATCACCGTTTGACACATTACTTTCTTTTCAACCCAAAGATTATGAACTACTGTACAAAGAGTAATGCAGAGGCAGATACCATATAGATATTAGGCTGTCAAGGCTCCTAGATCATTGGAATCATCAGTATCCGATCCTAAATTCTACTCCCAATTCATTAGATTTGTAATCTTAAACAAAAACTTATGATTCAGCAAGAGTTATATGATTTATGTTAAGGGATAATAACTGTGCAATAATTTGTTGTTTTGTCGTTTAGTCGTGTCCGACTCTTTGTGGCCCCATGGACCAGAGCACTCCAGGCACTCCTGTGTAAAGTAGGCTCACATTTTTACTTTACCAGTTACCCATTTTTACTTTTTCAGTTAAATTTCTGGAGATTTACCGGTGGTGGTGAGTCAGCTCAAATTCTTGCATTACAAAGACCAGCTATGCATGTAATATGCAATATTTTTCTTACAGCTGTAAATCATAGAGCTTTGGGGTTTTTTTAATTGAATAAAGCACTGTAAACCATGTGTGTCATTGTAATGGATTGCTTTGAAGTCATTTCTGCACCAGGGGAAGTAATTTTTACCCCGCCATCCCATATTTTGCCTGACCTGTCCTTTATTTGGCCCGACCAAAGGTGGCAACCCACATTGCAATGCATTAGCCATTTTGCTGCACATTCACTAAGTTCAGAGAGGTCCCTTTGGAGCTCAGTGCAATTAAGGATGCTGGTTCTCAGAGAATCTAATGTAGAACTTGTGTCCCTGGCTCAGATGCATCTGATTCAGATGATCTCTGGTTGTTATACTTCTTTCAGTACAGAAGGTAGGGAGGGGGACACTGAATTCTGGCCTTGCACAGGGCATTGCTGAAATTTGAAACACCGTCCAATCATGTTCTATGGAAGGAAGAGATGGGCCCTCTTAATCTGAGTCAGTGACTACCGAGTCATTGCTCATAGTTTGGGTCATGACAGTGAAGTAGTGATGGAAGTTCTCTAATCATGCAGAAGACTTCTGGTGTGCTATGCTGTGTTGTCCTGGACGCTGTTAAGACTCTTCTGATAAGCCATGTTGCATACCATAAGTCTTTTGATATGGTGAGATGCCAATGTTTTCACCATCACATTGCAAGATAAAAGTCTTTGTAACACCTTGATAGGCCCATTTGCACATTGTTGGTGTGCAGTTGTGAAACACATTGCAGCTTCTATAGTCTGAGAGTCTGAGCAGATCTGCATGGCATTATTCCATTTTCTGTCAAAATTTTACAGACCCAAAGAAAGCAATTCTTATTTTCTTCTATCCATTCCTGCTTGCCGGTTAAAGCTAGCACATGAAAAAAGAGGTTTACCAAGCATGACAGCTGCCATGCTGGTTAAAGAAAAAGGAATAGCCCAAATATTAATGGGACATTGTGGGAGGAATTAAATTTTGTTACATGAGGAATGAAGAGAATACACAATCTCACAGCCTCATATTGCAGGGGTGGGGAACCTGAAGCCCTACAAATATTGTTGAACTCCAGATCCCATTAGTCCCAGCAAACATGGCCAATGGTGAGGGATGATGGTAGTTGTAGTCCAACAACATCTGGAGGGTCACAGATTCCCAATCCCTTACATAATTGGTAGTACATTATTGCACTTAGTGGAAGAATCAGTCTAATTTTCAAGACACACATCTTCCTTTTATTTGCGTCTTAATTTTTTAAATATTAGTATATAAAGATATCCTTCCTTTAAACAGTATTTTAACAGAATAAAATATTTAGGAGACTGTGTGTTCATGTTACCAGTTATGTATACAATATCTGCTCTAGATTAGTCCTGCTTGAGTGGCATCATAAATGGGTCCATTCCCCAGCAGTTGTCTACTTCAGATGGAAACCTGACAACCTCTACTTAGTATGTCTTTTATAGTACACAATGAAGTGTAAAACTGCTGTGAAAAAGCCTGTGTTTCAAAACAAACCATTTCTGTAATAAGCACTTAAAACACTTTCATTAATATATTTATGTATAAAAACAAAAACTTAATGTGGCCGCAAGGCGATGGTGGGGGCAGCTGGGAGAGCAGACATTACATTTCAGGTTTTAACAAATCCAAAATATATTATCTGAAATAAACTGTGAAAGTGAAGCTTTCTGCATCACAGCTTAATGGTGTGGAATTTTCTACACACACACACACACACGAGAATCCTAAAGCTCAATCAAAATCCTAAATTAGTAAATATTGAATTTAACCACTTTTATATCTCAGGTATTAGCAAATACCTTTGTTCTACAGAGATACAGCCCCTTCTAATCTTTATCTGAATTTGCAATTAAGACTTCAGAGCTACAGATATCTGTACACAGCTCCATACGCAGCTCTGCTCTCTTATTTTTAAACGATTGGCCCCAAATCAAATCAGCCTCCCAATGCATCAAAAAGTAAATGTCTGATGTCTAATTGAACTAATAGATAACACTCTTTTAACTGTGCTGCTAATGTTTAATGCAGGTTTCCTTTACACAGGAGCAAGAGAGGGAGGATAAAATGTTCACAGGAAATCTGTCATTATATTATTACCTTTCAGTTGCTTGGTTTAAAGATAGAGCTGTGCAAACATTTACCAACTATTTGCCATATGAAAAAAAAATTTCCTAAATCTGCTTAGAGTAAGGTTCCTACTCTCTTTTACTAATTGTCACCTCCAACAGGACATTGCAAGAACCTCAAAATGAGCACTTATGAGTTTTCTTTTCCAATCTCTTGTGGGCTTCTCTCGGTTTATCGCAAATGAACAATCGTGTTGGAAAGGCCTCCGTCTGTTTAATGTCATTAGTGATTGTTTCATAAAACAAACAGCCGCTCCAGCATTCTACCGCAGTTAATCTTAAATCTAAACGTGGTGGCACTCAGGGAGAGTCTCAAACATGGTTTGTTCTAACCAATGCATGTCTCTTAATCTATTGCAAGTCAGGGCGCTTATCTCTCTGTGCTCAACTCAGAGCACTGCTTTCTTTGTCCAAATACTAAACCAAACCCAGTTAATATTGTTTCCAGATTTCCCCCCCCCCCCATAGATTCTCCCCTCATTAAATCATGGTCTAAACCCAAAGGCATATTTATTTATCGCTTCTGGCTTTTTTTTAATGCATATTCTTTCAATATTGGCAAAGTCAAACTTCCCTGAGCAAGAGCAGTACCAATATTTCATTGGGCTCGCTCACCAAGGTGAACCACTAACTGAGCACTTATGCCTAGAAGCCTTACCTGTTCATATTAGGAAATCATTCACCCAACACAGAGTATACAGAATGAAGGCCAGCTCAAAAATTATTGTGTATATTTTTAGATGGGTTTCATGCTGTTAGGGATCTGCAACCTCCACTCACGATAGTTCTATAAGCAGTTCAGAAAGCTAAGCGTTTTTCACTAACAGGTCCTGCGAGTCCAGCTTTGTGTGCCCATGTGTTAATTCATAATGATATTGTAGGCCTCAAATAAAACCATTCCTTCTTTACAGAAATAATTACAAGAGACAACATGATCTGCTCACTGCTATCGTGCTGTTAATTGCTATAATGTTTAGCCTGGCATAACATATTTAACACAAGAGTCTTTCCTTGATCTTAGAAATACATCGTTTGTGAATATAATTAGTGATGTGTATAGGTCACTCGAGGGACGCGGGTGGCGCTGTGGGTTAAACCACAGAGCCTAGGACTTGCTGATCAGAAGGTCAGCGGTTCGAATCCCAGCGACAGGGTGAGCTCCCCTTGCTCGGTCCCAACTCCTGCCAACCTAGCAGTTTGAAAGCACGTCAAAGTAGATAAATAGGTACCGCTCCGGTGGGAAGGTAAACGGCATTTCCGTGTGCTTCTCTGGTTCGCCAGAAGCGGCTTAGTCATGCTGGCCACATGACCTGGAAGCTGTACACCGGCTCCCTTGGCCAATAAAGCGAGATGAGCGCCGCAACCCCAGAATCGGCCACGACTGGACCTAATGGTCGGGGGTCCCTTTACCTTTACCTTTATAGGTCACTCTATCCCTGTCCTGAACTCAACACATTAGTTCATATATACAACGGACTACAAATTCCTTAAAGGGATAGGTGCGTGTAGCTGCAGGCTGTGAGGTATCAAGAACAGAACAGCCCAAGCACCTGGCTGGCCACTGTGAGCACAGGATGCTGGACTAGGTGGGCCATTGGCCTGATCCACCAGGCTCTTCTCATGTTCTTATATGTAAAAGGAGTAAGGAAGAGGTGTGAAAGGAGAAGAGGAAAGGAAAGGACACGAGAGAAGTAAAAGTACTTTTGAGAGGCATGTGGTAGCAGGAAGGGGAAATTTAAAATAAAAAAAATTCTCCACTTAGAGACCCTTTGGGTGAGCAAATTCTGTCTAAAATTCAGAGGCAGAATCCACAGCCAATATCTGAACTTAGCTTGAATCAAACTGAAATATGTAACTCCCTGCTACAATTAGTGGCAAAGAATTTAGCAATTTCCAAAGGATTAGATATCAATAGAAAATGATACAATTGCCAGCTGATTGTGCCTAATTACATTTTTTTACTGCGTCTGCCCCTCCACCACCATTTTGTTACTGGTTAGTAATTTTATTTTTAAGTGAACTCTCAGGTTAGAAAGGCTGAGAACCTTCTGCTTTATACCCTTGGAAAGCCCAGTCCATTTCTGACATATAACTCCGCGGGCCAGGGAGAGGGCAGACAGGATTATATGCATTGCGCTCTTCCATGCCTGTTGTTTTGTACCCCTGTGGTTTAGAATCTAGTAGAAACTTCTGAACAGGTCATACCTCTTTCTTTGTTGGGTAAATGGCATTGGCTGCTCAGCAGTACTTTGCATTACTTGAAGCGTGGTAGAAATCTTATAAATAAATAAAATAAAATAAAAAATAAGTAAAAGATGAGAGACACTTTGCAGCTATGTATATGGAAAACCGGGAGGAAATGATGGTCTCATTCCAACAGACAATGAACAAAAAACAAAACAAAGCAAGCTTATTAGAGGGAAATATCTGAAATTTGTGAGGGACACATTTTCCTGCAGGTGTGTGAATAGCAGGATATGTTTCTATAAAAGCCACACACTAAGGGGCATTTAATAAACGGAAACAAGATGACTACATGCTCAAGCTGGCAGTCTATACAACCCCCATCCTCCTGAAGTCCAAGGACCTCAGATCAGAACAAGAATTGCTGGGGTGTGGTTGAGTTGAAGAGCAGATTTGGACAAATTTCCATTCATGCCTAGGAGAAGAAGAGGTTTTCTCTTCAAGAAGGTCAGATTACCTTGCATGGAGAGCAGATGGAAGAGGAAGTGACTTGACAAATGTTTTGTAAGTAGAAAGGGGGAAAGAGATGGGTGGGTTGGAGTTTAAATAGCAAGAGGTAGTGTAGTAGGTAAGGACATGAAAAAATCTGATTTATCCTTGTCAGCCAAAGGTCTAGGAAGGAACCTGACAGGACAAAAGAGACAGGGAAAGTGTCTGCAGATTTCAGTTTCTTTGGGTGAGAAAAGCTTATTGAATTGCATACACATTTAGGCCTCTTCTATTATGCTTTTGAAATTCAATCCTTGGTGGTATTTTCAGATCATTTCAACTATATCCTTACAAGGTTCACTGCCAGGAATAGCTGAAGAATATCAAAGCATGCTACACTGTCTTGGATAGTGCAATCAATGCAACTGGAATCATTAAATTTTTATTTGGGAAACATTTTTTAAAATAAAAAATACAAAATGTTCTGATAAAACATTTCAAGGTAAATAACTATGGAGAGCCTTCAATGCTCACCTGTCGTGCAAAGTAGTCCCACATTTCCTAGTTGTTGTGGACTCTGGTTCACTCATAGTCTCATGAACACAATTAACCAAATTTTTTAAATACAGGTAACTTGCAATTTATGCACATTTAATATATGCACATTCAGCTTTACATGTTTGGCAAAATAAATAAATAAATAGCTGCAAGCATCTTGGCAATTCCACCTGCCATTGCACCCAATGTGTTTTATTATATGCAATTTTGCCTATATGTGCTATCCCCATAATGTAACCCCCATGTAAGTTCAGAGTTGCCTGTTTGCATTTTCTCTTTTAAGACAACCACATTCTTGTATTCCTAAATGTAAGATGCAGTGGAAAGCTATGAATCACTATAGCTTCTTTGTGTATGTATTCACGGGAAAATCCTCTTGTGCAGGTATTTTGTAACTTGTAAAATGATGCTCACCACCCTTTCAAGTGTAAATTAAATATTCCACAATTATTTTGCACCTCTTCTAGTCAGTATCTGTATTGGATTTGAAATCGTTTCTACTTGCATATATGCAATTTTTAAAAATATGTTTTCTGTGTATTGTGCAATCAGTTTGGGATGCTCATAGAAAGATATCCATAAATCAAATACCGTATTTTTCCGTGTATAAGACTAGGTTTCCCCCCTTTAAAATAATGTCAAAAATTAGGGCACATCTTATACACAGATAGAGTCTCCGCCCATTTTCTTAAATCTAAGTCCCGCAAAATAGGGGGCATCTTATATACGGAAAAATATGGTAACTATATAATGATAACTGTTAGAATGGCTTGTTAGCCAGGCTTCATTTGTGGTTGTCACCAATCCCTTTCCTTCTGGTCCTTTGGCGTGTATGCAGGGCTTCAAAGGGAGGTGTGCTCTTCTCTCATTTGCACTGTGGATCGCAGAAGATGAGCAGGAGGTTCTTCTGCTTATACCTACTCCTACTACTTTCCCTCCTTCTTCAGTATACACAACTGGAAAGCTTTGTGGTGAAGGTATGTATGCTACTAGGCATCCTTCCTACACAGGGACAGGGATTCACACCTTTGTTAAGCTGGCGAGTGGATTTGTGGATGCATGTGTATTTCTTTCTCAGCTTGTGTTTCTTGCAATTCCTCTAATATTAATACTCACTGAACTTTGTCTAGCTGAAATGTACCCTTTCTTCTAGTAACATATCCAACTATGCTGCTAACTCATTTCTTCCTTCTTAGGCAGTTCATTTGTTGTATTAGGGCTTGTTCACGCCTCCATTTGCCCCACCACTTTCCCCAGAGAAAACCCGCAGTTTTCGGAAAACCCGCAGTGAATCGGAACATATGGCAATTGGTTTTTTGCATGGATTGCTGTTTGCCCCACAACTTTCCCCTGGAAAGCACACTATTTGCTGCTGAATTAGAACAGATGCAAAACCACTTGGACCCATACCTAGAAAGCACAGGACAAGCTCAGACCCATGCTTTCTAGGCATGGAACAAACCTACTTGCACTCTATGTTACAGAAACCATTCTTTTGTCTCATGACAATCCCTGATTACTTGCTTGTTATAAACGGCCTGTCATTTTCACTACTTACTGGATATTTCCCCCCTCCTTTGAATCTTACTATGTTTCAGGCATAGAACTCTGAATGACCATTATGCTGAACGAAAAGGTTCGAATGTCACTGTGTATTCAATCAGTTGGGCTTCATTCAAAAACTTTGACCCTGGCAAGAATGTCAAAGACATAAATGTTTATTAGAAGTGTAAAAGCACGTGAAGCAAATGGTTCTCTTGCCTGAAATCTCTGATATGTTAACCACAATCTAATCACCTGTAGTGCACAATTGTTGCTTATAAAAAGTTTGTTAAAACAATGAGATAACAAATCATCTGAAGAAGGCAAACACTGAGCCTTTGTAACAATGGTGGTTGCACAGATCAGTGCTAGCTTAATCTTCTCACTGCAATGAAAATTCAAATTGATTCTACCTGTTTGATTAACACCCCACAGGCACTTTTATGAAAACAAAATGCATGACTTCCATGGATAAATGGAGTGCACACATTGCTGCTCCATATATAAATCCTGCCTCCGGGAAATATGAAGGTTTCTTTCCATATACCAAAGGTACACCACAGTTTTCAACTGCACAGAAAACCTCAGTAGGTTGAAGACATGTAAGAACGCTTTGCATGATGGTTAGCCTGCAATAAGAAGCTCTGCATCCACGTCCACCTTTGACTTGCTTGCATGTCCAACTTCAGAATCAAAAGCTGAACTGCACTCAAATTGCATCAACAACCCTTGTGAATTCCAAACAGATGTCCTGCCACCTAGTCCAAGAGTCAAAGCTGCTATGACTCAATGCCTGTTGCTGAGCCTCTACTGTGTCTCAATAACGTTCTCTTTCTTACTCTCAAGTAAGAGCCCCTGTCATTTTGATCTGAGCAGGAATCAGAAACCAGAGTGTAGTTTTTCTGGTTTTGTACAGATCTGAGGGATCAGAAATGCTCTGGCTGGAGCATGGCTAGAAAAGAAAGAAAAGCATTGAAGAAGTCCTAGATGTGGAAAGGGGAGCAGCAGAAAGTTATGAATGAGCCACAACACCAAAACAAATAGTCTGCAATCCTGAATGGAGGTGCTTGGAGTCCAGTTTCTCCCAATTTATCAGATTATCCCTTGAATTTACAGGAAGAAAGCATCAAGACTCATGTTGTTTGAGGGTAACGTCATGTGGACTATGCAAATCAAATGGAAATGCACACAGCTACAAACACACAGTAAACTCAAGTGTGGAGAAGTCCTTCATTTATGGTAGGGTTTGTTACGGAGATCTCTGAGAACTGGGCTAATTTTAACAAAGCATGCTAGTATTAGACTTTAGGATTCTCACGTACAATGTGTCCTACCTGAATATATTTTATATTAACTGTCCTGTAACTATTTAATTAGTTTCAGTGTGTATTGGTCTATAGCAGAATAGAGCAAAATCGAAATAGACAAATAAGCATGTTCCAAACAGTGCCACTATAATAAAATAGAATATTTCACAGGGACAAATTTAATTATGTTGAATTTCCAGCAGCCCATGAATACAATTGTCTGGAAGGATTATGTATCTAATGCTCTTTGTTAGTAGAGCACAATGGTGGCCTCCTGGCACAGAAGCTGCTACAAAGGCAAAGGCAATTGGTTAAACAGTAGCTGCAGGTCAGCTGAAATCTACTGTGGCACCTGAAATAATAGCAGTAACAAACAAATACAAGAGGGTAGAAATGCAAGGGGATTCCATGTCTTCATTTTGCTACAGCACGAGCAATTCTCAAGGGCACATTTGTTGTCAACTGCTACCACAGCTCCAAATAAGATCATGGTGGAGACTTCTCAAATTCATAAATATGAATATAAATATATATATATAGTTTAAACTTGACTTCTTCTTTTTTACTGATTTTACTTTCATGAGCTTTCACTTTCAAACAACACAGAATTATGCACAAGTTTGTGCTGATGCGATAGGTTCAACTCTAATGTTATAGTATTATTCCAAGAAGATAATATTATATAAAAATAGACAAAAACAAGTGACTGGAAGTATAAGTTGTATGGGCTTCACTGTGTATAATACTTGAGGTGTCAAGTGTCAATACCTATTTCTCAGGCGGCTCTTATTTTTATGAAGAAGCATACAAAAATATTTTTTCAGGGTTTCAAAAGACGATCCAAGGCCCTATTTAAGAAAGCACCACATCAGAGTTGAATAACCATGTTGCTAGACTACAGCTCCCATCATCCCTGACCACTGACCAAGCTGATGAGAGTTGGAGACCAACAACATGTGGAGGGCCACACAGGTTCCCAATTCCTGTACTATGTGCTCCACTTGAATTCTATGCGTGACACTTTGTAACAGCAGACAGATGGAGGACACATCAAAATTCTTCTAGTTGGCAACAGAGATTGTGACTGCTAGATGTTTCACTGAAATTAAATGTATTTACTGCTCCAAGAACACCAGGTCTGAGAGGTTTCCCACTTCTTCCATGCTTTCTAGGCACGGGTCTGAGCAGTTTTCCATTTGCCCTGCAACTTTCCCTGGTCAAACACACTCATTACTGCTGAATAGGACAAATGTCCATCTGCAGAAAACCCAGCTGACTTTGCTCTGATTCAGTGGTAAAGAGTGGGTTTTCACAGCGGAAAGCACCAGGACAAGTGGAAGTGTGGACAAACCCATACTCTTTGAATCTTGCCTTGTTGTCCTGCATTGTCCTCTCTCGCTCATCACCCTTTATTGGAATATTCATTTATTTATTAAACCGACTTGTGCCAGATGTATTGGTCTGCTTTCCTTTGGACCACATCAGTGAGGCCAAGAGTGGGGTCTTGTCGTTTGGGAAGCCCAGGACCTCCAAACACACTGCCTGGGCTTTGACCCCAGTGAGGTCATTTTGGTGGTGCTAATGCAGTGGTTTGACTTCACCCCCCAAAGGTGCACTCCTATCTTTTTGGGGGGCTAAAGTAACTTACAATAATAACTACATAGCATATATTAAAACTATCATAAAACAAAGCATAGAAAAATCTAAAACACTTTCAATATTTTTAAAAAGGTAGGATTAAAACATCCCACCCACTAAAGGAGGCCACAGATTATTACAAGTCAAAAACCATCCGAGAGTTTACCAGAGCATAGACTACAGACGTTAGACTAGCCGTGTACAGACAGGGGCATAGCTTGGCCATCACCCAAAGCTAATGAAAGGAACTCCACACCACCAAGGGCACTTGACCCTCAGGCGACAGTGATGGATCCAGAAGTACCCCCAAGCTATGTACCTGCTCCTTCAGAGAGCACCCTATCAAGAGCAGGCCATTTCCCATCAATCTGGTCAATGAAACCACCCACTACCAGTGCCTCAGTCTTGTTTGCATTAAACTTCAGCTTATTGGCTCTCATCCAGTCCATTACCAAGATAAGACATGAGGTAGGGTTTAATAAGCAGTAACAGTACCGTATTTTTCCATGTATTAGATGAGGTTTTTTGACTCAAAAATCATGTCAAAAAACAGGTCGTCCTATACACAGACAGTGGAGTGGGGGGTAAGCTGCGCACCGCCAGCCAGCTGGTTGGCGGGCGTGCAACTCACCCCCATGCCACTGCAGGAAGCGCACGCTCTAGGGAGCGTTTCCCGCAGCAGTGTGGAGGGGAAGCTGGGTGCCACCAGCCAGCTGGTTGCCGGCCCACGCTCTAGGGAGCTTCCTGCCCGCAGTGGCATGGGGGGAGCGGCTGCCCACTTTTCCAGCCCCCAGCAATGGCCCTGCTGCGGTGATGGTGGCGTGCAACTTTGGGCCATCTCCCCTCGCTTTCTTTAAATTTAGTCCCCCAAAATGTTGTTGTTTAGTCATTTAGTCGTTTAGTCGTGTCCGACTCTTCGTGACCCCATGGACCAGAGCACGCCAGGCATTCCTGTCTTCCACTGCCTCCCGCAGTGCCCCCAAATAGGGGGCGCCTTATATATGAGGGCATCTTATACACAGAAAAATACTTTATTTCAGTGCAGAGAAATTCACCCAAGGAGCAGAAGGCAAGGCAGCAAAACAATAGTGCAAACACCACTAGGCCTAATGCCTTTCTGCATCTCATATATTTAGCTGAACCTAGAGAGTTTGCTCTTTAGTTTTAAGTGCTAATTCAATTTCAACAAGAGATGCAGTGAATTACCCAGATCTAATTTAAGCACCAATGAACTTTATTAACCTCTTAGGATTGCCTAGATTTACAGTGCTTTATTTGGGGAATGCACATTGGCACCCTGAATCCCCCTCCAATAATTGTTAACAGTTGGGGAGCAGTGCAGGAGAACTGCCTTCTCATTTACAGAAGGTACTGATAGAAAATTATTTTAAATACATTATGATCATTATTTGTTAAAGGCTATCCTTCCATAACATTGGCACAGAGTTTCAAGAAAGCAGGCAGCCTAGGAATAGAGCAGTGACAAATATTTTTCTCTCCCTTTCTATTAAGCTTGGGTTGCATCCAATGGTGATCTTAATTTAGCAGAAAACACTGTTGTTTGCACAAGGCAGGGCACCCAACTTTCACAGATTCCCTCCTACCCAGTGTATACCCTTGCCCAGGACATTTTTTTCAGCCTTAACTCACTGGAACTCAGTTCCGGCACCTCTCAGGTGGGCAGCATTGCCATTATAGGAGAAGAAGGGAGGTGTTCATGAGGAGTTCTGGCACTTCTTTTTCTAGTATAGGATGTACAGTATAGGATATGGCAGAGAGGGCTACAGGAGGTGGAAAAGAGAAAACTGGGTGCCCTGCCCTACACAAGCATGAAATATGAAAAGACATAAATTGTATATGGACTACATAGAAGAAAACAAGTACTGAGTCTCCATTGATTCTAGAAGATGTTTTTACACACACACACACACACACACACACACACGAAAGAAGAAAATTAAACAGAGAGAGGGAGAGATAATATGTTGATGATACTGAATTTGAAATTATCTTTAAAATCTTAAAGTTAAGCCAGGAAATTCCGTTTTCAAAACTACCCCACGTCTTTTGGTACTCTTCTAAGTTGTTTAATGAGTCTTATGTAAAGTTTCTTTTTCTACAGCAGGTGTTTTATGACTATGAACATTAAAGGCTCAGGTTAGTTTTGGCAAGTGGTAAAACAGAAGTATGACCACATCACAGGAGACAATCCACAACCAGTTCTTCTCACTGCTGCCACTAATTAATTCCAAAGCGAATTCATGAGTAATTCCAAAAGGAATAAAATCTTTCAAAAATTTCCAGTTCCTCGTGTTCCAAAGCCACTGATTAAACCTGGATGCAACTTGGCTACTTTAATAATTCATATAAATACCAATATGGTCTATAGACTATTCTGCATTATGGATTCCAAGTTTAAAAGATATAATTTTAAAACAACGCAGCTCTTTATAAAGCTTCGCTGTCAAGGTGTTGACAGGCTTACAACAGAATCGAATTTAAAAATAGCATTTCATATGAAAATACTGTTCCTGAACTGAACAAGAAGAAGAAGAAGAAGAGTTTGGATTTGATATCAAAAGCCTATTTGAAACAAAGGCGACGACTACATAAAACCCAGCCTTGTCTGATATTCACAGCTTTGCACTGCAATAGTTCTGACAGATGCTCCATATTGAATGAGATCCTATGGTAACAGCTGAATAAGAGTGAATGACCTAAAGCAAACCCAAATTTTCTGCTAGGGCTGTGCATCTTCAGATCGCACATTGGATAACTTGTATGCACTTAGTAAGCTTACTCATGTTAAAAACCAAGGGCTAGAGATTAAAGATAATTTGCTTCAACTTTTTGAACTTCAACAAACCTTTCATGCTTTTAGGGTGTTTTCTGTATCCCACTATTTGCAGCACATCCCCCCCCCATGTCTAGATAATAACATATTTAGAAAACGTGGTATTTTAAAAATACCATTGTACATTAATCTGCACAGATGATTGTATAATACTTTCTTTACAATAAAAATAAAGTTGTTTGCTATAGTAGAACAGCCTCTTACTTTCCACTGTGTTCAAGAGTGTCCTTAAATTCTTATTTTTCACAGGCAGGGACATTTGCACGTTGCTACTAGATGACTGAGTAACTCACTCATGGCTGTGCCACTTATGAGTAATGGCATGCTTTCCTCATTCTTTGACTGTTAAGTATTTTCTCTCTGTCTCTGTCTCCCCCTGTATATATTAATATAAATTTCCATGCTGGTTATCAAGATGCATGCAAACAATATCTGCTGCTGTTTGGGAAAGAAAAAGGATATTTTCAGCATCTATTGAGAAATTAATTTTCCAATCAAGTTGCTGACCTGTTGATTTGAATGAATAAACATGCATAATTTCCAAACTACCCTTTATTTCTGTCTGTCTGTCTGTCTCTTTTAAAGCGTAGCACACAGGCTAAAGAATTAGGTCATCTTCATTAGATTTTCTCATTAAGCAGGTTCCCTGCCCACTTTTTTTTTAAAAAAATCTAGCTTTGCCTTCAAGAATTCTCCAGCATTTTGTCAATAGAGTTCAGAGCAGGGCTAATGATTATCATGAAAGTAAGCCCAGAGTGATTCTAAGAACTTATCATTCTCCGTTTTATTCCTTTTATCTCACTGTGGGATGAGAAATGAAGTAATTTCTGTCAACAATTCACTTAAAATAAAGGTCAAAGAAAACTTTGTATAAGAAGGAATATAAATACACACAAACACACACAAACATTGCATTCAGTGCTGGTCTATTTCAGATTAAAATAATGGGCAAAATTCAATATGGCTTTTGATTCAGAGAAGGCATCCACTAACGTAAGATGTGAGCTTCCTTTCATGTTAGGGATATCCCCACTGGATCAAAAGGCATTCCATGAGTGGGTCAGAAGCATCAGACTTAACCCAAGAAGCACACCCCAGAGCAAGACGGGCAGATAGATATCACGCTGCTGGATTTGTGAAGGAAAATGTGGAAGTGCAGTGGGTCAGTTCCCTTTTCCTACCAAGTATATTAGTCAATATATGCCACATATATACTTAGGTGTTCTGTATAAAGAAATTATTCCTCAATTTCTTTAGTACTTGACCCTGTGCACTGCTAAAGTTCATGCCCCCTTGCTCTAGTATTTGACACAAACTCAGATAGATTTGTCAGTAGTTATCCCCATTATTCCCTACAGAAGTTTTTCTTGCACACTGGCATCTTTTTCCTGACCACCACCACCTCCTCCTCCTCCTTCTTACTACCTAATATATGTACCAACATACTGAACCATCTTCTGATTGTAACATTTCCATACAGTGGTGCCCTGCAAGACGAATGCCTCGCAAGACGGAAAACCCGCTAGACGAAAGGGTTTTCCGTTTTGGAGGTGCTTCGCAAAACAAATTTCCTATGGGCTTGCTTCGCAAGACGACAATGTCTTGCGAGTTCCTGCTGGGTTTTTTTCCTCCCCCCCCCCTTTTCTAAGCTGCTAAGCCTTTAATAGCCTTTTAGCAGCTAAGCCGCTAAGCCTTTAATAGCCGCTAAACCGCTAATAGCGCTAATCCGCTAATAGGGTTGCTTCGCAAGACGAAAAAAACGCTAGACGAAGAGACTCGCGGAACGGATTAATTTCGTCTTGCGAGGCACCACTGTATTCTATTCCTATTCCCATTCCCGATACCACATTTTCTCCATGCATTCAGGGCAGAACTCTTTAGGAGCTGGCTGAGTTTCTCTATCCCTAGCTTGATTTAAACGCAGATGACAGGCATACAGTGTTTCACCAGGCAAGAGCTTAATTTTTATAAGTACCGGTAATTTTTTTCCTCACTTTTCAAAAGATGGCCTTTCTTCTGCCTTACCGATTTTTGCTTTTCTGTGTGCTTTGATTTCTACTGGAAAAGCCCCCTGCCCCTTTTTTATAGTTCAACCCTTGTGATCCCTGGTGGCAAAATATGCTAGCAGTGCCCTTTACTTTGGGCCTCTGAAGTGGGGGAGGTGCCTGGTTGCAATGCTTCCCTGTCCCAAGTTATAGATATATTTTCCCCTGGGGATGGGTGTATCTGATGGCACACATTGCAAAGCAGTCAGAGTCAAGGCTGTTACCCACTTGAACTAGGTCTATGCCCATCGGTTCTGTTTGCAGGAATTTTGGAACTATTATTCACCCAGTATACACCTCCTTCAGATGTTTGCTTCACCCCAACTCCTACGTTGATGGGTATGTATTGAATTATTTGCTAAATTTAATCAAAATTAATTGGCCCACCAGATTGAGATATATATATATCTCAGGAACAAAAGAAGAAAAGGCACACTAATCTAGGAACTTCCTCTCTGCCCAGAACGTTGGAGGCTATACACCACACCCCTCAACAGTATTTATAGAAACTCAAACACCAGATTCTGCTCTGTTCCAGTAACAAGAAGCCGAAAGCACCAGCCTGAAGATGACGAGTGAGACCTCGTCGAAACGTCGCCCAGACACCCCGACTCTTACACGGGAAGACACCCGAAGACACCAAAACCTGCATTCCTGTACCCGTGAAAATCTACGAAAGCAAATATATATATATATATATATATAACATTAAAATACAAAATGCAATAATTAAAAGTACAGCAGCAAAACAAAAAAAATGCAGCTTAAAACATTTTTCTTTCTAGCTGAGCAAAAATAAATCCAATTAACAGCGCTAATTATGCAATAAATCACTGTCAAACAATGAGATAGCATCATAGAATCATAGAGCTGAAAGGGATCACTACAGTCACCTAGTTCAACCCCCTGACACGCAGGAATCTTTTTGCCCAATGTGGGGCTTGAATCCATGACCCTCAGATTTAGAGTCTCATGCTCTACCAACGGAGCTATCCCAGCTAAAAAGGTTGACATCTTCATCAGGTTACCCAAAAGGGGTCATTCGTGGTCAATTACTACCATTTTATACCACCTGAGTATGTATGTGAAATTAGGATTATTATTTTTTGCCCCAATGTGCATCACTTTTCACTTGCTTGCACTGAATTGTATTTGCCAGTTAATTGCCCATTCACCCAGTTTGGAAATCATTTGGAGTGCCTTGCAATCTAAATATATATATATATATATAACCAATTTATGAAAAATTTGGTGGAGGGGGTCCTTTGTTGAACAACAATCCTCTCAACTGTCCTGGATCTGAGGGAAGTGGGGTATAAAACAGAAACAGAGTAGTTTTATCCTACTTTTTTCAAAAACAGTGAAGTTCTTTGGTCTTACAAATGTGTGATATTACAATGAGTTATCGGCGTAGTACTGATTACAAAAAAAGGAGAGTCCTAATATTACAATGAACTGTATTTGAGCAAAGAGGTGAGCTGCATCTTTTCATTTTAATCTGGTGCAAGCTGCTGCCTTGCGTTTCTGAAATCAAAGATAAAGTTTATGGAACTTCACAGACTTGTTAGATGACCTAAGACCAAATACGTTACAGCATTTGTTCCCTTGCCGAACTCTTGCTTTTCTGTTAACTGATGTAGTCAAATATAAATGAAATGATTTTATCAATATCTTAGTGAATGTGCTGTTTCTCAGTCAGATTTATAAGATATAGTTTATTACATTACATTGCAGATTAAAAAGAAAATATGGCTGTTATTTTCCAAGTTATTAGTCTGAGGAAAGCAACTTTTAAAATATGTTTTTGGAGGGTATATTAAATAATTTCTGAGTTCTGATTCTAAGGTATGCATATCTTAGCTTTCTAAGAATAAGCAGATTTTTTTCAAAGCAGCCCATCTATGAAGTTCCTAAGCGCTGCTTGTACAAATATTCACATCCCCAGCTGTGATAAAGTAGCATTTGGACAAATATCTCAGTTCTTTATTGCAGTAATAAATCTGATGGTGTTACCAGGTTTCCTTATACCATTTAATTTAGCTTTAATTCAGTGATCTAATGGGTTAGCAGCAAAACAGTGCCACTGCAGTAATGAGCAGGATAATACTTTTAATTTAAAAGCATTCCCTCTTTTACAATTTAAGATACAATTAGAACAGCAAATAAGATGTGATTTATTAAAAGTTACTAAATGGGAATGTTAGCCAGCTGGATTCAGAATGTACAAGGGAAGATGATGGATGAAACGATAGATTCATAGTTCACCCAAGCAGCCAATCCATGCAACAGCTGGAGTGGCTGTTTTGTGTGAGGCTGTGCAGTGAAGCACAATTAACAATGGTCCGTAATTTGCACTTCTTAGCACACGTGGGGTAAGGTAAAATATTAAATGAGTATGTGATCTGGGATCCAAATCCATACACCAGTTATACCAGTTATATTGATACCATTGACCTCCATTTTCCTACTTTGGAATAAGTAGATAGTGACCTTGGTCAAAGTCATATTCTAAAAACACTAGCAATCTAGACCTATACATGTTTATTCAGAAGTAAGGCCTGCTGCAGGGATGCGGGTGGCGCTGTGGGTAAAACCTCAGCGCCTAGGACTTGCCGATCGCATGGTCGGCGGTTCGAATCCCCGCGGCGGGGTGCGCTCCCGTCGTTCGGTCCCAGCGCCTGCCAACCTAGCAGTTCAAAAGCACCTCCGGGTGCAAGTAGATAAATAGGGACCGCTTACCAGTGGGAAGGTAAACGGCGTTCCGTGTGCTGCGCTGGCTCGCCAGATGCAGCTTGTCACGCTGGCCACGTGATCCGGAAGTGTCTGCGGACAGCGCTGGCTCCCGGCCTATAGAGTGAGATGAGCGCACAACCCTAGAGTCTGGCAAGACTGGCCCGTACGGGCAGGGGTACCTTTACCTTTACCTAAGGTCTACTGCATTCCACGTGACTTACTTCAAAGTAAGGGTTGATAAGACTTCAGATTGCAATCCTAAACACACTTGGTAGGAAGTCCCATTCATCACAGAGGTACTTACTTTTGAATAAAAATGCAAAAGATCAGACTGCACAAATATCTTCGTTTACATGATCAGTGGAATGGTACTCACAAAGAAAGAACTCAAAAATACCTTTTGTTATGCTTAAAATTCGGTTTGCCAACATATATTGGCAAATTTTCAAAAAAAATCTGCCAGAATCTTGAGCAAAGTAGCAGATACATAAAATAGCTGGGCATAGCCTGAAAGTTGCCACGTACAGGAATTTCAAACATATACACGTTTGACTCAAAGCAATTTAAGATCTAAGACTTATATAACTGGGCTTATTTATTACCAAAGTGGTAACTTCTGCTCCCTGTTAACTATAATTTGGGGTGGGCAGAGTAACTCTAAGGCAATCTGGGACTGCAACAAAATACAAACCTGGTGCAATTCAAATATGGTCACATTTTCCTCTGATCGGCCATAAAAAATATTAAAGTTGCATTATTCTTATTACAGTGGTACCTCGGGCTACATACACTTCAGGTTGCAGACTCCGCTAACCCAGAAATAGTACCTCGGGTTAAGAACTTTGCTTCAGGATGAGAACAGATATCGTGCTCTGGTGGCATGGCAGCAGCAGAAGGCCCCATTGGCTAAAGTGGTGCTTCAGGTTAAGTACGGTTTCAGGTTAAGAACGGACCTCCAGAACGAATTAAGTACTTCACACGAGGTACCACTGTATTATTAATCCTCTTTCACCATAATTTGTAGCTCAATTATCTTCTAGTGTCATTATAGTACACAGATTATTTTCTTGTCTCCAGTAGCATGCCGTGAAATGGAGGCAGACTACATATTACAGAGGAAGCTATGGGGAGCCCCTGAACATGGGGCAGCAATTCTATGGGTGTGTGTGTGTGTGTGTGTGTGTGTGTTAGACAAAGAGAGAGAGAGAGAGAGAGAGAGAGAGAGAGAGAGAGAGAGAGAGAGAAAGAAACTCTGTTCATAACCAGGCTGATTTTGGGTGTATGCAACTCCATATGCATATTTATTCAGAAATAAGCCCCACTGTGTTCAATGGAGCCTACTCCCAGGTAGGTGAGCTGCAGTGTATGAACAGTGTATATGAACTGCAGTGTATGAACATTTGTCCCCACCTGTTTCACTGCATCCACTTCTAACCACATAACAAAATAATCATGTCTATTAGCTTTTCAACCACCAGTGGAAAATGCCATAGGCTAAAAGTTCCAAGGAAATAGACCAAATTCAACAGCAGGTGGAAACAAAGACAACGGTAAATAGTTTAGGCAGCATAAGAGGCAGAGATGCATGCTTTGTTTTCCCCGTATCCCAGTCAGGCTTGGAATCCTATTATATATTTATATATTTCTTGTTTTTTTCTGAGATATAACTTTTACTAATGATAAAGGTAAAGGACCCCTGGATGGTTGAGTCCAGTCAAAGACAACTATGGGGTGTGGCGCTCCTCTCTGCTTTCAGGCTGAGGGAGCCACCGTTTGTCCGCAGACAGCTTTCCGGGTCATGTGGCCAGCATGACTAAAATCACTAACTCATTGCGATAAAATTTTCTCCATGTTTTGCATAAGTAAAGAGATGGGCTAGGGAGAGAGAAAACAGATGGAGAATACTATAATGAATTGAAATGTTCTATTTAAAAACTGTTTGTCAGCTGTAGTTAAGTTGACACTGTCATCATGGCAACAAATCAAAACACTTCACACATTGTGCCGCATGTTTAAGTCAGCTACAAAGACAGGAGTGGTTGGAACTTAAGATTTGAAAAGTCAGTAAATGAAAAGGCTTAGAGTAGAGTAGACAAAAATGGCTTGGATCCAACCTTGCTGAACTACAAAATGAAAGGCACTTACACCCATCCTGGTTTCTGACAACAGCCCCTCCAGATCCAGATTCCCATGTCACATCCCATGCTACCGGTATGCCAAAGGTTCCCCTGATCTTTTTCAAGAGGAAATGGAAGATTTAGTGATCCAGTTATAAATTAAAAAGCCACTCTTTGTAGAAATTCTTAAATGTTTATTGAGGAATAGCATTGCCTGCATTGCAGCCAACTACAGGCACTGCTTTCACCTGCTAATCTATATATTTTATATTTTTGTATGAAATTATTAGTAACCTTTTTGAGCAGAGGATTCGTTTCTCTTTTTCTTAGCCCAAGAGAAAGACATAAGACTGCCATGCATAAGGATCAGACATAGGATGAAGAGTGATGACTTGATTTATTAAAGCTTTAAACAAGTTTCATGCATTAAAGATCCTCATAAAGAACATGACATGTTCTTTCTTTAAAAACAGCTACACGTTTCAGGACAAGTGACATGATCCAAATGATCTAGACTGACTTTGATGGCTATTCTAATGCAGTGCAGGGACGGCTTGAGTGACTCACTGTCTACATTACTGAGCTGAACAAAGAAGGAAAACATTTTTTAAAATTGTCTTTTCTCTTTCTCTTTTTTATGAGAATTGAGCAGAGACAAAATTTCTTTTTTGGACCCCATCTTGTTCCACTCAATTATGCTGGCATAAATGTAACCCTAACCAACCATGTGGAGTTTCTCTACAGTGCATCAAAACACAGCATTCCTTTTGAGCCAATACAGTAATGTTAGGGATTGAACATGTTTAATATCTTACTTCCTTTGCCCTCCATGCCAACAGTGATTATTATGCTTGTCTAACAGATTTCAGTTCTGAGACAAGTTTTTAACTCCATTTGTTGCCACTGTTTTTTGCATTGGAGTTGGGAACCTGTTTCCTATGAAGAGCTGTTTACCCTCAGGAAAAGTCAATCAGGGGGTGCCCCAATGATGTGTGGAGCCAGAACCCAGTGGGGTGGAATTGGCAGCACTGTATGATTGCATGTGCTCCATCCTTTATATACATATGTCTCAAGTGATTCTCAGAGGAGCTCAGAGCAAGAGTGGGCCAGCAGTACCTAGACAGCTGGATAATACTAAGGGCCAAAGGTAGAGTTGTAGGTTCTCCATCCCTGTTTTACATCATTCTGCAAAGGTCTCCTACAGCATGTTTGTTGTTGTTGTTGTTGTCAGAGGGCACTTCAGGGGCACAGGGAAGGAGAGGGAGGAAAGCCCCATTGTGCAAGCTGAAGCCCTTGCGTAGGGCTTCTACTGATGGGGTTTGTAAGGTGAATCCCACCCTAGATATTATCTTCTTACCCTTGTGTTTTTTGGTGCATGTGCGGACAATGTCAACCCTCCTCCCCACTAGCATCCCAGATCAACACATGCTATGTCAGTGTATTAGCCCGTGCTAACAATCAATAAGAATAGCACAGGTGCTCTGGAGCTATATATACCTGAGCATCTGCAAATCTAGCCAGTAACAAACCACAGCCTATTGGAATGTTGCATCTCAGCTGGGAGATTAGTTTTAAGTGGCCTTGAACAAACCTATCTATAAAATATAACTAGATATTACCAACCTAACCCAATTATAAGGATGAACCGGATAAGAATTGGATGGCAATTTGTGCACTCAAAATGTCCTTCCATATACTATATACATTTTGAGGAAGTGGGAGTTATTGGATCTATGTGGCTACACTCCAGAAAGCAGCATAACAATGACTCACAACTGCAATCCTGAAATAGCAGTTTGGCATGAACTGTCCTTTCACAAAGTGCCAGATCTTTGGTTGGGGGGGGGGGAGGAAGGTAGTGGTTGGGGCCAAAAAATTAAATCTATCTAATACCACAATGATATGGATATTGAGATTAAAGACACTGAGACACTACTTAGAGTAACAGGTGTCAGAAATGAGGTATTGGGGCACGTAATTAAGGTGGAAGAAAGGTGGGAAAGCTCTGAAACAAACAAAAACCATTCCCAGGATCCCAGCTTCTATTATCTCCAGCCTTTGGATGCAGTTACATATATGCCATAAGTGAGATTCCTTTCCACAATCCTAGATTTAATGTCATAATGGTTTGTACATGTTTCTGTACCAACCCAGAAAATTTTTGCATGGTTTCGAAACCACAGCATTATAATCTGTGTGGGCATGATGAGAACTAAGTTGAGGTGCAAACTGTGTGGTGGGGGATGGGGTGGTGAAGTGATTTTTATATAATAACTTTTTTAAAAGTTAGGGCAGTTGCTAAAATCATTCAGGCCGTACTTACTGTGATCTTTGGATGAAGGGCAGTATTCAAATTTAATAAATAATGATAATAATCAAGCCCCCTAATACACAAAAGGAAATAAACAAGACAACCAAATAACAAGCTAATTTCATAGAACTAATTGTGCACTATTGATATCCCTTTAGTTTATTCAGTATTAATGATTGATCAGCTATACGTGATATGGCTTTGTCATTTTGCAATACTGTTCCTACTGTTCACAGAAATGTCAGTTTGGAAGAGACCAAGGTAAACAATCCTATCCAATAGCTGCTACTCTACCACCTCCCTCTAATTAACCTACACCACTCAGACCAAGGATGCAGGTGTACTGCAAAAAGATGCTGACGCTACAAAACGACTGATACACAAAGGCCAAGCCACATTCTCTCCACATTTCCTTATGTATTTTAAACAGCTTCTCTCCAGACTGACAATGTACATTAGCTCCAAAGCTGCTTTATAGGCACAGTGATGCTGGTTGTTTAAACATTTCCATATGATGTAGTATATTATTTCAAGCTCATACTACTAGTGCTATACACTGCCATGGAATCCATTGTATGAAGGTTCAGAACACAATCATTAAATAAAGTACCATGAATTGAAGACTTTGATTTCTGAATTGTACAGTGATGGAACAAACAATATGGTCTTGTTCATTCATTCATTCATTCATTCATTCATTCATTCATTCTTATTTAGATTACAGTCCTATTCAAGTTGTATCAATGAAACTTGGGGGTCATTTGAGCTAAGCGTCGGACCCACGCCGCTCACCCCAGCAGCTCCCCGAAAGCTTGCCGGCCCTGGTCCCACGACAGGGATTCCCATGACAGGGATTGGGTGGCCCTGGTCCCATGACAGGGATTGGACGAAATCGTGGCAAGCCCCAGGATTCCTTTAACGGAATTCCCTTCAGCACAATAGGAGGGGCAGGCACAGCCTATCCTGACCCCTCCACCACCAGCATATTATAACCAATGCCTAACCGCAACCTTACAAGTTGTGACGAATTGCTGAGTAGTAGGCAAAAAACAAATGGCACAGCCAATCACCAAATGGCAAAATTCCTACTAGGCCCCTGCTCCAAAGCAGACGACCCCATGACAGTCAAAGCAAGGTCAACCGGAAAAGAGGGCGGGCGGGTGATCCGATGCACTCTGCAAAGAAAAAGAGAAACCAGAGAGCACCAATATTTAAAGTCTATGGTCCCACCCACCCAATTTGCAACATACAATTTGCCCCAGCAAACCGGTTACCCAATCATAATGCCAGGCAACAACTATTAACCTGCCTGGCAACAAGAGGCCTGGCCCGGCGGCCCACACCACAACACATGCTCTCATTTATTGGAGAACACGCTTTGGACTATGACCTGGGAGAACAGACAGAGGTGGATTTAGAGGAGCATGACTGGTTCACCTGCAATGGACACCGAGCCAAGAGGGTGCCACAACAATGACAAACAACAGGGGCACTGAGATTTTAAAGCCCAAAGTCCGCCACTGGAACAGGGTTCAAATCCCCACTCTGCCATGAAGCTCACTAGGTGATCAGTCACTGCCTCTCAGCCTAGCTTAACTCATGGGTTGTTGTGAAGATTAAATGGGGGGGGGGGGAGAGAACTATTAACACCACACTGAGCTCCTTGGAGAAAAGGTGACATATAAATACAACAAATAAATAAATTGCGAGGAGCTTCTAAGCTTATTCAGCTAAATGTGCTTAGAAAACCTCTTTCAGACCTTGCTTCAGTGTTGGAAGAACAGGGGCAGAATGAGTGGGGGCACTGCATATGTTAAGGCAGGCCAGAAGACACACTCCCTATTCATGTTGGCATCCCCTTTTGAGAAGCAATGTTTGCACGGGACTACAATGCACATCTCAGTGGCCATGATTCCCAGAACCCTCATTCTTCTTTTAGGGCTTCAGTGGTGGGGAATATGCAGGAAACAAATAAAGCAAATGCTCACACATTAAACTTGGAACTTTTAAGCCTTCCCATTGTAGCCTATGAATTAAACTGTATCATAAAGCACCAAGATAATAAACTCTGAAAGCTTCTTTCAGTCATGTTTAAGAATACGGTGTTCAAAAACCATTTTTCTTAATATATATTTCATGCTTTTCATCCCAATATTATTCAAAATTAAATAGCCATAGAAAAAAAGGATTTTAATACTGTTAAAGATGACCAAAATACAATAAAAGTGTCAAATGGGGAGGGTGGTGGGGAGTGTCAAATGGCAATGGCACAACATTAAATGAACTTGGGTATGCACCCTGACAGACCAGAAGGTCTCTCGAGCTACATAACCCGTAATGTAATCCCCCACCCCTGCTTAGGTAGCATGAGTCTTAAGAAAACTGTGAATCTTATCATGCTTTAAATTTAGGAACTCATAATAAACCTTAAGAGTCAGGTCTTTGGGCCCTCAGGTGCTTCACTTAAAAAATGCATCCTTTATTTTCTGCCTCACTTGCACAAAGACTGCTTACTTGTCAAAACTGTGAACACTGACTCGGAAGAATAAACTTGGAGAAATAGTTCAGCGATGATCTAACTTTTCTCCAAAATGCTTTAAATAAAGAAGCCACTTGCAGCTGCCCTGTCATCAAAAAGGAACATTACTAAATTTTCTCTAATACAATTGATTGATACAAACATAATTTGTCCGATCTTGTAGTTAAGCCGTATCACAGGAAAGGGTTCCAAAATTCTATGCTCCCTTTATCAAGCCCCACCCCCCTCCTCGGTCCTTCTCCTGATGGTCCTAACCATGACAAAGGGTTATATCTGTACAAAACTTTACCATGTTTAATCAGGGTTTTCAACTAGTTCCAAACCAGGTTACAATGGAAATCCTGATTAATATTAGCTGTGATTTAAAGAAGTAACGGACAGCAGACACTGAGGAAGGGGAACACAATCCTAAAGCCCATACCCCAGCCTTTCAAGCTATGGCTACAGATCATCAACATATCTTTATTGGCCATCTAGTCCAAAGAAGGGAAACAATATGCTACAACAGTCAAAAGGAAGTACACATGAAAAAAAAGTCTTACTTTGTGTTATAATTATTTCGGGATAGGTAAGAAGGGAATAAGGGATGCGGGTGGCGCTGTGGGTTAAACCAAAAAGCCTAGGACTTGCCAATCAAAAGGTTGGCGGTTCGAATCCCTGAGACGGGGTGAGCTCCCGTTGCTCGGTCCCAGCTCCTGCCAACCTAGCAGTTCGAAAGCATGTCAAAGTGCAAGTAGATAAATAGGTACCGCTCCGGCGGAAAGGTAAACGGCGTTTCCATGCGCTGCTCTGGTTCACCAGAAGCGGCTTAGTCATGCTGGCCACATGACCCAGAAATTGTACGCTGGCTCCCTCAGCCAATAAAGCGAGATGAGCACCGCAAGCCCAGAGTCAGCCACAACTGGACCTAATGGTCAGGGGTCCCTTTATCTTTACCTAAGGAGGGAATATGGAGACAAAGGTCTTTTTTAAAAGCTATAAAAGATATGTGCAAAAACAAAAGCTGTCTTTTCTTACCTCAATGTGAAAACGGTTTACACTTCCAAATCTCAGTAAATTATTTGTAATACACTGGTCACAGACTGATTTGTTTTTTTCATGAATGAGGGCATTTTTCTCTTAAGAGAAAATGATTATATAACAGTGAAAAGAGAATTATGAATCATGCTTATCAATGAAGAGGGATAAACATGTATTGTATAGTTCTAGTATATCTGTTTAGATTAAAGATCCATGGAAAATTTTAAGTACAGATACCATCACATTTTTAGGACTTGATACAGTCTTTATCTCTGTAGCACTATGAAAAATACTGCAAGTCCTCTGGTAAAGACAGTTTCTGTGATAGAGGAAACTGGCTTTGAATCTAGCCTGCTCTACATTTCAAAAAACTTTGGCACAGTAAAAGAGAAATATTTCAGTAATATATTCAATTGTTTTAAGTTTTCGTATCTTCAGCAGTCATGAAGCACGTTTACACCTATGACGTGGGAAAATGTAATCATTTTGGTTGCTGGGTAGGAGGATGTAAGCCAGAACCTTCAAGGTAACTTTCCCTGAAATGCTACAAGTTCCATATGGAAGGCTGATTAGACAGAAACAGTTGTATAGTCTCACTGCACGGATGAGACAGTAGCCTCAGGACTGTTAATTAATAGTACTACAGTCGTACCTTGGGTTACAGACACTTCAGGTTACAGACGCTTCAGGTTACAGACTCCGCTAACCCAGAAAATAGTACCTTGGGTTAAGAACTTTGCTTCAGGGTGAGAACAGAAATCGTGCTCCGGCGGCATGGTGGCGGCATGGCGGCAGCGGGAGGCCCCATTAGCTAAAGTGGTGCTTCAGGTTAAGAACAGTTTCAGGTTAAGAACAGACCTCCAGAACGAATTAAGTACTTAACCCGAGGTACCACTGTAATTGGGGTTGTATTGTGAAAATGGTATAAGCATTACAACTGTGTCTTAGAAGCGTGAGTTACATTTCCAAAATTATTCTGTCAATTCCCTGAGATAGATAGATAGATAGATGATAGATGATAGATAGATAGATAGATAGATAGATAGATAGATAGATAGATATAGATAGATGATAGAATCTAGTATTTCTTGACTCGGTTTAGCTAGCAATGTCTTGTCAATCTCTCATTCAGGTGTAGCATGGAAGAGTTGAGCCACCCTGGGCTAGCAGCCAACCTTGCCTGTGACTGACGCTCACTTAACTGCGCAAAGAGTTGCTCTGCTGCAAGCAGGAACTTGACTACATAAGAACCAGTAGTGACAGCAAGGGTATAGGCTTGCATTCTAACATCACAGTTTCCAGCTTGTGTTCAGGCAAGTGGAACCAGGACTTTAACTGAATGTTAAAAGGTTTCAATCTTGTGCTTCATCCCAATTTACTTCCTGTATAAAACCAGGACATTTTGTAAAAGCAGCAGGACAGGTGGCATAGCCTGTTCTGGTGTAATTTCAAAGCAATTACAATCGTATTAATTATTATTATGCATATATTCTTGATAGTTAATTTACGGAAATAAGCCTGTAATCTGGTAACACCAATCACTGCTGTTTAAACAGAAACTCATGGGAACATAAATTTACAAGATTAATTAAATAATGTTTTCAACTATAAAAACTATATAGTTTTTAACAATTCCATTTGAGAAACATATTTCAGGGGCACTTGTCTATGTTTTTACTGGAGCTTCTGGAGACTTTTACGAAGCATAACTATCTCTATAATACAATGAAAAAGGGGAGCACGATGGGGAACTAAAAAAATAGTGTTCAGAATTCTGATGAAGATATATGGAAAAGGTTATGCATTTGAATAATGTTCATGGAATACTTATAAACCAACCATAACACTGGTAGTACAAATAGGAGCAAAATCAAACCATTGCCTGTCTATCAAATTTTAATCTGGTTATCTCCCACTTGGACTGCTGCAATGCGCTCGTTGAAGGTGACTCGGAAACTACAACTAATCCAGAATGTAGTTGCCAGACTGGTTTCTGGGGATGGCCGCCAGGACCATATAACACGGAGCCTAAAGGATCTACGTTGACACCCAGCATGTTTCTGAGCACAATTCAAAGCGTTGGTGCTGACGTTTAAGCCCTAAATGGCCTCAGCCCAGTATACCTGAAGGAGCGTCTCCACCCACCACACTGAGGTCTAGCTCCAAGGGCCTTCCAATCGTTCCCTCACTGTGAGAAGTGAAGTTACAGGAAAACAGGAAGAGGGCCTTCTCAGTAGTGGCACCCACCTTGTGGAATGACCTCTCATACTCAATGTTTCCAGTCTTAAGGAAAGTAGGCTACTTGGAGGATCTGGTCACCCTGCCTGAATAGTATTGCAGTGAGTTTGGGAGACTCAATTGCTGAAGTGCCCAGGCCAGATCCTTGGTGAGTTAATGGGCCCTAAGCACTGTTGTTAGTATAACAAAGGAAGTGGTTTTCTCCCAGAGAGCAAAGGGGTGGGGTCCCCTTCCTCATCTGGCTGGTAGTGAGAAGGACCATAGCCAGAGAGTTGAGTATGTGTGAGCTGGGCTAGAAGCAGGCAGAAGCCAGAGAGTCAGAGCCATTCTTGACTTCTGCTAGAATCCATGTCTGTGACTATTGGGGGGGGGGGGAGCAAGACCTTCTGGGGTGTTAATGCTACGAGCTCTTCATCTTAGGGTCAGGTTGTATATAGGTGTAAGTAAACCATAAATCTGTCTCTGCTGTCCCTAATTGCAACAGTATTTTTCTATGAGAAATTGCTTTGTTGGGAACTGGTTCCCCCCACCTCATGAGCCTCTCTCCCCTTCTGAAGGTGAGGCCAGGCTAAAGAAGTGCAGACTCTAAGCAGAGAGTGGAGGATGATAATGTGAGAAAGGAAGAAGCTGGGATTTAAGAGGGACTTCTGTTTATGGGTAGCTTAGGGTTACCAGACAACCCCAGTTCCCGGGGACAGTCCGCAGATTTGCAAATCTGTCCCTGGACAAATTCCAGCCCTGGAATGTCCCAAGATTTGTAAATCTGTCCCCGAAAACGTGGCAGCGGCAGCCTCAGCAGCCCGGAACCAGCCTGGTAGTGCAGTTGGCTCTGGCTGGCTTCAGGAGCTGTTCGCTGCAGTGACGCCCGCCATTTTTCTTCGCTGGAAGTCCCCATATGATGTGTATTGTGCGCAACACATCATATGGGGACTTCCGGAGAGGAAAAATAGCAGGCGTCACGGCAGCGGGCAACAAGCAGCTACCAGGCTGGCTCCGGACTGCTGAGACTGTCGCTGCAGCCGCCACTGCCGAAGGGGAACCGGGGACATCCGGTGGTACAGATCTCCTGCCCCCTCCCCCCTTTGTTTTGACTGATCGGGGGAGGCTCGGGAGTCGCGGCCGGCTGTTGCCCAGTTTTTTAAAATACTGCGCATTTATGTTTCACAGGGTGTGAAAGAAGGGCTTTGCACCTTGCCTGGCAGAGAAACTGTGTGCCTTGCCTTCCTCCTGGGCAACAGCCGCCCGCCCATGACTCCCGAGCCTCCCCCAAAGGGGGAAGGGCACAGGAGATCGAGGAAGGCTTGGGAATCATGGACGGGCAGCACGCCATTGCCCACAATATGCATGTGTGCTTGGGCCCTGGGTCTTTTGCCTCACCATCCCCACTACTGACTCCCTGTTGCTACTCAGCTTCAAAAAAAAAGGGGGTCCCCGGATTCATTGAAAAAAATCTGGTAACCATAGGGTAGCTGTCCCTTTTGCTCCCTTTGTTGGGAAGAGCTGGATTCACATCTCTGATCACCCAAAAAGTTCAACAGGTGACATCTGGCCTATCACAGCCTGAGCCTCACCTGACTCACAGGGCTGCTTTTATAATAAAGTGGGGTGCCCTGCCTCCAAATAGTCTGGCAGATAACTTCAGCATGGCTGCTCTGAAGAAGAAAAAGTCCTGGAACTATCCTCCACTATGTTTCCCTTCCATTACCCCACCAGATTTACTTAATCTGCTGGGATGTTCTCCAGCACACAAACCAAGCAAATTTTAGAATTTGTGTTCTTGCACATTTCAATTGGATTTTCACAAACGTTCTCGGTGGACTGTGCCCCTCATGATAGAAATGTAATATAAAGCACACAAATGCTCTAAAATGACATGGAAGCAATTGAAACTGATATAAAAATATTAATAGGAATGAATGTCAAGAGAAGGGGTGTAACTGAAAGCAGTTCTATATCTAGCCTAATGTAACCTGTAAAGTTCCTAAAGACGAGGCTGTCAGTAATGGGTTATATCAGTCTTTTAAGAGTCTGGAAAATGTACAGGTACTTCTCAAGATCACTCGAAACTGGCACTGTCAACACTATCCCTGGACCACACACCTCTTCTTCCCTCTGTATATTTTGCTTCTGTATCATATTGCTGAATGCTGGAGAATTAAAAATAACACATCAAGCCACTGTTAACACCCAGTCTCCCTCCCACAAGGCTAAGAACTCTGTTTTCTGACTACTTTGTGCAAGCAAGTAGAACCGTCACATGCACTGCATGCTAAAGGCCGCAGCCTTTGTCTTCTCCAAGTTCTGTCTATTTCAGAGGCTAACATGCTGCAATTAGTCTAATTAATGTGAAACAATGAGCTGTGTTACCACTTATCAAATTGATTGTTCCCCTATCAAAACAAAACAGGCTGGCTTTTTGATGTAATTTCAAGAGATGATTTGAAATGTCATGTTGCTGCAAGCCAATTACCTTATGACTGGAGTCACGGTCAACAGAATACATAATTAGCAGGAGTTTGGGAAGGCTGCTTACTGCTCATATGCTAATTAACTGTCTTTTGTCATAAAACAAAAAGGTTGTAGCTAGGGTTGTGAAATAGGTCTTTTTTATTTACATTTCTTTGTGCTTATCAATGTGAGGCATGACAATGCAAAAGAATGGAAAATTTTAATTCCGCTACTTCAGATTAATACTGAGCTGCAAGGTCAGACTTAATGTGGGACTACAATAACATTCAAACTCTGTTTCATGCAACACTCAGGCTGCATATAATAACAGACACAGGGGAAAATTAAGCACAACGCGAGTCTCATTCCCAAGAGTCATTGAGACTCACCTAATGAATCACAACATTAAACCAATATCATACTCTTTTTCTCCCAAAGTAGAAAGTCTCTAAATGTACTGTGTGGGCCACCCTGCCAGCTCTAAATTGCTCAACGGCTACTATTTTAACCACTGTTATGGAAGAACAAAAGGCAACACTCTTAGTCCTAAATGCATCTATTTTGGAAGAATAACCTATTATGTAAATTTCTTATGGAAAAAACTGGTCCATGCTTTGATGTTGTGACAATAAGAGGAAGTAAATGAAATTTCAAGCTGAAAGACTGAAGCTCCTCCCTAAATTTGAGTCATCATGTGCTGTCATAAGATATCATTTTCCTTGTAACAAAAATCCTGGCCTTGAGGGAAGATAACTGAATTCCCCTTAATAACCAGAGAATAAACTTCCCCAGAAGCAGGGTCCTCAAGCAATTTGGATATCTCCCCCACAGCTGCTTTTAAAGGGAATTTTGAAAGTTAGTGTGGGAAGGACTGAACAAAAATCAGTCTGTGGTCAAGTCTCTCTTCTTTTAAAATTTAATTTAAAAGAAACTGAACACAATGGGACTGAATTCCAATAAAACATACATAGGATTGTACTGTACATAAGATAGACTTTTGCATAACATATCCCTTTTAATAAGAACAAAATAAGTCATAAAATGTTAAAGTAGAAATCGAAAACAAAACAATTTCTATAGCATATGCTGGGTTCCACTATGTCTGAACAACAAAATGAGTAGATCCATACAAAACTAAAGACTTTTCATGACAAATATGAAGTTCTTATTCACTTAGTGTTAGGAATACAGACCTTGACTCTGGACCTGGCCCACTGATGAGGCTGGGGGGGGGGGGAAGCAGCCACATGGAGTGGCAAAAGCCCAAAAAGAGGCACCGGCTTTGCCTTCACTGCCCACCCACTGTCTCCTCCAGCAGCAGCAGTGGGTTCTGGCAAGATCTCACAGAGTAAATGAGAGCTTGTAAGACTTCAACAAGTTTTGCCAGAAAACGCTACTGCTGCCAGCACTTTTTTGGCACCGCCACTGCTGCTGGTGCACTACAGGTAAGAGAGGCACAGTGTTGTCACTGGGGCAGTGATGTCCACTTTTATCTGAACACAACCTGGCATTATGTGCAAACTCAGAAAAAGTATGGACAGTGATAGCTATGGTTAATAAAACAAGCCACATGCAAACTGTGGACCATGTTGCTAGTTTGGTTTAGCAGGTAAAAATTCGCCACAATTTAGAGTTCAGAAGCAATACTAAACTGCGGTTAACTAAACAGAAGCTGAAGCTTTTGATCTTCTTGCACTGTGCACTGTGGCTCAGTGACAGAGCAACTGCTTTGCATGCAGAAGGTCTCAGATTCAATCTTTGGTAGGACTTGAAATGTCCCTTCTCTGAAGTCCTGGACTACTTCCAGACAAGGTAGACAATACCTAGATGGACCAATAGTCTGACTCAGAATAAGGCAGCTTCATATGTTCCTATGTACTGTGATGGAACAGGAGGGAGACAGAGAAGTAGGAGAGGTGGGGGCACTGGCGGAGGAAGAGGAGTGCGGGGGGAGCGCACCGCCCCCAGCAACGCAATTCCGGTGGGGTGCCATCGCGGCTGCCCCGTGCCTGCGCTGGGTGCCACGCCCCTGCAGGCAGCGTGCCCCGCCCCCAGGCTGTGCGCCAGCCCCAGTACCAGAGCATGAAGCTCCACCACTGGGTGGGGGCAGGAGGAGGAGGTGTGGAAACCCTTGACTCTACAGCAGCCTGACCTATCTCTCCTTCTTCCTGCACTTGTTCTTCACTCTTCAATCCTGAAGCTTCTCCTGTCCCTGACCTTCGTCTCCTGGCTGTTACATGCTCACCTAAATCACTGATCCCTTCTTCCAAGTTAGTCCCCAACCCTTCTTCTCCCAGTGCCCACTGGATACTCATCAGTATCCAGCCACCACTCCTTAGTGACCAGCCAGTCCCTAACATCCTGCAGCAATGTCCATTGTTTTGTAAAAATCTATTTGGGGGGAGATTTTTTAAAGAGCCAGACACAGTTTGATTCTTCTTTTCCCATACAGGAGCCCTCTTTTAAAAAGAGGTAGCAGCAGATATTTTCTACATGAAAGTTATCCCATGCACCACACAGCAACACTCCTTTCCATGAATTGAGATGAAGATACCTACTAGATTTGGGCTACTGATAGTATAGTGCTAGATAATATTTCCCCCCTTGTCATCTGGAAATACCTTACATTTTTATTGTGAATTTTGAAACCTAAAACTAACATGAAAACACTAATTTCTTCTGCTGCTGTCATTTACTAGAATCAATATCATCCTTCCTGTCTTTATTCAGCAGAGAAAACAAAGTTAATCCCAATTTCTAAAGAGCCAGATAATAAAGGAGTCAAGGGATCATTAGTCTAATTAACTCATTCCTGTTTTCAGTTTACATTTCATTATGCCATTACACTCTCTGAAATGTCAATTTTTATATTCCATGAAAAACTGTTTAACATATGGACATTAAATTAAACAAATCATAGCATATATTATATATTACAGATAATCAATGTTACCTCAAATTTGAGAAAATTACATTCAGCTAAGTAATAACCTTAAGCAAAGCTGACTTAATACAAAACTTACTGTATAAATATTTGTGTTATGATTTTTATGTTATATCTCTTCTTGTAGCTATGATGAGAGATGCTTGTATTCAGTGAGATTATTATTGTCGGCAAAATTAAGCATGCACTTAAGTATGTTCGTGTCCCTGGGTCTATCTTTTGCCACCACAACTGGCCTGACATCCTTTATGGAAAGCCTTCGAATATGAAATGTTCCTCCATATAGATCTAACAACTACAGAAAATGCAGTATTCCCATTGATTTTCAATTTCCAGAGAATGCTAAATGTGAGAACAGAGTTCCTTGGAGGCAATAAGCTCGTTATAGCTTTCTAATACTGCCACTTATCAATAGCTTTTTACTTATTTTTGTTTTTATTACAAAATACAACACAAGTTGTATATTGCTTTAGCTGTTGATTCCTATAGAAAGGGTTTTCTATGGGTTGGTTTTTACAGAAATGTTTTCAGTATTAGTAATTGCTTACTAGGCAAGTCACAAATAGCTCAGTCTCCAGAGATATGCAAATTGCTATCAATTGAGTATTCAAAATGTGAATATGCAAAGGAATGTAAGAAGTCAAAAGAAACACGAACATCCATGTACTGTGTAACTGGTACAACACATTTCTGGATTAGTTGTGCCAGGCAGGGCCATCTGAATTATTTTTCTCCATAGCAGGAAAGCACATGATGGGAAGCATTCCCTGTGCAAAAGAAGGCATCAGGCCAGAACCATGATGAAAGGGGCATGCATTCTTCTGGGCTTGAGGTAGTGCCCCTTGACTTGTGACACTGGCTGTCACACAGCAAGTAAATCACACTGTTCAAAGTTGGAGTTAACACTTTTTAAGCAAAAACACCATTTTCATAGTCTTGGCTAAGTATCAGGCCTAATGAGCACAGCAAATCATCCCTGGCAGGTCTTACCCCATGCATCAGTTGCCAAGGCTGAAAGCCTCCCCCCCCCCCAGCTATCCAAGTTCCCTCCTCTCTGGGGTCCCCCCCCCAAAACAATCAGACTTCACCTGCATGCAGCCTCATGCTGCTCTGCCCATTTGAGCCCTCGTCTGGTTCTGGGAAACAGGCTGGAGGAGAGCTTGTCACGGTACAAAGAGGAGACACCCATGATTCTTCACCAGCCTGACTTATCTCTGCCTCTTGGCCTCTCTCCTCCCACTTGCCTGCTTTGGCTTCTGCCTCTGATTCTGGACTTCTCTCAGCCACAGATTCTCCCAGCTCACTAAGCCCAGTTACCTCTTAAGTTTCCATCACCTCTTCCCAGTCTTCTCCCTCTTCTCCCTCTGACCACTTCTCATTTTCCCACTACCATTCCCCAGACTCTGAGCCTTCTTTCCAATGTGGTTTCCCAGCTGGTTCTTCCCGCCATTCCTCTGTGTCCAACCTAGGAGCCAACTCCTAAGTGTTGTGCGGGCTTTGGCCCCCACAATAAAATATTTGAGGGGGCTAGGCCCCCATAAAGTTGATGGACACTGCCATTCAAAGGGGGGGTGCACTGTGTCATGTGATCGATGGGGCGGGGCTTACCTGGGCTCCTACAATATTTTATTCAAGTTGGCACCTCTGATGTCCAACCAGTCCATGACACTAGCTATGTACTTTGCCTGAATGTCTGAAAAATATGTACTGGTTTGGGTTCATACTGCATTCAAAACTTTAAAAAAAAAAAGAAGTGACTATTTTCTATCATTCACCAGCAGCTATGCTAGCAATTCAGAAAGCCATTAAAATGGCCTACATCAGAGATGGGGAACTTGTAATCCAGCAAAATCTGGAGGGCCACAATTCTCATTATCCCTGATGATTAGTCATGCTTGCTGGAGCTGATGGGAATCTATTTCAGTCCAAGGGCTAGATTGGTACCCACATTCTAATGATAGCTAGGCCAAAAGTTAGTACAGCAAAACAAAACAAAAAACTTTAAAGCTGCCCCCAAATTTAAAAAATGTCTGTACTTCTATTTCCCTGCCACCTCATTCTCACAAACATACATGCACCATGAATTCTCTCCCTTTCTCTTCTCCCCACGCATGCGTGCATGCAGTCATCCACTCACATGCCACACACGGGCAAAGTATATTTCTAAGCAAACAAGAAAAAAAAGTAACAAAGAATGTCACTGTCAGGAGTTCAGAAATGGGGGGCAAGTGAGGGTGAGCTCTGTATCCGGGGAGTGCTCGGCCCCCTTGCCTCCCGCCCTTCGGTGCCACCCGTGACAGACATACACACAACAAGCACTTCTAACACTTTCCACTCCAGGGCTAGATGAATTTCTCTGCATGCTCTTTAAAGATCTTCTCTATAAAGCACACATTTTCTTTACAGAAGCTCTCCAAACAGACTGAGAGATCTTTCTTGGCACAAAGCTCCACAGCACCGAATTGAAAGGTAAAGCCCCTGTTTGCCACTTAAAAGTAAAAGGCAGCAATTGCACCTATCCCCATCCCAGCTCAGGAGTGAGGGGTTGTGGAGAAACACTGCCTTTTACTGTCAAGGAGTAGTCAGAGAGCTTATCTTCAATCTAAAGAAAGAGATAAGAGATCACTCTGCTAATTCTCAAAGAGAATTTAACTCCAATCTTAGCGCTATGGAGTTTAGGTCAGATATAAAAGATCCCTTTAAGTGCCCCATGCCTGGTGTCATATTACATAGGATACTTAATGGGATCGTTTTTTCACATCACATCAGGTGATTGGCAAGAGGTCATGGCCGGCTGGCTCTAAATGGCACCACAGACCAAACAGAGGGGACTGGTCGGCCCAATTATCCAGTGGTTTCTCGTTGTTTACTTTTATTTATATTTATATAAATAAAGATCATCCAAAGGTCACAGGACAGTTTACAGTCCCTACACATCAAAAGCTAGTACATTACAGAAAATGCTAGCTTAGAATTATTCCAATTGGAGGGTTCCCCGCCCCCCAGCAAAAGAGCTCAAAATTATATGGGTCACCATCTGAAGTCTGAGGTGAGGTGTGCATTGGACTGGAGCCTTTAGCTTTTTAATACTTTGTATCTTCACCTGCTAACTTAATGGGTTGTAAGAGGACATGGCATACAGGCAGCGACCATTGTAGGTGTATCCAACTGACACGGGATCATGAACCTGCAGGTCCATTTGGACCTGGAAGAAGACAGAACCAGGGCAGAACAGGGCGAGGTGCACTTATGCATTCTCTGTTGATGCACGCAGGGGCCAGGAATGGAATAATTAAATATACAAATAAGTATATAATGGAAATACACACTTGTGTTTTAACTATCCTAGCCCAGCTAATCAAATTAATAATGTTCTGATCAAACCCAATACAAATATTTGTTCTCATCTTGCATCTTTCTACTTCTTTCTTTCTTTCTTTCTTTCTTTCTTTCTTTCTTTCTTTCTTTCTTTCTTTGTATTATTTGATGCTATCCCCAAGCCATCTATTGCGAGAAAAAGAACAAAGTGATAAACAGCCTTGTTTGCAGAGAACGCCATGAAAAATCCTTTATTTGGGCTTTTAAGCAAACTTGAAATGTTAAAGCAAAAACAAGTGCTAAACCCAGAGCTATGGTACGGTAAGCCCTGTCTAACAAGGTGTTGAGCACCAAAGCCCAAGGGAGTGTTGGTGTTCTCACTGTGAAGATTAGACAAGAGCACTCACGCAGGACACAGAGGGAATATGATGGGACAAGAAGTGAGCAATCCCAGCAGACACTCTGTTGAAATGTCAGTCAGGCACACTGCCTCCACCACCTTTCACAGAGCTAAACATCTCTTTATGTCAGAACAAATTGGGCGATCCTCAAATCTTTTTTCTTTTCCCTAACTTCAATGTGATGAGTGCAGGGAATGAGAACAGGAGAGACGGTGGGAGGGAGGGAGTATGAAGAGACAGTTCAGTTCAGTTCACATGAAAGCACTGTGACACACTAAAAGACTGAATACTGATATTGGCAACTCTTACAATCTTATCAGAGTAGTCGTAGCAGCAGCAGAGGTTTACTGCAACTTCATCAGATTATTTCTTCCTTTTCTAGATGTTCAGGAGACTTCTTCAGAAATATGTTCATCCCACAAAAATGTCAATATATCATTTTAATTATTTGCGTATTAACTTCTCACACCCCTGTCTGCTCCTAAGACTTTTCCGTAATGACTTAGAATATAACCTTTGAATTGTAAAGGACCCAGTTTGACTCTCTTCAACTAAGACCCTGTCTCTCATGTCTCCCATTTGTAATAGGAGAACAATAATATTAAAAGATGTGTTACAAGGATTTCTAATGTAAGGTGAAGTGTCATGAACACTGAAATATTATATAAAAGCTAGGCATTATGATCTATCAAAATGTATTGGTTGGATCCAGACTAGAAGTGTATGTATGGAATGTGTGAGTCTGGAATAGGCAGATCTTGGGTTGCCCAGATGGTGTACGTCTTTCAACCATGGTGAATCAAGGCTTTTAAGCTCTCTGCCTTGCTTACCAGGCTGTGTGAGCATCTTGCAAGAAAAAAAAAAAACCTGTTCAAAAGAACCTTTCCACTTCTCTGTATTTAATTTGTTCAATTTCAACTGGCCGTCAATCCACAATGAACAGTCGAAATCATGAAAGTTAAATGCACATAAAAAGGTAAAGGTAAAGGTACCCCTGACCATTAGGTCCAGTCGCGGATGACTCTAGGGTTGTGGCGCTCATCTCGCTCTATAGGCCGAGGGAGCCAGCGTTTGTCCGCAGACAGCTTCCGGGTCATGTGGCCAGCATGACTAAGCTGCTTCTGGCGAACTAGAGCAGCGCATGGAAATGCCGTTTACCTTCCCACCAGAGCGGTACCTATTTATCTACTTGCAGTTTGACACGCTTTCGAACTGCTAGGTTGGCAGGAGCAGGGACCGAGCAACGGGAGCTCACCCTGTCATGGGGATTCGAACCGCCAACCTTCTGATCAGCAAGCCCTAGGCTCTGTGGTTTAGACCACAGCACCACCCTAAATGCACATAAGATATGATTTACCTGTAATTCCATTTTGACATTATTATGCTACACATATGCATATATAATGGAAGTCTACCAAAGAACTAGGAGAAACCTTCTTTTCCCTAAACCATACAACTGGAAAAAGTTTCTTTTAATCATTTTTTAATATCACTGTCTCTTCCAATTATTCTGAAACTACATAGAAAGAGTGAGAAAACACTTGTGAACGCCAGGAGAAATAAGGAAAAATGAACAGCGAGGAAGGAACTCAGATGGAATAGAAGAAAAGGGCAGCTTCAGAAGGCATCACGTGAAATGAGGTTGGGGGCTGCATGTGGGCCACAGGTTGTCCATCTGTGTTGTAGAAAATGATTAATTCCTAATGTTTAATTATAAAACACTTTAAAATGAACCAGGACCAGTAAAACTTTAAAAAAAATAGCTGATGATTTGCATTTTAATGTACAAGTAAGAAAGTGTAACCTACCTGTATAGCTCATCTAGTCAGTGGCCATCAACACTAACAAAAACAATAACATATAATAAACTCTGCAACGTTTATGGTATTCCTAAAAGGAAGACAGCCTTTTTAAGCAAACGAAATGCCATTGATTTTTGCAGGTGTTTAACAAAGATAAGCTGAAAGGAGGACTTCTATTCTAAATTTGTTGGTGGCAAAAATGAATTTGAATATGTTCAAAAACAAGTCTTCTAAAATGGCAGTAAAAGAAAAAATGACAAAGATGTAAATAACATTTCTCATATTATTGTGAGATATGGAATAAAAATGTTCAAAATTCAAAGAGTCGTGCTGCAGCAAAACAGCATTTCATTTAAATATCATATTATTTGGGAACCATCAAAACAGATGTGCTGCTTACTTATTTGTTTGTTATTAAGCAGGAAAGTATTTTAAGCCTCTCCAGGTGTAGCTGCAATCCAAAATATAGCCGCCTAGAAGGAGAATAGGATTTTTTGCTCTCTTTTTTTTATTAAGAGCAACACCTCCTTCATGTCAAAAAAGAACTCTAGTGAAAATGAGCCATTGCCCATTTAATTTCTTAGGATGATTTAACTGATATAGGAGTGTTCTGCCGTCTGGGGAAGAATTGGTGAAAGTTTGGGGGAAGGAGTGTAAGTCTTTGTGATGATGGAACTACTTCCCATATGTCTGTACTTCAAGACCATGAACGGCAGACAAAACAGTTGGCTAAGGGGAGTTCAGAACCAACCATAACTCCTTTACAGTGAAAGAAATAAATAGGTGGCAAAAAAAGGCTACAATTGAGGAAAATTCCCTCATAGGATTGGATTAAGGAAATGAAGAGACAGCCCAATCTACTGTTACTTTTCAGTTGACTTATAGTTCCAAATCCCAGCCTGGTTTGAAGTAATATAAACATTTATTATTATTTTTACTGCTATTTTGTGCAAATATGATATATCATAAAACTTTTTTAAAAATAATGTTTTTAAAGATGCATGTGCACAGGTAAACAAATAACTGTAGGCATGTCCACAATGAACCTGATTTCCAGGCTAGGCATGATGCACACATTGTTGTTGATTGCTCTTTTGTGCAAATATGGTTTAAGGAAAAACTTGTATTAGATTAAAAAAAACCAAGTCTGTGTGCACAGGTAAACAAGTACCCATGTACGTGCCTACAACTGATCTCAGGTTGACAAGTACTAATTTAGGAACGGGATAAATACATCCCATCAAGCACTCACTAGTATGGATGGGAAACATTTAGATTTTGGAAATGTAAAACTGAAAGTGCTAATGGGTTGGGCTGGACGATATCTGGTTTTCAACTTCGCGATATATCACTAGCTAAATATCATGATACATATCACAATACATATCTGCAGCGGCAGAGGGCTTTGGCGTGCCTCCCCATGGTGGAGGAGGGTGTGCCACACTTCCCCACAGCAGCCAAGGGCCTTGACCAGACTCCCTGCAGCAGTGGAGGGCCTTAAAATGTAAGGAAGCAGTAGAGTTAATAAAAATAACTTCCATGTACAGTGGTACCTCAGGTTACATACACTTCAGGTTACATACGCTTCAGGTTACAGACTCCGCTAACCCTAAAATAGTGCTTCAGGTTAAGAACTTTGCTTCAGGATGAGAACAGAAATCGTGCTCTGGCGGCGCAGCAGCAGCAGGAGGCCCCATTAGCTAAAGTGGTGCTTCAAGTAAAGAACAGTTTCAGGTTAAGAATGGACCTCCAGAACGAATTAAGTACTTAACCCGAGGTATCACTGTAATATATTTAATATATTTTCAACTAATTTAAGAGTAGTTCAAGTGATTTACTCATCAAGTTGCATAAGTGTAAATGAAATAAGTATAAATAAAACACAGGTAAAATCAGTAAAACCTCTGAAAAGGAATTACTGATTAACAAAGTTGTGTATTGACCCATCTAAGTCTGTTTTGGTCACTTCACTACCTTGATTCCTTGCAATGTGCCACCTCCGTGGGCAAGCAGACTGCTGCATTGTGCATCAGTCCCTTTTGCCCTATGGCACTTTAAATCCGGACCTTGCACCTCCAAGTCTGCCAGACTTTCATCACAGTTCAATTTCAATTAAGCCACTCACTATTTACAGCAATGTAACGGAAAATAGATTTTGGCTCATTATCACTATAAATCTGAAGTAATATACTAGTGTCTCAAGACATTACTTCATTTTCATAACTAGGAGAAGATTTCATTTCTGTGGATTTGTGTTAAAAGCAATTTGGAAACTTTGCAACAATGATATTACTTACCATAAAACTGAAAGCAATGAAAGTATCATGAGGAGCAGCTATTGCGTAATCTTCATATCTAATTCTTCCATCTTAATTACTGTGGGAATTTAAGTGTGCTATGTTCTTAAGTACTCTAAAGAATTAGCTCATTTAAGAAGAAAAATATCATTATTTTGAAATAACCTTTTCTCTTTCCGCTCTCCATTTCGTTCTTAAATTGTAATGTGTCTGTGTGTCAGGGAGGGGGTATATCCAAATCTTTATAATTAGAACCAGAGAACAGGGGCAAGTCTGGGAGTTCACTGTGGCGTAAACCAACTATGATTCTTTTCTATTATTAGGACATGGGTAAAAAGCTAGTTCCTTGGGTTATTGCAAATGCAGCTTAAAAAATGAGTGGCCAGCATAGCATCGGAGGAGCGAATTGCAATTCTATGCATTACTCAGAAGTAAGTCATGTTTAGTTCAATGTAGATTGCACCCAAGTGACGCAAGATTTCAACCATCTACAATACCTACAATCAGGGCTGGTCCTACCCATTAGGCAGAGTGAGGCAGCTGCCTTTGGCAGTGGCTTGTAGAGGTCAGAGAAGTGGTGAGATGTTGAAAGGACAGAGCTGCAGAGTTGACCACAAGCCCTGGCCTGAAGCCTCAAAGATTAGCCTGCTACTACCAGTCTTGGAGTAAAATTCAGCTACCCATCTAGACAGCTTCTGTGTGTGCCCTTTCCTGGGTTCACCCGGCCAACAATGTACAATTCCAACAGCAGCGATTGTGTGGAAGAATTTTATAGAGGAAAACAAAACAACTTTGCCATTAATATACTTGATTTTCCTGAGATAGCATAACTGTCAGGAGCTCGTCCTACACTCGAGTAGGACCCTGGCAGAGAGACATGCCTGACTGGCATGTTCTCTCCCTCCTGGTCTATCGTTCGGAAGCTTCAAAAGCTTTCTTCAGCCCGAACATCACAGCGACCGATGCCAACAGACACCCGCACACTTATGGATCCACAAAGTGTTTGCAGTTTGCGTAACTGACTTCAGCAAGTCAGCATTTTGGCTAATCTACTTTATTTACATATAAACACATATGGAGCACTGCAACATGGCTCCCTCTCTCTCTAGCATCGGACAGCAAAGAGAAAGAACAAAGGACAGTAGTCCCACTTGACAGAACACAGTAACACAAACATCCTGTCTCCGTCACTTCCCACTCTGTGGAGTCAAAACATACACCGTCATGTGATAGAGAACAATTCCATGACTGCAATCACGGAGCAGGAATTCTAACAATAACTATACTGATGACTGAAAATAAGCCATTAAAAACTGAACATTTAAAATATTCTTACCACTGCATTTTCCCTCCCCCCTTGCCAGTGTATTGTGAGGTTTTAAACATGCCATTCATGGATGAGCATCAAGAATTGTGGTCATTTAACACACCCTATAAACATAGACTCGATAACAAGTATTGATCTTATGTTCCTGGAAGAGTGGCTCCTGGCCTCAGCTGTGAGTGGTTACGCCTCTTGATGTTCATAAACTCAAGCATCACGCCACTGAGTAATCATTACAGAAAGACTGAGAGTGGGATTTCTGCAAAATACAGTGCCAACTCCTATTATATTATTGCTGTGATTGTGGGTGGGGGAGAGATATTAGACAACAGTAGAGTAGTCTACGTCTATGAAAGGTACTCGGTTCAAACCCCCTTTCAGCTCATGAGGGTCTATTACAAGCGTGGGGTTGTTGTAAGAATAAAACACAATGAAATGGCCAAGTAATTAGTACATGAGAAATTACTACAGGAATGGTAAAAAGGTAATGTTTTTTCTCTTATACTATGGGCCCATGCTCCACATCACAAACTGCTTACAAAAGTCCTCTCCATTTTAAAAGTGGTTTGCTCCAGTTGAGAACCACGGGCAACAAGCCCCCTTAGCCACGAGGAACTAATTGCTCTCTTTCTTGGATGCTCATGGATCTGTGTTCAGAGCTTCCTGAACTTGGCTTTTCCAAATGGCATTAAAAAAATACTCTCCTGTTTTCATTATAGGACCCTTTTGAGAATTGAAAACATATTATCACACCATTTTCTCTTTCCCACATGCTTTCCCTGTGAAACATTGTTTCTTCCTTTAGTCATTTCACAGACCTTAACAGTGCAAAAAAATTCATTTATTTCTGAATTACTGTTATTTGTCTCGATGCTAGTGACAGAGCAAATATTTGGCTCAGTTGGTGTAATTCAGCAAAATAGCCAGATTTGATTGGGTGAATTAAGGAATGACTACTGTGGTGCAATCTGATATCCTAACATTTGTTTCAGTCAATCAGCATAGGTATTTGTTTTCTTCTTCACTCATGTTCCCTACCAGATCCCTCTCATGTCAAGAAATATCCTATGGCATGCTACCATAGCTTTCAGTGCCCTGATTAGTAAGAAGGGACAGGAGGCCCTGTATAATTGTTGTGGCATTGGTGGGCTTTGTATTCTTAAGCTATTTAGAGCAGAGCAAATTTAGTTATAGCATGTTTTATGGGTCTGCGTCAGCAATGCTTCAACCCCCTACAACAAACTGCCAAAGCTTCATAAAAGGGCTCTATAGGTATAGCAGTCTTACATACCACCTAAAGAATATCAAGTAAATCTCCACCAAAAGAGAACACATCCGCTTTAAATCCTTGACAGCTGGGAAAAATACCGTACTCTTTTGCCAGACCAGCCACACAGCTGATGTATTGGGCATATGGGGCACTGCTCTCACTCACATAATATCCATAAATATTAATTTAAAATTCCTGGAAATGAAACAGGGACAAATTACTTTCTTGTTTCAGAGTGTGCATAAAAATACATATATTAGTTAAAATTGCTTTGCAAAAATGTGTATATAGGGCAAAATTGCATAAAATAATGTGTATATTAGGAGAAATTCACACAAAAATGCTGATAATTTTTCATAAAAGAAATCCCAGATGGATGTGGAAATGTAAAGATCTGAACTTAAGACTGGAAAAATGAGAAACTGATATCGAGAGATTTGCACGTCCCTTTCTGACACAAAGGACAGAGCACTGGACTTCAAGAAGGTTTCAGCCTCAGGCCACCCACATCCACTTAGGGGTCCATGCTCTGCCTCATAGCATCAAAACTCATTCATCAATGGGGTATGACTTGTCTGTTCCACAGTATTGTTATGAGGGGGAAAGAAGAAAAAGAATGTAAAGCACTTTACAGATTACACTGATAAAATGACTTATCATAGCCATTGTTTTCATCATACAAAAAAGAATGCGATGATGCTTGCCCTGAACTAAAGTTTCAGCAACTTTTGTCACCAGCTTGAAAAAATGCTGAATCAATCTTCTAATTAGGAAGCTTTGTCCTAATGTTTTATTGATTTTAACTTCCAATAATTTAGTGTGGTACTATAAGTTCCCAAGTCTTTGATGACACAGCCTAAAATGCCACTGATTTTTATGCGGCGTACACCCACTATTCATTCTTATCCAGTCTGTGATCCGATGTGCAAATCTTATTTTACATTCCAAGAGTAGCATTTTTGTGTTTAAAAAAGCGTTTCTCTAGCATATCTGTATCAGAGTATCAATTAGCACAAATTAAGTACACATGATACACTTCAGTTTGCTTGCTTCAATGAAAATTGCTGTTCACATAGCTTTAGATACTCTTTGGGTTAGCATTTTGGTCTCTCAAACTAAAAAGCAGACTATTCTTTTAGTGAATAAGTAAACATTTCAACTGAATGCCACTGATTATCAAACAAAACAGTGAAATGGATCCAGAAATATGTATATGCTACACATCCAGAAGGGACACGGGTGGCACTGTGGGTTAAACCACAGAGCCTAGGACTTGCCGATCAGAAGGTCGGAGGTTCGAATCCCCGCAACGGGGTGAGCTCCCGTTGCTGGGTCCCTGCTCCTGCCAACCTAGCAGTTCGAAAGCACGTCAAAGTGCAAGTAGATAAATAGGTCCTGCTCCGGCGGGAAGGTAGACAGCGTTTCCGTACGCTGCTCTGGTTTGCCAGAAGTGGCTTAATCATGCTGGCCACATGACCCGGAGGCTGTACGCCGGCTCCCTCGGCCAATAAAGCGAGATGAGTGCCGCAACCCCAGAGTCGGCCACGACTGGACCTAATGGTCAGGGGTCCCTTTACCTTTACACATCCAGAGCCAGGTGCACCAACTCTAGGGGGCCAAGATGTTTTCAACTCTCTCAATATTTCCTGGAAGAGGGCTGGGCCCCTGGCACACATTGCGCATGTGTGAATCACACACACAACGCGTTGTGTGTCACAACTTCAGTGGCCGGCTCCTTTAGAGCACTCAGCCTCCTCCAGATGATCAGCCATCATGTGCACAGCGTGCACCGAGCCCTCTCACTCTTTGGGGCAACCCGCCGCCAATTTATGACTTTCACATTCAGACAGCAGCTCCCCAAACGGAACTCCGTAACAACATTAAAAGAGCCTGCTGGATCAGGTCATTGGCCCATCTACTCCAATATCCTTCTCTCACAGTGGCCAACCAGATGCCTATGAGAAGCGCACAAGCAGGACCTGAGTGCAACAGCGCTCTTCCCTCCAGAAACTGGTAATCATAAGAATTCCTACTGCTTCTGATAACCTCTGATAGTCTCCATAAATTTGTCTAATTCTCTTTTAAAACCATCACTGCCTCTCATAGAAGCAAATTCTATAGCTTAATGAGAGAGGGAGAAAAATGTTTCTCTGTCCACTTTTCTCTAACTCCACCATATAGCATGATATCTGCTGTTAAAGAAATGGCCTAAATATGCGTACACGGATATTTAAGTTGGGGTTATCACCTTTCAATGGATCTGTTTTTATGGTTATGGGACATCAACTTAATAACAGCAGTTCACTACTTCCTAACTATAGCCCTTAAGTGTTTGAATCATTCAGGAAAGCAACAAACTACACTAACTATACAGTATTATCCAGCAATGCCCTTCCCCATAGCTGACATACTATAAATGCTTACATCAGGCGTGGGTAAGCTTTGGCCCTTCAGATGTTGTTGGATGACAACTCCCATCATCTTTGATCACTGGCCATGCTCGCTGGATGTCATGGGATCTGGAATCCAGCAACGTCTGGAGGACCAAAGGAAAGGTTCCTAGAAATTCTCCTCCTTTTAGGTGCATGTTTCATTGCTTAATGATGAACACACATACCACAGCAACTGGTAATGAATTAGTTCTCTTAATTGTCCCAGAGTCAGTTTTCATTCCCACAGGTGTGAGGTAGGGGTGGGAAGGCTTTAATCATTAATTGCTCTCATTTATCTTTTCATTTTTAGTAGCAAATTAGCAAAAATAAAAAATAAGAAGAAATCAAGTTGCTAATTAAAGCCACACCACACATACACACCCATACCAACACCCATGGGAATAGAAACTGACATTGGGGCAATTAATTGGCTATCCAAAAAGCACCATATAGGCTATTCATTAGTTATTCACCACCCACACCAATAAAGGAGGCTGAATCTTCTAACAGGAGTGCTTAATTATTTAAAGGCAAAGGAACCCTTAAAAGTCTTAACAGCACTTTGACTATCCACACTAGAAAGGCTGGTGCTACAACCACATATAATTACAAAAAGAAAAATCAACACCAACAAGGTGGACGGGGGGAGGGAGGGCAACACAGAAAACAATGAAATGCAATGGGCTGATAATCACAATGTCTGGATCTTTAAAAATGGAGTGCACCAAGGATAGCAATTCCAGCGAAATCAGCAAGTGTGGAAGCAACCTTTGATTTGCCCAGAAACCATTGAGAGAGTTACTGACAGTGTTTTTCATATATAGCTTTCCCATCTATAACAGGAATCAATGACAGCGCTCCTCCATGGCTCAGAAGCTCATCTCCACCGGAAGCTGTGCTTCCAGAATTTTGAGTCCAGTTCTGTGGGAATCCCTCCCAGCTGAAATAAGACGGGCCCAGTTGAACATCCAGCATTTAGTGAATATCTTTTTTACTTAAGCAAACATTTTTAGTATTTCCCCCCTGATTTTACGGTTAATTTTAATTGATTTTATCTTTAGTGTGTCTTTAGTCATTTTATTGTAACCTTAGAGACTATGGTGTTAACCGGTATGTAAATTGTTGGAATAAATAAATAGGTTCACTCAACCACCTCCCCATATCAAAAGCATGTTTCAAATGTCTCTGTCCTGTTTTCCAATTAATCAATATCAAAAGTGTAATACAGGCTTGCAATATCAAAATCTAGATCCCATCCCCAGATTGGTAACCGTGTTCGTTTGTTGCAGCAAAACAACAACAAAGGTCTTGTAGAATCTCAGAGAGTAACAAATTATTTATGGCACAAGCTTTTTTGAACTAGAAGCATATGATAAAGCAGATTATATGCCACAAAAATTTATGTCACATAATAAATATGTTCTTTTTTAAAGGTGCTACAAGAGCCTTTGTCGATTCCCTTGATATTTTATCCTAAAATTGGGAGTGGTAGAAAATTTGTGTTTCTCCCATACCACATTTGAGTTTAAAAATGGCTTTAAAGGGGGGGGGCAAGGGATAGGGAAATACCCATAAAAAGCTGTGTGTCCCACCAGCTTAGATTTAAGGAGAAACAACACAACTGGGTGAGCTGCTTGGCTTAAATCCTGCATCTTAAAAAAGACATTTCAAACTAGATAACTAAATCATCCTGAAAGTACCCAAAAGATGATGTAACAACATTCTGAAAAATTAATTAAAGACACATTGCTGTCAGCTCCAGGAAAATAATAAAAGTTGAGAGATTAAGAGGCAAGCATATCTTTCTGAATTGTAAAATAGGTTTATGGGTCTTCTAATAACAATTTTTACTCAAACCTTACATAAATAGGCTTATATGATACAAATATTACGTGGGCTATGTGGAAACTACAACGTCCATAATCATGTTTAGGGATTACTTGACAGAACAGAGACATTTCATTTCTATTGGACCTAGGGATTACAGAAAAGAAACATCTAATATTCCATTTTTTAATTTCATGCATTTTTTATTTACCTTTAATGATGCTGTATATATTCATCATCCTGAAATATTAAAACAGTATGAAAAAAGTAATAAATTGGTGGAAAATTTAGGAAATGGGAATGCAACAGCACGCAAATCATACACTATCAAGTGCTTGATACACATTTAAAATTACTGCCTAGTACGGCAAAGCCAAATTCCTGGCAGATTTCTGAAGCGCAAAGTCACAATAAGAAGATCAGCAGAACAGCCTGAAATAATAGAATATTCATCCCCCTAATCCATATGCAATTCTTTAGGGCTTTTTTTTAACAATGCATATGAGGTCTGACTGTATTCAGGATTTAAATAAGTTGTCTCTCTTCCTCTCTCCATCCCTCCCCCTTACCCTTCTCTCTCCTCTCACACACAATCGCACTCGATTTTTGTAAAAAAATAAAATAAAAATGTATATACAGTTATCATTTCTGCTCTGCTGCACTCACGATGACAAGGTTAGCACATCTTCTCACACCTCAGATAAAAAATAGCTTTTTAAAACAACAAAAGTGTTAAAATAAATGTATTTATTCATACAAAATTTTTAAAGACTAATTTTATTTTATTTTTTGGAAAGGAGATATTACACTTCCTTATTTTCCCAAATTATTGGGAAGCCTATGCAATGTGAGATGTTTAAAATTTTACATTCACCTTTTTTTGCAAATAAATTGGAAGGGAAATGTATTTGGTATTAGATCTTTAACATCATGCATATCTTTTCAGATACATGTGATTTTCGATGTATTTTTTAGAGAAGGGATAGTGACCTACTGAAGAATGGCTGAGAAAACTCAGATGCATATGCTAATAATGCTAACACAGCAAATGCCAGTGTGGATGTAAACACAGCAAGGAAAGTGATATTTAAGTGTGGCATAAAAAATATAGTTGCTATGGACCTGAAATGAGGAATGACAGAGAGGCCCTCATACTAGTTTTCCTCATTCAATTTTCAAAAGATACATACTGCACTGTCTAATTCTCAAAATGAATTAAAATCTATCAGTGTTTAGTGGTCGCTGCAGTCAACTAGAAGTGCATTCAGTACCAGGGAACTAATGACCTGCTCAGCTCACATAAATTCAGTGAACGTTTAGGAAACTTGTTGGTTATCCTGGAATCTACTGGTAACAAAAAAACCCAAAGAAATGTTAGAAACTGTCTGGAATAGTGTGTGTGGACTTTACAACTCACAAACAGGTAGTGGCAACGATCAAATCATTCTTTGTCATTGGGTGAGGCCTCAGCAGTTGCTGAAAACATTTTAGAGCAGGAATGGAGAACTTGTAGTTCTCCAGAAGTTGTTGGACTACAATTTACATAATCCCCTGACCACTGGCCACGTTTGCTGGTGCTGATTGGAAAGTTAATCCAACAGCATCTGGAGGGCTGCAGGTTCCCCATCTTTGTTTTAGAAGGTGAAGCTCTTGCACAGGGCATGCAAGTTCCCAGCTCCATCTACATAGCAACAGATACGGAAGGGGAAAACCACTTGCAGGTTGCAGCCCTTCCCAAAAGACAAACTTAATACGGAGGAAATGTCGTAAGGCTGAAGAGTTTGGGATACAGATCTGAAGTGATATCTAATATTTTGCCGTTAAAAGGCAAAGCAGAAACTTTAATCTGTTCCCCATCTCAAAGATTGCTGTGACAAATGTAAAGCGCTTTGCACAAAGTAGTAATACTTTTTCAAGAAAACATAAAGACATCAAATCTTGGGCTAAGGGGAAGTTTCTTGCTACCACAGTTCATACTAGAGTCTCTCTTGGTCTATGGACAGGAAAGCCCCTGCACTAGAACAGAAGCTATCATTCCGGAGTTATGGCCTGCATGCTTGGCGATAACCCAGGCAGTGGTGGTTTGTGCAGTGGTTTGCTTTCAAATCCCAAAGGTCACTGCTAAGTGCTACTGAATGGTGGATGAGATCCAACACTGTCGTTGTGGGGCTTTACAAAATTGAAGCAGGAGCCCAGTGGATGAACATGTAGGTGCATGGCTGTTGACTGGATAGCACCATCCTGAGGCTGCCACTGATGCTGAACAACTTTATCCACTTGGAAGCCATGAACCTGCATGTGCTATAAGAATTCTGGTGCTACAGAACTATCACATCTGCTGCTGCAGCTGACTGCAAGGGACCCTGGGTCCACCCACCTCATGACATATGTAATGCGGCTGCTTGGGGGCAATCAAAGACCTTGGACCCATTCAGCTTCTTCTATTGAATTTTAAAGGATTACTCTGTTTCCTGTGACGAAAGTACATTTTTGTCATTCCTGATTAATCCCCCAGCTAATGTTTAGAAAGGTGACTTTTTGGCACTGATCAGATTTGACAAAAGTAGTTTCAAGCTAAGTAATGTCTAACTATTTATAAGATTCGTCATGCTTCTTTTTTTAGAAATGGCGTTTAGATTAGCTATAGGGCTAATTTATTGTCTTGCAACTCCATTCTGGGACTTGCATGCAGTATTTGAATCACATAAAAGAAAACTATATGCATATCAGGTTTCCAATAACTGATCTCATCCAGGAATGGATGCCAAATTATCTAATTCTGGCTGTAAGGGCTGAGGTTAACTCCTTACACTCACAGTTCTTGCCATTCAAAGTGGTTTGCTGCCAATTTGGTATGTATTTTTGCTCCATGGCTAACACACTTTCTCACTCTATTTGGATCAGCATAATCTCTGATGGAGTACTTTACCATCAGACCTTATGAAACTTGATTTTTCAAGCTGCTCCAAATACCACGACTGACACTGTAAAAGGAAATAGCAAAGATCCTTATAAGCTGTTCATCAGACCTCAAATCTTCTGATAATAAAATCCTTGTAGGAGCCCAAGTGCATTCACCTTAAGGTTCAGCTGTATTGACTTCAATCAAAATTACTCATAACGTGCATGAGAAAAATCGGCTACAAAAATATCCACTGATCTTGCAGGAAAGAATGAGCAATATGCTTGTTTTGTACACTTATACATAATAGATTTCCAGAACTGGAAGATACCTCTTGAATCAACTAGACTAATATCCTAAAAGCACCATAGCCTCCTAGACCAGTTCATTTGTTATGTTTCCTGAAGATGGTCAGGCTTGTCCACATAGATACAAAAATGTGTTGAGTGATCAATTTCTATGTAGTGTTAATAGTTCATATCTTAATAGTTCATATCTAGTTCTACCTTGCACAAGTAATGAACACCAGCAGGTTGGGCAAGAATATCGCATGAAATATTAGAAGCGGGTCACACAACACATTTGTGTCTCTGTTCATGTAGCCAGGGAAACTTTCACACAGGCAACATAACAAGGGAAATGAAAAATCACAGATAAAGCCAGCAGCAATTTCAGGTACTTGATTTCAGGTACTTGAAAAAAGTGTCACCACCATCTCAGAAACTCTCTTCAGCTTCAGTCATGAACAGCCAATTCACATACTGTGTTGTCCATGTGAATGTATATGAAGAAGTAGTCAAAACCATTTGCATGAAAAAGGAAATGGCCTATGTGAATCAGCCTTAGACAATGTGTGATAAAGAAATAATAAATAAAAACATTTAACAGGAATGGCATAAAAGTATTTAAACTATTTCTTTTTCCAGTCTTCTCCAGTGTTTTATCCCTGAGCAAATACCTGGGCTACAAGCTAGCTTCATTACTTGAAGAATTTTTAAAGCTATGGTTCCCCAAGACTACTGCTAACATACTGCAGACCTCCGCTAAACAATCCATATTAGGCACGTCACTCTAAACTGGCAGCAGCAATTAACAGTTTCTCTATTTGTTTATATAATAGGGCCAATGCCTTTTGAAGCACTTCAGAGCACTTAACTAAAGCAAACAAGCACTTGAACTTTGAATATCTAACAAGAGGAGCTATTGATAAGTATGACTTTACTTGGCAAATCTTAGTCGCTGACAACTTTAATTCAATGGTCTTGGGGAAAATTCGGACATCACTGCCTGTGGTATTACATACTTCTCATATGACTTTAACACACCACTTTGAAATCATTTGCCATAGCCACTTCAGAAGAGAGTGATTTGGAGGAAAGATGGTGCAGCAGGGAGGGAGGGTGTAACCTTTTCCTCACCTACTAGCTTTCCACCACAACACTTTACCCAAACTGGTTTTCCCCATGATGGTGTGGGTTTCCAGACATACATTTGCAAAGGCAAATACACATCTGGAATCTTCCTTCGCAGCTGAAGTGTGGAAAGAATTGCAATGAGAAAAACGCAAATGGGAAAGGCTTCTATCTACATACCAAAACTGTACTCTCCCAAAGATGCCTTTCATTTTAAAAACTATGTGTTTTTTTTGTAGCACATTACATCTCCCTGTAAAATGTACAGTGGTTCAGCCAACCTACACATTCAGCAAGATTATGTGGTGCAGGTCATAGACTCTACTACTTCAAATTGCAGCAGTGATCTTGTTTTTGAATACTTCCCCCCTATTTAACATGATCCCTCCTTGGAGAAACTGGTCCATCAGGGAGAAATGTTCCAACCTAGACTTTTCACCAATGTACCTTTTTTTGCAGAAGGGAATATTTATAGGGGGAGCATGCAGAATCATGATCTGTGGCTGCAGTCTAATGTGGCATTAGCCCAGAACCCAAGGACCACATGACTTTACATATAGATAACCCTATAACAAAAATCCAAGGCAAGTTCTCTAATTTCTCTGCTATTTAATAATGAATCTATGTAATACTCCACTCTCTCACGCAACTGTTGATGTTTCAAACTATTTTACATAGAGAAGAAATTGGGATGACAGTGAGGAAATAAAAATGAGGTCAAAGTCCTGCATTCTGAAAACTCCCAGTTCTTTACTTGCTTTCTATAAGAACTATGGATAATCAAAGTTGTGTCCCATTTATGGAGCCACATTTAAGTGGAAATCAAGAAAGGCATCTTGTCCTTCTGAGTCTTGTCAGTTGTCAAGCACATGTTCAGAGCATGAACCACACTCCTGTTGAATTTGCTGTGAAGCTTGAAGATCTCATAGATAACAATATGAATGCATTGAACTACTGAAAATGATGTGTAGATTCTCACAATGATCAACTGCAAAACACCACTTCAGCATCATGGTGATGGGTCCTATTTTTGAATATAAAAAACTTGACAAGACAACTCAGATGGCTGCATAATTTCATTAATGTTGCAGACTCATTAATACCATATTTTTACCAGTGTATCATTCTACCGATCTGCATGACAATGGCTAATATAAGCATGTTCCTAGTCATGCAAATTAAATGCAATGCTCTCAGAAGCACTTTCCCTGTTTACTCCACCATCATCATTAATCTAATAATTTTGTCATGCAAATTTCTGACTGGCAGAAATGGGAAAGACCCTCAGCAGCTCTTTTTTCTCTCTCATACTGGTCTAGGGGATCTCAGAATGGTTTTTTTGGGGAGGAAAATCCAGTGAAGGCCTCCTTCCCGCTTCTGCTGGCAGGATCACTATGTAAGTGATCCAAACTACAGGATCCAAACTTATGTTTCCAGAAAAGTGGTTGCTCTTTTTAATGTAATGCTCCAACTCCATGTTTCTAAAATTAGAAATGGCATGATTATCCAATAGTTTAATTCACCATATCTATGGCAATATATTGTTATTCACCATGCCTTTAAGGTATTTGTCAGTTTAAGGAAGTATCTGCACATTTAATGTGCAGCCTGATCCTATCCATGATCACCTGAAAGTCCCATTTACTTCAACCAAGCATGTACAGGATTGCAATCTAACAGTCTTGCTGAGTTTCAATTCAACAAATTATCTTTAGATGCTGTGGTACAGAGTGGGTCCCATTGCCATGTGATAAAATGTGCCAAGTACTTATCGCGCAAGAAATGGCTTTTTAAATTCTCTGAAATACTATTAGTTATAATTGGGTTTAATGCATAAAATGGCTGAGTAATTTAAATGTTTGAAAAAGAAAACAGTCTTTCCTAGAGTTTATGAAGTGGTAAGCTATTTCTCATAACGATTAACAGTGAATCATCATTTCAAACATGAGCATCTAGGAGCATATGCTCTATGCAACTGTTGCTGTGAGAGAGCTCATATTAACCAAATTAATGGGTTTAATTTTCATCACAGCCTGCATTTTTACACCAGCAAAAGTCCATTGACCTCTCAGCATAAATTCCTGGGTTTTGCTGGTAAAATAGATCTGTATTTTGGCAACCCTTGAATATCTTTTTGAATTGAAAACAAAATTAAACAGACTGTGTTATATGGGATGATCCAGTGCTCACCACAACCTTCCTTTTAAAAAAGAACAACCTTACTTAAACTGCCATGTTGAGCTAAAAGCTCAGCTATGAAAACAAAGTTGTAGTGGGAGAAGGCAGACAGGGTTGGCCATATTAGAGTCTGATTATATTGAGTTCAAAGGATGAATGGGAAGAGCTGCTGCAGGCAGAATTACTTTCTATACTTGCCCCAACACCATGATGTAGCAATCAGAAAAGCTTGTTTTCTCTAATATATGTTAAATGGAAAATGATTCCTAATAAGATGAAAAACTAACTGGGTGCAGTTTCAGTTATATCAGAGAAACCACCTTGAAAGAGGAGCTGATCTCTGGCAATGTAAGTATACAAAACAAGTGACCAAAAAGTTCACCGATTTTGAGCAAATATTTTACTATAATTACTATCAGTGAAAGTTTGGTCATACAGGCTTATAGAATTTTAATGGCTAACATTTGACAGATATTACTTGGAGCATGTTTTGAATGCCCGACCTGAAGAATTTGGAGCAAATGATTCAGCAAAGGAAACACAGCCCAGAATAACTAAGGAGATAGTACAAGAATATTTGGCTAGTTTAGATGTATTCAAGTCTCCAGGGCCAGATGAACTGCATCCAAGAGTATTAAAAGAACTGGCAGATGTGATCTCAGAACCACTGGCAGTCATCTTTGAGAATTCCTGGAGAACAGGCGAAGTCCCGGCAGACTGGAGGAGGGCAAATGTTGTCCCTATTTTCAAAAAGGGGAAAAGAGAGGACCCAAATAATTACCGCCCAGTCAGTCTGACATCAATAGCAGGGAAGATTCTGGAGCAGATCATTAAGCAAACAGTCTGTGAGCACCTAGAAAGGAATGCTGTGATCACCAATAGTCAGCATGGATTTCTGAAAAATAAGTCATGTCAGACTAACCTGATCTCGTTTTTTGACAGAATTACAAGCCTGGTAGATGAAGGGAACGCAGTGGATGTAGCCTACCTTGATTTCAGCAAGGCATTTGACAAGGTGCCCCATGATATTCTTGTAAAGAAGCTGGTAAAATGCGGTCTTGACTATGCTACCACTCAGTGGATTTGTAACTGGCTGACTGACCGAACCCAAAGGGTGCTCATCAATGGTTCCTCTTCATCCTGGAGAAGAGTGACTAGTGGGGTGCCACAGGGTTCTGTCTTGGGCCCGGTCTTATTCAACATCTTTATCAACGACTTGGATGATGGACTCAAGGGCATCCTGATCAAATTTGCAGATGACACCAAACTGGGAGGGGTGGCTAACACCCCAGAGGACAGGATCACACTTCAAAACGACCTTGACAGATTAGAGAACTGGGCAAAAATAAACAAGATGAATTTTAACAGGGAGAAATGTAAAGTATTGCACTTGGGCAAAAAAAATGAGAGGCACAAATACAAGATGGGTGACACCTGGCTTGAGAGCAGTACATGTGAAAAGGATCTAGGAGTCTTGGTTGACCACAAACTTGACATGAGCCAACAGTGTGACGCGGCAGCTAAAAAAGCCAATGCAATTCTGGGCTGCATCAATAGGAGTATAGCATCTAGATCAAGGGAAGTAATAGTGCCACTGTATTCTGCTCTGGTCAGACCACACCTGGAGTACTGTGTCCAGTTCTGGGCACCACAATTCAAGAAGGACACTGACAAACTGGAACGTGTCCAGAGGAGGGCAACCAAAATGGTCAAAGGCCTGGAAACGATGCCTTATGAGGAACGGCTAAGGGAGCTGGGCATGTTTAGCCTGGAGAAGAGGAGGTTAAGGGGTGATATGATAGCCATGTTCAAATATATAAAAGGATGTCACATGGAGGAGGGAGAAAGGTTGTTTTCTACTGCTCCGGAGAAGCGGACACGGAGCAATGGATCCAAACTACAAGAAAGAAGATTCCACCTAAACATTAGGAAGAACTTCCTGACAGTAAGAGCTGTTCGACAGTGGAATTTGCTGCCAAGGAGTGTGGTGGAGTCTCCTACTTTGGAGGTCTTTAAGCAGAGGCTTGACAACCATATGTCAGGAGTGCTCTGATGGTGTTTCCTGCTTGGCAGGGGGTTGGACTCGATGGCCCTTGTGGTCTCTTCCAACTCTATGATTCTATGATTCTATGATTCTATGATTCTATGATTCTATGAATTATGGTGCTGGAGGAGACTCTTGAGAGTCCCATGGACTGTAAGAAGATCAAACCTATCCATTCTGAAGGAAATCAGCCCAGAGTGCTCACTGGAAGGACAGATCCTGAAGCTGAGGCTCCAATACTTTGGCCACCTCATGAGAAGAGAAGACTCCCTGGAAAAGACCCTGATGTTGGAAAAGATGGAGGGCACAAGGAGAAGGTGACAACAGAGGACGAGATGGTTGGACAGTGTTCTCAAAGCTACCAGCATGAGTTCGACCAAACTGTGGGAGGCAGTGGAAGACAGGAGTGCCTGGTGTGCTCTGGTCCATGGGGTCACAAAGAGTCGGACACGACTAAACGACTAAACAACAATAACTTAGAGCATGGCACCCTAATTTAGGGGTGGAAGAAACAAAATATCCTGGGATTAAAAAAAATAGAAAGTAAGTATGGAAGTATTCACTAATTCTAGTATAAAAGAAATTTCATGTAAATTACTGGCACACTGGTTTACAACACTTTGAAATATATAGACAAAAATATGACTGACAAATGTTGGCAACATGTCAGAGAAAGAGGAACATATTAGCATATGTGATGGAAGTTACCTCCAACTTTCCTGGAAGAACTAGGAAATATTATAGGTTGCTTTGCACAAGCAGACTGTATCCTATGTTTACTTCCTGTAACAGACACCAAGGCACTAGGAAGCTTTAGGCTTTACTCTTTCAACAATAGCCATATGTCATCAGACTGGATCAAAATTTGCACAAGTGGATTTCTACCCATGCCTTAATTATTTGCCATGCAGAAGAAAGCAATTCCAGGCTGGCTTGAGAACACACGGTACCAGTATTTTTACAAAGAGACACGAAAAGTAGTCTATAGAACCAAATTACATGTGAGGCTAAGTTTCATGCCTTTAAAAACTAAAAACTAAAGCATTTGCAGAGGCTTCAACCTAAGCAGAGAACCAGTTCAGGAGAGGATGAAGCTGCTTCTCCCTTTTCTCCTGGACGTTATTCTCCCCTAAGCTGCTTTCCACCTCGCAGAGAAGAGACTTGAGTATCCAGATCTTCTCCTGCAGGTGGAAATGTAGTCTCTGGGGGCAATGTTTAGCAGGGAGAAAGACCAGTTGTATGTGAAAGGACTGCACAGCCATTTTCCCTATCCACCATCATTGTCCCTCTGCTCAATATTTGCATCTGCTTTGGGTTTTTATAGAAAGAATGAAAGGAAGATATATGGGTGGACCTAGAATAGCCTCTGAAGCATTATATAACCTAACAGGAAACATTTCCTATTCTCACTGAGAAATGTCAAGATAATTTAAGCCTAGAATCTCAGCCAAAGTTGTAGTCATATACTGATGACGATCAATCAGACAGTAACATTATCGTAAGGCCGCATGCCTTGCACTTTTGTTTCATTTGCCTTTCAGTTAAAAGGAAATAATAGAAAGATACTGAAGAAGTGAAAAGCAATTTACTTGGTTTCTTGTAATACAGCTATAATAAATTACTTTTTTGTACTTTAGGTATCATTCTAAGCAATATGCTACCAGGGCTGTCTATTTCTTATAACGAGAGTGGCTAACCTGTGGCCCTCCAGATATTGTTAAACTCCCATCTATCCCAGCCAGCATTGCCAATGGTCAGAGAGTTCTGGTACAGCAACAGCTAGAGGACCACAGGTTAATCTCTGCCTAACAGCTTATATATGAAAACCCCTATCATAGTAGTTTACATATTTATTTTATGGTTAAGAAGAATTTAGTAATTTTCCAACTGACAGTAACTTAGGAGATCATGTACAGGTCTGAAGGCAGCATTTCTCTTTATATGAGCTTATATTTTAGGCTCTTGCTCCATCTACACCAAGTGTGTGCTGCTCCCAGTCTGATAGAGTCCCTCATCCAATGTCTATTCAAGAATAGAGACGGGATTTCTTTTCAGGGCCACATTCCATTATAAGTAATCTGTTAAGGGCCATGTGACAACAGAAAACAAGGCTGGAGGCATCAATGTGTGGGCTGAGAGCCCATGGAGGCCATCCCCCCTCCTCTGTTTCTCTGTGTGACATCCTACCCCCTGCCCCACTCCTTATTCATCCCTGCTTGGTGGGTTACCAGGAATAGTCAGAGGCGGATGTAAAGGAGCACGACTGGTTTGGTTGCACTGGGTGCAGAGCCTTGGAGCACTACAAAGATTATTTAGAATGGAGTGTGAAAGACAGCGGACACCAAATTTTGGCATCACAGAGGACGCTGCTAAAATTGGAGACCCCAAGGTCCGCCACTGGGAAAGATCACTATTGCTAGAGGTCTGAACCAATGGCTCACAGATAATTATTCCCACCTCTTCCTTCCTTTACTCTATCCACTTTGTCTTCCCCACTCCCACCCACCCTCCCTCCTTCCTTCCTTGGTTACCTTCACCCATGTTAAATTACCGTAGGTCAAGAGTGCATATGACTCTTAGTCTGCAAGTTCACCAGTCCTGGTCTATTCATTGCTGCAGTTCCCCCCCCCCTATTAAATAACATTTGCAGTTCCTTCTCAGTTAATGTCTCCTGCAGTTAAAGGAGATTCAAATCTTACGTTTGTAAATCTCAAATCTCTTCTCAATGATATTATAATCACTATATGTAGATGATGTATACACACACACACAATCTCCTAGTCCTATGCATTGCAGTTTAGTTCTGGAGAGCCACCCCCTCCCTACACACACACACATATGTAGAGGCTCATAATTAGCTTTGATGAATATTGCTGCTGTGCTCATTTAAAGCTATAGTCTTTCATAAACACATACATTCATTCAAATTAAGGAGCCAGAAAAAAAATAGTACTATGATTCAAATGACCGATTTCTGAGCTATGGCAGCTATGACATAGATGACTTTCACCATAAGGTTACAACCATGTAAAATGATGAACACCAGTTAAAACAATTTACAATCAGAAAAAGAGGGTTGGTCCTAAGAAAAAATATTAATACACTGCCTGTCTCTCATCCCAAAACTTCTCCTGTTCCTCACATTTGTATAAGCTCATGGAATGAAAGGCTATCAATGGCTACTAGTCATCATCACAGTTATAGTTCGTTTGATTAGACTGTGATGATGATAACACCAAGGTTGTAGGTTCCATCCCTGTATTGCAGGGGGTTGGACAAGATGATCTTTAGGGTCCCTTCCAACTCTGCAGTTCTATGATTCTATGATGGATGTATACAACCTTCAGTTTCAGAGGCAGAATGTCTCTGGTTGCCTCTGCTTGATCAAAAGCTGTTCCACCAGCAGAATGTCAGCTCTGGATTTCTCTCTCTGTTTTAGACTTTTTGCACTCAAAACAAATTATTCTCTTTTAAGAATGCATTTTTTCTCCAGTCATATTCAGTATGCATTGCACTAGAAAGACTGTAAATATTTTGTCAGGGTTTGTTACGGCCACATCACTCATTTCCTCTGGGATGCTCAAGCAAAGAATTGCCAAAGTTTTCAGCGAGCTCAGAAAAGGAAGTCTCAAAATACGAAAGAAATGTGATTAAAAAAGAGAGACTCGACACCACAGAAGGCTTCACTTTTTTTTTATTACCATGTTTTCACTGTCTAGAAACTTTTAAAGAGCATTACAATGTATTTATCACAAGGTGCTATTAGCACACAGCTCGCTTCAAGTGTTACCAATTCATGGACAGATTAGAGGGCACATTAATAACATAGTTAATATGAAGTGTTTAGAGCCTTTACGTCGGTGACAAATACGACTCAGCCAAATTTCCTGACCATTGAGGCCACGGAGGAACAATTTGGTAGATTTCATCAACAGTTCTAATTATGTTCCTGTCAAGTTGAGAACAAAGCAATCCATAACTGGGGGGCTGCTCAGAGACAGTGGCACATAAGAGTAATTTATGCCCGAGACAGAGGGCCCTTTCTGTAGTTAGTGTGAACAACGCTCGACTAACAAGTGGGTTCAAAACGGAATTTATTAGGGGAAAACAGGAGGCTTCTAGTTCTGTCTGTCTTTTCGCAGGCAGGCTTAGGAAGCATTATGAGGCAAGGACTTCTAGTTAAGTCTTGTTTATGACAGTGTGTGATGACAGTGTGTGACCCTGTACCTTCGACAATGGTGGAAGCAGGATTTTAGCTGCAAAGCTTCACTTGGACTCTATTTTGATGATTCATGCAGTCAGAATCTCCACCAAAGGCAATTTGCAATGACAAATTTGTAGATATTCGTAAATACGGTACAGATACAGAGGTTCATTTATACACAGACACATAATTGTGTATGTGTTTGTGTGTGTCACCCACACATAATTCTTTGAAGGCAACGTTACACTGTGTGGGAATTTCAGCAGAAACAGCACAGAAGCAGAATACTGTAAAATACCCTTTTATAGCAGGCTATAAATAACATACCAATGAAATACACAAAGGGATGATTAGCAACTGTAAACTAAAATGCTATGATAAACTTTGCACATTTCATAAGATAGCTGAACTAAGGAGGGGAGGGGGAGAAAAAGAAAGGGGGGCCCTCTTGTGTAATTTTGAATCATTTTCCACTGTGATCTATATTGGGCTGCAGTTTGTGTTCTTTCAAACAGGGTAATTTTATAAATGACATTCTTATTAGATTTTGTAAAAAAGGCAAAGATGCTTCCCTGGTGTGAGGAAAAGAGTTCTGATTGGAAACATATCATCAAGGTTGGGATTATTTTGTTACTAATACATTGTGGATTAGCATAAAATAATACTCAGTAAATTAAATTCAGAATAAAACTGAAAATTAAAGAAATGGAAATATTAAGTGAATTAGCTAAAATACACTCAAAATTCAAACACATTACAATTGTTTAATGATAGGCATTGGTTGCTGATTAGTGAGGTGTGGATTTTATCAACATCATCATGATTTTTCTGTGTTTATTTCAGAAAGCGTGAGAGAGAAATGCTCTTGCCACCCAGTGGGATCCACTTTCATAAGTGACTAACAGCCTGATACAGCTAAGGAGATCCATGGACATGTCAGAGTGGGTCAGAAACTGCAGGTATTAATTGGATGTGGATCCAAATTAGCTGCAGAGTGCAATTCTGAGAATGGATGCTGCCTATCCACCCTTCATTGTGTTAAAACAGGGGTCGGCAACCTGCGGCCCTTGGGGGTCATTTAACCGACCCATGGACCCCTGCCGCCTGCTTGGTCGGCTCCCGTGTGCTGCGCTAAACCAGCGCGGAGCAGAGCCGGGACTGCCTTCTGCGATGCTGGCCGGCTTCCCATTGTCTGCAGGAAGCTCCTGCAGCCAATGGGAAGCTGCGCACACCTCCTCCACGCTGGAAGGAGCTCTGGAAATAGCGTTTGCGCATACATGCACACACACACACTCCGGCCCACCGTGGCATCTGCAGGACGATGAACCAGCCCAAGCCACAAAAACTTTGCTGACCCCTGTGTTAAAAGGTAGCCACAGTCAGATGCATTTCCCTATCCACATAAGTAACTTTTTGATCATGGCAAAAGACGTATTGTTGCCACTATTATGAATATGGGTCAGCCTCCTGTAACCTATATACTCATCTACAGCCAAGTTTACCCTGGGTGTTCTTTGCAGACATACAAAGCCCAAGCTGTTTAAGGCATGGTTAGTGTTTTTAATGGTATCTAAGATGAAGTGCAGATGATGGAATACTGGTGTAACATATTCCTGAGAATCCAACACAGAGAAACTGCCACTTAGTTGGCGAGTGGCTCACGCTTTGTGCTACATCCTATGTTGCTAGAATGACTGATATTTGGTTCTGCACCACTTGCACATTCTAACGTAGTCCTAAGTAAGGAGCCATGTTAGTATCACTTTAAGTGTGCTAGAATAGTGGTCTAGTCTCAAGGTCGTGAAAACACAAATGGCAATAACCATATCTGAATCTCAAAGAAAAGTTCACAATCTTGTCACTCATTGAGAAGTGAAGATAAACATTCAACTTTGTTTTCCAGATGTAAAGTCAGGAACACACCAAGACTGTGACCTTGTTTGATTGGGCTGGACACCATACAGAGCTGTTCATGCTTCCCCACAAACCATGAAGCTTGCAGACCATTATTAAGGCAGTCTTGTGCATTTTAACTCTCCATCAGTTCACCTGCATCAAGTACCACAGTTACACATGGACCAAACAGCAAAACCACACAAGCCAGACCAGGGATGTTCACCTGTGACCTTCCTCTTGTTGCTGGACTACAACTCCCAGTATCCTCTACTATTAATCATGATGGTGGAGGCTGATAAGAGTTGGAATAAAACAGGTTAGCCTCTGGAGGGACACAGGTTACCACCCTTGATCTAGACCCTTCACCATTTGAAATGACCCTGAACCTCACAACTTGCCTACAAATCCAAAAGAAATTGTGACATACTGGTCCTACAATTTCTTCCAGAGGCTACACACGTTTTCTTATATTTCTGTCTCATGCTCCAGTCAAATATAATCCAATACAGTGGTACCTCAGGTTAAGAACTTAATTCATTCCAGAGGTCCATTCTTAACCTGAGGTACCACTTTAGCTAATGGGCCCTCCCATGCCACTGTGCCGCCACCGCCGCACAATTTCTGTTCTCATCCTGAAGCAAAGTGCCAGCTCTAATAAGAAGAAATAACATTTGGTACAGTTCTTTTTGAACTGTGCAACATCTGTTGCTGTACTGCCAGTTAAAACTCCCCTGAATAGAGTTATATCAGGGAGAAGGGTTTTAGCAAATCCTGCTCCTGGACACAGTAACTTTCAATGTTCAAGGAGGTTTTTTGAAAACATAGGACAGGGGCAAGTGGTCAAATTTTCCATAAGCACTCTGAAAGCAGGACTGCACCATATTTCTGCTTGTTTGAAATGTCTCCTCATGTAGTAAAGACATGATGATCCCATTAAGCGTCTCACATCTGTGATTGAGCACTGGAAAACTAATTTGGTACTTCATTTGTATGTAGAGCATAAACCGGATACATTTGCAGATTGACTCACCCTATGTTTTATCAAAACAAATCAAACTCTGCTGGAAAGCACAGTCACAGAGATTAAGTTACTACTCTGAAAAGCATCAGGAATTCACTCCTGCCACTATGCCAATTTCCCTAGATTTTCCTTTACTATTATAAAACATATTGATATGGATCCAATAAAAAACTTACATAAAATATAGATCCCATGAATTGAACTGTTGCTTAGTTTGTGAAGAATACTTCAATATGAGGGTGCTACAACACAATTCTATGCATGTTTACTTAGAATTAAGCCCTAGTGAACAAGTACCTTAATTCTTGGTATGCACAAAATTCCATCAATAATGTTATAGTATTAAAGTTAAAAATGACAAATTGAAGAAGATTCATGGACACAAGGAAAGGTTCTCATTCAATTATATTTCTAGATACATTTAAATAATATGGGCTTTTATACAACACAGCAAGAGTCTGTCAGTGCAAGGATCCCATTTGCACAGTGGGACACCCCCCCCCCTCTGCCGGTGCATCCCCTAAATCTGTTCTGGGGTTTTCCCAAGCCCCCAGAGCAGATTTGAGGAGGATGCAGAACATGTGAGGGAAATGAAAGGTGGAGAAGTTCCACTGTGCAACCAGGAATCCTTGCACTGACAGGAGACTTATTTACTGCTGTGTTGAATGGAAGCCCATATATCCTTATCCATCCAACTTCATGTAGTTTCTGACATGCCTGCAGGCATCTAGTGCTTATTACAAAACTCTCCAGTGTTAATTAAAGCAAATGTACTAGAAATTATTCTAGTTCTCCTTCTAACTTTTGCCAAAATTTTGAAAGAAAACTTGTTTTAGCTAATAAAAGCCAGTGAACTAAACCATACATTCTGCCAAATACAGAGGTCCTATAATTTAGCAGTTCTTTTTGTTTAAATATTATTTGCTACAACTAGAGAACATTTGCTTCCTTTGGAAATGTCACAAATGGTGATAGGCTATAGAAGCAATAGCACAAATGGCCATAGACTATAGACAGTGGCTTTTTACTAGTTAAGAATAATTGCTGAGCAAGTTTCAATATGGTGGGAACAAAAAGCAAGAATGAAATTAATGTTGTATCTTCACTAGTGGGTTAAAAACTAAAAGCTGTAACTCATTGAGTTTAACTGCAGACTGCATCTCTTTCATGGATTTTTCCTCCCTCTCTGTTTTTGCTTTCTGAAATCAGAGGAAGGACCCAGCCTAGCAAGTCTGTAATCACTCAGCGGGAACCTGGTAGAAGGACAATACAGCCAACAGCTAGGCATTAGGAAAAAGAAGGAAATATCTCCCTCCTTCCCTCTTATGTTGCTTAAAGGGGCCTGGTGTGAATGAATCTTCCTGGCAGTGACCAACAATTTCTTACCCATTCTGAGCAATCATCAATTTCAGCATCAAGTGGTTCAGTGGATCTACAACTGGTAGCGGCAGCAGAGTAAGCCCAGCATGGAAACATTTTGGCTAATTTAAAGTCTTTGTGCTGCCGAATCAAACATGACAAGACAACAGCAAAGGAGAGAGGCTATTATCCCAAAATGAGAGCCAGCGGATGGCTGGGATTAGTCTGAGTGCCTGAGACAAAGGCAATGGAAGAAGGAGGGACAACTGAGAAGGATGATCCCAGATAAAAAAACATATACCAACACACAGAAACCATTTGAAAACAGTGCATGTGTGATAATACAAAATACAGATTGAGAAAAGTTGCACAGACAAGTGAACAACATACATTTAAAAAGTATACAGTATAACTGGTTAACCACATACAGAATTGCATTAGGCATGCCTTTGGCATAAAAAGAGGCAATACCAGAGCTGTTGCATTCTGCCTGAATTCATGTCCTGTTGTCTGATATTTGCCATCCTTCCTCAATGTGGGGTTCTCCAAATGTTGCACCTCCCATCTACAGCTATTTATTGACCATGCTAAGGTTGTGGGGTTTGTGGGGGTGTTGAAATGCTGTGAATTAAATGCACAACAATTTTCAGCAATTGTTCTTTGGTTTTTATGAAATGTATAGATACTGTATCTGTTTTATATTTTGGTTTGTTACACTTTGGGGCATTTTTAATGTAAGGAGACTAATAAATGACAGTATAATATCATATTGACCACTGATCATGCTGGGTATGGCTGATGAAGAAGAAGAAGAAGAGGAGGAGTTTGTATTTGAGTCTCAAGGAGTCTCAAAGCGGCTAACATTCTCCTTTCCCTTCCTCCCCCACAACAAACACTCTGTGAGGTGAGTGGGGCTGGGAGACTTCAGAGAAGTGTGACTAGCCCAAGGTCACCCAGCAGCTGCATGTGGAGGAGCAGAGAGGCGAACCAGGTTTCCCAGATTACGAGTCTACCGCTCTTAACCACTACACCACACTTGTTCTCTGATGAGAGTTTAATCTGAAATATCTGGTCCAAAATAGCTATCAGATTGGGGAAGGAAGCACTATGTTAGGACAGAATAGCCTTAAACCGGTGAGGGGTGAGGAATAGTGGGGCTGCTCCAGTAAGCCCACAGAGCTATCAAGCAACCATACCTCAAAGAACTGGTGGGGGAGGCGGGAGGAGAAAGGCAGAAGAAATTAAATTTTGGACAGCATTTGAGAAAGCACATTCAGAGTGAAGATGTGCCTGAGCCATGAACCCTAGTGGCATCTTCCAGCGCATAGAATGATGACCTGGGATGACTGGAGAGCAAGTGAATTGTCCTTAGCAAGATTAACAATTTAAAACTGCAGAAATTAATTTTGTTTAATAGCTGTGGGTGCACATGTTCCTTACAAAGGTGGTAACAAGGTCAGCAAAGCCTCCATAGCCATTTAAAATGCAGCTTTTTAATAGGGTCAGTAGATTTAGGATGGCTAAAATGTTAAAAGGCCTTTAGAAAGCATGGAAACACCAAGGGGGTCAAGCTTGTCCTTTATTTCATATCTTGGGTTAACCTGTTTATACTTATTTCATGACATGCAGGCTCTGACAAAATAACCCCCTTTTAAGGGGCTAGTCTTGTGATGGTAGGGTGATGTGAAACTAAGTGAAGGTGAAAGGTTACTAGTGAAAGAAGTAAAAATAAATGAAACACGTTACCAATCCTTAACTCAGCTATACTCTTCACAGAAACTTATGAAAGAAATAGGCTGAGAGAAAGTGCTAACAAGACACTCCTCATATCCTTTTCATCATTTAGAAGTAGTTCATTCATGACTCTCATCTGCCTACATGAAAAAGAGCACTGAGCTCTACAAACCACTTAGGTATTGCGAAATTGTTCAGCTCAGCTACACACAGAGCTGACCAACTATGTAAATGAGATTTTTTTTAAAAAAAAACAGCATAGTAATTGGCATAAGCCTAAAATGAAATTCTGCAAAATTTCAAAATGCCATAACATCATATTTTAAAAGTTTGCAATTTGGATCCTGATGTCAAAACTTAACCTCAGATGCTGACAATTCCATTGATTTGATTGCTAAATGAATGGAACTGCTACTGAAAAATCTTCAGTTGTCAGATATTTGCAGAACACTCACATATCCAAACTAAAACAAAGCAGGTTAAAATGAGCCCTGAATCATTACTAGCCATTATGGAGATAACCTAGTACAACACACCAGATAAAATAAGTAGGTCTTAATTGCTTTCCTGAAAGAATACAGTATGGGCCAGGTCTCTTATGTCAGAAAATTCCATTTTAAAAAGGTGCTGTCACAGATAATTACTCCTTCTGGACTGTACCTTCCAAGCAAGGGAGGGCAGAGAAAGGAGGAGGATTCTATCAGCCAATCTCAAAAGGTAAGAGTTTTCATAAGGGACAAGACACCTTAGTACTTCAAGTAGCCCTAAACATGCAGAGCCTTTTAGGTTATTACCTGTACCTTGAACCATGACCAGAAGTACACTGGCAACTGATGCAGACTGGTAAGTACACCTTTAATATTATTTATTTAAACAATTTACATCCCTACCCCCGCACTCCACAAAGGAGCTGTTCAAATCAACTTAGAAATATAAAGGCAAACACAAAATAAATCAGTAATTCAACCACCAAACACAAATTACCAAACTATAAACAGCACATGCTCATCTGCATCAAACTCTCAAAAGTGGTGTGCTGTGACATGTCCCAGTCTTCCAGGACAGCCACACATAAATGGTATTATAGTAATCTATTCAGTATTGACTACAGTATCAAAATATATTGATCACACACTAAAATTATAAAATATTAGCTGTTATGTGCCATTATTAATTTTCAAATTCAGGAGCCTTTTCCTGACAAGGAGGCAACCTGCTGGTCATTAGAAGGATTAAATTAATTCAGCTGCAAGCTTGCCTTTTGACACTTACCAGAACTGACATACCAACCATTTTTCTCTACCTGTCCCACTTGGAAAGAGACAGAACAAAGGAAAATGAGACTTACAGAAAAATTTAAGGCGCCACTGCAAGGAATATCATTTCAACTGCCACTGAATACTGCTCTAAATGATACATGCTATTGTATACCATATTGCTTCCTCCTTTTTCTACTACTTGTAAGTCGGTTTCATATCCTCATGCAGCAGTTCAAGGAAACCTCAGTTCACAGTTCAGCAAGGCCCTACTTAAAAGGTAAGCCTGATGCAGGTCCTTAGGGCATCTCATCCATCCTGTGCTTGGATGGCACTCATCACCAAGGGACCCCATTAAGAAGGAAGGGCAAACTGAAATCCTAACCCAAAGCACTCTGAAACACAGCACCAGTACACTGGCAAATGCACGATGGATGAGATTCCATTTGTCTTCAAAAGACTGGGAACCAATATATCTGCCTCACTATGAACTCAACTATTTCCCAACCTTGTAGTGTTCTTAAAGTAAAACACACAAGTCAAGCCCATCCACCTGGGGATGCGACAGAAGACCAGTGTCATTCAAGACTCCAATTAAACAGATTGTCTAACTCTCTCTGTATTTGTCTAACACTGCAAGAGATCCATTGTTGTTCTTAAAACAGTTTACTCTGCCAAGGAACAGAGACAGAAACATACAGGGGACTTGCACTTCAAGGGTCTATTGCTGGTGTTTTTGTCAAATAAGTGTATGTGTGTGTGCTGAAAGAGGGGAAATAATGGATAGAGGTTCTTCTTAGGTCAATCGAAATATTTATCCTCTTCAATAACTTAACATTTATTGGTGCATAGTTTGGTGGCCAGAGCTATTTAACCAACTTCATAACTAACTTATGGCCAAAGCCTTCTATATTTTTTCAGAGACAGGACAAAGTCAGACCACACCACATTACATTAAGTCAGAATTTAGCTTAATGAGGTTCATATAAAATGAAAGCAAAGGACTGAAATATTCCCTGAGTACCACTCATTGCCAGAAAATGAGACTTACTTACTTACTTACTTATTTATTTCTGCTATTCATAACCTGTCTTTTACTCAGGGGCTCCAGAGCACAAAATACACACACACAAAAAAATCTTTAAAAATGTAACATTATTTAGAACAACCAAACAAACAAACATATTTATTTATTTATTTATTTATTTATTTATTTATTTATTTATTTATTCACAGTCAGTGCTGCCAATGACATTCAGTTAGTAGCAGGATGCAACACAACAACCATAGTCTAGAAAGTACTTCACCTATAGTCCAAAATATGGACACAGAGGTACATTTTCAACTATCTGTGAAATGAAAATAAGGTTAAAGAACTACACACACTTCAAGCAGAGTGACAGAGTACAGGAAACCTTGGAGAACAGACAGGATAAAGATGTAATAGCGATACAGGCTATTGGAGTCTCTCACAGTTTCCTTTCTTCTCCTGAATCAATCCCTTTATACGCGTGCTCACAGTATGCATGGGCTGTGAGGGGAATCGAGATGAAGATGCAAATTTTTGATACATTTATAATTCATAGGACATTTATGTATTGAATATCATTAGAAAAGACACTGGTGTTCTTAAACATCATTATGGATTAACTACATTAACTATTGCAGAGATACAGCAAGAGAGGGCTATTACTCTTCAGTGCTTAGAATCTGTCCTAAATAGTTTTCTCAACCAAATAATTGTTGTAACCACTACACATTATATTATCTCCATTTCCAAAAGAGGGCACAATCCAGCAAAAATCAATAATTAGGAGCCACTATATGCATTGGCATTCATAGGGTCTTAAATGAACCACAACTCTCTTACTTTCAATGCAACATGTAGCACAACCCAATACATACTAAGATGTAAGCCCCATTATTTTCCATGGGGCTTGCTCTCAGAAAACTTTACATAAGCTTGAGGTCTTGGTTATGCCTGTTGGTTTCTGGGCACAATGCAGGGTAAAAATAAAGTTCGATTAAAGGGTCCCACCACCACCCCTCAAAAATCAAGCAACAGAGCAAGAATGAACAGTTCATCTTCTCAGTTCTAATACACTGTGTCTGGATCAAATAACCATGTTAGCTTTCACAATAGCTTGCTCAGAAATATGGAGCCCACAGTGAAAGCAGAACAAGGAACAAGGACAAATTGAATTTAAACTATCACATTTATTTCCATCAGACAAAGATATAAACTATTCAGGAATTAAGTCTGTAACAGCAAAAGTAACTCCATTATAATTACTGCACATTTGAAGCCCTGTCTCCCCTCACACACCCTAAGAGTGCAGAGATTTTCAGAACTTGATTTTATTAGAGGAAGACTATGTATTTTCAGCAGTGTTTTACAAAATATTCCATCAGCAGAAGTGTAAGGCAGGTCGGAGACAGACTAACTTTTCCAAGGTATTAAATTAAAAGATGTTGAATTAAGTTAAATGCCCCACATTGAATTGACATTTCCCTTTTTTTAATGCAAGCTAAGATTGATGAAAAATACCACTTATCTACATTAAGGGTCAAAATATCCAGCAAAAGAAGTCTCTGGTTCATCGCGTCAGAGCAAAGTCAGTCTTACATAATCCGAGGACCGAGACGCGGATCACATTCTGATGATCCAATTAATGGTGGGATACTTTGCAATCAGCCAGGAAGCAAGGCCCCTAACAGATTGTGGGGCTGTAACATCAATTTCTTAAGTGCATTTAAAGGATTACAAATGTTAGTCCTGGCTTGAGATTGAAACACCTATTGAGGTGCTCTGAACCACATTACAGTAATTGGGTACCTGAATTAATGCCATTTCTACTGATGGTGAACAGAATACATTGGAAATAAGGGTCCCTTTGGCTGTATTTATCTTTTGTCCCGCCCCCCCCATCTGCCCCCCTTCCTTCCAAATGAAGCCTGGCAAAGTATATCCTTTTTATCTGTGTAGCTTTAATTACAGAACATGAATGCTATCCTAATTTTGCCATTCACATTGTTTGAGTGTATTCTATATACTCACTTATTATCAAACTTTACAGCTAATAATATTTCTTGAAGCCACACAAAAAAGGAGAGTGAGAAAGACCACCAGAGAGCAGAGGAGAAACCCTTTTTCTATTTTCTTCTTTACGTGTACCTCTTTATGTGTGCATTAGACACTCTTTGCAGTAGAGAACAAGAACTGGAGTAGCCTCAATTAGTGTCCTACTGGAGTGCCAAAGTCTTAATTATATCAAAACATAATTCTAACTCTCTCTCTCTCTCCGTGTGTGTGTGTGTTTCAGCCTAGACACAGGAGAACAAAAATGCTGATATGGACTCCAGGATGAAAGAGAGACAGTAGAGCAGGAAATGGGCAGGGCAGCCTGAAAAGGAGGGGAGGAGACTTCTTACAGGGTACATTGGTGGGAAAAGACCTAGAAGGGTAGCTACATGATTCTAAGATATTCCCAACCAGGTGCCTAGTTCAGCATCAGCAGAGGGCCACAATGTAGGAGGCAAGTCAGTGAGACCCCTGGCGAAAAATACTAATGAAACTAATAATAATTGTGAAAAGTCTTGTGCTATCCTAAAATGCTGGCTGCACTAATAGGCCCCAAGAGGAACAAAAAGGGACAAGGAGAAAGCTATAACTACACGACACAGCAGCAAGGACAAAAGGTGCAGACCAGGTCAGCGCCAGAGTGTACTATATATCATATTCTCTTATCATATTAAATTGTTTCCCAATGATACATTAATGGCTTCTAAATAGGGACCTTGTAGGAAGCAGAGCTTCATGGTATAGGACAAAGCCTGACAGATATTACAAATCTATGTTCCCATTTCCGAGTAGTTTTTGACTCATTAGACTGCTCTGATTGAAATGATTTACATACAGATAATTAACATAAAAACCCCAAGGACTACTTAGCTGTTTAGCAGTATCTGCATTATATACAGCCATTTCCATATATCTAGTTTTAAATCCATTAACAAAAATTAATTTCTTCTCAGTGCATTACACTGCACAGCATGTTGCAATTGTATGCTTGCTAAATTACACCTTTTCATCACTTCTCAAATGATCTTACAAACAGTTAAACTTTGTTGTTCTGAAAATGGGAACCACTAGTTTTTGGCAATGGATATGTATTAGGCTCAATCCTAAATATGTGCATTATAAGCCTGTGGATAAACTCAACTCCTCCTTATTGTGAACTTAGATGGCAAGTGCCAACAGAATATAGCCAAAATTGGGCCAATGAGAAACAAGAGGGAGGTACAGTATTGTCATTGTCAGTTAGCCGAAAGGTTGAATAAGTATACATATAAAAAATAAAAATCCCAAAATTAAAGTTTTTGAGGGCAGTCTCTCTGAGTATGCTCAGGAGCCATGAAATGTTGAAAAACAGTTGTAAAGAGAAAATCTGAATGGGGAGGGGAGGGACTGGAATGCCCTCCTTGGAGGAGAAAGCTAGCTGGAACCCTGAACAGGATCGTTCTATTGAAGATGGAGGATACACTGCAACATTTTGTTGCAGGTCCAATTTGTAACTTTAAAACACACACACACACACACACACACACACCAACCCCACTGAAAAAGGCATACAGTGGTACCTCAGGTTAAGAACTTAATTCGTTCCAGAGGTCCATTCTTAACCTGAAACTGTTCTTAACCTGAGGTACCACTTTAGCTAATGGGGCCTCCTGCTGTCGCTGCGCCGCCATCATGCGTTTTCTGTTCTCATCCTGAAGCAAAGTTCTTAACCCCAGATACTATTTCTGGGTTAGCGGAGTCTGTAACCTGAAGCGTCTGTAACCTGAAGCGTCTGTAACCCGAGGTATCACTATATATACCAGTGATTCCAATATTAAATCTAGCACTCTCCTCATGGCTTTTGCTGGCTGCATTTATTAAAAGCACTGCATGTAAATTTGTTCAATTAAAAGCTAATTCACCACCTTTTTCTAAAGCACAATTACTCTTTTTAAGTTGCAATTACCTCGGGATGAGGAAGGATATGGTTTCAAGACATCTTCATGTTATGCAGGCATAACAAATAGCCTCTTGTAGCCACAGTTAAGAAGTTGTGAGGGTGGCACAAGCTGCGCTCCCTAGCCTATCTCCCCACCCCACCCCCGCAGAGTAAATTATCTGCACCCATCTTAATTGCACTTAAGGATTATGTCAGGACCTATGCCAACCACAACTGAGATTAACTAGAGCCCTCTATAAGAGTTCAGGAACTGGGGAAAGCAACACATGGGAGGGGCGCTAGGAAGAAGCCCATTTACTCAACTGCCCCATTCTCTCTTCACAAGTTGGTGGGCAACTGTCTGAAGCAGGGAGCCTGCTTCTATTCTTGTAAGAGCTTTGCACTATGAAAAATGCACCACACAGAAGCCTTTATAAATACTATGCAGGAAGCTTCCTTGCCTCAGACTGACACTCTAATTCACAGAGGGCAATTGTGGGTCCCCTGGTAGGTTGCTTTTCTCAGTTCCTGAATGCCCAAATAAGGCTAATATTTCAGGCAGGGGATGTTCCCATCACCACGTGGAGATCCTTGGGATTGAGTCTGGGACTGTTATGTACTGAGTTGAATAGGATCCAAAATGCAGCAGTCTGACTGGTCCTAGAACAATGGGATTCAGAATACAGCAGTCTGATTGATCCTAGAACAATGCAGCAGTATGATTGGTCCGCAGAAACCACCCAATTCAGCTCCAGGTGGAAGTGAATCCACAACCTGATTGGCCTACAGGAGAATCCCGGAATTAGCCAATCATGTGCAGCCCATTGTGTAAATAATGTATATAAAGCAGATATTTTGGGGGAACTTCCATTCCTCACTACTATGAGCTGAATAAAGAGCATGAAATCCACACTCAACTCCGAGTATATTTCAGGGACCATGAGCTGTGGTCCTTCCGCAGTTACTAGCGATGCTGACAAGTCCCTAACCACGGTTAATGCAAGGAGAGTTTGCTCTGGGAAAGTACTAGGGAACAGGACAGGTAGATCTTAATCCTTCTCAGACCAAGGAGAAGGAACAGCTGCCTCTGCTTACCTTGCTCTTTCTTTCTGAATAGCCGTGCAGATCGAGCCCAAAGGGGGAGGGGAGGGAAATTAATGGGCAGTGGCAACAGCAGTGAGAAGGACATGGCCTGAGTCAGGAAAGGGGTCCACTGAGGAGGACATCTTGTCCAAGGGCCTCACAAAATCTGGAGCCGACCCAGTAGGAAAAAAGAGAACATAGCTGAGGGATAAAGTGTATGCTTTGCACACCTAAAGTCTAGGTTTGATGCCTGGCATCTCCATTTAAACAAATTGGGTATGCAGGAGATAGGAAAGCCCTCTGCCAGAGAGCCACTGAGACCTACTCAGGGTAGACAGTTCTGGGTTAGATGGACAAATACACAGGCTTTGGGTCAGGGACTGTGGCTACATTAACCATTACTTTAAAATCTACAGGAGATTCAGTCACAGATTCCTTAGTATCATTAGGTCTTCAAACACTAGTTAATCAAGTGGGGTTTTAATATAAGTATCTATTTTGTGACACAACATGATCTACATAAAGCACTTTATGAAGTTTGCCTGCAAAGCAGCAAATCTTAAATAAAATCTTAAACAGATATCTTAAATAAATATACAAACAAGAATTGCACATGGTGAACTGCATGCATAGAATCGTAGATTTGTAGAATTGGAAAGTACCCTGGGGGTCATCTAGTCCAACCCCCTGCAATGCAGGAATCCTTCCCAGAGCCATCCCTGGATGGGCTTGAACTACCAACCTGGTTAACAGCCAGATGCACTGACCCATTGCGCCACATGTTTCATGCTTTTTTCTATATGAAATGAGGCATCCCTTTAGCATAAAAAGGCACTTGTGGTATTTGTGAGCAGGCTCAGGAAAACCTGGCAAGGGCATAAGAGGGTCAGCATGGTTGAAAAACAATACGTTCTCACATAACAAAAAAAATCTACCAAACATGTTTTCTGCCTTGTTGGTTAATGACCAGGCCTTCTACTAATTTCAACAAATGAATGACAATTTCATGTGCCACAAATCACAATAAAATCATCATAACTGCTGCATTTCTAGCATCAAGCTCCTAAATTATATACTGGCACATGAACCACCTTATATTTGACTGGGGTTGTTTTTAATCAATGCAGTTTGCTATGATAGCACGACTCGCAAATAAAAGACAACATAACAACTAAATTATTATATGGGATGTGGTTTTGTACGAATCAGTCATAGAACAGAACTGGTCACAGTGAAGCCAATTGCAAACAACAATTGGCTTTAGTGGATTTGGATTGTATTCGATGTTGGAAAACCTTTTACATTACATGGTTTTGGGTGTGTGTTTTTTTAAAAAAAGAACCTTCATGTACTCTTTCCATCTTCATATTTCACAAATATTTGCAGTGCAGACCTCAAATCTGAAATAAGCCAGGGAGAACTAATTCATTGTTTACACTTGGAATCCTAGGTGGCCCAATTCCATAAGGGCAGCACAATGGTACCTCACCGTTCTTAGTGCTTATCTCAATCTTAATAACTAGCCAGACAACTGACTCCAGAGTCCTGGCTTATCAACTGGAATTCGTCACATGCACAAGAGAGAAGACAAGAAATGCATTATATTAACAATGCCATAGAAGTATTTAAAGGTTTGTAGTCAAATACTGATATGAAGCCATTTTTGTAGTACTTAATTTGTTATTAAATTTGATAGCAAATGAACAAAAAAACATGCTTGGTACCTATTTATCTGCAACACAGTTTGTTTCCAAAAGATCAAAAGGCTCCTTTTTTACTACATTTTCACTATTGCTATCTAAAGCAATCCTTTTGCAAATAGAATTTGATACGGAATGATTATTTTGAAAACTGACTAAAAAGCAGTCAATGGCGCAAGCCTCTTAAGCACTGAAATAGGTTCTCTACCAGGCTGATCCCATATCTTAGGCACATACAAGGTTTTTTGTTTCCAAGTCATGCTTTGTTCTATATAAAAAGGATTGAGAAACTGTGCTGGGTGTCATCAGTATGCACCTCTGCCCAAATGTCTGAATAACCTGACGCAGCAGGTGCACAAAGGCATGGAAGATCACAGAAGTCAAGATGGGACCCTGGAGCACCAATAAACCAATGGGCATGGGACAGGACAGTAGCCCTTGGCATCCCCTACTGGGACCTATCCGCCTTGGCCATTGTGTCTATGCCGCTGCATCACTGAGAACGCTGGAGTGCACAATTGGAAGAGATAGAATTCCCTCCTCTCATCTGCCCAGGTCTCAGCTGTGCATGCAGATGGTCAGAATGTTGCTCTAGAATTAGGTAACTGATGCTTTCTTCCTATGCTTTCCCGTTCCCATTTACTGACCTAATAGAATCTTAAGATACAAATAGGCTGCTAGTATAGTGATCGTGGGGCCTTTGGTTGAGAGAAAATGGTCACCAACAGCCCTTACCTGGTGAGGGTTGGAAATGCACTCAGGTAAGTATCAAAAAAGGAAGAGCAGAAAGAAATGTGTCTGCACAGTCAGTTCCACATTCCCAACATAGGTACTGTACTATTATTTTCTGATGGTCCTGTTTTGAGTTTGAAAACATAGCTTTTTCCAAAACTTAACTTAGTGATGCCTTTTTCAGACTCCCTGTCTGATGGCATCTGAAACCCTGGATCAGCTCTGTATAGTGTGAGGATGATCACTGACACATCTTCCCCCTTTCCTCAGTTTTACTTCTTTCCTGTTCTGCATCAGGAACGTTGACTTCCACCAAGCCACTCTTTAGGGCCAGGGCTATTGCTCAATGGATAAGCACATGCTTTGCACATGCTTTAATTCCAGGCATCTTCGTGTTAAGGCAAGGAAATACTTATGTCTGAAATACTGCCAGCCAGTGCAGACATTATTGAGCTAGATGGGGTGCTAGTCCAACTCAGTATAAAGCAGCTTCCTATGTATGCATGCATACATGCACACCCATAGACATCCCTCCATCCAGATAAGCAAGGTGCAATATCACAGTTCAATGACACATTCCAGCCAGACAAAAGCACCCAATGAGGTTGCCTGAGGCAGGGGTGTGACCTGACATGAGTCCCAAAGGCTGGATAGAAAGATGTAGAGGACCACAACCAGCCCTGGGCCTAAGGTTGCCAACAGATAGACAGATTTACTGTATTAGCCTGAATATAAGCCACACTTTAAGTGCGGCTTAAATTCACAACCTTACAAAAAATGGCTTTTATGATATTGCTGCTGAAACAGACATACGGTAAAACAAAACGGGTGTGAGTGCCTGTGGAATTTTAAGGGAGTAGCTTATAATCAGGTATTGTTTTTTTTTCTTTTTCCCCCTTGAATTTTAAAGGTGCAGCTTATTTGAGGGTTAAGCTTATATTCGGACCAATATGGTACTTATGTCTGTGCTTGAAAGGTAAAGGACCCCTGGACAGTCAAGTCCAGCCAAAGGCGACTATGAGGCTGCACCGCTCATCTCTGCTTTCAGGCCGAGGGAACCAACGTTTGTCCACAGACAGCTTTCCGGGACATGCACCCAGCATGACTAAACCGCTTCTGGCACAACAGAAAACCGTGACAGAAACCAGAGTGCACAGAAACGCCGTGCTTCAGTACGTGTTCATGTGAACAGTGAAATGTTGTGTCAGTAGCAGGGCTACTAAGAAATAAATGAACGAAACATGGACAAGCTATAAAAATGAATTGTTGAAGTTACTCTTCATCTCCTTTTATTTTGGTACCTCTCTTACAACAAACAAGATATTCTTATCCATATTTTTATATCCCCCCTTTTTTTGCAAACTAACAGTATTTGGCAAATCATCTTAAACTGAAAGTACCATGTGTTATAAATATTCATTATTCAATGCCTATTTCTTTTTAAAAAAAAACACTAGCACGTGTCTTCAGCATTAAAAGGTCAGGATGAGTGTAGCTTTACTATATATATATATTGTCTGGCTTATCTACAATGAATACTGTGTACATACAGGAAGAAATTACTTTAATGGTCAGACTATTTTCTTCATCCTCTTGCAAACTGCCCAGGTCCTCCTAGTTTATCAGAGAAACCTGAATGAAAGACATATGTTATTACCTCTGGTGCTATCACTTTGCTGAATATCACTAGGGTGTCGTCCATCAAAGTAACACCTCCTAAAGGACAGCATAGTGTCAGGGTTTGCTGTCCACTGGAGAGAACATGCCATTTAATACTGAACACCAGCAAGTTAATTCTTCCTTCTGTGTCATTTCTCTGCTAAATACATTAGGGAAAGACCAATACAAGATGTACTGATAAAAAGAACATTCAAGTGGAAAAACATGTACAAGCAGTCTGGGGCCGTTTACTTGTATCCCAGCCACCTTAAATTGAAGGACATGTGAAGGACCTGATAGGAAGTCCAGCTCAAGAAAGAACAAGGAAGCAAAGGCTCTGAAGAATAAATGTCAACGTCTCAGCACTAGCATACACTATAAACTGAAGAAACCCTCCATAGATTAAGAAAATTTAAGTAACTACCGGTCAGTTGCCAATCTCCCTTTCTTGGACAAGGTTCTTGAGTAGGTGGTTGTGGACCAGATCCAGACTCTCTAATTTGTTTCAGTTGGAGTTTAGGCCTGGTTTCAGCACAGAATATGCTTTTTTTGTTACCCTGTATGATGACCTCTGTTGGGAGAGAGGGGAAATGTGTCCCTGTTAATTCTCCTCAAACTCTCAGCGGCTTTCAGTACCATCAACCATGGTATCCTTCTGGAGCGGCTGTCCAAGTTAGGGATGGGTGGCACAGCTTTGCAATGGTTCCAGTCCTACTTGGATAGTTGTTTCCAGAAGGTGATGCTGAGGGAGCGCTCTTCAGACCCATGGAACCTTCCATGTGGGGTTTCTCAGGGAACAATGTTATCCCCTGTGCTGTTTAACATCTACATAAAACCATTGAGTGGGGTTATCTGGAGGTTTGGAGTACGTTGTCAGCAATATGCTGATGACACACAGCTCTACTCCTTTACCTGGGCAGGTGTAGCAATGGCTGTGCTGGACCATTGCTTTGCCTCACTAATGCACAGGATGAGAGCCAACAAACTGAAACTCAATCCAGATAAGGCTGAGGCACTTTTAGTGGGTGATTCCCTAGACCAGATGGATGGGAGGTGGCCTTGTTCTTGATGGGGGTTACTCTCCCTCTGGAGGAGTGGGTATGCGAATTGGGGCTACTTCTGGATCTTTTGCTGTCTCTTGAGGTTGAGGTGGCCTTCATTACCTACATTTAGGTGCCATATGAAAAAGTTTCTTTAGAATTAGGTCTTTAGCTGACTAACATGTGGTGGCCTTTTAAATATGCTTGTGGGAAGGGAGATATTGGTTTCTTTTTGTTTTAGTACGTATTTTGTGTTCTCATTTTGTATTTTTCTGTTGAGAACTGCCCTGCAATCTTCAGATGAAGGGTGCTATACAAATTTTATAAATAAACCAAAAAGTTCTAAAAAGGTACAATTAGAAGAATAAGACAAAAAAAGATTAAAACACTGCACTTTCCATGTAATGTTTCTACATAATGTTCTACCGGAAATGCTTTCATGTGGTAGTGGTGCTTCATACAAAGGTCTATAATTTTTACCATGAACTTATAATGATTATGTGGTGGGAATCTCCAGGCCGGCACCATATATTCCAAGTCAAACATGGGGGAGATCTTCTGCATGACCAAGGCATAAGCAGCTACAGTAGGTGTAGGGAAACTTTAGTGCTCTAGAAATTGCTGAACTATAACTCACATCATCCTTGGCTACTGGCCATGCTTGCTTGGGCAGATGGGAGTTGTAGTTCAACAACATCTGGTGGGTCAAATGGTTCCCACAATTGGGGTATAGTAACAATTCATTCTGTGCCACGAGATATAAAGAAAAGCAGATGTTAGAAAGGGGGAAATAGTTTATTTCTTTTAAAATAAAGAGCTTCAGCAAGTGAATTATTTGAGTGGAAAAGTAGTAGGGTACTGATTGTTTCTTTACTCAAAACTGCCATACTTTTAGCTTTTTTTGGGGGGGGAGCACCAGTCCTCCATTCCATGTTCTCTTGTGTAACATGTAATTAGCCACTAATATTTTAGAAGGGTTCAGAAGTCCTGCCTTTGATCCATTAGGAACATTGCAAGCTGCCTTCTACTGAGTCAGACTATTTGTCCATCTAAATCAGTACTGTCAACACTAACATGGAGTAGCCCTTTTGGGGTTCAGAATGGTGTCTCTCCAACCCCAACTGGGGATGTCAGGAATTGAACGTTGAACCTTTTGCATGCAATGCCTATGCTCTACCAATAAGGCACAGCCCTTTCCTGAATGAGGTCCACATTAAGCTGACTTTCATCAAATGTGCACTAATCAACTGTAACGAAACCAAGTAATGGGCATGCATGTAGGCTTCAGTCCAAGTACTGCAGTCTTCAAAGCATGCAGATTGGGTTGCCAAAAGCCTCTTTCTTTAATTTACAAATAATTATCCTGCTATCCCATGGTAACAGTAAGAAGCAATGCAGTTTACTCAAAGTGATTGAACCACTGTTCTGTATAACATCTGCATGTATTCTCTCCAACATATTGCCCACCAACTGACTGGCAGCTACAAGCTCAAACACCTGGGTACAAGATATGCACAGATGTAGGTTTGATGTTGCTGATCCATCTACACAATAGGCTAACTCTCAGAGGTTTGACAGTGGCTGAAGAATCAAGGTGAGAAAGATACAGCCTCAAGCATACTGAGAAACATATTTTTAGTTTACGACCTCCTATTTTTAGGCAGTTATTTTTATTAGTTCTAACCCCTTACACCAGGGATTCGGACTTGTCACTCTTGACCCAGCTCTGGATAACTTCCCAGCTGTTTGTTCACACATGAAAGGAGTAACTAGCATATGCTAGTTCTCAGAGATGTCTTTTCAGCTAATTGCCTTTTGCTAATGCCAATAGCCCCCTAGCAGACTGCACTTTTGAAGGTGGGTTTTTCTGTGCCTAATGAAGTTTCATATAAAATTATCATTTAAATCTTACAGCACAAGACTATTTCAGTAGGATGTTCTGTACTGTAGTTTGATTAAAGAGTTTGTGACCAGGGTACTGAATAAAAGAAGAATAGGGGAGAGATATTGGCAAAATACCATACATGAAAATAATTATATCTAAAAATGTGCTGTTTTTTTGTAAAAGAGTATTAGGCTTATACTGTGAACACTGCAAGGTGCTAAATTCAACACAACTTGCAAACTAGCAGCTGATTTAAAATAAAACTTGATCCTTCTAGGAACCACAGATACTTGAAGCATACACAAGTAAAACTAATTTAACCTTTGAAAAATTTTCTCTGGAGGGAAAAATAGAAATCCCTTTATAAGATTTTTAAGCACTGCAATTATTGACAAGGACTGTATTACCTCACTTTCTCTGATCAAAAAACAAAAAAAAGGAAAGAAAGAAAAAGAAGCAAAACCGCAGGAGACATCAGCAGCTGTCAGGCTGTTTTCCAATTGCAGCGAGGTAGTTTACAGTGGGCTTGTGCCATCTCTCAAGACCCAGTTAAGAAGGCTTTTTAAAATGCCTTAAAAAGCCAATTCATACATTAATCAAGTTGAGCCCTCATCCATACTTACTGCAATACATCAATTACCATGTCTTTTTTTATTTTAATAAATTCCAGTTGACAGCAGACACCTTATTAAGGGGTTGCTAAAATGATACAACAAGTAAAAGGCTATTAATATTGCTTTTTCCCCCTGCTGCTATTGTCTTGCCGCACTGGTCTGCAAACATATTCCGGCTGCATTACAATTAATGCCAGTGGAACTCCTTCTAACGACTTCCAGCTTGCTAATTTTTTACGCTAATAATAAAAAAAGGCATTGCTATGCAAGAACAGCCCCCTTTTATCATGCTCACATGGCACACTAGAGAGCTCCTGCCATTGTTCACAGGAAAGACAATTAAACCCAGGGACATCAAACCCAAAAATGACAATCTGCTAACCAGCACCGTTGCTAGCTTTTTTCCTCTGTTTTCTGAAATGATATAAAACAATTCTCCAAAGATATTATTTCTCTTGCATGCACCCTCTTTAAAATAAAATAAAATAAAATAGAAGTTTGAAAAATACCCGCTGCTGATTTATGCATTTCTGCTCAGAATTTATTAACTGTCTAGGGCCAATTTCACACCAACACTTCCATAGCCTCCAGGTTTGAATTCTGGACACATTTCAGGAAATGCACCAATAATACTGTCCATATAGTTTCATATTTAAAAAATAAACATTAAAAAAACCATGGTTCATGTTTTTCTGAAACACAATATAAAATGCCCAAGGGAAAGGTGAAAGCCAGTACTGCAACAAGTTTATTTTTCATGGACCTCTGGGGATGAAAAGAATGAGAGGAAGATTCTTGCGGCTGATTGAAAATTAAAAATTAAGAACGTTAAAAAATGTGAATGTAGGCTACAGTCCTACTTGCAAGTATGCATGTATTGAATGAACACACACACACACACACACACACACACACACACGGGAAGAAAATGTTTTGCAATACCTTGTCTCCTTTAAGGAAAAGGGTCTGGCTATCAAGATCATTGCCTTGCATGTGTCTGCAATCACTTTCTGTTGTAAATCCCTGTGCCTGCTTGATATGTACAATGATTTCCACATTTCACCCCCACCCCCCAGCCACAGACACCAGAAAACCAATTATGTATACTCTCCTCAGGGATGTTTGGACACTGGGCACCATTTTTGGTGTAAGTACGAGAGCAGACTTTACCGAGCAGCCTCCTCCCTGGCATTGTTCAGTGCTCTGCACATCAGGGAATGCACCACCGGACCCCTCGCAACAACAGCTGCTAAGGGGCTCATGCTAGAGGAGACAATCACTTCTCTCGCTCTTCCCTTAGAGTTTGGGTGTGCACCTCAATAACTGACCAGCTACGTAAAGGGAGTACGATCTAGCCAAAGACCTGCCACCACCTTGCCTGGTGGTGGACATTAAAAAGTTCCCGGCCACAAGGCCTGTCACTGTTGGCTTGCTCCTAGTGACTTTCCAGTGGTCAATTCATGACAGTACTAAGAAAGGCCATCTTCACTTGTGGGTTAGACCTTTTAGAAGAACATCACACCAGAACCTCTGGTCTCACTCTTTCACGCTGATGGTTTTCCCCCCTCAGGTGCCAGTCATAAGAAGGTATGGATCTGCAACCACATCATCATGCACTGGGCCCATGTGCACACTATATCTACTTCGTGGGGTCAGCAGCTCAGCTTGTATGACATGACCCATATTATATGGTTTGGCTGGAGGGACATGCATTGGGCTTACATCTTGCTTCACAGTGCATGGGCTGCCAGATGCCTTGGTGATTTGGCTGGGAGAGAACAACCTACCGTATTTTTTGCACCATAACACTCAATTTTTCCTCCTAAAAAGTAAGGGGAAATGTCTGTGCGTGTTATGGAGGGAATGCCTACGGGTGGCATGCCTACGGATTTTCCTCCTCTAAAAACTAGGTGCTTGTTATGGTCGGGTGCGTGTTATAGAGCGAAAAATACGGTAGTTGGCAGAAAGGGTATCAACCTCACCTTAACAGCAGCCACAGACCTAGAGGCCCTGCACACAGCACAGCCTCAGATCCCCATCTTGTGGTTGGAGTTGTTGGAACGGCAGCAATGGTGGGGTGCTTTGGAGTCTGCATGTAAAAACAGCACATGGAAGAAGATGAACAAGGCAATGCTGCATGCGGTGGGCACAGCCAGGGAGCCAGATGATTTGGCACCCTGGCATCTTGTTTGATAAGGTTGAACTGTTTAGGCCTGACGGAGTGCATCTGTGCCCATTGGGCAACGAGGCTTGGCTGATGGACTGGGGCCTACATGATTGGTTGCAGATGGTCTGGCAGAGAGCCAGTAAGAGGCCAAACTCAAGTGGCAGAAAAAGGCATTGTGTTGCATCCTGCCCTGGTAAAGGGGTCCAAGGGGAAGGATATGCTGGTAAAGGGGTCCAGAGGGAAGTGTCCAGATGGGGGCTAATGGGCCACAGAACTTCCCAAATGGCATCCTGAAAGGATTGCCTAGAATTGATCCATATCATAGAGTGATCCTTATCCCCAAGACTGACCCTGAAAGAACAATCAATCAGCAAATGGATTGATTCAGGGTGCACACCCAATGCCTATACCAAAGCCTACTGACATAAAAAATGGATTGAGGGGAGTGCTACTGCTGCAGTCACACTGGGCGCAGAATTTCTGGGGTGCTGCAGGGGGCACCACGCCTATGACATCCAACGGAAGGTGAGAGGCAGGGGGTGCTGGAGTTTGGCATCACACAGGGAACCAATGAAATTGAGACTCCAAGGTCCACTACTGCTGACATCTGTAATCAATAAAGGTTCTGGCCATTTTGATCTCAAGAAGTTGTGAAGTCTTCATTTCTGCTTCTCACACCCCTCCCCCCTCTTCAGTGACCTGAGGCTTACTGCGCCTGGGCCCACAACTGCATGCTTACAGGAGACATCAACATACAGTATACAATAAATACAAAGCAAAGAACTACATACTTCTAAATATAATTGTAACGATTACCAACATACCTTATTATAATGCTTTGCATTTATGCATTGCATTTCCATTCTACTGATTGAACCATGCAAGACAGGCAGAGATTATATTTAACAGTCATTTATCCATTCATAAGGTACCTCTTTCCTGTTTTTTAAGGCAGCAGCTTGGATTAAAAGGTTTTTTTAAAAAATCTCAGTGCCACAAGATCTTACTAATTTACCAATGAGGGAAGATACTGATAAGGGTACTAATAGCTGCTCCTTCCTTTGACTCAACAAGTTGTTTTTTTTGCTGAAGTACAGTAGGAATCAATAAGAGTTAATACCATGTAAATAAATGCATGTTCTTTGATTTACTCTGTAATAACATTTAATGGCATTCATATAGGGTGTATTTTATTTTTGCACCACATATGTGCCTTTAACAGTTGCACAAGAAGCAGAACTCCTCCAGCTGAAGCTTTTCCCATAACACCATCTCCATCCCAGAAAGCATGTTCACTTACCACATTTCTTTCTATTTTAAAGTTGCTAAGGTATACTGTACAAGGACTGCCTGGGGAGGGAGGGATCTTGGTAACATTCAGCTGCAATTAACAGACAACCAGAAAATGGTTCAAAATCCATGGGAGAGTTCTGATAAAATACCTGACCCTCTAACAGGAAGAAACGTTTTGTTAACAGTATTTTGCTTCTAACTTCTACTGAAATGTTAGAAAAGGGCATTACTGCTAGCGGATATTTACAACAAATATTTTAGTTGTGCCATTTCTTCCTATGTTAATTTGGTCAAGTGTACAAAAGCCAAATTACTGGGATTTAGTGGAGGTGTTTCTTGCTGCATTTAATGAAAATGAGTACTGAACACTCAAAAGCGCTTTCTCTCCCTCTCTTATATATATACGTAGTTTATTGCACATACACTGCAATTCACCTTTCTCTGCAATTGTCATGGCAGTCATTTTATCACTGATATTATTATCCTCTGAAGATGGTTTGTGGACAGGCCTGTCCTAGTGTCCCCTGCCAGGCTGTCCCAGTTTTATAAACTGTAAATCTTCTTAGTGTATTCTACAGAAAAACAGGGGGGGGCACCCTTTTTATATAAAAAAGTGAAAAGAAAAAAGGACAGTGGATCCTATAACAATGCACACAAACTGAGGGAATTGTTAACATTTGGCAACAGTATTTCCATTCACTGAAATTCAGTTTCCTGCTATGACTTTACAAAAACTAAAGAGAACCTAATACACATAACACCCTTTCACTTTAGCTTATCCTGTGGAACACACACACACACAACCCAAACCAAACCCCAATTGGGAGCAGGGAGATGATAATACAATGCAATAGAAGGTACTCCAGGTTTTGGGTAAGTTTTGGTTGTACTTAAAGCTGCTTTCTAGATAAGGCCTATGTGGTGCTGCCTGGTGAACCACTAAACCAATTACATAAGGTACCTTACTGTGACTGTAACGCTATTGATATAAACAACCAACAGCAGGAAAACAGGGAAGCAGTAAAATGTGGAGACCTCAACAGTGCTGAGGGAAGGGGCCAAAAACCTGCCATGTCTGATAGAAGGTGTTTACATTTCAGCAAACGGAGGACACGGAGGGCTCCCTCCTGACTCCCAAAATTAACTGGCACAGGAAATCTCAGGAGGGAAAAGAATGGGTGCAGAAGAACCCCCTCCCATGAGTGGTGAAGGCTAGGGCACATGAGCAAGGAGGAATATGGGAGATTGGGAGCAACTTGGGCTATCTGTATTCTCCCCCCTCCTCTGAAATCCACACAGTATCTGGGCATTGCAAGCTGTGCACTGCACGGAACCTTACATGTGCACATATTTATCTACGTGCATATTTAGAGGCAAGAAACACCCATCAACCCACCCTGAGATTTTTCTTCTAGAGACCCTGGAAAAGGAGTTTAAGCCTGAAGAATGACACTGCTAGCAGACAGCACACCCTCAAATGGCAAATCTCTACATGTAACAATAATAATTATTTACAATCTATTCAAGGGTACCAGTCATTTCCCCAACACCTGGATCTATTCACCATGTCTCTCTGTGGTTATGTGCCCAGCTGATCAGGGGAATCTAGTCTCCAGCTCTGCATACTTTTGTCTATTCAGGTTGCCAAACCAAATCCAGCTATTTCATAATTTGGTCCCAAAGCATGGGCCAAATTTTGCCCACGAGTGAGTGAATGAGCAGTGGAAGAAGAAATGGGTGGCATCCTGACCAAGCCCTTCAAAACCTTGAGCTAGCACAGTTCCCAAACTTATATTGCTGAAACATTTTTTTCTAATTTCTGAAAAGCTTTTTCTTTCTTTCCAGAGTGTGTAAGAGTAAGAAGAGTAGCTTGCTCAAACCTGTATGAGTCACTTATCTGGTTGTGCATTCCTGACCAGAAGGGGGCAAGACAAGAGGAAGGACTTGTGTAGTGCATTCAGTTCTGAATGATAGTATTTCTGCTTCTCTGCAAAGAAAGCAAGTAAGATGTTTCACACTTTAGGCTTTGGGGTGCCCACAAACTTTAAATGTGATTTAAAAAGCTGTAAGAGCAGCTGCTTATCTTGTAAGTGCATCATTTTATTCATCTTTCATTCTTTGCTAGAATTATTACAGTAATTATGTTCTACAGCAAAGAAGACACACACACACAAATTTATATATTAGCAAAATTTACATATTAGCAAAGTGGCACTTTTCAGGTACCAATGAATAAAGCCCATCTGTCTACAGGGAGCAAGAAAGGTGCAAACAGATCGGCATTGAATTCTAATGAATCTCTATGGTTTCTCTCTCTGTCACTGCAGCACTTTGATGGAGGATAAAATTTACCTTTACTTCCAACATTTTCTATAAAGAGGGTGGTGAGCATTCATAACCTTAAAAACAAAGCAAGGCCTACTTTCGCTTTGGTGCGCATTTAAAATTGTTACAATTGAGCTTTGTGCCTCATTTCACTTTAATGGATATGCTACTAAAATGTTGCCGGCAGTTACCAAGTATAAGTAATGAAAGACCCTGGTTGTTGCTTGTCACATTAATTGAAAGGGGAAGGGAGAAAGAAAGGGAGGTGTGTGTGTGGTTTTTTTAAATAAAAAAGCAAAGAAAAATCCAAGGGGTGCTTCAAAGGAAATGTATTTGTACTGAATCAATCTAAATCAGTGTTAAATGCTACTGGATGAAACATCTGGCGAATGACAGTTACAAGAATATTCACTAGCTTCTGGTATAATATTGAATAAGGCCTAAAAATTCATAAGTGACAATATTAGTGAATGAGCAAAGCTGTGATCAGCAGCTAATTTGGAAAAGGAGCTATAAAATGAGTAACAAAATGGGTGGGGTTTTTTTTTTAACTCCTGTTGGCATGAATTCACAAGATTTAAGGTTGTTCTTCATTTTATATCAACTGTATTCAAGAAAAACAAAAGGAGGTACTTTTTCACACAGCAGATAGTTGAACTAAGGATACAGTCCAGCAGGATATAGTGAGAGACATCAATTCAGATGGCTTTAAAATAGGATAAGGCTATCAATAGCTACTTGCCATGATGGCTATGTTATATCTCTAGTGTCTAAGGTAATATGCCTCTGAATACCATATGCTGGGAATAAGAAGAGGAGAGAATGTTGTTGCACTCAAGTTTCATTTGTGGGTTTGTGGGTTGACCACTGCAAGAACAGGATGCTGGAACAGTTGGGCCTTTAGTCTGATCCAGCAGGGCTGTTCTTATGCCCTTATATGGTAAGTGAGCTTGATGACATGCATGTCTCAAGCTAGTGTAGTAAAGGTGCAATAAATAGGTTGTATTAGATCTGAAACTGTGGCTTTTATTCCATGCATCCAACTTCAATGCAGATTTCAATCCTCTTGGTAATGCTCTGAGTTTCTTGTTTTCCATGGCTTTATATTGAGTTGGTATTAGATGACAGATGGTTTTAGCTATATTTTATTTTGGACTTTAATATTTATGGGCTGGATGCGTGTCATATTATGATCACCATGTTTCATTCATTAATTATGGTGGGCTTCATATTGTTTTTATTCTGCAAGCTGTCTTGAGATAGGTAGCATGCCTCCTGCATCAATATTCTGTCATCCTTTGTGCATTTCAAGCACAAACAGGTCACCAAGTTGTGCCCAACATTTGGGGGGGGGCGCATCACATGTGCATGATGTCACACACGATGCTCCCCAACCCAGCCTGACCCACTGAGCCCACCATCCACTGGGTGCATTTTCTGGAGGGGGCATGACCAGGTGCCCCCCCCCAAACAGGCTCCAATGGGTGTGTGATGGAGCTGCCGAGGCAGCTTCCTTGGAGTGGGGAATCAGCTGCAGAGACCTGCCATCCCTCTCAACTGGGCTGCACTGTGCACAGCTCCACTGCAGTGGAGGAGGCCTGAAGCCTCCTCCGCTCCCTATACATGGTGCCTCTGAGCACAAATAAATTGCGTGGAGGCAGGGATGAATGATTGATCAATGTAAACTAGTGCTGGACTCCAAATCCCTATCTTTCATTGGACCATCCAGATCCTGCAGAGGGCATATTTGGAGCTGAAGGTTGTTCAGAGAAGTGCCTCATAGATTTGGCAGTGGGGGTGGTAGGCAGCCTTCTACCATGATAGATACAGGACAGCAAAGGACTGAAGTCTCTCTTTTACTGATTAAAATAAGTTGCAATGGCTTCATGCTGTGGCTTCACTTATGTCATTTGCATGTGCTCCTGAAGATGAAGGAAGGGTCAAAAACTGAACTCTGGTGAGCCCTTTCAGAATCCTTCACAAACAGGAACTGCACCAATGCTGTGAGTATCATTATTTGGCTTGATTGGATATCATCTTTCCCTGGTAGTTCTCCTTAAGCAGGGCAAAACAACCATTGGAAGTAGTTCATAATCACCCACGAAGTCACAAGCTTTATGTATTAAAAGTTATTTGTCCTAGAAAATGAACTGCAGTCTTACTGGCAAAAGAGATACTTACTTCAGAGATCAGTAGCGGCAGGGGTGGGGAGGGAATTACCCAAGATACATCTTTGTCCCTAGAGGCCTACGTGTCCTCTGTGGCTAGGAGTGCCCTTGTTTGGTTTGCCAACTCCGACTGTTCCTAGACAGGGATACCCTGACCATTGTAATCTATGCATTAGCAACCTCGATGTTAGACTACTGTAAGGCACTCCATATGGGGCTGCCCGTGGGTTTGGTTCAGAAGCTCCAGATGGTGCAGAATGCTGCAGCAAGATTGCTGATGGGAGCTTCTGGCTGAGAACATGTGACACTGGCTGCCCATCCGGCTACCAAGCCAGGTTCAAGGTTCTTGCTGATTTACAAAGCCCTCACCAACTGCGGTCCAAGATACCTCAGGGATTGCCTGAACCCTTATACTCCAGACTGATCACTGAAATCACATGAAATTCAGTCCTGTGGAACACCCTGACATTAGAAATTCAGCAGGTGCCTTCCACGCCAACTTTTAAATGCCTGCTGAAAACGTTTATGTCAGGCCTATGCATGCAATTAAGAGTACATCCCCCCAATGGTCTGTTTATGTTTATCTTTAATTTGTTTTTGCTTTTAACTTGCTTTTAACATTTTATGATTTTATTGTTGGTTTTATGTTTTTATATTGTTGCAACCCACTGTGCTATATATTTTTGATACAGCATGTATAAATATTTTTATATACATACATGCATACATACATACATACATACATACATAATATACATACACTGGCAAAGGCAAAGTCCATATATGCAGAATATGTCCATTTCATTTTTTTCTGTTTCTAATTTTTCTCATCTTAAATTCAGCTCTTCACTTTTGCAGTATTTTTAAAATAAAAATCATGAAAATCCTTTAGCATTTTACTGCAAATTTATCCAAATCACCTTTTTACATGCACATTTGACTACTGTACACAGCTTTGCAAGCAGCTTTCCTAATAGAATGCATTTTTTATATTATTTTCATATATACATTCATTTTAAAGCACACTTTCGCCCAATATATGCACTTCTGTGAACATAATATGGTTGGTAAACTGCATAGCAAAATTAAGAGAAGTGTTAATTTTGAATGATGACTGTGTTTTGTTTATTTCAGAAAGTGTGAATTTAAACAACTGAATCAAATTTCTCCACCCTCCCTAGTCTATATAAGACAAGACTTCATTTAACATGTAAGCAGAACAACTAATTAGCAGCGTTTTCTTCCCCCACCCCTCTGTCTCACTCTCCCCGACTAATACACTTCACTAATAGTAAAAGAAAAGATTGAGTGGAATGCTGCTGTCAACACAATGGAATTCCAGATAGTTATGGTGATGAATTTCATTGTAAATGAGGATCAATGTCCAACACTACTTTGGAATAGTAATTTCTTAATTCTTATTCAGCTCCAGCAGGAAAGATAATATAACTTGATCTGAATTGACCATGTGATCCTGATGGCATCCCATTAATGGGCTGTTCATTTAATTTATGTAATTTTTAAAAATTAAATAATCATATTTTAAATCCCACTGCAACTATTCGGTTTGAAAGTACATCTTCAAAAAGTTATACAATCTTTATAAATCAGCATGGGGAAAAGTTTAGCCTGTTGACTGTACTTTTTAAAAGCTATTTTTAATCTCATGCTTCCTCTATCTTCTTCACTCTCTTGCCCCTTGAAAACACCATATTTCTTTTATGCCTACCTTTTTCTTTGGTGCTATGCAGAAGGTGTCTATACATCTATGCTAAATAATTCAAGGCTCTGTGTCTATATAGGGTCAACATAAAAGCTAAGGGACACTTACAGTGAAAGCTATGGAGCTAACAACATTCCATGTCTCTAAGGAAGAATATAATATGGATACATATAGCCTTCAGAAATACTTGACAGCATCAAAAACATGCAGGCAAGCCCCAACACAGACACTGACATTCATGTTGGCCACACAAACCCAGCCAACATGTGATGGTTGTTAGCCTAAAAGGTGGCCTACCTGAGTACAGGTACTGTATATGAATGCTATGTTCCTGTCCCCATGAAGAGAGCCCTATTTGCATAAATTCAGACTAAACTGATGATCTGTCACATTGGAGGGCATGGCTGGCATATCTGAGGGGTGGGGCTAATTAGCACACACTCAAAAGGTCACATATTTATGTACTCACAGGACTACTGTTTCAGTTCTCAGCAGGCATCTGTTGCAGATGTCAGGTTCTGAGACCCCAAAAAACAACTCAAATGTACCCAGAGTCATGTCAGTGATTAAGTTTCGGGCAAATCAGAATCCAAAAGGATAGAGGCAGGGATGCTGTCAAAGCTAAGCCAAGGATGAAGTCCAGACAAGACAGGGGGGTGAATCAAGGCAAAGCCACACAGTCTGTAATGATACTCTCACTTTTGGTTTGATTAGTTGGAGCGATTAGCTCTGAAGCCAGAGACCAAGGAATGGGAATCTGTGGCCTTCTAAATGTTGTTGAACTGTAGCTCCTGTTAACCACAGCCAGCATGCTTGAATGAGCAGGGGTGATGGGAATTGCAGCCCAGCAACATCTAGAAGTCCACAGGTCTCTGGGATATGCTGATCGGTACTGCAGCCATGCTGGTGTCCTTGACCCATGGAGCTTAGTGGCCTGGGCTTGCTGAGGAGCTAGAGGTGCAGGAGGTAAGATGGTAGAAACTGCCTGCTAGAGATCCTGCTAGAGATAACCAGATCCTGGTTATACATGCCCCTACCTCCAGTGTCTTACACACAAGAATTTGAACATTTTATTTTACAGAAATTATACTGCTTTATTCTTTTAGGGCTGCCAGGTAGCTAAACAAATAATTCTTTTTACCTTTAATTAACCTGCATCAACAGCAACTCTTTCGTGGTTATTAATTGTTAGGACCTGTTACCCAATCCCAACATACATTAGTTCAAGCAAAAAAAGGGGCTTCTATCTTGTCACATTGCAGGCAGGTGAGCAGCAGGACCTTTAGCAAAAGAAACCAGATAAGAGTTGCAGTGGTGGTAACATATCATGCTTCTGCAAGAAAGCCAAACTATTCTCTGGCAGTCTAATCATAAAAAAGCTCAGGTTTCCACAAGGGACATATTAGCAGTTCTGGAGGATGGGCTTGGGGTTTTGAAAGTATCTGGTAACTAAGCATATTTTGCTGTTCCACTAGTTTTCTTTAGTTTACTATGCCAGCAACTTTGGGAGAGACGTGGCCAGCAGAAGGCACACTTTCTAGAGGAAACCGTTCGGTCTTCAGGGACTTTTATACATCTCAGGCTATTTATTATTTTTTTCAAGAAAAAAAAGGGTTACAGGCAAGACTTAACTGGCTGGGTGTCAAAGAACCCACACACCAAAGGAAAGTGTGTGTGTGTGTGTGTGTGCGCGCGCACGCACACACACCTCATTAAGAAAATGTATGAAGTACTGTTTTTTATTCTTGGCTACAGTGATATGTGCTGACAGGGTCACAGCTGCCTTACTGTGGTTTCCTCAGAATTTAGTTGATCAAGAAGCACAACAACATTAACTTGGGGTCTTTGCAATACACGATCACACTGCAACATAAAGAAAGGTAGCATTGGACATTTAAAAAGTGATTGCAGTACTACAGGATTTTAGCCTGCTTAAAGAGTATTTCGCAAAGAACAGGGTTTGGGAGAATAAGGGCAGACTTCACTAAAGGACATGTGAATGCTACTGAGATGAGATAACAAAGATAAGGAAGTGCTCACATAGGATAAATATTATATGAGATGAGGAGGCTCAAGGCCTTATATCAGGGCCAGTATTGCTCAATACCCAACATCCTGCAGGTTTTTTTCCAATTCAGAATGTGGGAAAGCATCCTGGAAACAGATTATCCACAGCAGCATAATTATTTCCAGGAAAGACTGTAGGGCAGGAGTGGTCAATGTATTGCCCTCCAGAGCTTGTTGAAGTGTAACTCCCATCAGCCTCTACTGGTGAGGCCAATGGTCAGGGATAGTGGGAGGAGAAGCCCAACAACATCTGGCTACCCTTGCTGTAGTGGAACTGTTTTAGCCATTTCTGAAAGCATCTATGCTTCTTTGAGAAGTCAGGGGACAGGGAGTATCTATCATGTACTCCAACAGTGATCCAATACAGGCCGGACAGTAAAATTGGAAACATTAAATAATTAGTAAGCGAGGATAAATTCAGATTATCAACTTGGAACACTTGTCCTTTGAACTGCTATTATTTATTGCTCATAAGACTGCTGCTATCCGGTTTTTATATGCTATTATGACTAATTTAGTTTTTAACGTGCTGTATTGTTTTGTTATAGTGCTATGCTATTTTAATGTTTTTTATATGCTTAAGTTTGGTTTATTTTGTATGATGTTGTTGGTATTGTTTATTATTGTTTATTATGAGTGTTATAACCTGCTCTGGAAACACTGGTTTTATATGTCTTATTTAATTAATTGAATTCTGCATGCATGCAGCACCTCAATGATCCAGTTAGTTCAACTATAAAGCCTCAAGTAACTCACCTTCCCTACCTCCTCATGACACCAAATTTAAAATTAAAATGTAGTAATACAAAGTTTACTGAGACTACAACCCGGTCCATAGGTGCACGTGCTCATGTTCCACTGAAATTCTATATTTAGGTTCTTCAGAAGTGTTCTTCTAATTCCTAGTAATCGAGTTCACTCTTCCCCAGAAAGAATATCCAGCATCCCAAACAGCAACTGAGTGAATGGAAAGCCAGAAATAGAACCCGGCAGATCAATAGATTTGACTGAGAAAGCGTTTGCATTCTCAGGGGTAGAGATCATTGTGTTTCTAAGTGGATCAGAGATATGATCCTTAGCCACTGTGAATGGAATGGAAACTGGATGCCATCAGAGGGAGATACAAGTGCTTACGTGGTGAGGCAATATGGCAAAGAATAGAACTGTGGGAGGAATGAAAGACTGCCTAGAAAATCTTTAAATAAGTCCAGTCTTAAATTCTAATTCACAACAAAGGAACTGAGCAATGGCTGGAGGAAACACTATATTCCATCTCAATAAATACATCTATAAACCTAAAATGATATTTGAAATTAATTCCCAAGCCTATTCACATATATTACAGTTGAATTTTAGAAAATTCTCAATGTATTCCTGTAGACAAGAACATAATTTTTCCATGTATCTCAAAATGTATTTATTTATTGTAACATTTTCTAAATTGCATTTTTATCCAAGCATGAATTCCATGGTGGCATACATACAAATTCCAAATTACCAATGCAAGAATAAAACAAATAATAAAAATATCATAATAAAACAGAGATAATAAACCAAAACTATTCAACCAACTAAAACTAAACATTACGCCTAAAAACTCTGGGCAAATAAAAATCATGAACTGGCAACAAAAATAATATGATGTTGGTGCCAGTCTTTCTCCTTTCATAGGGCATTCTAAAGCCAGGGCACCACCACCAAATGGGCTCTCTCCTTCATGGATGTATAATGTACCTCTTCAAATATTTCCTACAGATTGCCCTTTAATACTAAGAGGCCATAAAAAATAATGTAGATGCCATACACAACTTGGGTCTAAAGTACCTTAGGGACTGCCTGACACTTCAATTGCAGAGATCCTCTGATGGGGCACTTCTGGTGGTTCCCCATGTCCCTAAGATTCGGTTGTCCTTCACTAAGGACAGGCCCTGCCCTATGGAACTCCCTACCAATAGGGTTTTGGCAGGAACCACCCCTCCCTTTCTTCAGACATCTTTTGAAAAGCTTTTTGTTCAGAAAAAACTTTGCAATGTGATTTTTTTCCCTTTTAACCAATCAGTATTTATTGATTTTTCTTGATGTTTTAATGATGTTTCTATGGATCTTTTTTTGGGTTTTACCCTTAAAAGGATATTCCACTTTGCTATATGTTTATGAAAGTGCATATTATTTGTAAATAAATAAGCAAGCAAGCAAGCAAGCTGAGGCATGGCCATCAAATCCCATAAATGCTACCTGACCTGCCAATGGCCTACAAGACAAACCATCCTTTTTTGAAAGGCATTTGCTATTCTGCTGGTTAAAACTCTTGAGGTTATTTGCAAGTTGCAGCTCACTTTTTTCTAACCAATGATATGGTGTGAGCATCTGCCGAATGGGGACTTGAATCCTGGTTTCCAGGTCATAGACTGACACTATGACCACTACACCACATTGGCTCCCTATGAGAACCGGAGGCTGGACCAGATGGACCACTGGCCTGATCCAGCAGGCTATTCTTACGCTGCTTGGATGTGCTATAGAATCAAAACCAAATTATTTATTCTCCAGAAGATGTTACCTGTCTTGTGCAAGGATGTAGATCCTGCTGAAAATAATTTGTAATAATAAAAACGAATACTGAATAATTGACATTTGTTTCACACTTTCAAATGTATTAACTAGTTATAGTCCTTACAACATCTTAGTAAGGTTAGTAAGTAAGTAGTAAGCAAGCTGAAAGAGAGCGACTTGCCTAGGGGCACTCGGGATCATGGCATAACCGAGCTTCAATTTGAAGTTAGAAGTTTGACCCAGGCCTGTGTCTGGTGTATATCTAATGCCCAGGCATTTAACTGAGGTCACTGATGGGGATGACCTTATTAGTCTTTGACCCATTAGGCATTTTTGCCTCTGTTGTTCATTGGAATACTTTGAAGGCTTATAACATATTATTCTAGGTAGGGGCCACAGCACCATAGAAGATATTTTTAGTTGATTGCTGTGTTTCCTGATTGAATGTGGTGTAGTGGTCATAATGTCAGTCTACAACCTGGGAAACCAGGATTCAAATCCCCATTCGGCGATGAAAAGCAGTGGGTGACATTGGACCAGCCACTGACTCCCTCACAGGGCTGCTGTGGGGATTAAATGAGAGTGAACCATGTATGCCACCTTAATAAATGAATGCCTGCAGAAGTCTGCAAGCAGAACCTGAGTACGTCTGCACCTGCAGTTTCCAACAACTGATATTCAGAAGCATTACTGACTCCAACATATAGTAATGTAAGCACAATAATGGGTTTAACTAGCTAGACATAAATTTATTGTCCCTTCTATAGGAAATCTGCTACCCATAGAAAAAAAATCAGTGAACACTTGCTCATAAGATCAGGAAATCAGGCAAAACTTGGTTTGTAATCTACTGGCCATTATCTGAGGCAAAGGTTTGAAGCCCTGGCCAGCACAATTATACATAGGAAAGAAGCTTCTCCCTCCAGCTTAATACTTTGTCCACAGTGGTTGTCATATTGTCATCTAGGAGGATAAAATGAAGCCAAAATCTGATTAGAAAATTTGGACTTCCTATTACAGTATGCTGATTTTTTAAAAAAATCAAATGTGATTTCAAAAAAGGACTGTAACTCCATGGTAGAAACATCTTGCACACATAAGGTCCTAGGTTAACATTCCTAACATTTCCTGGTAGGTCTGGGAAAGCCCTCTGTCTGAAAACCTGGTGAATTGCTGTCAGTCAATGAAGACAATACAGTACTGAACAAAAATGGCAGGCCATTGGTCTGCCTTAGCATTAGGCAGTTTCCTATGTTCCATGCAGCAAAACCATCAGTGCATGGATGTGCAACGGTTCCTGCTTCTTGGACTAACAAACAAATGGCAAGGTTCAACTGGGTTGATAAACAATTTACTAGAATTTATTGTGACAAACAGCAATGTTGTACTTTGGAAAGAACTGCACTGATGCAGCAGTACCCGAAGACATCTGTTCCGTAGCATTTGCTTCAGGTGGGCTTGTGGGAAATGGGAATGTGGGGAGGGGGAAATTCCTTCCAGACCATCATGACCAGTTTTAACAGCTCATAGACTCAGCAAAACAGCTTGTAGGATCAGGATCATTGACATTAAGTATCATCTGTAATTGGATTCTGCATAGAGAACAACTTTCAGGAGACATTTTTGTCTTTGGAAAAATAAAGAATTTTTTAAAAAGCTAAACATATGGGTACTAAGACTACAAATACGGATTTCGTGACAAAACATATGGAAGCCCATAAGGAAAACAAGGTTTCTTTGCCAAAAGATTGTACTGAAAATTTATCCCTTGATAAGAACAGTACAAATCTATCCTTTCACTGTGCAACACTGTTTGCTGATGGATTAGAATGTTATAAATTCACATGCAAATTTGGCAAACTATTCCACTGTTATCATCTTTATTAGATTTACGAAGACAGTCCTGCTTATTTTCTTTTATTTTCTTAATCCCTTTCATCACTTAATAGCTCGGAAAGTAATGGATTTTCAGCAAAAAAAGGCTTATTACAATCAATCCTGTTGCGCTGTTGTGTGCACTCTCCCTCTTTCTACTCGATGCTTAACTAATGAAACTTATTTTTCTCCAGAACCTCAACAGAAAATCTTTTTTCTAAGGGAAAAATATGCTTAATACAGCACTGACATGTAATACCACAGCTGCACTATTCTTCTCCTTTGGGTGACCACCTAGAGCTTTGCAAAACCCATTATTCATGCTGTACTCACTAAAGTCTACCTTATAGTAGTGAAACAAGGAGCTATTAAATATATACGTTTCACTTCAAAATTACCGTGGGACGTGATCTATCCTCTGGTGACGTCTAGGGTTCTTTTCTTTTCTATCCTTTACAATGGAGTAGTGGTGAGGTTAAAGGAAGTCCTATTGAAATTGCCACTATTATTTTAAACAAAGTTAATTTTATTGACCACGGGTTTAATTACTAAGAACATATTTACATTCAATTCCTAGTTAACATCAGGAACCTCCAGAGCACTAATATACAGAAATAAAATGCATATAGTGTATGTGTATACACTGCAAGTATCCCAACCCGTTCTCAGTTCACAACTACAATCACCTACTTACTGGCTACTGAATGAAGAGCTGTTTTGTCCACTATGAACTTGCCAAGTCATTAAGATCAGAGGCTCATTGCAGGAGCCTCTTTCAGTTTATGGAATAATCTTCACAGACAAATGAGAAAGGCATTTGTCTTAACATAGTTTACACAATGAGTTAAAACAATTCACCAAAGTTTCTAAACTATGGTATGCTTTTTTATTCAATTTTTGTTATATTTATGGCTTCTATTATTAACACTTCAGATTTGTATGGCAGCTATTATGGGTCTTGTCTGCTCCATAGCTATTCTCTGTTTTATTATTTTAATTGTATTAATAGATTATTTGTATGATGATGTAGATACAAACCTCATGTCAGTAATGTTGTCGGACTAAGTGCTTTAGTCTGAAGCCTTCCTACAAACCATATGCAGACACAAGGTTGCTGAAAGCCTTTTCAACACAAATGTGGAATATATCCGCAAGGGTAATTGGTCATAAAGCAAGGGTTCATAGGAGTCAAAGTCCTCAAGAGAGGTACTCAGAAAAAAGAAACCTGGGAACTCATACTACACAGGGCAATGATTACAAGAATATGGCCCAATTTTGCCAGTATTTATTCATGTGATCAGCTTTATTCACATAACTCTCCCTATTGACTTTGGCCCTCATTCAAGCCCAGGGAAGTAAATAATAGGTCTTTTTTCCATTGACTTCATGAATGAAATTATTTGTGCGTTTGTGGAATTGGGCCCCAAGCCCATTGAATGAATTGTAGTGATAGATTGTTTGTAGAGATCTGACCAATGAACAAAGCAGCTAAGGATTCCACTCCAGCATGGGCAAAAGAGGATTATCACTGAGGCATGCTTGCTCTCCAGTGAATGTTCCCAACTGATAGATTTGTACAAGGCTGACTTTGTGATTAGTCCGGAGATATGAATGCTTCCAAATGTAAGAACAAGATGGAAAAAATAACTTTCACAAATTGAAATGCAATACTCAATTCAATTAAAACAAAATGCTGTGATCTGGAATTGACCCAAGGCTATACGATAGTTATTTGTTTTGTGCCAAGTTTAGTAGCTGTTTTCCACAATGCCCATTCATTTAAGTTTTATGGAAATATTGACCTTTTCACCCAGAACAGAAGCAAACTAATTTCATTAAAGTTGTTAGAGGCATGTTTTTTTTTGTCTATGTGACCATGCCAATTCTAGAATTTCACTCTGCTTTCTGCAAGGTAATGCTTTCTGTTCTCTCCCTGTCTTGTACCAATTCATTCCATTGTTCAAAAATGGAACTGTCCAGATGGCCGTGTGTCCCATGCTGGCATTAGCACCTTAACAGTAAACCAGAAGTAAAGGGAAATATACTCACATATTCGAGATATTAGCTCCCATTGTTTTGCTCACAGTTCTCCTTTTTCCTATATGATCCTACTAGCCCACAAATTATACTTAGGACTACTAGGACTCTGCATTTGGAACAATTCAATCTTCACAGCTTGCCTGTGTCCATAATACAGCAACAGCATGTCCAGTATTCTGAAAATGTTCTTTCTTAAAAGCTGTCCACTGCATACACTCTTTTTTAAGAATGTAAGAAGAGCCCTTCTGAATTTGGTCCAGCACTGGCCAACCGGATGCCGATGGGAAGCATGCAAGCAGGACATGAGTGCTCCAAGGATAAAGCAGGAACATGTGTTATGAAAAAAGGGAGGGGAAGGAAGGGAATTGTAGCTTTAAAAAAAGGTGGATGGGAGATATCTCAAAAATTTGCTTTTTAAGAGTATTTCAAGTAACATGAGTTCTTTCTTTTGTATATAGTATTATAGTGCTCTATATAGCAGACAAAGACCATGATGCTTTGCAGCAACCACTAAATGTACTTTTATTGAGCCAAGTATCTTTTCAATGCGCATATTACATTTCGGTAGCATATTCATGACACTGATACTGGGTCTCAGTTGCCTTGTTCTATATACAAGGGGTTACTAGATTCTTGCAGCAACATAATACAACTTTTTGAGGGGTTTGTAACAAAATGCATTAATAAATTCCACCCTTTCTACTGTTTTGATGTACTGAAGTATTTTTTTAAATTTTGTGATTAATTTTAGATTCTGTGCTTTTATTTAATTGTATGCCGCTCGCTCTGGGACCCCATGGTAAAGGGTACCAAGCACTAAATAGATAGCAATTTTAAAGACTGCCTCCCTTTCTACCTCCCATGCTTGGAAGTCAGCTCACTACCATGAAAGGTAACTGGCCTCTCATAAAACAACTTAGTTTCCAGTAGCATGTAAACCCAACACATCTGATCAATAGTGTCTAGAAGGGATGTGGTCCTAGATAGCACCAAGGGTCAGATAAACAGCCTCCACAAGCTCCCAATGAGACCCTCAAGCTGTAATGCATCTGCCACTAGATTGGGTGGCCAATAAGGCCTGGGCACTACAAATGTAGTTTATAGCAGTCCTGGATAATGGGATGGAGACCTCTAGTTCCAGATACTGAATCGAGTAAAGCATCTACTTTACTGCCTGCCTCTTTTGTGCTACAACTCTTCAGATTAGCACATTATAGGCAAAAACAAACAAACCACACAAAGCATTGAAAGCTATGTATGTACTGCAGTGTGCACTAGATGGCACTGTCACATACTTTGGACTTGACTTGTGGTGCTCTTGACAAAAATGGTGGCCACCACTGGACTTACGGTAAAACAAGAGGAGCCCAATTGTCTGACTAGAGTTACCAGCTGTCCTCCATTTGATGTAGGGTCAGTGTTCCAACAGTATTATCATGCCAAATCAGTATTATCATGCCAAATGCACTGTAACTTTCCTAAAAGTTGCTCCTCCACCATCAGTTCACACTTTTAATGTCCTTTGGATTTCCAAGAAGTTGTTCGGTGGTCTGACATGAGAGCTGCTGAAAAACAAACTTTCAGAAGATATTCACTGCATGTGTGCTATCGCTTGTGCATCCAGCAGCTCTAATAAACTCATGTGAGAAAATACTGTATGTATATTCTCTTTAGACAGAAACAGCCCTAAAAGTTTCCTGAGGAAGGAGTTAGAAAAATTCATGCTTGATAGCAATTTATACCCCTAAACTTTGTAAGAAGGACAGTATTTGCTACTTGCCAAACCAGCACATGTTCATAGAGAGAATGCGGTCAAGTGGTCAGGAGCAGAGCTGATGTTAATTAGCAATGAAATGAGGAATGAACCAGCATTAGCCCTGAGACTAATCAATGGGAAAAATCACTCCAAGCAGGCAGCTTAATGAAGTACTATACAGCTGTTTATTTTTAGTCTTTTTTTTAGCCTGGAAACAAAATCCCTATTAGTTAAAAAAAAACTTTCTAACTTGTTTTTAGAGACTTGATACTGTATAGTTCTGATTTGGCTTTTCTGTTAACTATTTTAGTCTCTGACACTGTCACAATTTACAGGACTTGGGAAATTAAGGTGACTCAGACACACTAAACTATTAGTGCATATTATGTTGTGTGATCAGCCCTTCTTGTTGCTACAGTTATGGCTGTGAGTAATATTAGACAATACAAAACATAATATAGTGCTATTGAGAGTTCAAATCCTTTTACATGTTATATGTCAATAGTTCCTTGCCATGTAACATAGTCCCAATGAGAATTGCAGCTCTCCCCATGCCTACTATTATTACTTAAAGAGATGCATCAGCAAGCAAGGCTTTTGGCTCCTGTCTGCTTTAGCCCTTATAGTAACTATACAGGGGGCAACCATTTTGCGCATGTCCAATTGACACATGACTGCCGGTGGAAGGCTGTTTTCAACCCCAATTGATGGCAGGATTGAGTGAGTGTGCATGTGTGTGTGTGCATGTTGCCCAGAACAGTGTACTGTATCTGGTTTGCAAATATCCCTATAATCCATGGTACACTATCCTAATACTTATAGAAAACAAGTCCCTTTAGTTAAAGCTGGTGCACCACTGCAATACTGATACAAATGTCGCAGGGAGATTTGAGGAGTAGAGAGGAAACAGCTATTCCCTGCTTACCTCACATAAAATACCAATGAAATTGCCCCAGCCCTCACTCAATTCTTGACTGCTCTGGGCTAACTGTGAATTTCTGGAAATAGCTAGCCCTTGTCCAACACAGAGATGATATTCAACTTATTGCCCAGGATAATAAATGCCCTGGGTGAGGGGAGCTCACTGCCTCTATTTCTCTACTCATCAAGTGCCATTACTTTGTTTTGTGTCATGGAAACAAGCATTCTGTTTAGTCCAATTTAATAATGTAGTTGTTGTTGTTTAGTTGTTTAGTCGTGTCCGACTCTTCGTGACCCCATGGACCAGAGCATATACCGTATTTTTCGCCCTATAGGACGCACTTTTTCCCCTCCAAAAATGAAGGGGAAATGTGTGTGCGTCTTATGGGGCGAATGCAGGCTTTCGCTGAAGCCTGGAGAGCGAGAGGAGTCGGTGCGCACCAACCCCTCTCGCTCTCCAGGCTTCGCGGACCTCTCCGCAAGCAGCGGGAGCGCTCCTGCTGCTTGCGGAGAGTTGCTGGCATGCCGAAGCCTGCGCACGCTGGGATCAGCGCGTCCAGGCTTCGCGGACCTCTGCGCAAGCAGCGGGAGCGCTCCCGCTGCTTGCGGAGAGTTGCCGGCATGCCGAAGCCTGCGCGCGCTGAGATCAGCGCGTCCAGGCTTCACGGACCTCTCCGCAAGTAGCGGGAGCCAGCGCTGGGCTCCCACGGCTTGCAGAGAGCTGCCTGTTTGGGGGCTGGGGTCGGGGGAAGCTCGGGCCTCCCCCGCCCCAGCCCCGCGCCTGGGGGGGATAATTTTTTTCCTTTATTTCCCCCCAAAAAAACTAGGTGCGCCTTATGGGACGGTGCGTCCTATAGGGCGAAAAATACGGTAGTAGGATGATTTTATTATATGATGAAAGTAAGTAGTACATTTGTTTGTGAGTGCTATTGCACTTTTATACAAATCAATCTGATTCATTTCTAAATTAAATTACCTTTCTATGCAATATTAAAAAGCATGTGTTTGAACTTAAAATATTACTGCAGAGCTTTCCAAACTGTGTGCCATGACACATTAGTGTGTCAGTTCCAGCGTGTAGGTGTGTTGCGTGAACACTTCCTGTGTTCCTCTTGGGGCTGAAAAGGGGTTAGTTTATCCTCTGGTTTGCTAGTAAAACTGAATTACTGTGTTGTGAAATGGTGGGTGTCTAAAAGGTGTGCCACCAACATGAAAAGTTTGGAAAGCTCTGTATTACTGGTTCCTTACACACCCAGCTGCAATATGCTGCACTGAGTTACAAATGCCACCATTCTGACTATGCTGAAGCCTTTTATTCAGTAACAATAGAACAAAATACAGGAACTTTTCTTAAACCAGTAGCTCAAGTAGTCTTTAAACTGATATCATCAGGGACAATTTCTAAGTCAAGTTCACCTCTGGAAGATGAAAACATTACTGTGAATGTATTCATTAGGTCTGGACTGACAAGTCTAAATTAAAATGTACTGTGTTTGTAAAGGAGGGAGAGAGGCTAGAATGAGGGAGTTGAGGAGACAGAGAGTATACAGGACAGCCCCAATATTATATAATATGCAAGATATTGAATATTCACGTTATTTGCACTAAGAAAGCTAGAGAGCAGGCAATATAGATTTTAATTTTCAAATGATCTGTGTTTTCCAGGCTTAAAAGCTACTTTTTGAAAAGTGACAAAACACAGATGTATTTTGATGTAACTCTCATCCATTTCAATGGAACTTACTTCAAGAAAGGATACTAAGGATCATGACCTCTGGAGAGAATTTTCAAAGAGAATGAAGATTTGTTTTGAAAGGGGGATTTAGGTACCTATCAGTCTGGAGCCTATTCTTAAAATGTTGCATTAAACTGAACATTCACAAGTCTGACTATAAATCAACAAAAGTAGGTCAGCTAAGTATGAATGCTTCCCTTTCCCAACAGGCTGGGCTAGAACTGTTCTCCCTAACATGCTGACTTTCCAAAAAGTGGGGAGGGGAGAGGTTTTTTGTTTGGGGATTCGGTTGATTTCAAACATGCCCCCTGCTGGGCATGAGTCTTGTCCATGAAATGTGCCACCATCTCATCTGACACTACACACTAGTATGCAGTAATGCAGGTCCAGAATTTACTATCAAAGCCTTGCAGTGGTTCACCCAGGGCCGTTTCACCCATTAACTCTTTGGTTGTTGGGAGGCATGGGGCCTTCTTGGCATGACAGTGTAAGTCTGGAAGGCCACAAGCAGAGCCCCCCAGCAAGCTTAGCCCACCAAAGCCCAGGGCAAGTGTACCTGGCTGACCCGCTCCCTGCATGGGCCTGCTGTATTCACATGATTCTTCTGAACATGGAGACGGACACTGAGACCTCCAACAGTTAATAATATTTCTCTTGGATCAGACCAGAGGCCTCTCTCATCCAGCATCCCCCACCACCACTCAGTGGCAACCAGATGCTTCCAGTCAGGCCAGGAAGGCAATATATTTCTCCTGCTGTTCTTAAGTAACTGGTATTTCAGATGCTTGTTGCCTCTGATCCTGGAGGTAATATATAGCCATCATGACTAGTATCCATGAACAGATCGAATAATGACTATTAGCAATGCCAGATTTTGGTCCCACAAAAATGTACTATTATTGTGGTAAAAAAGATAAAGGACCCCTGACGGTTAAGTTCAGTCATGAATAACTCTGGGGTTGCGGCGCTCATCTTGCTTTACTGGCCGAGGGAGCTGGCGTTTGTCCACAGACAGTTTTTCCAGGTCATGTGGCCAGCATGACTAAGCCGCTTCTGGTGAAACCAGAGCAGCACATAGAAACGCTGCTTACATTCCCGCCGGAGCGGTACCTATTTATCTACTTGCACTTGGACGTGCTTTCGAACTGCTAGGTCGGTAGCAGCTGGGGCCGAGCAATGGGAGCTCACCCAGTTGCAGGGATTTGAACTGCTGACCTTCTGATCGGCAAGCCCTAGGCTCAGTGGTTTAGACCACAGCGCCACCCGCATCCCTTCCATTATTGTGGTAGCCAGTGCTATTTTTCTAGAAAGAGGTGCTGGAACACACCATGAACACCTCCCTTGTTCTCTTACAATGGCAATGGAGCCTACCTGAGAGGTGCTGGAACTGAGTTGCAGTTAGTTTCGGCTGAAAAAAAGCCCTGATGGTAGCCTAACCTACAATGAAGGAATCATTTCTCAAATTAATGCATACTTTGTATTCTAAACAACAACACAAATACTGTAGAATTTATTCTATAGATATACTGCCAATATCTCATTTCATGAAAAGATCAATCCTCTTATTTTTAACTAAACTCAAATGCTTGTGGTAAAAGCTTGGCAGCAGCTATACATAATGACTCCAATCCTATGCATTTTCAGTGAGGCTTGAGTGAAAAGCCTCAGGTTCATTGACTCTAAGTAATCATCTGTGGAATCTGTCTGAATATCCCATGGTTCAACTAAAGGCATGGATACAGAATGGAAGCCCCAGTAGATATGCAGAGACATAACTTTATGGAGCTAGCTTGACATAATCTCAAAGAAAGAGATATTTTGCATTAAACTGTTGACTTCCCCCAGGACTGGCCCAACACAGTTTATGCCTGAGGCAAATGACAAGAGGGCATCATCCACACACACATCCCTTCCGAATGGCAGTTGACAACATTGTCAACACTGGTGACAAGCAGCATGTTTAGGTTGGCACAATGAAAGTCACAAGGCCTTCAAACGTGGCAAATTGTTGGTGGTCTGCCACCACTACATCTGTCAACTGTTTCTCAAAAAGCTCATGAGCTTGTTTAAATGAATCTTCAGGTTAGTGTGGTTCTTTTCAGTATAAAATACAAATCATGCAAGGGGGGAGAAAAGATAAGAGTGGGCAAGAAAAAAAGTGTTTTGAACACCAAGTTTTTCAATTTCCTGAATACTCTCATTTGGTGCTTTTCTAAATACCCCTTTTTAATTAAAAAGCAAAATGTATATGCATTGCAAAAGCAACACAAGAACTGCACGTGGTGCATTACCATCCAGGTAATGTTGCCTTTTTAAAGCCTGATTTGATAGCTCATGGAAATCTAGCTCAAGACACAACACTATGCAATCTCAACAGCTGGTTTGGAAATTGCTACAGATTGTTAAGAGGAGCTGCAAACTAGAGATAGGCGTAAGGAAGGTTAGAAATGATAGCCTTTTCTTTAAATACAAACAGAAAGAAAGACAAATTACCCCAAAGACCATATTCTTTAAATCATTGAAGCAAAACATGTTTATTTGATTTGTTTGTATGCCTATTACAAAAATGCTACTTTGGGATTCTAGGAACCCAGCCTGTCAATTTTTCAGCCTCTGCACTTTCATGGTTGCTTAGAGCTGTTTAATGCAAATACAGTTCCAATAAGAGATTTCATGCCCTTAAATTACACCCAGTTAAAGGCGAATGAAAATGTAAGGTAAATAACTATAATCAGCCATATTATCTTTCTCTTGGCACCTCTCACTTTACAGACATATTTAAAAGATATCTCTGGGGTCCTATTCTTTTTAACAAGCAACAGAGTAGTTCCTGGAATATTACTTATGATGCTATGCTGTGAACATGACACATGTTAAAATGTTACCTAGAGATCTGAAACAAAAAACAAAAACTGTGGCTGGGCCATGCTTGATTTCTTGTTTAGGAAAAGGATGAAAGGGACATCCTCAACCAGGGGATGAAAGACAGATGAAGAGAGTCTTTCATGTACAATTCTGTTGATCAACAATGATGCAGGAACTGCACAGGAATTCCAGGAAGTCAAAGAGAGACACAGTCTAGGATACAAACCGTTAGTGTCTTGCTATCCTGTTCTACTGGGGTTTGAGGCTCAAAGGGGAAGGGGGAGCAAGAAACATGTCATGTTCAGCCAAGGCAAGTCTCTTTATCTGAATCTACCTGGGGGGGGGGCTGGATTCAGGGCTCACAACATCTGCAAAACACTATGACAACATTAAAATGCTTGAACCCCCATTCTACTCAAAACACTCAATTCTTACTCTTTTTTCATCTTTGTTTATTGGTCTTCTTGAAAAAAGAATCCAAGCTGATATAAGTATACTGAAGCCACAGAAACAACTGCCACCAATAAAATCACACAACAAACAATAGTTAAGATACAATGGGATAGTTTGGCTTAAATTATAATGTTCATACATAAACTGAGGGCCCTTCCAGATGACCTGTGTAATGAGAATTCATCCTGATTTGCTTGCACAAAGCTTAGACAGAGGTTAGACTATATTCAGTCTTTACTGAACATTTATTCTTATTTGCTTGCAGGGTGTTTATAGTGGTACCTCTGGTTACATACTTAATTCGTTCTGGAGGTCCGTTCTTAACCTGAAACTGTTCTTAACGTGAAGAACCACTTTAGCTAATGGGGCCTCCTGCTGCTGCAGCGCGATTTCTGTTCTCATTCTGAAACAAAGTTCTTAACCCGAGGTACTATTTCTGGGTTAGCAGAGTCTGTAACCTGAAGCGTCTGTAACCCAAGGTACCACTGTAGTTGCATTTCCATTAGACATTTGTTCATCCTACACTTTGGAATACATCTCCCAGTCACTTTCAAAACTGCAAAAAGTGAATTTGTTGTTCTAGGACCACAGAGCACTTTAATCCACTTAAAATGTGGAAGCCTAAAGGAAGAGCCCTATCAAAAAAATACTGACAGTCTTGAGACACCCCATTTGTCAGGGCTGGAGTCAGATGCAGGTCAGCACAAAAGACACAAGTTCCATTCTCAGTGACATTAACTCTTTAGTCAAATAAATGGCCTACAGTTCAGCAACACTACCCAGTAGGTCTTGCCCCAATGGAGCAGTTGCCAGGACTGAGGGTCCCTGCCTTCCACCCTTTCTAAGGTTCCTCCTCTCTCTGATGTTTCCCAAGCAGTCTCAAACTGCGTCTGAACACCTCTGGCCTTTGTTCTGCTCTCCTCGTTATTCTGCCCATTCTTGGAGACCAGGAGGAGGGGAGCTTGTTGCAGCAGGAGAGGGAGACTCCTTGGATTCTTCAGCAGCCTCTTGATTCCCCTCCTCTACTTCAGCCTCAGAGTCTGAACAGCTCCCTGCCCCAGGCTCTTTCTGCTCACTAAACCCTGTTGCCCATTCAGCATCCAGCCCTGCCTCCCAATCTTCTTTCTCTGACCCTTCCTCAGTGTCCCACCACCAACCCTGAGCATTCCTCCTCTGGGTTTTCCCTTGGGGATTCACCAGCTGGTGCTTCCCAACACTCCTCTTCATCTAACCAGTTCCTGACACCATTATACCTACACAGCCAAATAGAGGCTTGACTTTAATATAGTGGTGCATAACAACATTTATGCCTAACAAATAGAACTGAACCAAAAGTTCACATTTGCTAACTTTAAGCTCAACCCTCCCGCCAAACAAATGATTCCCATCTAGGTTAGATTATTGCAACGCATTATACGTAGGGCTGCCTCTGAAGACAGTTTGGAAACTTCAGTTGATGCAGAATTTGGCAGCCAGGTTGCTCACCGGAGCAAGACAGTTTAAGCATATTACACCGATCCTAGTGCAACTGCACGGGCTGCCAATTAGCTTCAGAGCCCAATTTAAAGTGATGGTTTTGACCTATAAAGGCTTAAACAGCTCAAGGACTGGCTCTCTCCGTATGACTCTACCTGGACACTGTGATCATCATCTGAGGCCCTTCTTTGTGTGCATCCCCCATGAGAGGTCCAGAGGATCACAACATGAGAATAGTCCTTTTTTGTGGTGGATCCCAATTTGTGGAATGCTCCCCAGCATTAATGATGTGCTATTGACAGAATGACAGGTTTAGGGCACAGCTCCAGACAATTGGATCCAGGTTAATCCTATTGTTGAGTGAAATGAGACTGCTTCTGTGTTTGTTGTTTCATTAATACTGTACCCATCTCCAATGCATCTTTAATAATGTGGTTTAGAGTCTTTTTAGGGCAGAATGGGAAACTGGCTTAACATAGAAAAAGAACCACTCATATACTTTGTTTGGAATGAAAGTTTACTGTCCCCCTCCCCCCTTCTCTTTCTCTATTTTCTCTCCTCCTTCTCCCTACTTTTCTTTCCCCCTTAGCTGCACATTGGCTATAACAAAAAGGTCTCAAATTGACTCTAACTGGTGTGCATGAAAGTTTCTATGTCTTGAAAACAGAGACACAATGTACTTTTGTTAATCATGAAAAATATTTCAATAAAAAAAATATATTTTTTAAAAAACCTAGAATGCCACATGAGCAAGGGGACCGTATTTCAATGTTCTGTGTAACACACACACACACACACCTGATGAAATTCACATCCTGCTAAGAGCAACAGCAATATGGCTTTTTATTTTAGCCAGCTGTAGTGCACCTATGACTTGTATATACTTTTAATGAAAACTCATGGGAATGGTGCACTTATTCTAATCACTTCTGTAGTAATATTCCAAAACAGTTATTCATCAAATGTGGACCCAGCCAGCCTTTAAAAAACATCTATTGGTCTTGAAAATCATGACAGCTGAAAAACAACAAAACAAAGCACCCTTCATTGCTTCAATAATTGTTTTAGACCCTATAGCATTTTTGGAACAATGAGGGTTGTAATGCAAGCCAAAGTTCCAACCATCGGTCTCAATGAGTATATATATGCCTACCTAATACTCTCTTTCTATGAGAACAAAGTAAACAACACACATTGTGCTTTCCTTTGCTGGAATTCACACAGGGATGTTTTCACCCTCTGATGGACCATCTTTGCCTTCATTGTGCCTTCCTTTCTTTTTTCCCCCTTTGTAACTAAAATGTATTTAATCAGTGTGGTGCCTAGAAGTATTACTGTAAAGCACAGAAACTGAATCCGCTGGTTATCCATCTCTTTCCATGCAAATCCTGAACCTAGAGACAGTTGGGGAAAACTGCATAGAGGCCATTTGCCTGTGTGAGACAGACTATGCTTGCAGGAAACACGTGGTACTACAATTTTCAAGCTGTCATTAAGTGCTCATCTAAACCTTGCCTCGCCTCTGACAGGATGAATCCACACATAAGACTTGAATTTTTTTTCTTTTTAAATGGGAAACTTTAAGCACTCAAACTCTTTTGTAAAAAGATCTGAAGCATAAGCTGAATAACAGCCACATAAGAAAAGTTTTACCACTTAATCCAGCCCTTAATGATCAAGAGATATCAGAAAAGTGTCAAAGGAGATAAACTTAGTTATCCCAAATAATGCATCTGTATCTTCTTTGCCAAGGGATGCAGATCTAAAAGTTTCTGTCTTGTGCTAGGAATATAGAAAAATGTCGTAACCTCTCAAGGAATCAGCTTATCCTTTACATCACGCAAACCACCCTGGTCACTTTACCATTGCTGCAAGTAATGGCTCCTTAAATGACCCCAAATACATTTTAAAAAAATATATTCAGCACTGTTTATTTCAGACATTTCTAACCAAATTTTCACCACAAGGTCCCAGGGCAAATTACAACCATATGATCATACAGCATTTTAAAAAGTCCATTGAAACAACAAATAAGCTCTTTCAGAAAACCAGCAACATTGGTATGAACTGGGCATCTTGTGAATGTTTGAGCACGTTTGACCCTGCTTTTAGGAGGATCAGCAGTTCACCCTCAAACCTGTAAGCTGCCTCTGCCATGATTCCTCTTCCTTCCCCTACAAAGGAGAAGGGGAAGCTGTGGTCTACCAGAGGTCTTTGGACTACTGCTTCCATCATTTCTCACCACTGGCCACACTGGCTGGGGCTGATGGGAATTGTTGGTCCAATAACATGTAGAGGGCCATAGGTTCCCATCCCTACTCTGTGCTTTTTACCAGCTTTTGCAGGTACTCTACCTATCCAGAGAAAGCAGACCTCACCTCTGTGACATACATTCTGGTTATATCTAGGCTGGATTGCTGCAATGTACTCTATGTACCAACCTCAATTGGTGCAGAATATGGCAGCAAAAGTGCTGTAATAACAAAGCTGTCTGAACATATTACACAAATTACTCTGGCTGCATGTTCATTTCCAGGCCCAGTTTAAAGTACCAGCTTAGCTTTTAAAGCCCTGAACTAGGAACAGCCAGCAGAGGCGGAGGGAAAAGGGGAAAATGTGAGGCACCAGGAGTGTTGGAGACCTGTGGAAGCACTGGCAGGAGTCACAGATTGGCCATATGTCCCAACAAGCTAGAAATCCCAAAGGGGCAGACTGTGGGTTGCAATACTAGGCCTCAATATAATTTAGCACTGGGCACACATTACCACCCCACATACCAAATTGTCCAGTATGATAGTGAGGAGGAGGATTAAACCAAGGTGGCATTCAAAGGAAGAAGAACTGTAGTAAATAAATGCCATCAATGGCAATTCTTTCCATTAAAGGTGGCTGGGAATTCTTTCCAGTAAAGGAGGCCGGGAGTTGGAAAAGTTCAGGAAAGAGGGAAGGTGGCTCCTCTTTTGAGGGGAAAGGGCCAGAGGAGGTATTGAGGAAAATTAGAAAGTGAGAAAAACCCTGTGTAGGGTTTATTTTTATGTTTGTAAATTTATGTGCCCTACTACTTATTAAGTGGTATAAAGTATATATTAAATAAATAAATCGGCATGGACATACCTGGAACCTCTTTTTCATTGTTATTTTTTCCATAATGAATCCCACAGGTCACAGAAAAGTGGCTTGTCTGTTTGGTAGTGGGTGCTGCTGCAAGTAAAAGCTAAAACCCTTTTGCTGCTGCAAGAAAAAAGCAAAAGCAAAAACCCTCTACTCACAGAGTCTTCCTCAGCACATGCATTGTCTGCTCCTTGGATCCCAGTCAAGAAGAGCAAGTAGCTTATTGGCATTCAAAAAGCACATCAAATTCCCATATCCGATACTGGTGCCAGATTTAAAATGCAAAATAAACAAAAACAACTCTGAATCCTTTGTATGGTTAATTAGTTTTATGCTGCATTCTGAAGGCAAAGAACCCATTAACTGTCAGATTTTTTTTTTGGTTACCTTTATCTAGTAAATCCCTCTCTCCCTATTTTTACCTGTTGGAGATGCCTTTTTGATTTTTTTTTATTAAAAAAAAGTTGTGTGAGAGGTTTGACAATTTTATCTTCAGAATCCAGCTTCCTCCCCAGGGCCTCTAGAAGCTACTCTTCCAGAGGGTGATGGGATATACATCTCATCTCTACTTCTCTTGCACATGTGCTCATGCACATGAACCCTAAGCAGTGGTGCAGCAAAGTCTATTTCACTGCAATTACTGAAGTATATATTCTAACTATAGATACTTTGGAAAAATCAGTCCATAAAACATTTTTGGCAGTGGTAATGATCACAAAGAAAGGCACAACTGGGGAACTCAAGATTCTTCTAGACATCTTGGAATGTGGATAAGAAATTAGTTTCAAGTCACCAAAGTCAATACCAACCATGTTTGGTTTACACTGGACTGGACAAGCAAAAACCGTTCACGAATTTAGGGTTCCCTAAAAATTCTCTTCTCCCTGTGCACTCCTGATGTTCTCGGACTACAATTCCAATTCCCATCATCTCTAAACAATGGTCATGCTGGCTGAGGCTGATGAGAGTTGGAGTCCAGCATCTAGAGCAGGGGTGGTGAACCTCTGGCCTACAACTTCATTCAGCTCCAACCAGCATGGTCAATATTCAAGGATGAGGGAAGTTAGTCCAACAACATCAGGAGGGCCTCAGGTTCCCTGTCCCTTTCCAAATGCATGGGCTATATGTTGGTCCTAGGAAATCATGAAATATTGAAGGAAAACCAAATACATGCAGTTTGGCTTATTTTTCCCCCAAAAAATTGCTTGTCCAGCATTATTCACGAAACATACTATTCTTTCACCACATTATGCAAAAGTGGCTATGACATTCAAATCCTAATAGCATTCACGAGTTTCAGGAGAAACACCTTTTTCTTAATTTAATATTGACAGCTATGAATTTGTGTTTCTTTCACGTTATTCTCAAAATTTATTTTAGTTGTACATGGGGAACATAAGAAGTGCATGCGTGGCTGTAAAATCAAGTCACTCTTTGCTTCCGGGTGCAAAAAAGCAAGCAAGCTGCAGTGTCCCGAAGATCCCATTTTCCCTCTGTTATCTCTTCCCTGCAGGGAACTGCTGAGCTTAACAAAGTAAACTTGACTTTACTTATCAGAAGGAGCCCAGGAAGCTCTACAAGGAGTAGAAATCCAAACAAATCAGATGTAAACTAAGCATGAAACCCTGGAGATTGCTTAATACATATAATAAATGACCCATGTCCTGGTCTCCAGTCAGTTAAGAGATCTTTGGTCATTAGGAAACATGAGTACAACTGGGTCACCTAAATCTTATGTGAAATAATTCATTAGTCTGCCAAACAAGAAGACATTACTATCACTGGAAACATCATGAGAATCTAAACAGTTTCTAATTCTAGTCTGAAGCACTACATATAAATATGGATTACAATAAAATGTACAAACTCTCTTCCCCATCTAAAGTAACATCTTCAGCTACAACAAGATGAAGCTCCCCTTTTTTCTTTTCATCATTGGCAAGGCAATAGAAATGATTATTAGAATTAGCTCCACTTGTTCAGCTCATATAAGGAAGTTCATAGGTACTAATAAATGGCAAATGTCTCACGAAAAGCTAAGCAAATGGAGAGAAGGCGGAGAAGGACCAAGTTCACAACTTGCAGATGATGCACTTATTTTCTTTTTCGTTTAAAAATACACACTTTTATTTAAAGAACAAAGGCCAGAGATGGGATGGGAAACAATCCTATACCTGCTTGCCTGGAAGTAAGTCACACTGAACTCAGTGAGAATGACATCTCAATAATTAAGTATAGGACTATATTGTTATTTCTTCTTAAATATTTTGCTGCTAGAGTGCCAGTAGAGTGAAAAGCATTCATTGCAGTGTTACGTATAATTCTCATAACTTTAGGACAGGAATATAAATAAAACTAGCAGCTTATTTATATGTATTTATTTACTTATTGTATTATATATACACAAGACCACATAATAACAATTCATTTGTGCTTCCCCTACTTTTCTTAGAAAAATTCTGGAAGGATACTGGCACTGATATCCTACTTCTTCTCCCTGAAGAGACCAATGCAACAATCCCACTCAATTTAACAAGGATATGTATCTGGGACAATTATGCTTTAGCTTTTCTTACCCTCATGCCCATATGAATCCCATTTCTCACCTTAGTTTCTTTCGCAGCAAAGTCACTCTGGGGTGGATCTTTCCCTCCATTTTAATGCAATGAAATTTCATAACCATCCACATAGTTACACCCCGCATTTATTGGATCAGGATGAAGAATTATAGTTTTCAACATCATCTGATATGATAAATGCCACTACATCAAAGTGTAGCAGAACAGCACACAAAATGAGGGACAAGTGACCAACAAGGATGTATTGATTTAAATCATCAAAAACTTCTTAATACATTAAATAAGCATTAATGTGCATAGGCTTAAGTGAGGTCTCATAAAAATAAATTACTATCTATATTTCACCAAGTCACAAGTGGGAGGAAGAAATGTGTACTGATGAACACTTCATGTGATGCTCAACCGCACTTTTCATCTCATCTTACAGCACTGACAGGGTTTTTAGACAGAGTTCTAACTTAAAATTCAGACAAAATAAATCCACAGGAGCTCAGTTCTCACTGAAGAATGCACTTGTAATGTAAGTGTAAATTTCACACATAGTATTTCTTTAAATATGGTTACATTACACATTCCAAGCAATATAACTGCATTTCCCAGTTCCACTTTGAGCTTCCTGCAACCCTTCTCACTTAAATGTTTGTGAATTTTGAGAAGACTGGTTATTCCAGGAGAATCTCCTGCAGCTGGAACATTTTGAGCAGGTAGTGCTCCATGTTGCAAACTGCTCATGCAGCAGGACTGAGAAAATGGCATATCCTGGCCACCGGCTGTTCCTGACTACAGGAAAATGAAAATACAGCATCTCCGCACCTGTTCACCTGATGGTGAAGGAAGGAAAAGCCATTACCGAGTGACAGGAGACAAAAAACCAAAATCCACTTCAGCAACTCATCCCAGCACTGGTGATTAATCTCATACTCCCACAGCCTGATGCACATTAACCAGATAATTAATAATTTCTTTGGGGACTATAGCTCGGCAACTGTTTTATCAACCTGCACAGCATTAACGAAGAGATGCTGCACTTGTGATCAAACCTAAGAATTCAGGGAGATGGTGTCTCAACGAACTGCAAAATATTTAAAACAACCTGCAACCATGGATCTATTATTACAAGCAGCAATATATATTTTAAAACCACAACTTTCATGTGAGCCATAGTATAAGTAATATTAGAATTTAATACAAATTCTATTACTGCCCAATGAAAAATTATGCTTACAGTTTTTTAATTTAACTTTTTTAAAAAAATATGTGATTTTTTTCCCCTGTGCCAGAATAGTGTTATGACTTTAGGTGGGGAAGTGGGTTGTATGCTGAGACACTTCTAACCCTGGATTCAGCAAGTGCTAAAATATAAGCCAGGCTAGCTTTCTGATGAGATGATCACCTGGGTGATGGGCCATTAAGTGCAACAAACAAAAAGGGCTCCATGTAAAATAGCAAATGAGTGGAGCCCCTCCTGAAGTTTGCCATTGGAAAGCCAGAAACAGAGTTAAGAGTTAAAGGTGACAGTGATGAGAGCTAGAGGGAAAAAAGTAAGCTGGAGATACAAAGCCATGCTTGATTTCTGTTTGAATCCAAGGCTGCAGCTATGAGGAAACAAGGACCTCCTGAGGTCATAATGCTATGAACCCTTCCATCATAGGCTCAGGTTGCATATATGTGTAAATAAATAATATATCATAAAGACACCACAATCTCCACTATGCCTCATTCAAAAAGGAAACATAAACCTTGGGAAAGTGCCCAGAACCCCTGAAATCTCACACTACTCAGAGACAGAAAATCATTTTAACTTTGGTGAACACAGAGTTAGGACAAGACTTTGTTCTGTAGGAATCCAAGGCCCCACACAGCAGAATAAGCAAAAGACCTACAAGTTTAGCTTACCACATATTGGAAGAAGTGAAGACACATTACCATCTAGAGAAGACAGCTTGCATAAGTCCAAAATTACCTAATTAAAGCACAATGTAAAGCCCTCAAAGTTTTTGCTCAGTGTATTCCTTTGTTGGCTAATTTTTTTAAGGAGCTGATAGTTTTGACACCAGTGGTTCCTATTTGATGGTGACCTGTCAAACAGCAAAGACAGGCAAATTCAAGTTTTTGAAATTCAAAAATCAGCTGCAGCACACAATGCTACCAGGTCAGTTCTCTTAACTATAAGAGCTGGCATGTGCAAAATCTTTTTTTCAACACCTATCACTTTTTGAACAGTTCTCAGTAGAACCAGGATGCATTCACCCATGACAGAAATGTATCCAATAAGCAGTTTATAACTATGTAACTTGTCAGTCTGCTGGTAGTAGCTAACAGAGCAGAGCATAGATAAGACCTCTCAATAAACATGCAGGTGACAAAAAGAGGATTGTTCTAGTGTATTACTGTATACTAAACAGTGGAGAAGGATTTTCAGTTGTGGGGGAGGAGGATGTTTGTGAATAAATCAGCCTTCTTTTTTTACTAGGATACCAAAGCTGATTGTATTTAGGCAGTGGTCTATGTCCTATTTAAAGTGGATCATCTCCCATTTAAAGTGTGGAAAGATTTAGCCGGGGGGTGGGGGTGGGGATGTGCCACCAAAACACATAAGCTGTCAGTTCAGAAGCCAAACCTGATGGGTTTGAAAATGTCTGGATGTGTACCAAACTTTGCAGTCTCTCTTGTGAACTGTTACATTCTTGTAATTCAAATTACAAGTTCATTTTCAGTTTGTGCACATGCACCATGATTAACCTGAGGACTGCCCATCTGTCTCCAGGAGTGTCCAGCTTGGTGGGATGGTGCCACAGAACTTTGAAAACCAGTTGCTGGGAGTCAGAGGTGGGTAGATGCCGCTGGGCTCATTTCCCCCTGCTTGCAAGCTTCCCACAGGCATCTGGTTGGCCACTGTGAGAACAGGAAGCTGGACCAGATGGGCCACTGGCCTGAGCCGAAAGGCTCCTGTTTTGTTCTTATGTATGCAATTGAAAAATTATAACAATAAAGCACATGACAATGGTCCAGTCCTCCTCGGACTGTACTTTGACAAAGTGCAGAATGGGAGAAGTGTGCCACTCACATGGTGTCAAAGTTTCCCCTTTCAGACCTCCTTGCTCAACACATAACAGTTGGGGCAGTGTGGCAAAAGGGGCACAACACAATAATGGAGGCACAGCATTGGAGTTAGGGCTCAAACAACAGCCCCTGCTCCTCCATGTGAGTGCCTATACGCAAGACAAGTAAATTGGGCCAAAGTCTTACCTAATGTAGATTCCATTACTAATTGTATAGGATTCCAATTGTTAATCTTGTTATGTAGATTTGGACTCCTAAGCAGGATTCTGACTCCTAAGTCAGAATGATAAACAACATGTATGTTTGGATACTGAATGACTTTCTTCCACTGGTTTTGCTAAAGCCAGTGCCTGCACATAGAAAATTAGTATGTCATAGAGACCAGTTTCTGAAACATTTTGGGCATTTGAAAATGAAGAAAACTGGCAAGAGAGGAAATATGAGTAACTTGGTATCTCCCTCTTCAAGTCTCATACAAAAGGGAGAGGGAGATGAACATCTCTGGGAATTGTGTACATCTCTCCCTTTTTGAAACTAAGCTTAACAACTGATTAATGTTTCTTCCATCTGCTTCCTGGAACTGCCCAAAGTTAACTTTGTGATATGGAGGCACATGCTAACATGTCGTCCCACACCTAAGTTCTCAAATAGTACCAAGCCTCAAGAGACTGTGTATGGGGGGGGGGAGAGGGAGAGAGAGAGAGAGAGAGAGAAGTATTTCATACGGAAATACAATTATGAAACTGAAACAGTTGTGGAAAAATCTATACAGACTGGAATGGGAGTCCTGATATAGCTGTCAATCCTTTATGACCAGATCAAAGCATTTCAGAGGAAACTGATAGTGACAGTATCTTCATTTGTATGCAATGCGACAGATCACATCCAAACTGTTGGCTACTTTTTGAACTATTTGTCAGGGGAAGAAGACTGTTATTTGCTTTTATATGTTGCTTTTAAGGGCTTTTATTCATTTGGGGGTTTCTACCACACTCCCTCCATTAAATAACATCTCAACCCCTCTGTTCTCTCTCCCTCTTTTTTTTAAAGCCTGGATTCAAACATTAACCTTTGATGTAACATTTTTGCTACACATCAGAATAGATATATCGAGCTTCAGAAAGGCAACTGAATTCAAAGAATGAGAAAGATGACATAACTTCAAACATGAACTACTCACAAATTATGTGTAAAAATATTTCCCTCACATTCGCTACACTTCACTGCTTTACTTGGCTTGTGCTTTTACTGTTCAAGTGATGTTGATGGCCAATTCTCCAGCTTTGAGTAGTGAGGCTGCTGAAGTTTGGTGTTTAAGGGAAGAGCTGTTCCTGGAGTCTTCACCAAGTCAGCTAAGTGAATGGTGAAGGGAGGCAAAGGCTATGTTTGGGATTATCAGGAGTGCACTGCAGTATCTGAAGTCAGAAATTGGCTCAGGAAAACCAAGCTCTTTCCTTCATGTTTCAAGAAAATGTCTCAGGGCCACACTAGCTGTGATGTTACATTCACAAATGCAAGTAAATGTGCACATTTAAACAAATGTATATAGCAGCAACACAGTGCCAAACAGCAGCAGGACCACAGGGGTTGGAGAGCGCAAGTATACTCCCCACCCCACCCCCACATGCCTCACATGAAAATGAACTCCCAGAGGCTGCTATTTGGATGAGGAGAAAGCCTCAAGTGTGCCAAGGAAGGCTTTCTCCCAATGCAAATAGCAGCTTCAGGGCAATTACCATACTTTTATCAGGTTATCTTCGTCGGTTTCATTGGTAAGCATTAAATTAAAGCACACTATTCCACTCCAAACACTGTGGTCTTCTTCTACCTGAGGGCTTCTGCAGCTACTCTTTACATTTTTAAATGTGTGTGTTAAGTGCATTAATACTGTATATCTATTATTATTATATATTAATTTGTATACAGTAAGTCTGCAACTTAACATGCATTTAACTTGTGTACATTCAGCTTTACACATGTGGCAAAAAAATTATATATATGGGGGCAGAAAGAGGGTGGGATTCTGGCAATCCCACCTAACACTGAACCCAATGTGTTTTGATTATATGCAATTTTGGCTTTAGGTGTGATCCCCAGAATATAACCCTTGTGTAAGTTGCATGCTTACTGTACTGCTTACATGTCAAAATGGCTTCTAAGCAGTTTACAAGTATAAAATCAATTACAAAGCATCCGCACGTACTTGAAATACAAAATAAAGCAAGCCTGTTAAAAAGCCTAACAATCAAACAGTTAAAACAGCAATTAAACAATTAGATCAGAAAATGTCACATCTAATTTCACTCTCAGTTTACCAAGCCAAAACCTGACTTGACGATGGAGGACTGTGATGTGCATGGCAAAGGGTGGGAAGGCCCCCTCTCATTACTAGCACAAAATGAGAATATATTGTTGCTGCTGGTAGTCTAATCTCAATTACCAAGATACAATAAAACTCACTGAGGTAGGATCTTTAATCTTAGATTTATTTCTGTTGTTTGAAATAAGTTTCTAGCACTTGTGAGTACAGTGGGGGAGTAAAAACGTGACATCTGTTATTCCAGATATGTGTGATAAGAAGATGAATAAAAATGCATGGAGAGTTTACTGTGACATATAAGGCAATGTCATATTTTTGAGGTGTTGACATGATTTTGAACATTACCTATTCAGCTGGCTGAATGCTTAGATGTCATCAGGCCACCTGCCATTTCCTTATATCTCTTTTTTTAGATGGGGGTATAAGGCTCCTACTTCGAACACCTTTTTGGAAGTAATGTACATTGTTTGCTTAACAGCACTGCAGAACAGGCAGTGTCTAGGGTGATTCAAAGGATAGGCAGCCTAACCTATTACATTTCCCTGCAGAAAAACATTGCCAGGAAGAAGGGTTCCAGTGCATGTAAGGAGAAAGATTCCCTAGCATGTAAGGAGAAAGACCTTGTCCCTGGCCAGCCACAGCTCTGCTTAGCAGCAGGAAAGAAATCTAGCCGAGTCATTTCAGACTATAGAGAAAAGAATCTTCTTAAAAAGCTTCCCCTCATAAACATAGGAAAAGTATGTAATTCCATAAGTATATAATTATATTGTCTTCCCATCCAACAATTTGTCCATTATGAATATATTTTTATTTCACCAATATAAATCTCAAGCTATGATTTACCAATTAATAAGTAAACAAACAGAAGCACATTGTGAGGAGGTTAGACGTATGCCCATGATTTGTGGCTGCGGCTTTCGAAATACTATAGTATTGGTAGAGGCAGGTTGTGGTATCCCCAAGCTCAGGGTCTCCGCTTCAGCCTGAGAAGGACTCAGATTCAGATGACTCACCAGCAATCTTTTCTACACCACCCTAGCCTGAGGATGTGGCTCTCTTATTTTCCTCAGAGAATGACCTTTCCACAGCTTCTGCTCTACACCCATGCAGGAACGAACAATTGCAGAATTCTGGCTATTACTAGCATTTGTTTAATTCAAAACATCACATGACAATGCAGGCATCATGCGAATGACATTAAAATTTCTGAACCTACCACTCAGACATGCAGCATACATCTGAAGCCCTAGAAGGTGGGAAACAGTTATAGATCACACTATATTAATGGGAGATGACATTCATCCAGCAATCTAAGAGATACTGGTTGGAATTGATTATGGCTGCATTTTTGAGGGTGCTGGTGCTTTCTTGGGTCACCTCTGTCCCTTTCCCTCTTCTCCCCTTTATCAGTGGTGGCAGTTACAGCTCTCAAGCACTGCTACTCTGTGCATAGGCGGGTTGTGCTGGGCAAGCAGCCTTTACTTGTCTTCTTCCTTCATCCCTCGCAATGGCTTTCAGTACAGCAGCCCTTTCACGGGAGAGATCCTAGCAGTGGCTTTTTGAAGATAGCAGCAGGCCTAGGGAAGCTACTGCCCTTGTGCATCTGCAAAGCTCTGTCTTTTGGTATGCACGGCCAACAGACATTCTGCTTTTATCCGGAAGCATGTGCTCTACATGTTACCAATTTATATCCGCTTTGTGGGTATTAATCTTCCAATTAAGAAGACAGAGGGATCCCATGCAGTCCCCCACAAAGTCAGGGCCTCTCCTGCATATCCACATCAGCCTCTCTAGTACAGCTTGTCCTAACTACCTAATTGCCACAGCAAGTCTTAGCCCTAAACCATAGTTCTTTTGATTCACTAATTCAAACCAACTTTAAAGGTAACAATTTTTAAAAAATAAAGGCTAGAAAGGCTAGAGATTTAGATGAATACATAAGAAATGTACCGTTCCACCATTCTTTTCCTGCTCTGATCCCTCTCCTCCTAGGAATTTAAGGCTTTGGTCCTGAAAACTGTTGCATGATGAAAGTAGGCTAATACTAAGGCAACTACACACAGGTGACTAGAGCCAAGATGGCCCACTTCCACATCTTTGGGAACTAGGAAATAGACACAACCTCAGGGGGCTGTTCATAACCCAGATTTGATGGGATTTGTGTGCATGTGCACAGAAAAGTTGGAAAGCTTAGTAGCAGAGCACATGCTACATAGGCAGAAGACCCAAAGGTTCAATCTGAGATGTTTCCAGGTAGTGCAGAAAATACCAATAGCAGCCTGCATGTTGGGGCAACGCCATAGAACCACTCTCCTGACACTGCAGTGTACATACATGGGGGAGTTCTGACCTCACAGCCAACCTGCCCCATCCATGTAAGCTACCGTGACATCAGTGTCAGTAGGGTGGCTCCACCTTACCATACAGTTCTTACTGGGAAAGGTTCCTATCAGAAACACTGAAAAACCACTGCAGCATCTGTGTCAACCAGCCTTCCTAAATATAGAACTGAAAGAGCCAATGGTCTGGTTCATTATAGCACTGCTCTGTATGAGCCTAGTATTTTCAAGGTGCTGCTAGATTAACACAACTAGATAGGCAAATCTGCATCCTTAAAATCCTGAACAGCTTTATGTGGATGCGAGCCCCATTTATGTTAATAGAACCTACTTCCAAGTAAGGCTCACAGCCTAAAGCTGCCTAGCAACATTATTAGCATTGCCTACCATGCCAGTTCTCTGTGTACTAGAAAGAGTGATTCCGCGGTGCACAGTACAGGTCTTTGAAGTCCCCTCAAACATTACATGGAGTGTCACTGTTTATTAAAGATAACTAATGCCCTAAGTCTTTATTTACTTGTGTTTATTGCTGTTTTAGCAAGAGTCACCAGAGAATGACTATGCTTTGGGTCCACCAGGGTTCTTTAATCACTGTTAGTAGGTAAAATCATCTGTGACAACTAATCCAAAAAGCAGATTATATTTATTTTGGCTACAGTGGCTTGCGATTCGTTAAAATCAACAAAGCCTTTTCATTAGCCCCCTGCTGATGTCCTAAAAACAGACATTTCAAGGGTCTCAAAGCACAGAGGTTCACATATGCAGGGAAGCTGGGCCTGACAGATTTCGTCTGGCATTCTTATTGCAAAAATCTTATTAAAATCTTATTAAAACCTCTTCTTTCGTTCCACACAAAAGCTTAGATAATGAGGCCTAAATTCCAAAATCAAAATCATACAGGCAACTTTCTAAAACCACACCACCGTGCTTATGAGACAACCAGTGTCAGCTGGCAGTGAAATATGTGCATAGGTCTTAAGCATGTAAAATTGGGAAGCGATGAGATCAGACATTCAGCAAGTGCCAATTTTTGCCTGATAAATTGGGAATATTCTTGCTTTCAGACAGATTGACAGCTAGTTAAGTGCCAGTTTGCTGTTAGTTGCTGCTGATCACTCTCAATGACTGAAGTAAAAACAGGGCAGAACTCTATACATATGTGCACTTTGACACGCTGCCTACTGGATCATGCCTTCTGTCAAAGGATTTACAGGTGCAATTTATCTGCCTTTGCCTAAGAAGTGGTTAGGAAAATATAGATTTCTGGAACTGATTCTTAAGTATATAATCATTAACAGCATATTCATATAAAATTTATAATTTAATCTTGATCTCATGTAATCAAAACTTACACATTACAAAATTCACTTTGTACTGCATATTTCACTGCTACTTTATACTAATGGTTCTCATGTGAAACAAATCTTCCCAAGGAAGGACTGGGTCTTGAAGCAGATGGCAACTTCCTTCCTATCTAGCCATGACTTGAGTGGACCAACTGCGACGGGTAGAAGATCGTGATGGATCCACATTGGATTTGTGCAACCTCACCTCTACTTTCCTATAATAAAGACAGGAAAGTGTACTTGGATTGCCTAAGCAACTGGAAGAGACTTGTCCAATCTTCCAACAAAATACCAGACCCTCCAAGTATCCCTATTTTTCAGGGACACTTCCAGATTTACAGAAGCCGTCCCAGTTTCTAATTTGATCCCAGAATGTCTTGCTTTTCCTTAAGATGTTCCTATTTTCATTGGAGAAAAGTTGGAGGGTATGGAGTTATGCGAACCTCGAGCCAAGGAGATAAATAACTATACAACCTTTAGAAGACATCTGAAGGCAGCCCTGCAGAGGGAAGTTTGTAAATGTTCAATGTTTTGTTATGCTTCAGATATGTTGGAAGCTGTTCAGAGCGGCTGGGGCAACCCAGTCAGATGGGCGGGGTATAAATAATAAAATAATTATTATTATGGAATAGGATGTCCCTATTTTCATCAAAGAAATGTTGGAGGGTATGAAAAACTGGTGAGCACTGTGGCTGAGAGAACAGTCACTAAATAAACAAAACTGAAAGTGGATTTTTAAAGGGGGATTTTGTACCCCACAAATCCCCACTGCTGCCCCCAAGTTTTCTTTTGCACAGTATTTTGGCTCTAATTGTAGTGCTGGGATTAATATCCCAGTCCATAGATTCTTGCACATAGCAACAGACTGCAAAAATAACATCAGAAATGACCCCTGCTTATTTACATGCAGAAGAGATTATTAGGACTGGTCTGAGGGGGGTGGAGGGATAAGACTAAGTTAAGAAGGGAGAGAGAAGTTTGTGAAGTACTGCCTTGTGTCAACAGCACTCTTGTTTATCTAATTTCAAGTTAGAGACACATTTCACATAGCTCCCTAGGATGCTCATATAAACTGTTCAGCATTCTACATTTTAAAAAGTATTCAAATGGGGGAAAGCTATATTACTATTTATTGGTATTTATTTTTCATTAATGAATAACTTCCCATGAGGCATCCTGGAGCTATTTATAACATAATAAAAACTTACATAAACAGTTATATACATCTATAAACATCTATTGAGTGGTCTGGTCATATATTTTGCAGCAAATCAACAAGACTTTCTATCAAGAAGAAGCTGGCTTTGGGCATGTGATCATGCTGAATCTCATATTGAGCGAGAGAGAACTCCCAAGGTAAATGGGAATCCATTTGCAATACAGGCAAGCATTATCAATCCATGTAACTGTGAATTTTGGTGACACTGTGGTATAAGATGAGATCATTATCTTAGAAAGCAAATAATCTCCCGGAGTGTGGCCAAACCACTTAGTAGTGTTCTCTGGAGTTGGCCAAGGTATTCTGAATGCTGTGCTACTGGCAATTGTTCTATATTGTCTGTTTTATAAAGAGTAAAAACATTTACTTTTTATTGTATGCTGTAGTGGTCTCCTTAGAGAGGAAGAGTGAGATATAAATTATTTCAAATAAAAATACATTCACATATTTACACATACTGAATGTTTATGGAAGAATGGTGATGCAGTTCATGGACACCTTTTACTGCCCACGTCCTTTTGGAAAGATGGTGCTCTCTGGTACTAGCTAGATAGCACCCAACAAGCATAATACTGTATTATATTTTCTAGTATTTCTTAAAAAAAACTTTAGCAGAACATATTTGACTTGAAAAATAGTTATTTTGCATTACTACTCATAGTAGGATTTTGTATACTTTTATCCAAGATCAATTACTAGGTTTTTAATGAGCAGTGAAATGAAAGAGAATGTTCTTTCCCTTGCCCCAAAGCCAGCAACTACAGAAATGAAGAACAATTGTAAAATGACAATCTGTATTTGGATTTCAGAACTTTTAGGGTTATACTGAAAGGAAAAGAGGAAGAGAAGGGGGAAAGCATTATATATTGTTTACCTGGTAGGAACTCAAGACAGCAGAACAGTTTTATAACAACAGAATGTTGTGAGCTCTTTATCACTCAAAAAAAGAAGAGCTTTCACCTGGGAAACAGGTAACCGGATTACACGGAGGAAAGCTACATAAAGTCATAAGAGTTAAAGCTCAGTACAAGGAAGCTGGATGTATACTGGAGGATTACACATTTTTCAGGAGGTAGCAGGTATATCAAACCAGTGAGAGCTACTTTGGGATTAGCATTTGAAAAGCAATCCCTTCTTGATGTAACACACACACACACACACACACACACACACACAACCTTAACACTTATAAAGGACCAGCTGATTATTAAATACATTGTTATATTACAATTAAAGCCACAAAATATTTCCATAATGTGAGGGGTTTGACAAAATTCAACTATTTGCGAAGACTGCTTAACAGGAAATAAAGCTATCAGAGCTGAATGAATGCTTCAAGAGATTAATATTTAAACAGAAGTACCTGGCTGATAATACTAGAAAAGAAATACCACTGTTTGCAGAAAGGTGTGGAAACTGCTTTTCTGTATTTTCTTATAGGCTGTACACTTTTGCTGCATACCTAAGATTAGATAACCAGCAGTTTGGATAACAGAAATTTAACTTCAGCGAAAACCATGAGGGCATAGAATGTTGACATCCAGATTCACAAAACACCTGCATGCGTTTTGTTTATTCAGATGGATTACCGTGATTGGTTAAAAAAATATATAAACAGACAGATGGAAGAGAATGGAGATAAAGATTAATTTGAAAGAATGGTACGGTGCATTCTTCAGACAGTGTACCCAGTTTCCGGGAAACAGCATACAGCGTCCGCAGCAGAACAGCTGACTCTTTCAACAGCTACCAAGGAACCTGCTTGCCCTTTTTCCAGCTGAAGAGGTTAGAGCATGGATGTGGCAGCTGATTTAAATACATCATCATAACCTCATTAGCAATATCAGATTTCTTTATAAGGATCAGCAGTGCCAGTAATGTAATGCACTGTCAGAGAGCTTAGAAGTCACAACTGGCCAAGGAGGAAGGGTACTATGTGTACATGGGATGAAAGTCAGCTAGCAGTTGCAACAAAGGTGGTGTTATTGTTGTTGTTGTTTTAGCTTATCCATATGGAGTTTTATTATGAAGGTTTAATTATGTGAGTTATTTATCCTGTCTCTCACCTTACAACGCGGTAGCAGATGCCAGTATTTGGAGAGCTGAGAATCCAGCAAACCAAAATATTCTCTGAGTGATAAATCACACAGACAGTGGAATAAGCGAATAGCATGGATGCCTCATGACTTGTCATGAGAATGTTCTTAATATATCACACAGCAAGATGGCTAAACTTCAAGTTAAATGAAAAGAAAGAAATGACTGTTGCATTTCAACTGTGCAGCATCACATTGCTAAAAATGTTCATGAATCTGGAAACTACATAAAGCCTTTATTTTTCCTTTCTTTTTTAAAAAAAGTTGAAATTCTTTGGCACAGTAACCTGATTTCTGCACAAGAAAAGCTGGATTTGGTGAACTGTGTGAATTATGTAAATATAACCAACTGCCATAGATTTTCTCATGACGCCTCCTTACAGGAAGGGAAGACACTCTTGCTTCTTCACCAGCCTGATTCATCTCGGCATCTCAGCCTCCCTCCTCTCCTGCTTCTGCTTCCGGACTTCTCTCTGCTGCAGACTCTCCTTGCTCACTAAGCCCTGTTACCGCTTCAGCTTTGACACCTGCTCTTCCCTGTCTTCTCCCCCTGACCACTCATTGTCATCCCACTTTGTGTGATTTATTGCAGGCTGGCTCCTGACAGCTCCCATGGTTGACAACATTCACATCATACATTTAAAGCACAATTATTATTAATAATAACTTTGATGTATTACCTACCCTTCACCCTAAGGTCCCATGACAATTTAAAATACAACATACAATTTAAAATGCAACATTTAAAGCACATGACTAAAGAAGCCTGAAAACTGAAGTTGGTTAAGAGTGTGGGAATTGCATCTTTGTGTCCCTCTGCAGAACATTTCCTAGGATTCTTTTGGGAAAACCAAGTGCTTTAAAAGAAGTAATCTTAAACTCCAGGGGAAAATGTTCATGTTTAGCCTAGTATTTGGTTCATGCTTTGCTTTATGTTGGGCAGGAAGTGGCACCTCTTTAGGAATTTCCTAGTTTGACAGGCCCATAAGTGTATGCTCCCAGTAATGCTAATATCTAGTTATTTGCTTGTGTGAGAAAGGAGGGCCAAATAATCCACAGCTGCCTCTGCATTGTAACTGTCACATCCCTTATAGTGCTCCATGTGCCTACATAAGGGACCTGAAGCTGGAACACAGGAAATGGCCTTATATCAAGTCAGACCACTGGTCCGTTTGGTTAAATATTGTCTAGGCTCTAGGGCTTGATAGGAGCATTTCTCAGCTCTGAACGACTTGGGTCCACAATACATCTGAACTATGATACCTCTGAACCTTTATATACTAGTTGAAATGAGATGATGCTGCTAGTTGTCCTCCACGTTACAGAGGCTCAAATGCCTTCAACCAGAAGTCATATATTTACTGTTGCTAGTTCCATGCTGTGGAACACTCTCCTAGCAGAAATTTGGCAGGCAGCCTCACTTTTGACTTTTAGGCATTCCTTGAAGACTTTTTTTATGTCAACAGGTGTGTGCAGCTGTTTAAAACCTTCTGATTAGCCCATTATTTTACAGATGGGTTTCCCCCCTGTTTTTAATGTTTTAAATTTTCATTTATTGTATACATATTGTTCTACCCTGATGTCTTATGACAGAGTGATATATACTTTTATTTTATACCGAGGCGACCTTTCAAAACCTTTTTTAGCCAGGGAGGCAAGGGTCATGGGAGCACTGGAAATGGTCACAGCTGGGCATAACTGACTCCTAGAAAAGCTCCACCCAAAATCAGGCTACACAACTTCTATGGAGAGAAATACTCATGGTATAAGGGAAAATACATTTTGTTTGCACTTACTATTCATTACAAGGAATGCTTTAAAAGGGATATCAAACTGCAAAAAAAAAAATATTGATTACCTGATTATGTTGTCTGTGACTGACTGGTCAAAATAGTTTGAAGTATCCAGTACAGTCCTCAGTCCTATGAATAATATGTGAGGAGGGCACTCTCACACACCCTTAATGACAGATGATATCTGTTTTCAGCTAAGAGTTTGTATTTAAGAGCCACTGAAGCTCAGCAACAGTATATTCTGGCTCAAATGAGCTGAAAATTGCATTCGATTTGAATTTCAAAACTGGAGGGGAGAGGGAAAGGGGGAAATGGCCACCATGAAGGGGGGGAAATCTCTCTCTCTTTCTTACCACTTCCTGATTCACAGAGACTATTTTAACCAACTACTTTAAGATCCAGTACATGATGCCGAGAAAAGAGCATTGCTGGAAAGCAGCCAGTCAGTTTTAAAATAAATGTTTAATTGTCAGGATCAAAGTAAACTCTGCTTTTATGTATATTAGGGAGAGGAAAATGTTCAGGGGGAGGAAAAAACCCCTCTAAATAATTGAGGAGTAGAAGTTTCGTCATATACCTGAGAGGAAAAGAAAGGAATTTAAAAAGTTTTCCACGTGGGACCTCAGAAAATTGCATAGATGACCAAATATTTGTATACAAAATCTTTTAAAATGGATGTAGATTTTGCTTGAGTTCTAAAAAGGTGAAATATTGACTCAGGTATGAGCAATTTGGAGAATCTCCTCATGTACATTAAGTATCCATACATAATGTCAGCCTTAAAGCAGACATCCTTAACAATGAAAGATTCCAGTGCCCCTCCCAACACACACTAAACAGACCCTCTCAGGTGTTAAGATTACCGGGGGGGGGGGGGACGGGACATATTGGTAGTTCCACTGCCTTTCAGAAATGCAGGGGATGGGAATCCCAAAGCTGTGGAATACCCTCCCTACAGAAGTACATGTGGCATTTTCACTATGCAGTTTTTTGTTATATACTGAAGATGCACCTCTTTACGCTGGACTTTGAAACATGATATATATTTTAGGATCCACTCTATTCTCTTGCTTGTGAACATTTCTGTAACACACCATGGGATCTTATGGTGAAAGGCAGATAAGGAATTTAATTAATAAAAACACTCGTGCTATCTATTTTTTTGTCACACTTACCCATTTCTTTGTCAGAACATCTAGCCATCAAAAGTAGAAGTGGGACTGGAAAAAGTGTGCTTCACTACGTTACAATGTTTGCTTCATTGCTCCTCGTCTCCCTAGATTCAGAGCAGTATGACGACATATCACACCCCAATGTAAATCAATAGACCAAATGCAGCACAACCCTATGCACGTCTACTCTAAAGTAAGTCATTATTCTTCTAAGCACAGAGATTCCTCTAAAATACACCACAACTGTAGGAATCTATTTTATGTTCTCTAGCAACTAGGCACTGATTTATGTAACAGCAACAATAAGAGCACAAAAGTATGGTAAGCACAAAACACCTAACTAGTTGCAGGATTGTCCTAATTTTTAGGCTCCTAGAGGAGTCTAATAACCCTTCTCACTCTCACATATCTTATAAGTGAGGCAGGACTTGTCTCATATTTCTTGTGGGCTTAAAAGCAATAAAAAAGCAGCAGGTCTATACCAAAGACTAAACTGGAAAGGAACTTTCCAAAACACAGTAAGTAAACTTGCCCTAACGAAGAATGACTGCAGACGTTTGTCTCATCTCTTTTCTAGAGAGGGTACCCGCTCCATGTCTGAAGTCAAAATGTCCATCTCTGGTTGGCACTATGACATAGTATTGATTATGATTTATTAAGAGCTCTTAGCTGCAAGAGACATTATAATTAACAGCTTCCCTTTTTTAAATATATATTAAAAAACATAAATGAAATTGGAGCTGCTAAGTGCTGGGTGTCTACAAAGCATCGATGAGATCATCTGCAACTGACAGTAGCCCATGGAACAGAATAAATATAGGGGAGGGTAGTTGGCAATGGTGGAAATGCAGGGTATTTACTCAATAAGTACCTATTTTCAGAATTTCCTTCGAGCTGGCTTGGACTCAGAGCTATCAATTATTTAAAAGAAGTAACATGATGCTTCCTTTGTTGAGGCAAATCAGCAAGCAGACCCCAAGAGAGAATAAAAAATGAATTAGGCAGAATTTATTAGTGTGCTTGAAGATAGCAGAGATTCAGCCACTAAGTCTGGCTAGGGGTTTAAAAAACAGTATACACCTGCCCATGAAAGATAATTTCTATTTCACCCTCCACCTCAATCCTTTCCAAACCCAATTTCCCCCTTTTTCTTTTAAACAGGGCATAACAGTGACATCAATCATTCTTCAAACAACTTCTTTTTTAAAAAAAAATATTGGTTGATATATTGTCTTCATTTAAATTACAAATATACTAATCTACAACACTGTTTACCAAGCAGCATATTAAATGAAAGATGTAAAAAAATGGCATCACTCACTTTTTAAAAATGACTCTAGAATCAGGGACACATAAAAACAGGCAGACTGGGATACAGACTTGGCTGCTATATTTCAATCCTAGAGAATGCATTTCAATTACTGTGGTTTTCTGCACAAAACATTTCTATTCCAGTGGTTAGCCTGGTCAACATGAACAGAGCCAAAACCAGTGCACAACATCACTTTTAGCAGTCAACCACTGTTAACAGTGTCTATAGTGCAATGTCTAGTACCCAAACCAGCAAAAGAAATGTTTAAGCTTCTGAACCTGAACTAAAGGAGAATTACCTATACCATGATAGCAAATAAAGTTTTAAAAGGAAACTGGGGGGGGGGGGGGGACCACGATTGTTGCAAAGTACCGTAAGCAATTCTAGGTGTTTACATCTCTTTGCTTGCATTCTGTTGAAGTTGCCATGCCAGTTTTGTTTGTGTGAATCATTCCATGAAAACAGTATCAGGAATGGTATACATAGCTTATCAGATGGGTACATATATATTTATTCCCATGGCAAATATCCACAATGGATTAGACATGTGTAACCATTTCTTCTTCCTTTTTCAGGTGGTAGCCTTAGGACATCATTGCCAAATTTTAGAAAATGCCTTTCCAGAAATAGCATCTGGCTTTTTGGCAAAATTGAAAAGGCAGATTTAAAATTTGCCCAGATCTGCCTTATGATCAGATTGCATATTGGTTGCCTTGGCCAACTGCATCTTTCTGAATCACATTTTCTTTAAACATACCTTTACTTTATACTCATGTGCTTAAATCTGGTCTAGAGAATTGTTGCCATGGTGGTCTCAGAAGATGAGAGATACAAAATAGATAATAGTATATCTTTTTATCTGACCCCATTTTGATGGCAGATGGAGCATATCTGTACTGTAAATGTTTTATGTTCCAAATTATTTCATTCCTTGGAAACAAAATACCTGATTAGAAATAGTAACATCAGTGACCAATCCTGTTGCGTAAAGATGGAAAAAACAACCAACCGGTCCTTCCATTCTGACTGACACGGAGTTATAACATGAAAGTCAAAAACTTCCTTATTTCACCACTAATATTAAGCAACCCAAATAGCAGCTATTACTGAGTCCTTTCATGAATTTTCCCACTGATACTGTACAAGTAAGTTTTAAACTTTACCAAAAAAAATTGCTACAATTTGTAGAAACAATTTTCACATACGTTTGGGGAGTTTTGAAAATTAATCAGCATTTTAGTGCAAATTTCTAATATTTCTGCAATACCATACACATACAAATATACAAAACCAATATATACACATTATATGCCATTTTCAGCCATGGTCAATGGTCACCCATGATGGGAATTATAGCCCAACAACATCTAGAGGACCACAAATTCCCCACCACTGAAATAAGTACTGTTATATTTAGGCAGTGGTGTAGTGTGGGAGGGGACAGGGGGGCCATGGCCCCGGGCACAAATTTATGAGGGGGCACAATGAAGCGCCCCCCCATGACAGGCTCCCTTGAGGCAACACCTGTGGACTGGGCCTTTGGGACTAGGCAGCAGCACCTCCTTTTCGTTGCCAGTGAAGGGACACTCACGTATGCCCTGCCCCTGGGCAGGTCAAAAGGAGAGAGGGGGAGCGCAGTGCCGCCACCGCCCACCAAGAAGGGTGGGAGGAAGAGGAAAGCAGGAAAGCACTGTGAGGGCCACATGCGTTGCCCAGAGTGCCTTGTTGCAAGGACAGGAGGGTGAGGTGACACAGTGGCACGCCTGGATTTATGTTTCTCTGCCTTATCTCTGCTCCTAGGTTGGGGTTAGTTTGCAAGGGAGACTCCCTTGATTAGATGTTGGCCAGAGAAGGGACTGACCAACTGCTTAGAGGTTTTATAATGCACATGATAGGCACGATAAAAGGATTAAGATGAGGGCAGGGATCTACACGTGTCTAAAAGTAGGATAAAGTTAAGTGGGAATATGGGGGAATATGGGGCAATGGAAATGAACTTATGGCTTCACTTAGACAAAGAAGAAAAGAGTAGATTAATTAATAGTTTATTAAATTGCGAGGCAATGACGTTCAATGGGGAGAAGATGCAATGAAGTTGCATAGCTATTGGACTTTGTTCCATTTCACATACAACTCTAGACTGTAGATTGTATATGGAGTCAGAGAGAAAATGGGAAAGCTACTCTCGCCTATGCACTCCATACCCTGTTTCCTATTTCACACAGAATCTATCCTATTAATTGAGTTCAACATGCATAAATGTCTAGGTATACAGATTGTTCATACAGTTCTCTTTGCAAAAATAAAGAACAGCGAGAGCAGCGAGATCATTGTGAGCAGTACTGTAAAGCACAAGCATTTACACACATAGGCTTGCAGTAGGTTCTACATGCAGTTTGGCAAGGGAATAATATTCCCTTGTCAAGGACATGCCCCAATTTAGTCCCCTTGCTTCCAAATTGGAAGCACTGCAGGTAAAAGGCATTGCAAAGGCCTCTGCCCAAGTCCTTGGATATCTGTTCCTAGTCTGAGTGGGTAGTTCTCCACTGTGTTCATGTCATATGCTTGCTAAATGTGCCCTCACTGCATGCAGTGTGTGCTGATGTCCTTGTGTGTGCTGATGTCCTTTGTCAACAAAAAAACTGATTAACGAATTTCTGTCCTGCTAGGGTGTGGTAACTGAAAAGCCATACTCTGGGCGTTATTCAGCAGTGAATGAAAGATTGTTGATGTTCACAACTATATTATTAATTATTACTGGTATTGGTAAACGTACTAAAGCAGTACCCTTTATGCTTATTTAGGAACAGACACAGTTTCCCAGAAATATAGATGATTTTGCAAGTGCCAATACTGATGTGACTATTTATAGTGCTATAACCTGGGTTTTCAGCAATATTGGTAAAGTTAAAGCTTAGATAGCAATTCTAGCTCTAGCACCTTAATATAGACATATTGCTATAAACACAGTTTACAATGAGGAACATAAACACAAATTCAGTGGGCCTAATAAATCACCTTTTGCACTGCTAAGAAATGTGCTGCCAAAGTGCCATTTATACAGCATAGGCTACAGCAGAATGAAGCTACATATATATTTAAATTTTCTATTTTTGAACTGCCACTCGAAACCCTTTTTTAAGCCTATTGATCCAGAATGGCTCGTGATAACACTTCTGTCACTTGGCAGAGCCATTTTTAGCTCTTGCTTATCTGAAAATCTAAATCAGGAGTCAGATGATGCAACAAATTTAAGCTTTTTTTTCATTTAGGAATAAAAAGTGCAAGCTGGCTCTGATGTCATGAGGTCATCAGGTTTCAGAGTATGCTTTGAGATGTCAACAGAATACTTACCTACATTTAATAACATGCTGACTACATGGATTTGATTTTATACCTAGTACAGGGTTCCTACTGCAGACCAATAATATGGACTGCTCCCATTCAATTCTAATAGGACTTGTGCAAATGAACACCTAGTTGATTGTACTACAGTACTTTTTCTAGCATTGCATTTCATGAAACACACCTGAAGTAAAGTTACACCATGTACCAATCTAATCCTCCATCTTTGTGTTCAGTTACATACACAGTGATTGTTACTTAGGACAGGAAATTAAGAAACTAGGGGCACAGCACTATAGGAAGGTCTGTTGCACAAGCATCATTGAAACTAACAGAAACTGTGAAAGAACAAATATCCCAGGTATCTGTGGTCTTGCCCAACTCCCATTTACTTAAAGGGGCTTTGCACAGACTCCTAAATAGCTTTAATCCTCCTCTCCTGTCACATTTAACACTCTCTACAATGGGTGTAATTAACACACACACTCTCTCACTCACTTTTGTACAAAATGTGAGTTTAGAAAGCAAGGACTGCTTCCTATCACATTAGAATTATACAAATGCACGCTGTGCATTCCTCAGACGCACACACCCCTTATAGAGAGAATAGCCATGAATACAACAGCTGGTAAAAATAATCAGCAGACCGAATTACTGATGTGATTGGCTGATTATTTAATCAAAACTGTGTAGGGTTTTTTCCCAGGCATCTCATTAGGATTTTAGTGGCAAAAGGCATCAAGCAATTAATCAGGAAGCCTTCAGACTCTGGAAATCTTGCTCTGAAAAGCCTGCACCTCTCTACAAATAATCCTTCTGATCAGGCATTCAGAACTTCCTGTCAGGAAGCACAATTTGTTGTGGTCTATTTGTGTTTGCTCTGAAGTTCAAGGTACCGTGTTTAGGAGCTAGCGGCCCTCATAACTAATTGCCAGTATTGCAAAGGATTGCATAGAGGGTAAGCAGCAGCCACACAAGGCCATGATTTACAATAAATATTCCTGTGATGAATGAGCAGTGTGGTCATGGTCACAGATCTTAGAGTGGTTCTGAACTTTATCATCTCTGATCCTTCAAGCACATTTTGCTTTGAGGGGAGGAGAATGGGGGATAGGGTGAACTCTTGAATACCACTAAGGATTACTCTTAATGTTTTCACCAATATTTTCTGTTACCCTCATTACCGGAACCTTCAATTATTTCACATGAAGAAAGCAAAATATATGCAAAGGGAGTAGAAAAGGGGCAGGAAGCCCCTTTTAACTAATAAGAGCAATTTATAACTGGACGGTATCCTGCCACTCAACACACTTGCATGTGTGCTCATTTCACTGTATATATATTTCTATAACAGAAATTCTTCTAGTCCTGTTCTTGTTCAGAAACACTGTAGTCCTTGTACAATTAGTATGCTTAAATCCTACTGAAGTCAATAGGATTTAATCAGTCCAGTTATGCATGGAATTGCTGCTAAAGAAGGTGCACATTAAATTTAGATGTGTGGTAGGGTTAAGAGGAAAACACCACGAAGTACCCTGCCCTTAACTCCCCTTTGAGACTATTTTTCCTCTCAAAACAATTCCTCACAAGTTGCACTGAACACCGACAATTTCTCTTTGCAATTACATGTGCACATGTTTAAGTGTATGCGGACACACATGCACACATTATTTATAGATTTTTATATTATATAGGAGAAATAAGGAAATGATGAATAGGCCGATTACAGTTTCCCTGACAGCAGGGTGAAATGGTAGCTAGGGTGACCAGGGGATGTCCTGGTTCCTCCTTGTGGAAAGGTATTCAGTGCACGTAATAATTATTCATCCATCTCGTTCACACTAAAGGCATTGGCAATGCAATTTTAGCCTGATAATCAAGACCATATGACAAAACCCAAGGCCATTAGGGACCAATTTCGAGTATTCTCTGCAAGACAATGATTTTCCAACTGCACTTACATATGCTGCATACTTACCTCTGCACGACTGCACCTGCTCTCATTTATGTAACTCCCCCATTTTCAGTGTATTTCCCCCCCTTGCAATTAAAGGGGGGGGGCTTTCAAAAGATTTGTTGGATCTTTCATGGACCAACCCCTCCCATTAATTATATAAAAATTCTAGATATGGTTTGCAGGTATATAATGCTGCAAGTAAATTCATGCTTTGCCTTTATTTTTATTTTGCATTATTTTATCATTGAGGATAGGCTTGTGCTGTATTTATAATTGTGAGCTCAGTAGAAAGAACTATGGGTCAGCTGTGCTCAGAATGTATATAAAACTAATAAAGCTAACTTACATGTTGCTTTAAACAGAATAAGAATGAATGGAAATCTCCATAATTATCCACCTTGGCAAGTCAAATGACATGTATCCTTAGACTTGGCAGCACTTGCATTAGCAAACCTTATTTCCTGAAATAATTATTATTTTTGCAGTTACTGTGACCGATTAGTATGTGGCCATTTTTGCGAATAAGGACTGCCACTGATATTTTTGACTATGAAATCCTTTCTCTGTTTTGCTTGGTTCTAACTAGGGCTTCATTTCTTTCTCAGTATCCCTCTCAAAAGAACCTTGGAATGTCAGCACAACAATATTATACCAAAGGTGCCTAACTGTTGTCCTACTAAACAGAAGCAAGTTGGTTTGAGAAGGTGAGAACTGAAGGTTTGGCCTGCAGCCCCTTACAACTGAATAATTGTAGATCAAATTCCAGCTCAAAATAGGAATTCTATAGGTATCTTTTTAATTGCATTCAATAAAAATTCACAGTAATGAATTTGAGGGAGGAAATCAATGAAATTCCACTCTAATATAAAATTAATATAATAATAACACTGCTATTGGCTTCCCAGAAGCCACATGGGAGACTTTTTATAGCAAACTTGCATGCTTGAAGTTTTCCCACTTTTCTAAAGATTTACCCCTGAAATCACATTCTTATGAGGAATACTATTGATTAAAATCTTTGAGAATACACTGGCTGCATTTGGAAGGAACTCTGGCCATAAACCATAGTTAGGCAAATTAGCTGGTGCAAGATCTGTGTATAGTGCATGCAAAATAAATAAAAAAATTGTCCAGTAGCACCTTAGAGACCAACTAAGTTTGTTCTGGGTATAAGTTTTCGTGTGCAAACACACTTCTTCAGACACACTGAAACAGAAGTCACCAGACCCCAATATATAGTGGGAGAGTAGGGTGGGGTTTTTCTCAGGAGGGTAGTAGGAGATGGGTGATTGACTCAATTAGTATGGTAAACCTGTTGACGACTGTTAACGACTGCAATTAGTCCTACAGGAAAAAGCAAGGGATATTTGACTGCATCAGACCAACATGGCTATGTACCTGAATATAGTGCATGAAGTTTGAGTACTCCTCACTTCTTCTTTCCAGAAGTATGGAAACAAACTATGAAGTGACTGGCTTACCATTATGTCCAATGTGGCACTTGACTGGAAATCCACAACTCTGTGCATCTAATATTTGGTATTATGGAGGCATGAAATGGATCACAACTGATCCCTAGAAGTATGTAACTGACCAGTCACGACTGTTGGGCATGTACTGCTGTGGCTATGAATATCACATGTCCATCACCTGAAATCATATGATGCCATCTTAACAGATCTGTTCTGTCTCTGAACTGCTTTTGGAAGGAAGAACTCAAAAAAAGGATCCAGGAAATGACAGATGATTCAGCTTAACCATATTTTCTACTGAGGGAAAATATTAAAGAACAGTAGGTTTCAGGTAGACAAGGAACAGCACATCTTTGGGTAATTTATTCAATTGGTTAAACACACAACGTGGAATTTATGAAATACATTGCCACACAATATGATTGTGTCTATTAGTATATATGGCTTTGAGAAAAGAATTAGAAGACTCTTAGGTTTTGCTACACTGGTTAAAAAAATTACCTTGATTGTTCAGACACCATATATCCCAGATTACTATATTCTACGATGAACAGTAGGATATTGCTATTTATTTCATTTGGATGAAATTTACAATCCATTCATTTACCTTCTACAATTTAACCCAAGTTTTCCCATAATATCCAATGAAGACGGAATAGAAGAGTAAGTGTGTTTTGACGTGAACAGTGGGCTGCTTGGGATGTAACAATGTGAGAATGAATTAGGCTTATGTACTTATCCATTATCTCTTCTTCCAGAGTATTTGTGAATGGGAGTTCAGAAACTTTCATTTCCATTTCACATAAGCCACTGTTTACCATGTTACCCAAACACAACAAACTGTGGTTAATCTTAATGATGGTTAGTTGAAACAAGGCATCTTTAAAGAAGAAGAAGAAGAAGAGTTTGGATTTGATATCCCGCCTTTCACTCCCTTTAAGGAGTCTCAAAGCGGCTAACATTCTCCTTTCCCTTCCTCCCCCACAACAAACACTCTGTGAGGTGAGTGGGGCTGAGAGACTTCAAAGAAGTGTGACTGGCCCAAGGTCACCCAGCAGCTGCATGTGGAGGAGCGGAGACGCGAACCCGGTTTCCCAGATTACGAGACTACCACTCTTAACCACTACACCACACCACCATTATTTGTAAGGCTAGTTCCCTGCACTAATCACAGTTAAGATTAACCACAGTTTAGGATGGTTAAACATGTTAAACTATGGCTAATAAACAACAGAAACAGAAGCTTCCAATGACCTCAGTTGTAATGGAGGAGAGAGAGGGGAAGGAGACGTGCATGAGCCCACCATGCTGTAGCTTCTTCTCATATTGTGAGTGTGCATATTTGTATGAAATATATACTAGCTAAATGCAAGTATGAGAATAACAGCCAGCATTAGTGCAATATCTTCCAAACACTCTGTTTCATCAATTTTAAAAGGCAGCAAAGACCAATACTGAGGGAGGGAAACTTCATTAAGTTCTCTAATTCAATTGAACCAAGAGGTCATTGAAACATCAGTAATTGCTCTCTAAAGCCATTTGGCCAAATCTAAGCAAACAAAAACTAAATTGGAATAGAATTTCCTCTGGAGATCATTCTCCACCCCACCCCCACGGTCCTGCCTATTTTTTTATTAGACAATAATGATAGTAATTATTTGTGCAATTCCACAGATATCCAGTGTATCCAAAGTTCTTGTCATGAAATTTCAGAATGTTTTTGGACAAGGCTATGCATGCATCTATTGCATGAGAATCCAGGGATGCTCCCTTTTGTGCAGACATGCTATTTCTTCAGCCTTTGCAACAAAAGTTGTTGTAAAAGTGGCAACAAATTCCTCTGGATTTATTTACTGCTTCTGTCAAATGTACTTGGTTTAATGAAATAGCAAGGAATATGGGATCTTGTCAATCAAGTGCCATTTACCAGCTTAGATTTTATAAAATGAAACAGTGGATAGAAATAGGGACAAAATGTATGTCTTATACACAAAAGCTGCAGGAAGATATAATATTAGTTTACATATTTGATATAGAGCCTAAATTAAGCTGCAGAAAAGGAAACATGAATCTTACAAGCCTCATTATCAAGACTCCCTAAACCTCAAATATAGGAAACACATTTCATAAATAAAGACCCAATAGGATTTTAATAGTACAATAAATTCTAACTACATTTCCTACTAAGCACATTTCTTCTCGTATTTTGTACAAAGAAACTTCATTCAGTTCAGTACCAGATTCAGAAATGAAGATCAGTATGCAAAGGCCAGCATTTGGCTCATTACAACTACATTTTAAAAGTAGATGTGTTTCTGCATTTAGTTTTGCCTTCCCCAACATGGTGCCCTCCTGATATTTTGAACTACAACTTCCACCAGCCCCAGTCATCATGTGAACGCTGGCTGGGGTGATGGGAATTTTAGTCCAAAATGTCTGTAGGGTCTCAGCTTGGAGGAAGACTGATTTAGTTCTACAAAGATGCATAGCTTACATACCCTATACAGTCCCTGAGGAAATGCACCCCCACCCTAATTTTCAAGGTATACCTGCTACCAAACACATCAGTCCCAGCCAGCACGGCCAATAACTAGGGATGATGGGAACTGTAGTCTAGTAACATCTGAAGGACCAAAGATTAGCTAGACCCATTTACTTTGGATTAAGCCATATTGAATTCAACTGGACTTTCTCACAATTGGATTGTGCTTTTAATTTTTGATGCTATCGCTTTCCATTACTGACCCTTTCTTGACTTCAAAACTGCTCTTAAGTTTTGCTTTATATATTTCTTACTTATCCAACAGGGTTTGTGTGTGTGGTTAAAAACATGGAACATTAAAAAATATACCACAGGAGACAAAGAATCTACAGTGCCATTTATCTCTTAAAAATAAAAAAGATTGCCACCTCAGTTATGAAACCATCTTTTACAAATGTCCTCCTCTTTTAATTGAAAATGCATCGTAGGTGGAGATCACCACTTTTCTGCTGTTTCTCTAACCTCTTCTTGCCTGAAGGCCTGCAACTTGTGAATTATTTAACAATCATATTTGCAGCTGAAAATTGATTTCAGACAGAATCCATATTGATTGAGATATGCAAGAACAATGTGTTTGGGGTTAAGATGCTGACTTATCTTTATTGCAAGGAGTCCTGAATTAGTACCTTTTTATTTCAGTCTTCCATCAAAATGCAGTAATTAGTCGACATTTCTGTTCAGATGTTTATCTAATGAGGCCAGAATGAATAAATGTTTTATATCAAAACTCCTGGATGTCCAGCTGTCTATAACTTCATTTAGAATGGCTAATGGCCACATTCCATAGGATTGTGCACTGTCAAACAGTGGTTATACTGCCCCAGTGCTGAAAATAATTGCATTGTTCCAGCACCAAGAGCTGAATCAATTGGGACTTGAATTATGAGCTGATCCAATGGTTAAGAAAAGCCCTGCTGGATCACACTAAAGGCTTAACTAGTTTAGCATTCTTCTCCCACAGTGGCCAACTGCCACAGTGAGAGCCAGTAGTAAATAGCACTGTTCAAAGTTGGAGTTAACTCTTTATTAGCAAAAACACAATCCTCACAGACTTGGCTGAATGTCAGGCATAATGAGCACAGCAGCTCATCCCCAGCAGGTCTTACCCCATGAATCAGTTGTTGAGACTGTCCCCATCTCCCTACAGCTGATTAAGTCCTCTCTACTCCAGGTTTCTTTCCAAGCAATCAGAGACTTTGCCTGTGTGCTGCCTGCCACTGCTCCACCCATTTCAGCCCTTTTCTGCTTCTGGGAGACAGGAGGAGGAGGAGGGGAGCTTGTCACAGCAGGAAGGGAAGACATCTGTGACTCTACACCAGCCTGACTCATCTCTGCCTCTTAGCCTCCTCCCTCCTACCTACCTGCTTCGGCTTCTGCCTCTGATTCTGGACTTCTCTCTGCCATACTCTCCCAGCTCACTAAGCCTTCAGCTTCCGACACCTTCTCTTCCCAGCCATCTCCCTCCTTTCCCACTGATTAATTCCTTGTTGTCCCCAGACTCTGAACCTGTTTCCCTTGGTGGTTCCCCAACTGGTTCCTGCCACCATTTCTCCACATCCAACCAGTCCATGATACTAACCATATTCCATATGGACCGCAATACCTCAAGAACTGCCTCTCTGTATAAGAATGTACCTGGACCCTGTGATCATCATCTGAGGCCCTTCTTCATGCGCCTCCTCCACAAGAGGTCTGGAGGGTGGCAACACAAAAACAGGTCTTTTTGCTGTGGCTCCCAATTTGTGGAATGCGCATCCCAGGGCGGTCTGGCTGGTGTCTTCATTATGCACCTTTAGGCACCAGGCGAAAAATTTCTCTTCAACCATGCAGTTACCTAATTAACATCCTATGCTTCTAGCCAGGATGGCTATGCTCTGCCTCCATGGTCAGAGAAAGGAATGCTTCTGAATACCAGTTGGAAACCACAGAAGGGAAAAGTCCTCACATCCTACTTGCTGGTTTTCCACAGGCATCTGAGTGACAGCTAGCCTCATCCAGCAGGCGCTTATTATGTTGTTAGGACCTCTGTTTTTCAGTTTAAGAAGAGAAGTTAGCATTTCTAAACGCAAATCTCCCAAATCATGCCTATTTTGGCCCCAAGTTACAACTAACCTTTGCAGTATTGTACATCTCGTTGACTAGCAATTCTCCTTTGTAGCTCCAGTGGTGCAACAGGACTTACATTTCCTCCTCCCCCCCCATGCACCCCCATAATCTGTTCCAGAGTGTCCCCTAAATCTATGGATCTGATTTTGTGGGTGTATGGGGGCTGAAGAGGAAAAGGAAGCTCCATTGCATGCATGGAAGCCTGTTGCACCAGCAGAGCTGGATACAACCATATCGTTCTATAAATTTTAAAAATACAATATGGAATTACTTAAACTTTCCATCTGGAAAAGGGCATTCATGGTCAATGATCTATTTTTATTTCTGCCCTCCTAGTTTTCCAAGATGCCAAAATTACAAAGATGTGTCCTTCAAAGTTTTAGTCTATAGGCATTGAATTAGCATTTTCAATTACTTTCCTTCAGTGAAGTCTAATTTTTATTTATTTAGCTAGGAAGAGAAGGAAAAGCACTTCACAGTCAACTTTTCCTTTTCTTTTCACAGATTGTTTTGCACATGGCAAAGCTAACTTTCATGAGAATGATGTATTAAATGATAAAGCAAAAAAGAAATCCAAATGGAGTTTAAACATTTATGATATATGTTTAAACTGTTGACTACATCTGTTTTAGTTAACAAATTTGTTTTGTGTCACTCTTAATCAGAAGACTTATATTTTTGTTTCTATTATTGATTTTGCAGCCATGCCAGTTAATGCTATTATCTTGGACGGTACATTCAGAAGTTACCCTTCCAGACATTTTAAATAAAAACAGACATCAATTGGGATCTCAGAAATGAAATAAGATGGTTATATAAACTTGAAAAAGCAACCATGTTAGTATATCATGTATTCCTTCTTCAAATGACCTATCCTTTTCCTATCCTTTACTTTGAAAATACAATGATTGGGACAAATGAAGGACAAAGAAAAGCTATTTTTTCTGCAAACAGGAGTGTATAAAATAAATGAACTCAAGGGCAAAACGTTTCACATAAAACCCTCTGGTATACCAATTGACAAAAAGACAAACATAAGCATTGCCATCTTTATTCAGGTCAGTGGGACAACATGATTATGAAAAATGAGTGAGTACTCAATAAGCAGCAAAGGGTGCAGTCCTGCGCACCCAGCATTTGTCTGTGGTCAAATGGGTCTCCATGGGGGTTCGCAGAACCCTCACTTCCCTACCACTTTTGCATGGGTGAGTTACAGCTATATTTTCCTGTTCTATCATAGCCAAACACAATGCTCCAATCAGGAGCTTTTAATTCTTTCTACAGAATAAGGAGACAGTCCACTCATCCTTAGGCTTATGTGCACAGATTGCCTGAGGCAGAGGGAGCTTGGGGGTGGGGTAACCAGGACCAGATTGTTGGGAGCTGCTGATACTGGTGCCTTCAGATCTGTTTGTAGCTTCTTCATGTGGTAAGCCACAGAGTTGCAGGTTTTATCAGCTGCCTCAGCAATTATATGCTATCAGGTCCTGGATCTGCCTAACCAAGTTGATCACTGGCTATTCCTGGAAAGGAAGGACTATAAAACAATCCTTGTGTGAGTTAAGCCTTGCCTGAGCAATGAAGTCCTCCTAAGCTCTAGTTTGTACATCCTTTGATTTGTCCTTTGGTTTGCTTCTGCCCTCTGGTCTACTCTTCAACCCTGCCTTCTGGTTTAATGATTCCTCCCTTGTCCTCAGCGATGATTCATAGTTTGTTCCTTGACTTTAAACCTCCTGGCTCATCTTGAGCCACTGCCCATGGCTCTGCCATGAACTGACTGCTCAATCATCCTACTCACAATGTTGAAGTGTGCATGCTTGAGAATGTAAGAATGGCTGTAGCTCACACAGCATAAACACAGCAGGAACACTAAAGACACCAAAAGCCATGCAAACCAAGAACCATGCTGTAACTGGCTCTCTAGAGGTACAAAATGCTGAGGAACAGGGTTACAAAAATAACTTAATAGGACTTTTAAAAAATGATTTAAAAACATGCCATATAATAAACACTTCTAAAACTTTCTTGAAACTTGTCACATTTGGGGATGAGTGTTTTAAAAAGTTGCTTTTTAAAACAAACAAACAAACAAATTTTATATCCAAACCTCTCTTGGCTGTATGGAAGCAGTTATAACAATTCTTTGGATCTGGGCAACAATTTTTCAAGATCAAGATCTGTTGAGGTTAACTACTGTTCAAATTCCAGGAATGCTGTTGTTCTGGTCTAGGTTCATTTTTATATTGTCCTACAGGGTTCCTGATATTCCAATTCTGCTGTCTTCAGCAGATTGACTGGCACAGTAAAGCAAGCTAGAATTCTTTATTTTGACAAATCTTTCATAGGAAGCAGGACAAACCAAACCAATGGATTTCCATATTTCCTACAGTTTAAAGCCAGGTGAAAGGCTACCATGACCTTTCATAATCCATATTTGCTAGACTTTTTACTTCATTTCACTGCCTCCGGTGGACATTTTGTAAAGTTGACCTTTAGTAACTGTAATCTAAATTAAATTTGTCCCTGGAATATTCATGGTCACATGACATCATATCAAATACAATGCTTTTCAGTCGTTTGTTGTTATTTTTTTTTTAAAAAATTGCGCCTCAAATTGTAACACTGAATCTGAATGCTTAAGGAACTCTCCTTGTTTAGGCAGTGTGAGGTGTACTAAACTTGTAACTACATCATTTTCGAAGGATAGTAAGTGCTTTCTAATGCTTAAGAATCTTCTTTTCAAACATGAGTATAAGCTCCTCTGAATTCAATAAGGCTTGCTTCTCAGTAAGCATAGTTAGGATTGAAAATCTGATATCCCCGCAACTTCATTATTATTTTACAAAATTGTATGCATCCTCTACAGCACACTGTAAGCCATTTTAACCATTTCAAAGCATTTTATAATAGGGCATTGGCAATCTATTTTTCTAAGAAAAATGTGAAAAAGTTTGTATATGCAAGCTCAAAGATGTTCTTATAGAAAGATCCCTGAAATATGTCTTGTTGTCTAGTACTTTTGGAAGACTATATACGTTAGTATAAATTTGTTTAAAAACTAGCTATCTACTTGCAAATATTTCACAGTGCATCCTTTTGCACTTGCAAGTATGTCACAGAGCATCCTTTTACCCATCAAAGAAAGTCAGCATGGTAGTAGACCAACATGGCTTTTCCCCTTCAACATTAAGCCAGATTGTTACATAGCCCTTATCACCTTCTGATCACTCATGGATTTCACCTTTACAATACCATAACTAATTAATAGTTATGTCTGAAAACCTTGGCACATGTGATTAGCAGAATGGGCCCACAGACTTAGTATGGATCATGCTACACACATTTCTGCACAATATTTTTTTCACTGTGTTCATGGCTAAAATTATTTTTTCAGCTTCATTGAGATTTTAAGGTCCACTTGCATTTTTTTAAAGTACTGCACTTACTCAGAGATCTCGTGTAATTACCTACGCAGTCTACAGTCATTCACATGTTGTAATATCCACATGACTAATTTAACACTTCTAGAATATTGGGTAGACATGGTATAAGGTTTCAAATACCTTAGTATATTCCTTGATTGACAGATTTTGTTTAGCTGAAAGAGTTTAACAGGGCTTTGTGAACTTTTTCTCCAGGTATGTGTATTGAGGGAGAAAGGATGATGAGGGACAAGGACTTCGGATATGGATGTTAAATAAACATATTTTTTTTCTTACAACAAATCCTGACGCACTGTTCTCCTCATGTCATGGCCTGTGATGACTTGCTGCCTCCCAAGCATGACCAAATGATTAGTGGGGCTGTGTCTGTATATCTCAACAGTAATGGGGGCTCTCTTTCCATTTGCCTTGAATTGAAGTCTAAGCGCTCCATTGGTTTGTGCATTTACAGTTTGATGAATTCATTATTCTCTATCTTCTTCCCTCCCCACCTCAAGTCAGAGCTTTTGCCAAATGGCTGATGGGTGCTCTTCATATTTTGGATTGCTTTTCATTTTTTCCCCTGTTGATAATTATATGTCTTTCATTTCTGCAAAACTGTTTGAGTATAAGGTCTTAATCATCTGTTTCAAGAGTGACTTAAATATGCATTTCATAGGTTACAAGGAAGCCAAGCTACTTATAGCCATGCTTACAATCAGGAGTGTTTTTGTGTTGGATCTCTTCAAAGAAAACATGGAATTCATATATAAAATAAAGGATAAAACTCTCTGAGCTAGTAGTGTTCTCACATGCGGGATACTATTGCTGCTAGCTAGGAACAGGCAGATCTGTCAATATTGGTTTCTTTGCTTTTTATTTTTCTAATGTTAAGTTCAGGTCACATCAGTTTGCAATTAGTTTGCAATCTCCTAATATACACATTAGTGTATGTAATATAACATTTTGGTAAGCAATTCCCCCTTATATTATCCATTTTGTGTGTTATCTTCACTAATACATGCATTTTTTCCACTTTACCCTAGCATATTCATTTTTGAACATATTACTTGTCTGGTCCTAAGTTCAATAAATTGCATCTCCAGCTATTCCCACATATGGGACCCTGAAGAGCCATTGCCAAGCAGTGTAGAACAGCTCTCTCCAACCTGGTGCCCTCCAGATGCTTTGGTGAACTCTTATCAGCCTCAGGAGCATAGCCAATGGCCAGGGATAATGGGAGTTGTGGTTCAAAAACACCTGAAAGGTTCGTTTTAGGTTTCTTTGAAATCTGCCCGAACAGCATCTCAAATATATGATTCGGGACTGCAGAAAGGTTTGACAAGAAGCTGGCAAACCACACTACATGGCACAAGCTGCATCCACTTCAATGGATCTAGATCAGTACTGGTGAGCATGCTGTGGAACTACACAGCCCAGCTCTCCTGCCCATTGGCAAAGCTGCCAGGGAATTGTTGCCCAACAACATCTGTAGAGTATTATGTTGACTTCCTATGGTCTAGATAAGGTAAGCAGATTTCAAATCCTCCAAAGTAGGTGAAGGAAAGGAACATTACAAATTATACCACACAACATGCTTATTTCAAAGGCCAAAGGCCAACCTACAACAGACACAGATATAAGAGATTTTTCATTTTGCAAGGCAATATTGTTTAGCTCTTCAAGATTAGTTGTATAAATAATCATTAGTGCCTTATTCAGGCTACGCTGCGTGTTAACACATATACCCGTATTCCTGCATTCCCTTGTAACTCCCTGAAAATCTCACCTGCAGGGACTGCTTGACTCAGCCACTACTTCTCTTTATCCAGGCTTGAACCAGGACAGGGTCGCATGCTATCTACTTGAGTTTTTAAAGAGGTATTTTCTGTCCAACTCTGAAAAAGTAAAATGCTAAGAATTATATACAGATTTAATGTGGAACTATCCATTACCAACAAGATCAAAAAATGGATCAGGTGTTAAGTGTCTGAGGATTATTTTAGCACTTTGATTTTAAAGTATTTGGTTAAATAATTCACTAGAGCACAGTTAATACATAGAGCAAGAAGCATAAATGTTGCTGCCCCTATGCATTTCAATATACAGTTGACATACTCTATTCTAATTAAATTCCAGTGTGGTGTACTAAACAGTAAATATGTATCCATATTGAGCCAAAACAATGACACATGTTTCGCAAAACCTCCTTTTCTCCTCTATGAATTGTGCACATGCATGCACACATATGCTGACTGGGTGATTATTTGGGTGGATTTATGATCTGTGGTGAATGAACATGTTCACTCATTCAGAATGAGGGCAGCAGTACTGACCTCATTCATATCTGGCAGTGTGACACAATAATGTGTAGGAATTGACTATATGATAATGTGATATAATCACAATTTGCCTACGTAAGGCCTGATTGGTTGGAGATACTTCAGGAATAAATTACTCTTTTATAAGAGAAACAGAAGTAGCTATAAATAGGCAGTGAAGAGTGTTCATTAAACAGAAAGGGGGCTCTGTTGTTCCCACAACCATCCAGAATGCTTTATTGATAAATCTTTGTGGGCATGTAATGTGCCATCCTTTAATTCCAGGAAAGAGTCCCTACCTGAAACCCTGGAGAGCTGCTGCTAGTCAGTGTAGCAATGCTGAGTTGGATGAACCAGTTATCTGATTCGGTATAGCAACATGGGCTGGAGTGTATGAGGTTAATGCACAAACTAGAATTTGAAATTACCCAAACACCTTTCTGTCCATACTAAAGGCGAGACCCAACATAGAGAAGAGCACTGTGTTGTATCAGGGTGTCGCTTTTTGTAAATGGCAACCACCACCAGTTCCTGGCTCATGTTCTTTGGTAAACCAAGACTCTAAATCAATCCTCAGAAACTGAACTTTTTTCCCCTAAGAAAGCAATTAACTTCAGGTTGTGTTTACTCTTGCATTCTGCATACTATGAAAAAAGCCTTAGAAACTGGCTATAAATCTCATATGTATTTAAAAAAGGATTTCCCATTTCTTAGGAGCCATATTGGAGGCATTTGATAGTGGAGAAAGGATTTCCATGTGCCGACAACTAGAACATGATGGTTTATTTTACTACAAAACTAGAGAGTAGAATGTCTTAATAATTAATAATCTTAATAATTAAAAAAAGTTGTTGAACTCTAATACAGTGGTACCTCGCAAGACGAATGCCTCGCAAGACGAAAAACGCGCAAGACGAAAGAGTTTTCCGTTTTTTGAGACGTTCCGCAAGACGAATTTCCCTATGGGCTTGCTTCACAAGACGAAACGTCTTGTGAGTTCTTGCGAGTTTGTTTCCTTTTTCTTAAAGCCGCTAAGCCATTAATAGCCGCTAAGCCGTTAATAGCCACTAAGCCGCTAATAGCCGTGCTTCGCAAGACAAAAAACGCAAGACGAAGAGACTCGCGGAACGGATTAATTTCATCTTGTGAGGCACCACTGTAGTTTACCTCTGAATAGTTTATCTCTGAATAGTTTATCAGCCTAAAGTAATCTATTCAGTGACTAGGTTGCCACCTTTCAAACAGAATATACAAAAGCAGAACACCTCCTCCCCCTCAAACCCTCATTAGCTACTTGTAGCTCTTAAAGTAGAGAAGTAAAAATACTTAAGATAGCACTGTAAGCAAAACAACAACTTTTTGTCAAGTTAATACCACCCAATCTGTGTAAAATTCAGGCACATACCTATTATGCAATTTCACATTATCCATTACCATACTAGCCAATGATGGGGTATGGGGGCAGGGAGACATGATGATGTCACGACACTTACTTTAGGTTCAGGGATGAAATAATGTTACATTAAGAGCCTTTACTCCCCTCATGGCCCATAAAATCAACTCACTTCAACAGGTGATAAATCATTGAAGCCCATTTTATAATATTACCAATGTGGCATGATAATATTCATTTGCCTTCACATTTTTCTGGCTGCTCACACACACCCTTCCCAACCTCCCAATTTTAAGTCTTGAAGATTGGCTACTGATTAACATAAAAAATAATAAGAAGATACATTATTTGCTAGTGAAGCAACTACAAAATTATTATTGTGTAATACTGTGATCACCAGTATATTTTAGGCATAAAGTTTTCCTTCCTCCTTACACTTGTTTGTGTTACAGTCTAAGTCTCCCAAAATGTATAATAAAGCTTCTTATCTTTTAATGCTTCTAATAATACTGTAATTCTGTATGATTTAGTACTCAGAATGTTCTAGTAGGATTTTTAATCTAGATATCTAAAAGGATTGTAATGTGTACAGAAGTGTTACAGTGATTAAATGTACAGGGGCCCGGCCTTGGCTGGGGAGGGCGGGGTATAAATAAAAATTATTATTATTATTATTATTATTATTATTATTATTATTATTATAGGACACTTGCCAAAACAGTGATGAGAAGAGGTGATTAATTAATAAATATAGTGTATGCAAAGTGCAGCTAAACTATCATGCAAAAAGAAAAAGGAATAATGTGAATGAATTCCTTACTTCTGCTGGGAAATCTGCTGGGAAATCTGTTTCTCTACAGAGTATGTATCAAGGGGACTTTAAGACTACAACAGGCAATCTTTGGATCGTATGACAACTGTATGGCTAAGTTAAAGTGTACACAAAAGCTAATTATAGTACCATTTGGGGAAGGCACTACAGATGACATAAGAATAAAGTTATAGATTACTAGTCAAATAAAAACAAGACAGTTTTTTCTTCAGATAAAGCCTCAGTAAGGCTGCTATCCTAAGCACACTTACAGCCAAATCCTATACCCATTTACTCAGAACTAAGTTCCACAGAGTTCAGTGGAGCTTACTTCTGAGTAGACCTGCCTAAGACCGCTGCATAAGGCTATTACTAGGAGGAACTACCAGACTGTGGTTATTTTGGTGTAGGATTCAATCACATACTAGCAAATTCAGACTGTGTAATTAAACCTGATCTGGTGCTCTTGCACAACAAACCTGCTCTCCCTTCCCTGAAAACATACTTTTGGGGAAATGGAAAGTGACAGGAATTATTATTATTATTATTATTATTATTATTATTACATTATTATTATTAATGATAATGATGATGATATAGCGTCCTATACCTGCAGTTCTCAGAGCAGTTCACAGAATAAAATCAGACTATAAAACCACAAAATACACAATCAAAATAAAAACAACCACCCAATAACCCCTCAACAAATTTTAAAGGGGCAGAGGAATATTGGAAAGTGTGAAATAACAACGGCTCGACACAACATCCCCACAAACAAATCAAAATGAATGCTTAATATACCACTCGTGCTGTCTAACCTCCCCACAAATGTTGTGCAAACAAATCATGATGAATGCCCAGTGAACAGATCATCTGGAAGTAACCTTATTCCGAACAAACGTACTTGGGACTGAGTAGTCAAATTTATTTTCATGCTCCAAGATGGAACCTTTAAAAAAAAAACCTACTGCTCCAACATCCAAACTTTTATGTTCTTTCTCAACTTTTAATAACATAAAAAACCTGTGGTCTAAATAGTGTACATTTATGGATAGACGTGGTTTACTTTTGCCAGAAATAATAAAAATCTGTGTTTATTTGGATGCTGAAAATTTACCACTTTATGTAAAACTAATATGCATATTCAGCAACACACTATCTGAGCAACCAAAGGATAAAGGAAAACAAAGCCTAACGCAACAGGACAGAACCTTTACATCCCTAGGGAAATGTTCAACTGACATTTTTTCCCACAGCAATGTTGACAAAAAAGATGGAGTGTTCTGATCTTCACATATGATCAAAACATGAAAAAAGGTGAGTCAAGAAACTCATACAACCTTTTTTCTCACTGGGGAATTGAACCTTTTCATATAAGATACTTTTACTTTGAAATGGAAATAACAGTATCTAAAAATGCTGTTTTAAAGAACAGTTCATTCTAGCATAGCTAAACACATAGCACAACACATCTACTTACACATTTCAGTATAGTCTGGTTTTTTTAAAATCCATGTATTGTTTTCATTCAGAGGTAATAAGTATTGGAACATATTTCAAAATTATATTTTGGACTGATGCACACACAAGTCTATTAGCAATTCCAGTACAGTATTAGTTTCAGGATGCCATTCTTCATGGGTAAAAATCATTTATTTGAAACAGCATGTTGCTGCACAATCCTAACCCCATCCCAGTGCCAGTTAGATGATGTATAGATACATCTCTGCCAGTCTATGCTAGTAGAGAGGAATGCCACTAGTGTGAGGTTCCACCATGACAGAAGCTCAGGTTGTGCCCTAAAAGGTGCTAACAAGCAGAACCTCACCCTCGTTAGGTTTTGAGGGGTATGCAGCTTTCAATCTGCTCAATCTAAATTCCAGTAGATCCTTCAAGAGGCATCCCTCTCCCATCTTCTGCAAACCAGTTTGAGATTTGCTAATAAATCCATTATATCCTTCTATCCACTTAATTATTGCTATTTGATTTACTGAAGGCTGTCTTCATGCCTTTGTACATTTTGCCATCCCACCGCCATCTAAATTATTATATGTATATATTTAAAACCCTTTTAATGAAAACAGTCACCAATTTTTTTCTTCTTCTTTAAAACACTATCAAGGTGGAGAACAAATGTTAAGAGTAATCTTAAAAAAAAGTGTGGTGTTTTTTTCTGAGTGCTTCCAGTAGCAAAGGTTTCCCATTATGGGTGTATTTATGAAATGAGCTCTCTCTTTTCCACTTTCCCCAGGGTTTTATCATACCTGTGCACCCCACCAATTAAAGTCGGTTGCTCCCCACTTTACGTGATTTCAGTTATGTGTTCAGGGGCCCAGAACATAACCCCCACATAAGTGGGGGAATGCTTGTATAAGGCCATCAACTTTTGAACTTGCATGATGTTCTTCAAGCATAGGTGTCCAGGTCAAAAATAGAACAGTACTTATATGTCCAGGCAGATGGCTACAAGGCTAGGCATTCTGCTTTTATAAAGGTGGTGAGTAGAGACTATATTAATTAGATCTCAGATTGGTGGAGGGAAGAAACAAAAATCGTGTGTGTGTGTGTGTGTGTGTGTGTTTGTGCACGCACGCAGCTATTCCTGTAACAGTAAAACTCTAAGCATTTCTACGGACAAAATGTTCTGTTTTCAACATCTCTAAGCTATAAACATAAAGTGTTGCTGTATGTAGGACTTCAACAGAGCTCAATTCCACCTAGGACATGAGACTCATTTTGTGGGAAAGTAACTTAGCTCTTCGCCTCAGATCCTATTTGTAAATTAAAATAATAATGATTTACAGCTCAGGATGAGATACTTGGAAAAGAGTGTGATAGAAATGTAACAAACAAAAAATTATTTAAGAAAAACAAAATCCAATTGGACTTGTAGTAGGCAAAGTTGTGTGAAGAACAGAATGCAAATTCCCTATTAAAGTTTGCAAATTTAAACAACTACCACCTCTTGAGACCCTGTTAAAATGTGAAAAACAGAAGCATTCTCCAGTAGCCTTTAACTCAGGAATTGAGCTGGGGTGTAGGTTTAAGAGTACATGGTGAATTTTCTAATAGAATGTTGGCAGCAAGAATAACTATAAGGAATGCCCAAAGGGACTGTAGAGCAGACTTAGTACTGAGACACATCTAGCTTCAGAAGTGACAGAACTGAAATGAATTGAAGGTGCTGGATCCACGTGATCCTATAATGGGATGGATGTGAAAACAATAAAGGTAAAGGTAAAGGTACCCCTGCCCGAATGGGCCAGTCTTGACAGACTGTGGGGTTTGTGCGCCCATCTCACATTTATTGGCCGGGGGCCAGCGCTGTCAGGGGACACTTCCGGGTCACGTGGCCAGCGTGACATCGCTGCTCTGGCGAGCCAGAGCCGCACACGGAACGCCGTTTACCTTCCCGCTGGTAAGCGGTCCCTATTTATCTACTTGCACCCAGGGGTGCTTTCGAACTGCTAGGTGGGCAGGCGCTGGGACCGAACAACGGGAGCGCACCCCGCCGCGGGGATTCGAACCGCCGACCTTTCGATCGGCAAGCCCTAGGCGTTGAGGCTTTAGCCCACAGCGCCACCCGCGTCCCTGTGAAAACAATAGGAGAGTAGAAAAGGTGAGATACCCCATGATGTTTTACCTCCTGTGAAGAAAAGAGACAAACACTCCATTCTACACCCCGGAAAACTCCACCTTTCACCTGTATGCAGTACTCTCTTCCTTTTCACAAGAGTATTTTATTTAAAAATCCCTCTAGAAGCTCACCTTGTATTTGGAAACAAAAATTGCTTCTGGTTAGGTAGCCTGTGAAGCGTGATGAAGACACGGGTGTTAGATGATCGCTGAAAAGGTACTAAATGTTATTGCAAGACATACTTCTATCACTGATTTAACTACTATGATGCCTGTGCATTTGTGGTGGAAATAAAATTGCAGAGAGATTTAGTTCTCCACCCTTAAGCAGCCAGTGTTTTGAACTGGGGTTCTCCCCCGCCCCAAGCTACTTAAATTATTATTATTAGTAGTAGTAGTAGTAGTAGTAGTAGTAGTAGAATATCCCTTGTATAACTGAATTCATTTTGTGAATATTTACTTAAATATTGCCTTAAATATATCTTCAAGACTTCATAAGAAATGTTTCACCTGCCAAAAAATGACATTAAAAGCATGTACTTGAAAAAGCTTATGATTGTTCATTTACTAACCAAGGGATACAAACAATACAGCAACAACATTTTGAACTTTAGGATTAACAATGTAGTTCATCTCTACTCCACAGACCCCACAAGGAGAAGTTGTTAATTAGATTTGAAATTAAATTAGTAATATGGATAGGGACTTTTTTATCTTGTATTTTTATGCTGTGAAATACCTTGTGATCTATTGAAGAAGGGGATATACAAAGTTTAACAACAACAGTACTGAGACTGTACTGGAAACTTCTACCAGAAGCACTGAACATAATCTCCAAACAAAATATGCTGAACTACAATTACTAATCAGTCACAAACATCTCCCCCAGTATGTATTGGTAACACCCAAAGCAAACTTTAGAAATTTGCTACCGGACCTGAAAAAAGCAGGAATGAATGCAGCATATTTTCAAGGACCACAATGAAATAAGTCTTACTATAGATATACATGCTCCACAGATAATGAAGGGCACCTCTTCAAAACCTACATCCCCATGAATCTAAATCCAATCATATGTTCCCTTTATAATAGCCATCACTTTCCTTTTCTGCATAACTATACATTGAAGCACTGCTGCTGTAAAGGTCACTGGTGAGATTTCAATAAATAGCATGGTATTAGTTACATATATGACTCTCTTTTCCCTTTATGCTACATTCAATTTTGAGTTTCTTTCTATTGGGTCTTCCTTGTTTTTCTTGTAGCTGAATGTCACATTTTCCATTTGCTAGTACTATCATCTATATCCTGCTGTATAAAGAATATTGTTCCTTTCCAACTTAGAATTACATTGTATTTACACAAAAAGGGATAAATTAACTTATTGGACGATCATCCTGATGCCACAGTTCAGTTCAGTTCTTTGGATTGAAACCACATAAAACTCAAGAAACACCAAATTTTACCCCATTCCTTTGTTTTACAAACACAAAAGTGTTGGTGCCATAGTTTAACACTAAAAGGGTGAGCCTTAGGAAGCCCAAAGCTCCCTCTTTTGCATGGTCACCTCTACTCCTGTGTGGCTAAAATCTTGCTTTGTGTTATATGCGAACCAGGAATCCTGTTGTGTGGGTTTTGTTTTGTTTTTTTAATTATTTAAACAAGCAAGATTCATAACTCATAAAATGTAGTTTAGAATGTTAGAAAGTGTAAATCACAGAAAAGGATATGCACCTTTAGGTACAAATCTCACCTAGCTGAAGCTGTAGTTATTTCTCAAGCTCACACTGGACTCCTGTGACAAAATCACAAACACAATGTTCATGTTTCCATGTCTTACGAAACAATATAACTTTAAAAAAAACAAGTTTGTCTAAAGATATTTTTCAGCAGTCTACTAGGTTAACAAATGCCCGATTGCCCTCTGCAGTTAAATTTGAATTAAGATACTATTACAAATATGGCAGGTATCTTTATAGCTCTCAGTTGGACTATACAATTTTTGAATTTGCTTGCAAAAACTACAAAACATTGCATCTTGATACTGCAGTTTTCAGAAAATGCAGTAAAATACATTCTTGTGCAATATAGTAAAACTGAAAAACCAATAAATAGCTCTAGTTATTGAGAAATTGGACAAAAATAGCCTATTGTCATTTTTTTCAAGACGGCAAATCAATAGATGATGAAAGGTTTTATTTTTTGTTACTACTGGAGTGTTGACTCTAGCAATAAGTGAGATGTTGATTGGAATTAAGGAGACAAGCAGTTGAGTGATATGCAAGATGGAACTTAATGTTTTCAAAACGGAGAGTTTGAGTGCAAACTTAAATCTGGGTTAATACACATTATCTGTCCCCAGAGAACCCCTGTAGTCCAATGAAAGAGCCTAGGGATTGCCAGCAAAGAATTTGAAGCATACTCTCAAAGCTGCATTTTCCAGGAATCTTTGGGAAAGCCATGACAGTTAAACTGGCATAAAATAAAATAGATATGAATTTGCAGAACTATTACTATATCCATAGTGTCAGCATTAAGTTTGGTGCAGCTTCCTTCTTTGACTCCAAAACGCAAAACAATCAAGATTAAAACATCAGATACTCAAGCTCAAGAAAGATGCCAAGTAGGGCACTAACTCCTATAGTCAAGCACAGATGAGTTCAATGGATAATAAGCCAAAGAGTACTGGTTAAGCCACACATTTCACACGGTGCTTCTGATTCTGCCTGTATAAAAAGACAGGGTTCAAGAGTTTCCAAAAAGTGGGTTTCATCCCTCTGGCATCATTGAAAAAGTATGGGACCACTAGTCCTGATCTACCCCAGTCTTGCATAGTTACTTAGAAGCAAGTTTCATCAAATTGGATGGAGTTTACTTTTGAATTAAAAAAAAGCAAAAGAGAAAAGATACAGATGTTATGATTATTTTTAAAAAATTGCCCAATCAGCACTTACCTTAGAATACTAAATTAAGACTGAGCCAAATGGATGAGGTGAGTTTAATATTTTCAGTGTCGAAAGGCACCCTCCATTTAACAACATTTTTATTTTACCATTCTAATTATTAAACAATTTGATTACATTTTCAAAATACAAAGATCTAAAGACTAAATTGATCAAGCTATAAATATACAAATGTTGTGTAAATATTAAACACATACTATACAAAAACATTCTACATTACTCAATATAATATCACCAAATCAATCATTTTGACCGCAGTTCTAAAGCAGGTTACTTATATTGAGCCTATTTCATATACATCTGAACCTCAATTTAAGAAGTGCCCTGCTTGATCAGACCAAAAGCCCATCTAGTCCAGTATGCTATTCCTATAGTAGCCAACCAGATGCAATGGGAAGCCTGAAAGGTAGACATGAGTGTAAACAGCATGCTTCCCACTTCTGATTCCCAGCAGCTGGTATTTAGAGGCATACTACTTCTATCAGAGGTGGTAGAAGATACTCTTATCGTCCATTAATTTGTTTGATCCTATGTTAAAACCATCCAAGTTGGTGGCTACCACTACAACTTAATTATTCTCATTCTTTGTAGAGTGACCAAACAAACAAAAGATACACGTAAACATTTCATTCAATAGCGTTAAATTTGAACTCAGCGACATCACCATGTTCACTATGTGCCAATTACTTATGTTCTAGATTTCTATATCCCATAGATCTGGTATGGGGAACCTTTGGCCCTCCAAAAGTTGCTGAGCTAAAATTTCCATCATCCATGGCCACTGGCTATGCTGGTTGGGACAGATGAGAGTTATAGTTCAGCAACATCTGAAGGGCCAAAGGTTGCCCACACTAGTCTATGGAGTCACTTATGAAGACCTGACCGCAATCTGAATGAGTTTCATTTTCCCTTTGTAATGTCAGTAGTTCACCAATAATCATGACATCATCATGTTCACATCATGAATACAGTACATGAATCACACTCAGGAAAGAGAAACAAGCTCTGAAGAAGAAAGAGAGTTGCTAAAGTAGCAGACAGTAGAAGCAAATGTTGCTAACAACTTAAAAATATGAATAATGATTTTTGGGGGAAATATATGGGACTTACACATCCTCTAGAAAGCTATTTTTGAAAAGAAAATTGAAACGGGGGGGGGGGAATCAGTGTGTTCCTGTTGAGAATAAGACTGTGCAAATGAATAGATGCTTAGTGGAGTACAAAATTAAGTAATAAGCAAGCACAGCCTGTCCCAGGATAGTCTATCCTTGACAGTTGCCTGTTAACATTTCCTGAATCAGATTTCAAAGTGCAAGTATAAGATTCAATTAGTAGAAAACATCCCCAAATGCTAGGGATCTTGACGCTGTAAGGTATTTTTCCCCTAGGAAGGAAGCCCACTATTTGCCAAAAAAGAGACTTTCCTCTCAAAGCCAGACAAAAATTTATACAGCTGTTTTAAAAACTTATTCAAAACATGTAGAATACAATATGAGTATATTCTAAAAGAACACTGGACAAATAATTTGCTTACAGCAATCTTTTGTCTTGGAGATTCTGCAATTTATCTGCAGCTCTGTAAATAATCTGAAGATATACTGGCCCTTAGCATAAAAAGGATTGATGCCTGCATAATGCTGAGCAAAGGCTTGGAGCCCCAAACCAATTGCTCAGAATCTGAACTAAAATGATTTGAGCATTATCTACAGTTTATGCTTTATATTCAACAAAAATGTAAAGATAATATTTTGGTGATGATTTTATTTCAAGTTACAGGTGTACACAGTACATGTATTCCGTCAAATCAAAAAGTGAGCATTTATGTACAATTTATAATATGTAATTCCAGCATAATATTCTTGTGCTGGGAGAGTGGTAGTAGTGCAGCTGTAGCTAAAACAACTTTTCTGTCCAGGAGCCATCATTACCGCACTTAAAATGAGTCTGCCAATGCTGAATCAAGTCATATCCTCGTGGTGTGGAATGAGCACATACCTGTCAAACTATTGGGAAGAAAACCTTAAAAGTCTATATTGGGAAGGGAAACTCGCTATCAGAAGGGAAAAACAGGATACAATGGTGTTGGCATCAGCCATTTTGACCTGGGTAGCATCAATTTAAGTGCAGGAGGGGCCACTCATCAACTTTGGAATTACTCAGGAAGTGTTTCAGGGGTCTGAAAATACGTCCCGAACAAGGAGTGGAAATGCCATAGGCCTGCACTGTCATGAATAGCTTCTTCTGCAATAATTAAATCCCAAGAGCAGTGCTTTTTTTCAGGGGGTATTCAAGGGTACACACTACCGGCACCTCTTTTTGTTGTTGTTAAAAAGTGTTACTTACTGTAACAACTTCATGATGAGTACCGGCACCTTTCTTTTCTTTTCTTTTTTAAGAAAAAAAAAAGCACTGCCTAAGAGGATGGCCTGTTATTGGAATGGCTGTCATGGGGCACATGGCATAATAAAAAACGGCTCATATAAAAGAGCAGACCAAGTAACAGGAACACAAATGGTGTGGGCATGTGCACTTCCCACCACCTGTCCCACATCAAAGGAAAAAAGACGCCTACATCAGCCACTGCTGTACTTGCTCACAGATAGGCCTTTGCATCTCTCCTCTGTTCAGAATGGAAGGGAGGGTGTGCACTCCTGGCATCCAATAAAATGTAGGCATATTTAAGGATGGTATCAGTGTAGGGCTGGGGATGCAAAGGCCAAAGCAGGAAGTGCAATCAATCTCTTGTGCATTGTGTATGTCTGAAGGGATATTTACTGAGACGTTTTGTGGCACCACAGGAGGTAGTGGCATGAACACTTCAGCGCTATTGGTAACTTAATTCATGAATGAAAAAGGTGCATCAACTCCTGCTTAGGTGCATATGCCCTCACACTACACCACCAGTTCAGCCTTCAAAAGCAACACTGTGGTTAAGACAGGTAAATGTTTGTTTAGTCTAATATGTACATTCATTTTTCTAACCTAAGTATCCAGTAAAAGTGGCCTACAGTATCATGAAAGACTATAATATTTCAAAATATAAGCAATGAAAACAGCAAACACAGAAGAGGGAAATAACAGAAGAGGGGTGGAAAAGGCTCTTTCCTTCTTTACCAACTGAACTTCAGATAAAGGAGGTGACATGAAAGGCCTCAAAATCTGTGCAAATTCCAGAACTTTCATGAAAAGCCTGTCTTATTAGGTCGTCTTAGTTCCAACTCAGAAAGGCAAGTAAAAACAAAAGATTCTAATTTTGTTTCAGCTTAGAAATAAACCAGATGGGGATATATGTAGGATGAAGTGAGTGAAGGCAGTCACGAGAAAGTATTATAAAAAAAAAAGTCACCAGGTACTGCTTCAAGAACCTGCCGATAAGCATCTTAAATCATAGTAAATTACACATTGCATGCCGGTGACTCGGTCATGGGAAATTATGGAGCTACGTGATGTCTCATTTGTTGTGCTGAAAACAAATGTAAATAAATTACTGCAAGATTCTCATTTACATTTAGGAATCCATCCCGATGCATGACATGACTGCTGATTTTATCCCCCTTTTAATGACATTTTGAGAAAACGTAACATTCACTGAAAGGAAGATTGTCTTGATCATAAGAAATATTTGATTTCTGGTTGGGCAGTCCAAATGAAAAAGAGAAGAACAGAGAGGTCATCTCCCCCTACATGAGTGTATGTTTAGGACAACCTTTCCCAAAGTGTTCTCCAAGTGTTTTCCCATCAGCTCCAGCCAGTATTAGGTTGGAGAAGGTGATGTAGGAAATCATGTAGTCTTGTGTCTATTTGCCTCTCAGAAAAAAACAATCCTGTTCAAGCACTGACCAGCTTCAGACCCACAACACATGCCTTTAGACTCTCATTCGTACCCCTTTGCCAAGAGATGCCAATGACATAGAAAGTTAAAGCACCACAGTTAATCAAACAGGAGGAGTAAGGTGGTCAGATGCCAAGGTAGGAATGGAAGACCTAGGCAAATGAAAGCAGGCAATCCTGGGACAGAAGAGAAAATTTCAAGAGTTTGGTCATCCTGCATGACAGAGTGCATCTCACCAAAAATATCACGAACCTCTTCTGTCCAATTAATCAGGCATGGCAGTCCTGTTCTCATTTGTATCTGGCTACCCTAGCCATACAAATGAAGACAAAATGCAACAAATGTTTTTAAAAGCCTGTTGTCCCCCTAGGCAGAGTAAATACAAAACTGCAAAGAAATGGACTTATTTATATTGTCACTCCCTGTGCTGCCCTAGTAACAATACTATGCATACTAAACAAGCATGCTTTAAAAAGGAAGATGCTGGCTTATAGATAGAAAAGCCAATGCCAAGAAGATCCCGGGGGTTCGATTTCTGACACTGTCGGTCCATATTTGTATGTCCAACAGATACTTCTAAAAATAGTCTAAAGATAAAAGAAAAGTTTTCCAAACGGGGGAATGCTGCAATGTTCTGCATCCCTACATGTGGCAGTGTATTTACATAAGCCTGACTAGGTCAGGAAGTTTTTTTTAAGGGACAAATAAGCAGGCCATGAAATAATTATTTTTCATTGTGCCCTGCCAAACCTACCCAGCCAAGGGCTAAATTGAGCTGCTATTGTGATTATTTGAACTGTGGAGCCAAAAGTCCTCACTGCAAAGCATCCCAGCTGTCCTAAATTTTATGATGATGGCGAATTTTCATGTTGGTTTGAACCCTGCCAAAAACATTCCACAAAAAAACAGGCAGGCTGGATGCCTGTTTTATCCTGTCCTGTATTAATTAACGATCTACAGCTTTCCTGAGAACTTTAAACTTTAAACAAATCACTTCCGGAAAGATTCACATGCTTGTATGCATATGGATACAGCAAACCAAATTAACATCAAGAGCCCTAACCAAATCTGCAGTTGTTTTTTTCATTCTATTCCACAGTACACTGAAAGCTTAAAAGCATAGTGGGTAGAACCAACACCGGCCTAATAAAGAAAGTGATTTATTTATTATTTATTTAGTAGAATTTGTATACAGTTTAATTATAAAACCTCTAAGAGGTTTACATAAGGTTAAGGCTGCAAACGTACAACTCCCTTACGTGGGAGAAAGTGCCATCGTCTTATTTCTGAAAAAACAGCATGCAGACTATGCATCCAGCTTGCATATTACTGTATACTGTACCCAATGCACCCAAGAGTGCCTAATGAAAACAACAAAGGCATATTAAGAAGAAGAATACACCAGGGTGCAATCCTACATACATTTACCTGGGAGCAAACCCCACTGGACACAGATGGTGATCCGTAATTGTCTCAGTATAGAAATATGGTTACTACTTTGGAATGTAGCAAAGATGCCATCTGTGGAAGGAGTTCATATTACAAAAGGTGTAAAGAGAGCCATGCTGTTAACAAATTTATCAAAAGATGGTGTTTGTTTATAAATAACAGTATTGAAACTTTACATATTAAGATAATATTCAACCAGATGTTTTGTTCAAAGTAATTTTTACAACTTACTGATGTGATCTTTTCTATCATTGTTAGCATAATATACCCGACATGAACATATATGTTCTTATTTGGAAATAGTTTTAAAATAATAATATTAATTACAACTGATTTAAAAATATCAGTAGGTGAACTACTTGCCAAGGTTAGAATGCAGGGGTTTACAAGATACTTAATAAAAATTAAGGCTTACAATGTTAGGAGAATGTATCTGTTTGCAAGCAGCAGGTTTCATTCCAGGTTTACACAACTTGCAACCAACCATGCCAAATACAGCCAAGATCCACATATTGTAGCTCCCAGATTCTTGACAACATATGTTATTTGTGATCCCACCAAGCAACAAAAGCACAAAGTTCATCTAACCCCTTACTAGGCTACTACAAACAGATGACAAAAGCATTTGGTTGGTTGAGACGCATGTTGTGTGTTCTATGGGCTGCATTACTAGATTCCAGGTATATCTTAAATGCCGACATCTTATCCACTCTATTATGATTTATCACATGTATATACTGCCTTTTTCCAATGCGCCCAAGGTGGCAGACAGTTTAACACACTATTTTCAGTTTAATAGAAGAGTCCAAATAGTTGATGGCCCTTTTTATGTTGACAAAGAATGCTGCAATGAGTGTCTCATCTCTCCCTCTGATGTCACCATTTAAAAAGCCCTGCTGGATCAAGTGAATGGTCCATCTAGTCTTAGATCCTGTTCTCATAGTGGCCAATCACAGGAAGCCCACAAGCAGAACATGAATGAAACATCACTCTTCAAATTTGTGATTTCCAACAACTGGTATGCAAAGGCATACTGCCTCCAACAATGGAGGTATTACATAGTCACCATCACTAGTAGCCACCCATAGCTGATAATAGACATACTTCTATGAAGAGCCAATGGGAAGAAACCAATCACCTTAGGAGCAGGAGGGATTCTGATTCAACTCTCAATTCAGCCATGAAATTTACTGGATGACCTTGAGGTGACTCAACCTAACCTATCCTATAGGATTGTTGCAGGGGAAATGCGGGGAGCTGCATCCTTATATATATGAAGGAGTGAGTGAGTGAGTGAGTGAGTGAGTGAGTAGCAGCTGGTCTCTAGGCTAGCTTCACTATCATTCTGCATCTATATGGGAATGGTTTTTAGGTGTTTTAATCATTATAACTTTTATGTGTTTGCTGCCCTGGGCTCCTTTAGCAGGAAAGGATGGTTATTTAATTTCTATACCGCTTAATATATTTAAAACATCTCTAAGTGGTGTACAAAAAACTGAAGCAACAACAGATAGCTTAAACAAAACATTACAAAAATACAGTTACACTAATACAAAGTTACTAATATTTAAATCATTATGAGTTCATTTCTTTTCTGACACACTCTCCCTCTCAGCCTCCAGGTTCTCACTCAGGGTCCAAACAAACTTTCAGCTCACCCACAAAAGTCTCACATTGAAAAGAGTTCCTGGAAACAGCAAGTACTGTATCACCCAAGTCTCTCACTCTAGACTTGCTTTTTATGGGCAGGCCCAAATTTAATAAGAAATAAATGCTTTTGATTCATCATCATAGTTCAGTATTGGTGACAAGTCAGCATCCTTTCAAGCTACCTTGCCAAAAAGATCCCTGTCAGCGGTGAAGACAATATTAAAAGAAGCAGGGGAGAGTCTCTAAGGGACCCTTCTCAAGAATAGGCCAAGCATTCTCCACCACCCCTGAGGGTGCCAGTCTTTTAGTGGGTGAAGGACATGCCATGTTGCACACACAATTACGGTATGTCCTCCACAATTGTGCTCCCCTTTATCTGCTGCCTGAGGCAGCTGTCTCATTTTGCCGAACGGTAGGGACTGCAACATCTTTGTTGTTGAAGGAAAATACAAAAGCAAAAATATTTATGGAAACAAAATTGCTTTTGTTAGTAGAGATAATGTTTTATGACTTTAAATGGATTTTACTCCTCCACCCCAATCAAGGGATACTTTGCTACTAACATAAATGTGAGATGAAATTAATTCCCATAAATGTTCTCTTCTCTACCTTCCTGTCTCAATGGGCATCATACCCTCTTGTGTTCTGCTGAGGTACTAAAGAAAACCTACCTCATGTGACCACGCGTGGAGAGCATTGACCTGTACTGAACTCCACCAACCACAAAAAAAAATTTAAAAATCCCCTCATGGTCTACTGTTGGTAATCATTATTTCCCCATGGTTTTCTTTCAGCTACAGACCCACCAAATTTTAAAAGTTCATTTTCATCTAAACCCTGCTAAAAATCATTACAAAACCAGTGAAATACTATTAGGGGCTAATAAAAGTAGGAGAGATTTAACATATAGTTAGCTCCTAATTAAGAAGCCCATGAACCCTGCAATTTACCAAAAAGAAAAAAGAAAGGAAGGAAAAAGTAAAGAAGGAAAAAGCTTTATCACCAGAAACAAAGAAGGCAGTTCAAGACCTTTTGGATAGATCCATTTTAACTAACTTGTCAAATGAATCTGCAACTCTTTCTGATGGAGAGGGATACCTCAGCAATTTAGGTACAATTAAAAGCTTACTTTGCATTCAGCTTTGCTGAAATTGTACATTTGATGGTATATCACATACTGTTGTTCAGTTGCTGCAGTCTGATTCAAAGTGCTATAAATATGTTTGCCCTTTCTGCTAAGCCTGCCTGAGGGATTAGCAACCCCCCAAAAGTTCAGTTGAATATTAACTGCATTAACTTTGCAGACTGTAACATACTGTTATACTCAAACAGCCTACGGTGCAGTATGGATGACTTGCTTAATACAAATATTTTCATGCAAAAATGTTTTCCTGTGGCTGGACAAAAAATAAATAAAATTGCTCTGTCAAAAGGGGACGACCTCCCTCACCTGCCTTAGTAAGATCAAACAGACAAATGTCTAGACCTTTTTTTAAGAAATAAAAACTGAGCAAAATACTTATCTCAAAAAGGCAGATTAACAACCAGTTTTATGGATCTTTACTGAGAAGCAGATTATATATAATTCCATGAAAATTACTCCCATGTGCATGGGATTACGTATCCCAATCTCATCAGTTATATAGATAGTTATAACTATTTCAAACATTCAAAATAACCACTTTAAGGATACAGACAGGAGATACAACTGAAGACCAGTGCAAGGCATCAACAAACAAATCAGATATATGCATCACTCTTGACATTTGAAAACTTTTGTTTCATTAGCAATGTTGCTAAATTTTATCAGGCATCAGAAATGGGAGCAATTCAGTGTTCAGCATTATGAAAACTAGAGAGAATTGTACAGCATCACCAGGTTTGGAGACACTTAATTTGTTTATGAGACAAGCCAAAATTCCCATTGAATTTGGCTTCAAAAACTTCCCCACCCCAATTCAATTTCTCCAAATCATAATTGTAGTAGTCATGATGGGTGTACATATGAAGGGCAGCTACTCACGGGGCACAAATTAGGCCTTACCAAAACGAACTCGGCACAAAGACCCCTGGAAATTCTGGCAAGCCAGGGCTTCCCAGCCAATCACAATTCCCAAGGATCTTTGTGTTGGCAATTTCCTGTTGGTTAAGACTTTTAGTAGCTGATGCAGGTCACTGGTACAACCCTTTCCTTTGTGTGCACCCCTCCCCTACTCAAAACTGCTTAAAATAAGTATTCAGAGTTATTTCAGAGATGATTCTCTGAAAAGATGGGGAAAGAACAAGCGTATTCAAAATTCAGATGGGGGGGTCACTCATCTCTAACTGAACACTTAACATTGTTTAATTGTTCTTCTTCTTGTTGTTGTTCTTTTAAAACAAAAAACCCTAATACTGTAACATAAGAAAAGCCTTGATATTTCAAACCAAAGACCAGCATTCTGTTCTCACAGTGGCTAACCAGATGCCTATGGGAAGCCCATGCGTAGGACATGACTGCAATATGATCCCCAGCAAATGGAATTCAGAGGCCTACTGCCTCTGATCCTCAGTGAATTTGTCTAATCCCCTTTTAAGGCCATATAAGTCTAATGCAGCGGACCCTGGTACTCCAAACAAGACCTCTTCAAGGGGAGATTTGAAACCACAGTATTAAACTAGAAATAATATCTTTCTATAAAAAGTGAGTGTGCCACCTGCCAAATAATTATCATGCCACATAAACGGCTACCACCCACAGACCTGAGGCCTACATTCTTAACTCGTCTGTTACTAAGCTCAGCTTGAGCTCAACTGTATTTCTCAAATACCTATCTTTTATTTTAAAAAAGTTATTAACATCTTACTGAGTTAAAAGATTGACACCATGGCTTCATATAGAAATTCTATCAACATAAAAGTACTACTTACAAAAATACATTTTCAATAGGATACCAGTGATAGGGAAACTGTTCTTAGACTACAACCCCCATAATTCCTGGCAGCTGGCCATGCTGACTGGAGCTTATGGGAACTAGAGTCCAACAATATCTGACAGTGCACAGGTTCCCGATTCCTGCTCTCCACAGCAATATTCAACTGGCTTGCTGTAAGTTACAAATAAGGTTTTTCTTCCAGTGTTGCGTATGGGTGTGCTTTTTGGTCTTTCATTTTTTATTCATAAATTTATTCCCCACCATTCTAATGTGTCTGCACCATTCAGGTTGGCTAACAACAAATTAATTAAGGAAATCAGCAAGTCCAGATAAAAGCAAATACAACTTACTGAGATAAGGGCTCATCACATAAAGATCTTCAATCCAGCACGTCAGTTGTGTAGCTGATTTAATATGTGTGTGTGTGTGCGCGCACGCACGCACATGCGCCTTAAAAATTCCATAGCAAAAAAGGGCTGAATTTGTTTAATTTTATTTATTTAAAAGATTTATATCACAACTACCACCAGTACTACAAATTATTGCTCACCTCTCAGCATAAAGTCCAAAGAAGGTCACAACAATTCAAAATATATCATTAAAGACAGTTTCAAACAAATTACAATCAAAGTACAGTGGTGCCCCGCAAGACGAATGCCATGCAAGACGGAAAACCCGCTAGACGAAAGGGTTTTCCGTTTTTGAGCTGCTTCGCAAGACGATTTTCCCTATGGGCTTGCTTTGCAAGACGAAAACGTCATGCAAGTGTTCCGATTTTTCCCCCGCTTCCCCCCTTTTTCTAAGCCGCTAAGCCGCTAATAGCCTTTTAGCCGCTAATCCGCTAAGCCTTTAATAGCCGCTAAGCCTTTAATAGCCGCTAATAGCGCTAATCCGCTAAGCTGCTAATAGGGTTGCTTCGCAAGACGAAAAAACCGCTAGACGAAGAGACTCGCGGAACGGATTAATTTCATCTTGCAAGGCACCACTGTAATATGATTGGTCCTAAAAATATAAAAAGGTATTCAGTATACAAGAAAAAGTGTGTAATGAAAATATGCAAGGAAGCATAATTTAGGACTTTAAACACTAGATGGAACATCTTAAATTGAGCTCAGAAATGAACTGACAGACATTTCACAAAGCAAATCTACCAAGGTAAAATGAACTGTGCTTCAACCACAGGTGGACCATGGAGAAGAATCTCTCCAGCAGATCTGAAGGAATCGACGGGATGATATTAGTGGAAAACAGCCTCAAAGGATACCAACAAGAGCAGAAAAGTAGCAGGAATGTAACTTAAGCCTCTTCCCATCCTGCAATTTGTTTATCAAACTTTGTTATATAATAATAATAATATTTATTTATTTATTTATTTATTTATTTATTCATTCATTCATACATACATACATACATACATACCCCGCCCATCTGGCTGAGTTTCCCCAGCTACTCTGGGTGGCTCCCAATCAAGTGTTAAAAATAATACAGCATTAAATATTAAAAACTTCACTAAACAGGGCTGCCTTCAGATGTCTTTTAAAGATAAGATAGCTGCTTATTTCCTTCACATCTGAAGGGAGGGCGCCACTACCAAGAAGGCCCTCTGTCTGGTTCCCTGTAACCTCACTTCTCGCAATGAGGGAACGCCAGAAGGCCCTTGGTGCTGGATCTCAGTGGCCCACAATGGCTGCCCGCACCCCCAAAAAGATGTGTGGACTCTATTTCTTTTCCCCTATGAGGAGAAATGTAGCTTGCTGGATCAAGCAGGAGAGTGGGTTAAGAATGTTCAGTGACATTCCATTCAAGCCTCTCATAGCTGATTTTTTTTTTTAAATTAAATTCAGGAGAACATTGATGCATCTACTGTGAAACATCTAATGTAGCCCTCAATTGTAAATGGACCCTCAAACTCAGAGAATTATTTTCACATGGGATTCATTTAAATTTCATACATATGAACCACTGTGCATTTTGTGATGTCAGGAGTACTAGCCTCTTGGTAAACCTTAAAAAGCATTTCTGGAAATGTGTAACTATTGTGTTGTCCATTCTCACAACTAGTCCTGATCTAAATGAAACAGGTCTGCACATGTGCTTCATTTCACAACCAAACCAAATTTCTCAAAATATGTCTGCTTTTAGGGAAGAGGTTGATGGTGGCATAATCAAAACTTAGTCCAGCATAAAAAGTAAGCGCTCCTCATTCCACCCCTGTTCTTTGCTCTTTCAGGTCCAAAAAGACCCATACGTCAGCAATCAAGTGACATTTGGACATGCCTAAAATGGTTGCCGCCAGTACATAGATGAATATACATACAGAGAGAGAGAGAGAGAGACACACACCAACTGTGGATATGAGTTAGTGCATATGAGAAAGTGGGCTCTTAACTATATTTTTTGACAAGCTTTTGAAATATGAATTTTATCTTTTAAACTAACCAGTATGTGTTGATGTTTTTAATTATGTGTTTTGCTGATGTTATTATAATCTGTTGTGTACCACCAGGGCTTTTTTTCTGTCGGAACTCACTGGAACTCAGTTACAGCACCTTTCAGGTGGGCACCATTGCCATTATAAGAGAACAAGGGAGGCGTTCATGGTGAGTTTCGACACCTCTTTTTCTAGAAAAATAGCACTGTTTACCAACCTTGGTATTTTTAAAATGAAAGTGTGGGTTATAAATAAATAAATAATAAATAACCCATGAAAGCATGTTATGCTTAAGGGGCTGCATGACTCTTGGCGGGTTTTGCTGCAACATATTAATATAGCTGCCCTTCTGGAAAATGTTTTGCAAGCAACCGTTGCATTGCAAGCTTTGCAGAGTTATATTAGAAGTACTTTTCATACTATTTCAGTTCTAGGTATTTACACAACAACATTGATTACAGGAAACTCTGTGGTATATAGAAGGCTCTGCATTGTCATTTGCTTGAAAGCTAAGTTCATCCCAAGACTACTCTGTTTTTCAAACTACAACATCAGATTCAAATGAGCTAAGCATCTATAAACCACATGTTTTAATTAATGGTTAAAACTCAGCTAGTTATGGAACAAAGGGCTAACCAAGGACCAGCAGAATACACAAATACAAACACACAACACACTTTTACAATGTTTTCTTAGCAGAAAGGAACCTTGTGAAAGTACTACCAAGTGTAGGCATCCCAAAAGGCAATTTTATTTCTCACATTCCTGGAAATGATTTGTCTTTCATAATTTAAAAGTAATATCAAACCACTGGTACTCGTAGTTTAAGTTGCATTCTCTTGATAACTCAGTGAAAGGAATTAATTCATTTGGTACCTTAAAGACTTTTGGCTATGACTTACCTGCATAAATAGAAAGAACTAATTTACTAAAGAAATGCCCATGGGCAAACATGTTCCGGCTAATGAAGTGTTCAGCTTTTGCATGATTAACCAGCTGGTGGGGGTGGTGAAAAATCACAGGGCATAAAATAATAAGAAAAAAATGATTATTAGTTCCCTTTTAAAACTGTTCCATGAAAAATGTCCTTATTTCAATTCACTGCTTGGAAAATTAATGTTCAGAAAGATAGATTCAAATAACTTACCAGGGGAGAAAAACTGAGACCATGTCAAGCAATCACTCTTTGCTGAATCACATCAGGTGGCTCAGGTGAAAGGAAAAGACAGCAGCCAGCTCTAGAGCAACCAGTTTACCTACATAACAGGTACTGCCACTTGTCATAAAGTGAAATTTCTAATACTGAATATTGCAAAATGCATTATGTAAGTTTAAAACTATGACTGGGCTTTGTGTCAGTTTAATTTTCTCAATGGTTCTCTGTGTCCAAGTACAGCATTTGGCTTTGGTAAAAATATATGAACTGACAAAATTAGAAACAAGGTGCTGGCACATTTAATAACAAAAGTGGCTATTGTACAAATTTAGGCCAATTTGATCTATGATGCATTTTCTTGAAGGTGGTTTTCCTGTTCATTAAACATGGCATTTAGCTCATGATCAAATTCTCAAACGTTTTTCAGCCCTGTAAGGTGAAAATAATCCACACATGCACTAAAGAAATCCCCCCAGGTTATAGTCTAGAAGGAGACTTAAAATAATGGACAAGCTTTGACTGACTTTCTGCACAAAATGGAAAATCTGTGTTCTAACTATCTGGTTTATCAGAGGTCAATGAGGTGATACTGCTTAAAGGCAACCCGATTTTGTACTTCATTCATCCACTGTGGTTACGCAAGCATGTAATTTAACAGAGAAAATGAGTGGTTACCCTTGCTCTTTCTGACATGTCATCTCTTGAAATTAATGCATTTATGCTGTATTAATTATGAAGGTGCACAATTTTAAGAGGAAAAATAAATGTCTGTTTCAGGTGCCCATAACACTTTAAGTAGCTAATAATGGACATTTTTTTTCAGCTATTGCTACTTGCAACATATAGTGGTGTTTACTTTTCACTTTAGCTCTGCTGTAAAAACATCCCATCTGTTGAAAAAAGGCCAAACTGTTCAAAAGAAGTAAGAATAGTTTTCTGTATATCTGACAAGGGAGCTTGCTACTTTACCAATATTCATGTTTGACTTGGCATTCATGGTGAATGGGATGTACATCTATAAACAAAAAAAGGACAGCTTAAGAAGACACTTAATAACCACTCTTTGCTCTCACCACTCTCACCTGTAGGTATGTACATTGCCTTTCTGGACTCAAGCATATGAAGAAACATTTATAGCATGTACTTTGTCTCAAGCATTCCAATAACTTTTTGGGATTGCATAAAATATATTTCAAATGGTATCACAAATGCTGAAGTAAGCACAAAGCAATCAGGTATGTGCTCTTTCACCTGAAGACATGCCCATTAATTTTAATTAATATCTTCGCACTTTAGCTATGTCTTCTAAAAATCTTTAAGATAATTTGTAGGTCCTCCTACATTATACCAAGCCTTGCAAACCCATAAAAAATAGCTCCACAGATATATATGTTTGCCCTAATCTAAGCAAGGCCTTCCCAGATGGAAAAAGTTCAGAAACTGAAGAAAGAAGGGGGAAATTATTGCATATTACAACCCTGGCTGATTTACAGTTCCTCTTATTTGGATCCCATTTTAACTGAGATCCCAGAAACCAAATCTGAGTCATTTGATCTATTACTACATCATGCCCTCCAAAGTAATGCCACTGAAATCTAGCACAAAACCCATAGTGTCCAAAGTAAAATTTTGCTTCTGGAAAAAAGCTTCTGGAAAAAACTTCTACTGTATTCAGTAGAAGATTCTAAAGTCCTCCCCCTCCTCCGGGGTGTTGGGAGAGGGGTAGCACCTCTGGTGAGGGACAAGTCATGCTCCTTCTTGGGTAGTTTGTCCACCTTTGGTCCTCATCCTGCACTCAGCTATCACCTATGGCTTCTAGAAGCTGTCAGCATGCAACAGCTGGCACACCCTAGTAAACAGCTTCAACTGGCTGGCTAAACCAGGTGAAGGTACCTGATGAGTCTCAAACCCTCAGTGAGTTAGGGACAACCCCTGCATGTGAAGACAGGCTGTGATAGATTGAGCAGACAAGACCAATGCAGTGGTACCTCGGGTTACATACGCTTCAGGTTACAGACTCCGCTAACCCAGAAATAGTACCTTGGGTTAAGAACTTTGCTTCAGGATGAGAACAGAAAGGCCCCATTAGTGGGCCTAATGGTCAAGAAGGCAGTTACTGCATGTGCTGTAGAGGGGAAGTGAGGGGCAGATGGGACTTGTCCAGCTGGGAAGGTAGCCATCTAGCAGAAGTAAAAGTCTGATTCTAAAGGCTTTGTGAATAAATCCCAAGGAAAAATTTGTACCCACTGCCTCGAAGGGCATCTTCAGGAGAAGAAAGGCTAAGGAATAAACCCTACACAAATCTAGAGTGGAGCCCCTAAGATGGCTGAATGGTTTCTTGTACACCTCCTTCTGGCAACTCCTACAGCCAAGCTGGTACCAAATGTAATGCTTTCCTTTCCTTTGGACTACATCAGTGAAGCTGAGAGTAGGGATGTTTTCACCTGGGGAGCCCAGGCTTGTGCCCCAGAGAGATCACTTTGGTGCTACTAACTCAGCAAAAACAGCATGGGAGGCATCACCTGAGCTCTGTGAGTGCAGCTTTCTCCCAGTTGAAGTGCAGAGTGTTTGAGGACCAGGACATTCACAAGGAAACCAAAATGCTATTGTACTACCAACCTTACTTTATGTTTGTGAAACATGGACCATTTATAAACACCACCTCCAACTCCTCAAAAAATTCCATCAACGTTGTCTCCAAAAAATTCTACACATCATTCTACACTTGGAATCCAGGCGAACTAATGCCAGTGTACTGGAAGAAGCATAGATCACCAGTGTCGAAGCAATGATTCTTCAACATCAACTTCGTTGGACTGGTCATGTTGTTCAGATGCCTGACTATCACTCCAATTGGAGAACAGCCTTTACCCAAGGTATCATGGACTTTGAAGACGCTCAAACTCAGGATGAAAGGGACCTGGAAATGTATGTCCACACTGTGGAAGGATGTGTGGATCCAGAATTGGCCTCTACAGTCACTTACAGACTCACTGTTAAGACCATGTTCATGGAAGACAATCTTACTCGGCTACGAGTGATCACCAAAGAAGATATGGTTTGTTTGTTTGTTTGTTTGTTTGTTTGTTTAAAATTAGACATGTAAAATGCTCACAGCACATGCAGGTTATCTTAAAAGGGTTTGGGAATAGTTCTCCTCCCACCCCAATACACTCATTGTGTTCATCAACTGAATAAGCTGAAAAGAACTGAAATGCCCTCTCACCCCACTCTAGAGGTGATAACAGAGTCCTTCTAAAATTGCAGACACATACTGTGACTGAGTGGCGGTGTTTGTAAACAACTATGGAAATATTTCTAATTATAATTCTTCAATGCTAAAATTAGAAGGTCAGTCAGTTAACTGTAAAGAGAGAGCGAGAAAGAGAAACGGAACCTTCCAAAAGGTTTAACTACACAAGAGAAGCCAACGATGATTAACCTAGTAGTAATTCTGAGATGTGAGCTGCCTGCCTTCAGAATTTCAACTCTGATATCATAATGCTTTGGACTTTCTAGAAATAATTTTTTTAATCAAAGAACAAAATAACTACTACCAGCAACAAAACATGACTGTTTATTCCCTTGCTGTTTTAGATATCCATGATAGAACAGAATGCTTTAATAAATATATTAAAATTGTATTTATTACTTTAGTTGGGTGGATCCATCATATTACTTGGCACAAGGCAGTTTAATATATTCATATATGCTTAGTTCAGTTCCTAAATATTCATTTTATTGATATTTCATTAAAGAAAAACAATAGTTTACTTAAAGTCAAAACCATAAACAACAACAACATCCTAACAAATAATAGAAAACATTAATATATTAAAGCAGGAGCAAGCAGCATCCTAATGCACCTGGCATAAATTTTTAATGCTCCCCCCCCCGAGTATTTCTTATGCAGAAAGGGGCTCTCCTCTTGTTTATTTTGCCACCTTTCAGGACTACCCCTCCCAAAGTGGTTCACAACACATAAAACACAAAAAATTACCAGCAAAAAATTATAATGTGTTTGAGCAGCAGCTCAAAACAGACCTAAGTTCATTTAAGTAGCAACCAGAATAAAATGTTAAAGTCCTCAAGAATCTCTTAAAACCCAACTCAGGAAACAAATACTAAAGTTGGCAGTTATAACACAAACTCCATCTACTCATCCCTTGCACTTCAATGAGAATACAACAAAGGGAAGAGATTTGTTTGTGTCAGTTCAGGATACGGTTCAGCTCTCCTGAGTTCAGTCCATCTTGCCCTCAGAAGCAATGACTATGCATGGTGCTAATTGTATTAGAAAGAGACCTGGGGAAAGCAAGACTTTGAAGATACTAAACTTCTAAACAGATTATCTTTTTATTCAGTTAAAAAGTACAGTAAGCATAAGACATGATACAAAATATATTCCTTTTTTAGTAATCCCATTTGTTCCAAATAAGCATGACAATTGCTAATCTCCACCAGCTTACCTATTTTGGCCTGTATTTAGGAAATTAGGATATCAGCAACCAAGTTCAATAGAGCCTTTTACTTGGAATGAAAATAGCTTTTAAAAAAAATGCTTAAAATGCTCAGCTATGAAAGGATCCTAAATTGAATTTTAATTCAAAGTAATTAAATGTTTATAAACAAAATATGTAGATTTGGTACATATTAAATGTTCTCCATTGCACTTCACTTCTACAGTGCAGTCTCACCAATAAGGCATCTCTTAATCATGCTTTCTAATCAGCGACATAACCTGGTTAAGTGGGAATTTGGGTGCCTTTAAATGTTTCCCCAGCCTGGTAGAAGCCACTTTTCCACAAGGAATTCCCATGCAACTAGGAGACCATCTAAGTGTTTCAGCCATATGGGAAGTCCCAGCTGCATGGTTTCCAGCCCCCCTGCTCCATGGAGGTAGCACTGTGCAGGATGCAGATTCTCTGGTAAAGACCCACATAAATGTGGGTCACTTAAAGTTATCTCAAGCAAGCAAGAGCTGGCCACACATTAGGCCTGTTGCACTAGGCCAGTGGCCCACCTAGTCCAGCATCCTGCTCTCACACTGGCCAAGCAGATGCCCATGGGAAGCCCATAAGTAGGGCCTGATGGCAACAACACTCCTGCAGTATCCAGAAACTGTTACAGTGGTGCCTCGCAAGACGAAAAGAATCCATTCTGTGATTCTCTTCGTCTAGCGGTTTTTTCGTCTTGCGAAGCAAGCCCATTGAACGATTAGCGCTAATAGCGCTATTAGCGGCTTTTAGCAGCTTATCTGCTGATCGGATCAGCTGATAAGCGGCTTAGCGGCTTAGAAAAAGGGGGGGAAAGGGAAAAAAACCAGCAGGAACTCGCAATACATTGTTGTCTTGCGAAGCAAGCCCATATGAAATTCGTTTTGCGAAGCACCTCCAAAACGGAAAACTATTTCGTCTAGCAAGTTTTCCGTCTTGCGAGGCATTCGTCTTGCGGGGCACCACTGTATTCAGAAGCATGCTGCCTCCAGTAGTGGACCCAGGACCCAACCATCAGGGTTGTTGTTGCTGTTGTTTAGTTGTTTAGTCGTGTCCGACTCTTCGTGACCCCATGGACCAGAGCATGCCAGGCCCTCCTATCTTCCACTGCCTCCCGCAGTTTGGTCAGACTCATGTTTGTAGCTTCGAGAACGCTGTCTAACCATCTTGTCCTCTGTCGTCCCCTTCTTCTTATGCCCTCAATCTTTCCCAACATCAGGGTCTTTTCCAGGGAGTCTTCTCTTCTCATGAGGTGGCCAAAGTATTGAAGCCTCAGCTTCACGATCTGTCCTTCCAGTGAGCACTCAGGGCTGATTTCCTTAAGAATAGATACGTTTGATCTTCTTGCAGTCCATGGGACTCTCAAGAGTCTCCTCCAGCACCACAGTTCAAAAGCATCGATTCTTTGGCGATCAGCCTTCTTTATGGTCCAGCTCTCACTTCTATACATCACTACTGGGAAAACCATGGCTTTTACTATATGGACCTTTGTTGGCAAGGTGATGTCTCTGCTTTTTAAGATGTTGTCTAGGCTTGCCATCGCCTTTCTCCCAAGGAGCAGGCGTCTTTTAATTTCGTGACTGCTGTCACCATCTGCAGAGGTCATGGAGCCCAAGAAAGTAAAATCTCTCACTGCCTCCATTTCTTCCCCTTCTATTTGCCAGGAGGTGATGGGTCCAGTGGCCATGATCTTCGGTTTTTTTATGTTGAGTTCAGACCATATTTTGCACTCTCCTCTTTCAACCTCATTAAAAGGTTCTTTAATTCCTCCTCACTTTCTGCCATCAAGGTTGTGTCATCTGCATATCTGAGGTTGTTGATATTTCTTCTGGCAATCTTAATTCTGGCTTGGGATTCATCCAGCCCAGCCTTTCGCATGATGAATTCTGCATATAAGTTAAATAAGCAGGGAGACAATATACAGCCTTGCCGTACTCTTTTCCCAATTTTGAACCAATCAGTTGTTCCATATCCAGTTCTAACTGTAGCTTCTTGTCCCACATAGAGATTTCTCAAGAGACAGATGAGGTGATCAGGCACTCCCATTTCTTTAAGAACTTGCCATAGTTTGCTGTGGTCGACACAGTCAAAGGCTTTTGCATAGTCAATGAAGCAGAAGTAGATGTTTTTTTCTGGAACTCTCTAGCTTTCTCCATAATCCAGCGCATGTTTGCAATTTGGTCTCTGGTTCCTCTGCCCCTTTGAAATCCAGCTTGCACTTCTGGGAGTTCTCGGTCCACATACTGCTTAAGCCTGCCTTGTAGAATTTTAAGCATAACCTTGCTAGTGAAATGAGTGCAATTGTGCGGTAGTTGGAGCATTCTTTGGCACTTCCCTTCTTTGGGATTGGGATGTAGACTGAGCCATCAGGGTTAGTAGCCAATGATACCCTTAACTTCCATGAATTTGTCTAATCCTCTTTTAAAGTAACCTAAGTTGGTGGCCATCACTGCGTCTTTTGGGAGCGAGTTCTGCAGTTTAACTATCTGCTGTGTGGTAAGTAGTCATACAGATGGATGAGTTTCTAAAGCAAAGACTAACAACTTGCAGCTCACATGCGACTGTCGGTCCAGTTTCATGCAAGTGGCAAGGAGAGAGAAAAGGGGGTGACAGAAAGAGAGAAATTGGGTGTCCTGCCCACTTTTGGCTCTGACCCTACCCACTTCCAGCATGTGACTGCTGAAAGATTATTCCTGAGAGAACAGGCTTCCCCGCCACTCATCTAAAGGCACCTTTAATACCATTGGTGCCAACAAATGCAATGCTTAGCAGCAGCAATGGCTGGCAGGGAAAGGGCAAGGGGAATTTACACTCTAGAAATGAGAGGCTGGGTGACAGCAATCTTCCACCTCACCACTTAAGAAACACAGAAGAACAGCAGTTGGTCTACAAAAGTGTAGTACAATTTACTAATTAGAAGTATCTGAAGTAAACTTTATTGCAACAAGAGGTGTCTCCTGAATTTCTGTAACCATTTAAAGGCATTGAGTTTCTTCAGTGCTAGGAATGGAGCTGGGATGATTTCAGCATAAAGGCCATGTGAAAAGAGACTGTGGCACTTGGCCAGGTTGCCCAGCTGTTTTCTAAATATGATGACAGGTGCCCATTTTTTCCATTTGCTCGTGGAACGCAATATGTCTTCAAACAACATTTTTGCCAAGTAGGCCGATGCAGTTACATTTCAAAGATCCAGCAGGCTAAAATATATACTGCAAATTGTTTTGTTTGACAGATACTTTCGTAGCTTCCCTTTTTAAAATCAATTCCAGCCCCACTTTATTTCAAACAACAAATTGTAAAGATAATAGGAATGCATTCTAAATTAAAGTAAATCGGACGGGTTTCAAATGTGCAGAATTCCTTCACAGAAATAACTTCTCTTTAAGTTGTAGCATGCAGCCATGTGTAAACTGTTATATGCGATCACACAATCATGTATTTTGCTTCCATATGTACAGTGGACTATGAAGCTGCATCCAGTCTTTGTTTCCAAAGCATGCAAAATGTGATAACTGTTATATTAATTGAATATGAAGCAGTTCACTAAAGAAGGGCTGTGTATCCCGAAAAGGGAAAAAAACATTTGATTACCCTGGGACAATGGGTTGTATGCAAGTTCTTCTCAGAGTAAACCCAAGTTAACCATGTCTACTGTATTAAGTTCAATAATTCTACTCTATGTATGACTAACACTAGATAACAGCCCAAAATATTTTATAGTTTCCTTTGAAACTTATGCCATGCTTTTTTCAATATGGAATTCTCCAAAACAGATAGCAAAGGAAACAAACTTTACCCTTCCATTTGTCAACAGGTAGATAGAGTCTTTAAAATCTTTTATGACACAGCAGCATACAGCAACAATGTCTCAAACTTTCCATTTGTTTCATGCATAAAGGTGTATTTGGCTGATAGTCAGAGGCCATTATTTCTCAAGGTCTCCCATTTGTGAGGAAATATAAAATGCTGAGAACCTGTCCAAAATGTAAGACTATCTCTGTTGGATCATACGTATCATCCTGTTTCCCACAGAAATGCCCCCAGAAAGCCTGCAAGGTGGTATGAATGTAATACATCACTCCTGCTATTGTTACCCAGCAACTGGTATTCAGAGGCCTGGTGGCTCTGAACTTAAGAGGAAAACATATAGCCACTGAGAGGCTTCTATTCCGTGAATTTGTCTAATCCTCCTTTAACACTATTTAAGCTGGTGGCAAGATATTACCATATTCTGTGACAGCAAATTTCATAATTTAATCTATCCTACGTGGGAAAAGGTATTTCCTTTTGTTGATTACAGTATAAATCTCCCACCATCCAGCTTCATTAGCTGTCCAACTAACAATCATAAGGAGGCACAAGGAGATGCAACATTAGTAAGACTGAGGCAGGGGAGCATGAATGGCTGCTTCATGCACATGCATGAGTTCAGGCAGAAGAAACAGTGGGCCAAAGCAGAAAACATCTGTACCAGAACTAGGAAATTGGGGGGAAACTAGAGAAAATTATGCTGAAAGAAAAAACTTCATATTATGCAAAAGCAGACAAGTTTATTATGAATGAACAAATATGCAGCAGCCATCTTAGACTAAATATTACATTGCTAATGAATGATGCCCTTTGTTCTCCTAATGGAATTTTATTCATGTGGTAGGCAGCACAGTATGACATAAGAGCAATGGAGAATACAGCTTGGTCAAAAAGAGTATGATCCCTCTCGTAATGGCCTTGGCAGGCACTATAGGCATAAATAATCTAGCAGTAAGCTTATGCTTAACACTACTTCAGAGACTAGTATTTCTGGGAAAGGACAAGCCGCAAAAATGCTAACTGTGAAATGAAAGAAGACAGACAACTGTATACTGGCTATGCATACTGTTCACTTTGTTTGTTTCTCACTAGTTAAGGGGTACTTTAATACACTATTAATTATGCAGTCTGAGACCTTTGTTTTAATAAGTATAGAAACAAGGAACACCAATAGTAGCAAGATTAATCCCAAAATTAGACAGCAAAATTTATGTAAGTAGTTGGGAACTCATCAAATGATGTGATTAAAAAACTAAATAATGAGCAACTCAGTACAAATTGGGGAAAGAAATGTAGAATGAAGTCTATATGCATCCATCATTACAGGCTTTTAAAAGGTACCCCTGCCCATGCGGGCCAGTCTTGACAGACTCTAGGGTTGTGCGCTCATCTCACTCTAGAGGCCAGGAGCCAGCGCTGTCCGCAGACATTTCCGGGTCACATGGCCAGCGTGACAAGCTGCATCTGGCGAGCCAGCGCAGCACACGCACGCCGTTTACCTTCCCGCTGGTAAGCGGTCCCTATTTATCTACTTGCACCCGGGGGTGCTTTCGAACTGCTAGGTTGGCAGGCGCTGGGACCGAGCAGCGGGAGCGCACCCCGCAGCGGGGATTCGAACCGCCGACCTTTCGATCGGCAAGTCCTAGGCACTGAGGCTTTTACCCACAGCGCCACCCGCTTTTAGGTAGGCCTTAAAAACCCATTTATTTAGAACTGTATTTTTAAAAAGGTATCATGTTGCTGGTTTGATTTGGTACCAAAACATTTTTGAACTATTTTAATCGATAATTACAACCCAGCAAAATAACACAATTGTTTGTCAATACTGTTTTTAATAGATATATTATTTTAGTTCATTTGTTGTATTATGGGTTTTTATGGTTAAATTTGAGTGCTGCTTGTATTATAGGCATTCTATATGTTGGAAGCCACCTTATAAAGTTTGGCCCTAAAAAATCAGCCTAAACATCTTAAATAAACAATCCAAATGCATCGGTATAGGTTCTTGTAAAGCAGTAAATGTAGATGTTCAAGTGATTGAAACACCTACAGCCAGATTTTTATGCAAAAGCGGAGACATTGTGGGGAGATGTATGAGCCATTCTTGCACTGGAAGCATAGGCTTCATTTTCAAATAATATCTGAGGGTGTATAAAGAATATCACTCATAACAATTCACCCTCCCTACACTGTTCTCTCCTTGTAAAATTGTGGAGCAGCTCTAAGGAACTACAAAAAAACAACTTTGTAGGATGCTTCCATCAATGAACTGAAAGCAAACAAGCTACTCTCAAATAATGCAGCAGGTGCTTCATACAGCATTTCACTAGCTGTGTACTAACCAGCCAAGTGAAAGTGCTACAGAAACTGCAAATTTAGGCATGAATGCTCCAGGCCATTAGCAGGTGCTTTGAGCAGTCATCCAAATCAAAGCAAGACAGTGGAAAAAGCCAAAGATTGGTTAACGGGGCCTGCAAAAAGCATAAACTCCAATGAGGGCACATAAAATGTTTTGCTGTTAGAAACAGTCTGACAAGAGGAAGGGAGGGGGAGAATAAAGAGGAGAGAACCTATTGCTGCGTAATAATTTCGATGAGGGTTTTGCTGTTTTGTACATAGGCCCCAAGATGCAAGTGTTGGCTAAGAAGCTGAGATCAGCACTTATATGTCCTCAGGTGGTTAGAGACAAGATAGAAAAGAACTTCTGGCACTTGGGGAAGAATACTGGGGCCATTTGATAACGCTCTGCTTGAGCATATGAGGGTTTCCCCTATGGGTATTGTCCTGAAGAAAGCTCCAGGCAAGTTCAAGCTGATTCATCACTTGTCACAACCAGAAGGTGAGACAGTTAATGATTACATCGACTCCAGAGTTCCTTCCTGCAGTAATTTAAAAGGCACTGGATCTCAGGAAGAAACGATAGACAGGGATCTAATGCACATTTCAAGCTTCCATTGTTTTCTCTTAAAATTTACTAGCAAAGTTTTATTAAAATTTATTCTGAGGGTCCCACAGTCATAGAATCATAGGATTGTAGTGTTGGAAAGCACCCCAAGGGTCATTCCTGCTCTACGATGCAGGAATCTCAACTAAAGCATCCATGAGAGATGGCCATCCAACCTCTGCTTCAAAACCTCCAATGAAAGAAGGTCCACTACCTTCTGAGGGAGTACATTCGACTTTCAAACAGTTGTTACCATCAGAAAGTTTTTCCTGATGTTTAGCTAGAATCTTCTTGAAACCACTGGTTTGGGTCCTGCCCTCCAGAGCAGGAGAAAACAAGCTTGCTCCATCTTCCATGTGACAGCCCTTTAGATATTTGATGATGGTCATTCAGCTTCCTTCCCAGAGTCTTATATTCCCTTGCTATATAGAATCATAGAATTGTGGAGTTGGAAGAGACCCTGAGGATCATCTAGTCCAAGCCCCTGCAATGCAGGAATATGCAGCTGTCTCATATGGGGATTGAACCTGCAACCTTGGCATTACCAGCACCACGCTCTAGGCAACTGACCTATCCAGACCCCTCAGATCAAAGGGGGATCATTTGTACCCACATGAAGCAGAAGGAAAGGGTTGTGATCAATTGGCTTCATTACATTTTTTATAAGTCACAAAACTAGCAAGAGAGTTCACACATTTTTCAAGTGGAAAATAAAATCCTTAATAACATGTGGTCAATTTCTGTAGATAAGACTGAAGCCACTCCCCCCCCCCGTGCACGTGTTCTTGCACTCTGTTTTCCATTCATTCCAACCAGCATGCTCAATAGTCAGAGATAAGACTTGTATCTCAACAACATCTGGAGACCCACATGTCCCCATCTCAGCTAACCTCAAAGAAAGGGACATACCTCAGTCCAGGGCTTTGCTATACATTAAATCCTCTTCATTCATTTCAAAAGCAAAAGCCAACTTCTTTACTGTGTTCTCTCTCTTCATTGAAACTAATGGAGAAACCTGCTTGTGATAGGTATTCTTGTGTGCAAGGGAAAGCATGAGTGCCTATACTGTAAGAGTCTGAATCTGGGAGACACACAAGATAATACAGTGTTCCTGGGTAGAAAGAGAGCAGAAGAGAAATGCATGCAATGTCTGCCGCTCTATTGTGGGTTAATGTTTTATTTTAACCTTCCTGATTACTTGTTTGGAGGGTGGGGTATAAATCTTAATAAATGGAGATATAATAAATCTATATCTCAACGGCTATAAGCTGTTTACGTAATTTCTGGAAACTCTGGTCAGGCCTTAGCCAACAGAATGGTCTAGACACAAAATGCAGTTTTATTCCTAAAGGCAAAGTAAGCTGGTCTGGCCTTGTACACAGCCTGAACGAGCAAACACCTGTGAAATATATATGTAAGCCACTCTGACTCCTTGAAAAAGAGCAGGATATAAGAACTTGATCCTATACATGGTCTTCTCAGCAGGAAATGTCATTGTATTCAATGGGGTTTGTTGATTTGTTTAATTGGGTACACAACTGCAGCCTAAATTCAATATATAGAGCCTCAAGGGGTAGAATTCAGGGCAGACCCAGCACACCTAGTTATTTTAAAGGCTGGGTCCAGCTATCTAGTGTTACTGGTGTCCACACACACACATTTATGGATGTTTGGCCACTGCAGTTAACAGTGAATGATAGCTTACAAGTACCATGACTTTCTGTCATCTGTGTAGGCTACCTAATCTTTTAGCCAGAATTCCATCCCTCCTCCTATCAAGGTCAGTACTGTATTAAGCAATACATTTAAGTCACCTGACTGGAATATTTCCTTCAGGGAATTGGTAGCACAAGCAATAATTTAGAATAGTATTTGAATTAAGAAATGCATTAGGTCTTAGTAAATATACTCAAATAAGTCTAAAAGAAAAGTATAATGTTTTAGCAGTCACCAAAACAACATCCAGTTGCTTTTTAAAAAATTAACAAAGGAGTCATTTGTTCTACTAATGCTCCCCTTCAACAGATTTTGGAACACATTGCTCTGTGCAGCAAGCCCCTCATGAGAACAGTTGGCACCGCCAAAAGAGGTTTATAGGCAAAAATAAACAGGTGGCATTCTGGTGCTTACTCCCACCCCCACCCAGTCTTGGACCACAAGCGAGGTAACGCAGTTAGAACAAGGTCGAGTCAGAATTATTACTCCCCCCATCCTCGCAGCAAATACAGTACCCAAAAGACAAAGAAGCACAAATAGTCATGGGCGTGTGTGCATTGTACAACATGCAAATGAAGAAGATTAAAAATGCAAACATGATGTGGAACCATTGCTTTTTATTTTTGTGTTTTGCTTTCCTGTCTTGGCTGTGAGTCACAAAGACCTGTTCCCTGCCTTGCAGGCCTTTTCCATCTGGCCTGGGAAGGCAATGCACGGACTGACTCCAGCCAAGGCGGCTGAAGACTCTTGGGTTGGGGGATTGTGTAGGGGGGTTTGGGGTGGGTTGTTCTGTGGCAGTTATTATTGCCCAAATTGGTTTAAATTGGTTTTATCTGCTTTTTAACTTGTGTGTTTTTAAATTTGGGGGTTTGTTGTTATTTTTTAATTAAGGGATGTAAAATGTGCAATGTACACGATGTAGGGTTACCTCTGAAGATGGTTCGGAAACATCAGCTGGTGCAGAATTCAGCAACCAGGTTGCTCCCAGGGTAAGAAGATTTCATTATATTGCACTGCTTCTGACCCAACTGCACCAGCTGCCAATTAGTTTCCAGGCCAAATTCAAACTGCTGGTTATGACCTATAAAGTGTTAAACGGTTCAGGACCACAATACCTCAAGAACTGCCTCTCCCCATAAGAACCAACCTGGACCCGACAATCATCATCTAAAACACAAAATTCATTTCTGCAATACCAGTAGACAAAGGCATCATCTCCTGTGCACACATCTTAATTCCATCACCCCATATAATGCAGAGCTGTAACTAGTAAAATAGGCTGCAATTGGAACCACTTTCTTAAGCTATCTGTTCTACATATATTTAGAGTTCTCTATAATGGAGCTACTGATTGATCTTGGGACTAATCTCTGCTTCAGCATTCCCCTGTTGAATGGTTTCTTTAAATGTAAAGGTTCATCATTGTTCCACTCCATGTGTATGTCTTTAAGGGGCCGGAGCAAGGGCCAGAGCAAGATAACGAGACCCAGCTTTACAGCTGTGAAACATAGCAGGTGCTGCTGAGTTGTATTTGATTAAGGCGTGTCAGCATTTGGGTAGAGTATATAAGGAGCAGCACCTAGCTCTCCCATTACCCTGGGGGATGGGTTGGTGGTTGGGTCATGTTTGTTTGTTTATGTATTTAGTGTAAATGGAGTTTTTGTTTTTCTTATTAAAACCTTTAAGTACTTTTTGAGTCCTTTCTTTTTAATGCATGATCTCCCCAGCAAGCTCTCTGCAGCGTTACTATACTGCAAAAAGCCAACATCTTTGGTTATGGGCCCAGCTGCTGAGTGGATGACTGCATATTTTTGGACTCTGAGAAAGGTTTGAAAACTCCTTCTCCTGTTAGCGTAATTTTGTGGGTCTGGAAGAGTTCCAGAATTGTTGACCGGGTTCCAGAAGCCGAGAAGGCTCTGGTCTTCCCACAGCTGACAGATGAGAATTATAGTTTATGGTCTTTCCGGGTGGAGGCGCTTTTGACCTCTAGAGAAGTATGGACCTATGTAACTGATGACCCTCCTGACCCTGTAACTAATGCTTGGTCGAAAGGAGATGCAAAAGCCAGGGCGATAATTAATTTGGCAGTCAGCGACCAGCAAGTAGTCTATATAAGAAATAAGAAAACTGCCAAAGAAATGTGGGACAGTCTTGCAGCAGTGCATGTTAGAAAAGAGTCAGCGTCTGCATTGACGTTTTTCAAGCAGTTGTACCAGACGAAGTTGCAGCCTGGTGGTGATTTGGCAGCACACTTGAGACGTCTGGAGGCAATACGCGGCGAGTTAATTCGAAGGGACATGGAGGTACCTGATATTCAGTATGTTTTTATCATCCTTTGTTCCCTTAATGAGGACTTTGATGGTATAGCTAGCCAGATATCTGCCGTTCCACCAGCACAATTAACTGTGGAAGGGGTAACGGCAAGATTAATGGGCGAGTTGGATAGAAGGGAGGCTTGTGCCATAAGCACTCCTGTTTCCAGAAAGAATGAGGAACACCATATGCAAACCTGTGGTGATACAACTGCATTTAAAGCTGCAAAGCATTGTTGGTTCTGCAATAAGCAAGGACATTTTGCAAGGGACTGCAGATCCAAAAGAAAGCAAAGTACTCCCAAGCCTGTTTCTGTTCATCAGTCACGGTCGTCAGCCCAGCAGCCGACATCGTATAGTAAAGACAGAAACGAGCCGCGAGCTTTTCACGCTCGGACTAAAGATCGTAAAAGAATTAAAGATGCCAAGTGGAAGTCTTTTGTTATCGACTCAGGAGCATCGCAGCACGTTTGCAATGATCGAAGCTTGTTTATTTCTTTCGAAGAGGAAATTGGTAATGTACATTTAGCCAATTCACAAGTCTTGCAGTCACTTGGCAGGGGTACTGTTAAACTTGACTCTTTAAACATTACAATAGCGAACTGCATTTACTGCCCCTCAATGGACAATTTATTATCAGTAAGGTGTTTTGCTCGTCAAGGCATAACTGTGCGTTTCTTAAAGTCAATGTGTGAGTTCTTCGAGGGGAACAAACGTCTATTGTATGCCCGGGAATCTGATGGTTTATATAGACTGTATTTTCGCACCTACTCACAATCGCCTATAAATTGCAGAGCAGCACAGTCAAGCCAGGGGTTGAGGAATGTAAGGCCACATTCTGGGTGTGTCCACGAGGCGCACAGAATTCTGGGACACCTGAATTTTGCTGATGTAATTAAGACAAAGAATATTGTTAATGGCCTCAACTTAAAACCATGCAAATTCTTTATGCAATGTCTGTCCTGTTGCAAGAATAAGATTAAGGTTGCACGCAAGGGTAGGTGCTCAGATAGGAAAGTAACTGAGCCATTTGAGCGTGTACATTGTGATTTAGTTGGGCCACTCCCACCATCATTAGGAGGTTCTAAGTACTGGCTTACCCTGATAGACCAGTATAGTAGATATTGTTGGACTTATGCAATAGCTGAGAAGTCCCAAGCATTTGAGAAGTACAAGGTTTTTTGCAACTGGGTAAAAACGCACTTTAACAAACCAATTAAGAACCTGTTTTCTGACCGGGGCGGGGAATTTGTTTCTGAGGATTTTGAGAAATTCCTGGAAGCGCAGGGGACTACTCATGAGTTATCTTGCCCCCGAAGTCCCTGGCAAAATGGGCTTGTTGAAGTTGTGCAGCGTGACCTGCAGGCAGGGGTTAAAACTTATCTGCACGATGCTAATCTGCCCAAAGCGTTTTGGGCTGAAGCACTCAATGCCTTTTGTTATGTTAGAAATCGCAGTTATCATTCTGGTTTAGATGTCACCCCCTATGAGAAGTTGTTTAAAAAACGCCCTAATCTGAAATACCTACGTATTTGGGGTTCAGATGTAATTATGCATTATCCTGCTAAGCAGAAATTGGGTGAGCGTAGTGTCCAGGGAAAATTAATGGGCTACCAGCAGGGGGCGTACAGAATTTACATACCAGCAACTGGCAAATTTCATATTACCAGAAGCTTGATACAAACTGTAAATTGGAATGGAGTTGCTGTTTTCCAAGATACTGATGGTATAAATGATACTGAGGAAGAAGAGGAAGCAGCAGCAGCAGCAGCAGGAGAAAATGGTGATTCTGAATTAATGGGGAAAGACAAAAAGCCTGTTGAATCTGATAATTTGTTTGAGGATTTAAAGTCACAGGCACCCGAGGGGAGGTTAGATTCTCTTGAGTTTTCTGACCGTGAGCTTAGCCTACAGGCACCTCTTCAGTCTGACAGTGATGATTTACAACCTGAAACTAGTCGTCCACTTAGTCCCATTAAGTCTGAGGAGTCTGATTCTCCTTCCGGACTGAGACGTTCAGATAGAAAGAGGCAGAAGCCACAACGTTATGCAGATGAACATTTTAATACTGTGTTTGCCAATAAGGCGGTTTTTGAGCCAAAAAGCTACAATGATGTTCAGAATTTACCTAAGCACCAAGCTGCAAATTGGTATAAAGCTATGAACTCTGAGATAGCTTCTTTAAAAGAGCATAACACTTGGTCTCTTGTACCACAAACCCCAGATATGAGACTTATTGATTCAAAATGGGTTTATAGAGTTAAAATGAATGACAAAAATGAAGTTGTAAGGTACAAGGCAAGACTAGTTGCTAGGGGCTTTCAACAAATTCCAGGAGAAGATTATGATTTGTGTTATTCACCAAGTGTAAAATATGAAACAGTTAAGATTTTGTTAAAAGATGCTTCACAGTGTGGAAAAGCCCACTATGCAATGTTTCTCTGCTCTTAAGAGAGTGGTAATGTACCTTAAACATACCAAACATTATAGGTTGCAGTTTACATTACACATGAAAAACATGTACAAAGTATGCTTTATGTTTTTGTTCCACAATGATGAACCGCAGGGGATATGTTGAATGGTTTCTTTAAATGTAAAGGTTCATCATTGTTCCACTCCATGTGTATGTCTTTAAGGGGCCGGAGCAAGGGCCAGAGCAAGATAACGAGACCCAGCTTTACAGCTGTGAAACATAGCAGGTGCTGCTGAGTTGTATTTGATTAAGGCGTGTCAGCATTTGGGTAGAGTATATAAGGAGCAGCACCTAGCTCTCCCATTACCCTGGGGGATGGGTTGGTGGTTGGGTCATGTTTGTTTGTTTATGTATTTAGTGTAAATGGAGTTTTTGTTTTTCTTATTAAAACCTTTAAGTACTTTTTGAGTCCTTTCTTTTTAATGCATGATCTCCCCAGCAAGCTCTCTGCAGCGTTACTATACTGCAAAAAGCCAACATCCCCATCTATGTATAAATGTTGCAGAAAGTCATACATATACTCTTCTTTACTTATATGCTGAATATGTGCTTGTGTGATATATGTCACATGCTATATATCTGCAGCTGGGCTGACCTCCTCGAGTCATTGGTTCTTCATATACTTTTAATTCTAGCTATAAGCTTTACACACACAGTTGCCATATGGATTGCGTTAGGTTGAGCTGTAGTAGCTTGATGAAGTGTGGATATTGCTCTGTGGGAGAAAATTAGTAAGCACATGTACACAATTTTCTGTGACCATTTGGTCTTCCATTCTGGGACCGGCTCCAGTTGGTGGCCCTGATATTGTAGACTTAAAAAAATTAAGTAAGGTTGTATAGGACTGATGTCTGCCTACCCTGGCATAAATCCAAACCTGTACCATGGTTACTTTCCCATACTATATGGCTACATCATCAGTAGAGTACAACAGGGGTAGGCAATGTGGTGCCCTCCAGATGTTGTTGGCCTACAACTCCCATCAGCCCCTGTCAGCAGGGCCAGTGATCAGAAATGATGGGAGTTATAGTCCCATCTGGAGGGCACATGTTGACTAATCCCAGAGCGGAGCATAAGCAAAACAGGTTCACATGGCTCTTAGCCCAATTTTGAAAGCTCTCTATAAGCCATCAATTTAGGCCTCTAGCTAGGAAGTGTTTTTCTTCCCAGCAACCATCTGGGCTTGGGGGGAAAGGCAGAGAGAAATTTTTGTGTCAGAAAAAAGAGGAAGAATCTGGCTCCACCCAGCAATAGCTTCAGCCTCATCCACAGCTGACATGCACTCCCTTTACAGATTAGCCCCTCAGCAGAAAAAGGACATACTGTATATTATGTAGCATACTTGGGTAGTAGCGGTGCTATACAGGAAATGGCCATGCCTAAAGACACAAGATGTACAACAATGAAAGCAGACAGACACATTAAAAAGGTGTACATACTCTACCTGTGCATGTCCAAAAGAATAGAAAAGACTTTTCATACATTCGCAAAAGTAATCTAAGATTGTTAGCATTCAGATATCTAGAACGGCTTTGATGTATTTTACAATCAAGCAGTATATAAACTGGATCAAATAAATAAATAATAAATAGTGATATTCACCATAGATGCTACAACACATATCACATTCGTACAAGGGTGTATTTAGACCTGTGATGGCTAGCTGTGATGCTCAGTGGGGATGGCATGAGTGGGTGGCAGAGTATATGAATACACCTTCTGATTGTGATGTTTCCTATCAAACCAGTGCTTCCCAGAGGAGCATGCATGTGTCTCTCATTAACCTGAAGCTAAGAGAAGGTGTGCATATGCAACTAAAGTACCAAATTTGCCCTTCAATTCTTTTTTGCCATTCAATTACTGATGTTATTAACCTTTTCTGCACACCTTATGGCAACATTAACAGATCACAAGGCATTTGTGTTGCTTCACCCAGCTAGTATTACCTACACAAACTAATACATTATGGAGGATATTGTCCTTCCTTCAGGTACACCCTTACAGATAAGAGAATAATCAAGCCCAGGAGCTAGACTTACTTACTTTCACCCACTTTTCTAATCTGATGTCTATGAAAGACACAGGCACTCCTCAACCATTTGAGGGGTGTGTGGAATAAAGTGGAAGCAGTATTACAGAAAAAGCAAAGACAAGACTGTGAAGGTTTTTATTAACAATAGGAAAAGGTCAGTACCCTTTCCCCCAAAAGATACTGTGAAAGCTTGTAGGAATTATTACACCACAGCCTTTCCTTTATTGAATTCAATCTGAAAAGGAGAGCAACAAAAAGAGGGAGGGAAACAGTCTTCAGGCCTTCTTGGAATATTTTCTGATGCCAAAAAAGAAAGAAAAAAGAGTAATATAGAAAGAGTTGGAAAAACTGGGATTTTTTTATCACATGCTTCTTATCATAGTCAAGTATTTAGGCCACAACTTCAAATCAAATCCTGAAGATTTAAAGTAGTTTTAACATTGTTAGGTTTAATTCATGGAAATTTGGAGTAATACCAACAACATGGCAATGATTTACACTAGCGTAACCAAGATGACACCTGACAATTGAGTTTTAGATACCCTAAACCCAACCAAATTTTCTTTGAAATTGTTGAGTTCAATGGAACCTGCTTCCAAGAAAGAATGCTTGGGACTACTGAAGCCTTAAATTAAAATTGGTATCGCTGTCATAAGAAACTTACCTTACCTGCAACATATACACAAAGCACTTTAAAAGTAACTATCACTAATATAAAAGATAAAGGACCCCTGACAGTTACTAAGTCCAGTCGCGAACGACTCTGGGGTTGCGGCACTCATCTCGCTCTACTGGCCGAGAGAGCTGAGGTTTGTCCGCAGACATTTTTCCCGGGTCATGTGGTCAGCATGACTAAGTCGCTTCTGGCGAAACCAGAGCAGTGCACGGAAACGCTGTTTACCTTCCCGCTGGAGCGGTACCTATTTATCTACTTGCACTTTGATGTGCTTTTGAACGGCTAGGTTGGCAGGAGCTGACCGAACAACGGGAGCTCACCCCGTCGCAGGGATTCGAACCGCCGACCTTCCAATCGGCAAGCCATCACACATTATCTCAGCCATCACACACATCTCTGAATTCCTACATAAAAGCAAGAATAAAGTGCTTAAAGTCACTTCCATAAGGTACTTAAAGAGAATCCAGGTATTATATTTATTGTTTACAAACACAACATACTTCAATAACTTGGGGAAAATAAAACTAACCACCTCCTTCATAAACTGTGTTTGCACAAGTAGGCATTTACCTGGAGGTGGCTAGGATTGTTTGTGTATACAGTATAAGAACAATCCCAGACATTCTGCAGATACAGGATGTCTACCCAGAGGCTCCAAATTTTGGAAATCTCCGGAACCCACATAGCTTAATTCAAGTTCTTCCTTTTTGTAATTGCTACATGCAGGGCATCATCAAGAGGCTGACCTAAATATCCCAAAGAAACACAGGATAACGAAAGTATCAAATAAGAATCTACCCATTTAGTTACACAGTCTGTAGCGCAATGATGTGGTGGTTCAAGAATTGCTGTATCTTAAACATTTATCAAGAAAACAAACATGATACATTAAATGAATTTAGGAGGAGGAGTCCTTGAAAAGCTAAGAAAGAAAGCCTGAGAAAGAAAAGCAAAATACTGGATTCAGGAAACTGGCAACTGAACACAGAAGGGCTCCGATATCTCCCACTGTGAAGTAAATGTATCTGGGCTATAGATATGTTTGTCAAAAGTATCTATAGCACAGATAATTAGGTTAGTACAGTGAACTAGCCACATGCTTTGAAGTGTGCATGCAGTTGGTATACTAACCTTTCTTTCACCTGGTAGGTTAAGCTCATCATAGCTTCACACATACTTGCAGGCTCATGACCTATACTCTATCCTCATTAACACATCATTTATGGAAGACAACCACATTGGAATGGATACTCAGAAGTTTTGTATGGCTGAACATGGATTTCTCAGTACATGAACTATCAAATATGAAAGGTAAAAGAAATGTTCCTCATTTTGTACACTGCCTTTCACTTGTACAGTTCAAAACACCTTGAAAATACAGTACTGTTTTAAAGACACCGGCTTCGACTCAGACTTGCTCACACATCAAACATTCCTGCACAAGAGCAGTTTCATATTCCAAAGCTGCAGGAGGCAGACACACTGATCACAGCCAAATAACTGTTTCCAACTGGAAGGCATATTCTACTGAGTTAAGAGGAGGCTGTTTACCTCAATTGTGCCTATACATGCACGTGAAATATACTACATGTTAAGCAGTGGAGCAATGCACCTGTTCACAGCCATGAAGGATGCATTGTTTTTCTGCATGCGGCAATATCCTGCATTGAGAAGCACACATGGAAAGCAGGTTTGTAGAGCTGCCCTTGATTCTGCCACCCTACCCCTGACAAAACACAGAGGAGGTTTTGTATTACTTGAAAGGTTTTCGTAGCTTTTGATATTTGACCGTAAATGGCAACAGGACAAAAGAAATAGGTATGCATACCTAATAGGGAAGCGATTATTTTCTTCAAATGATTTCCAAAACTCTTTAAAAACTATGGCAATATTTTATGGAGGTGAATAAAGCTTGACATGATCCAGAAAGGCCTTCCCAGGATCCTTTGCAATTTAACAGTGGATGCTGCCGTGTCACTCTTGGATCACATGATTCTGCAACATTGCACTATTACAAGCTGGAAGAATCTCTACAGCTGTCCAAGCAGCTGATCCTCCAATCAAGCAAATAATGCGGCAAGATTACAAAATAGAAGGCTATGACAGCCCAACTCCTTACATCTAGAACATTCATAAGGCATATGACTCATCTTGGCACCAAAGAGCTCTTTCAAAATTAATTCTGTTTTCAGATGCCTGAAATGGAGTTGTTTTTGATGTTGTGAAAAAAATATATAGCTTGTCAAACCTCTTTCAAGATTCTAAAAGTCCAGAGTAATGAACGTATGGTTTCATTGTTTTACATATTGTTTCAAGCTGCTCAGAATACTAATTGCTAATGCAATTCTTAAGTTTCTTATTGTTTTTCCACTTTAATTCAATACTTGGGTATTTGTGAAAGTGAAACAAGGGACGTCAACAACAAAATATAGGGTACTATTTCTGCATACTCTCGCAATACTGATAATGTAGATTAGTTTGCAAATTAAAAGAAATCAAAACATTAAAAAAACACCTTCCAATGCTTGACAAGGCCCTGTGCCAGGACCTACACAATTTTGAGAGCAGCTGAGCAATTAAATGTTGAGGGTATCAAGTGAGTTTGAGTTGGGGGGCCTGAACTGGACTGCTCAAGGACCAAATATTTTACAGTTAGGACCAAATTACACATTATGTTAAATGTTAGGTCATGCATATTTATCTTTTTTTGTAAATGGATAACAATGGAGGGAAATCAAGATTGGGACTAGGGCATGGTGATGGTGTGTGTTTAACCCTTTGCTTCTTCACTATGGTTCCCCCCCCCCAAAAAAAAAAATTCTCACCCTCTCAAAATGTCTGTGTGTGGAGAGAATTTTGACTCCCAACATAAATAGCAACTTTGTGTTAGGGAGGGAGAGTTCCTGGTGCCCATCCACCCACCCACCAAGCTAGTAAGAAGTCAAACTGCCTGTTTAACTTAACATCTAGTTTGACTTTAAGTATAGAGATGTACACATAGAGAGATGTGGGGAAACACACTAAAGTGTCATTACATAGATACTGCTATCGCTGGAAAGAACCTAGATTTAACAGGATACAAATATATTGACTTCATCCTCATGTACTGCTTCCATCTAAAGTGGAAGCACAGTACTGCTTATGAAAAATCTTAATTTCCCACCCTAGCTTGCTTACACTCAGCCTCTTTTCTTCACACTGATGTAAAACACAGAGAATTTGGTTCGGGGCCCCAAAGGGGTCCGCTATGCTTTGAGAGGATGTGTGATGTTCAACCAAGGGGAGAAAGAAACAAGCGACTTTGAAGCCAAACCCCAATTTTTACATCAACACATGCATGCACTCTCTCACACACACTAAGCATAGATAAAATAGATAAATACCCACATGGTTGCCTCATTTAGATCCATTCTCTAGCCATATAGGATCAGGTTACAGGAAAATAATGCCTGTGACTATGGGGGGCGGGGACCTGATGAGACACCATTTGTGCAATCAGTAATTGTGTGAATGTTTTTTTAAAAAAATATATAAACAGCAGGCAAAGGTGAGCAGTCATAATTAATCATTTAACCATTTGCCCCATTGTCAGAGCTGCCCTAGGTCCTAGCTCACAAAGGACCAACGCCACTTCGTTGTTATATACAAAAGTCTTTATTGAAGTTCAGTTAGTCTTTCACATCAGCAGCGTGCAGCTCTACGTCTCAGACTCTAGACCGCTGAAGCTCCGTCTGAGTCTCCTCCCCCCATACACCAGTTTAAGACTCTAGCCTTGCTCCACCTCTTCCTTTGCTCTTTGCGCCTCTGGGTCCTCCTGTCAGCTGGAGTCTCGCCCCTTCTAGACTGTTCTGACACTGAGTCCCCTGAGTCTTCCCCCTGCCTCCGGCGGGCTTTAGGACCTGGTTCCCCATCTGGGTTTTCTGCTGTCCCGCGCGCCTGTACATTTGAACTTGGCGCGCGCGCCCAGCCGCCAATCTTCCTCCTGACCGTTACACTGCTCCTGTCACTGCTTCCCCCTTCGGGGAGGCTAGCTGGACCTGACCTCCCCTCCGTTCCCCCACTCTCCGACAGAGGCGTGGTCAGTTCCGACTCATCTTCTCTCCCTGCCGGAGGAGATGCTGCCCCTGATACCTGAGACCCTTCTCCCCCACTATGCTCTGGTGGGGAAGCTGGTCCTGATCTCCAGCTGCTGCTTTGGGAGTCCCCGCTGGCCCCCCTTGTCCTGACCATTGGCGCCTCCTTCTGGGAATCTTCTGATTCGCTGGAGAAGCTCATGGAATCTCTCGGGTCACTGCTATACCCCCCTACGCTGCCCTCAGATTCTTCCCCTTCGCTCTCCATCTCCTCTCTCCCCTGTGCCTCTGTTCCTGAGGCCCTGACACCCATGCTATTGGCCTGATCTAGGGAGAACATTTGCTTGGGAGTAAACTCAATTGAACACTCTAGGATTGCATTGTATTGTTGCATTTACTAGAGAAAAAGCTCCTTTGAGATTCATTTCTACGTAAACCTGAAAAATTGAGATACTGTTGCACTTCAGTAATATGGAGCCTTTAAACAATTTGTATAAATCTTTCTTCTAGAAAGTCAGGGTGATGTACATGGTTCCCTTTCTTTTTTTAAAATTTTACAACTCAGTGAGGAAAATTAAGCTAAAAAATGGGATTGGCTCCAGATCACCTCTTTGCTGAGGGAGATTTGAACTAAAGTCTCCATAGCCATAGTCTGACACTTTAACCACCACACCACTCTGGGTTTCACTCACAACCAATTGAGAAATGTAAATATGGGAGGGAAATACATCATAGAATAGAAACAATGAAATGTTGTCTGGCATGAAGGTGTCTTCAGTAAATGCCTTGAAAGTATAGTTGTCAGAGATCTCCATATTTCAATTAGAAGCATTAATTTAATTTTTAAACATTGCACCACACATTAAGGTCAGAAGCTTCTACTGATATATTATAGTTAAAATGAGTTTTTTCCTCTAAACCCTGTTACTGGCATAACATAGATATACACACAAGATAAAGATGCACACACGTTAATGTTTTTTGCCTTTTCATCAGCATTTATAATCCGGAGTTTCTGCTCTCACCCCATTTAGAATACTACTGTCACGTTACAGTTAAAATGAGATGTTACCAAAATATGACCCCAAACTCTTCCCTGTATTCTATATTTTATTCAGTCATGATATCAGAGATTAATAAAAAACAAAATGCAAAAATGAAACAAAGAGCATTCTCTCTCTCTTACCTTACAAACTTCAACAAGGTTCCAAAGCCACCCTCAAAAGGCCAGAATTTTAAAGACTTATAGTTCTGAGAAACATTATCTTTGAATTCAGGAAGGAAAAAAGAAAACCTGGATTTGGGTTTGATTTTGCTTCCCATGGATTGCTTAAGAATAGCATTTTAGTTGCAGTGAAATTAAATAAAACAAAAGCCTGACAGGTAACCAAGGAGCCAACTGCACAGAAAGCTCACAAAGCTATGGTGAGCCATGTAGCCCAAACTTCCTCACACATGCAAAACTCAAAGATTTAATTTTCTGCAAGATTACCCACAATAATTACAAAGTTTCCGTAATTCATCCTTAAAAAGCTCATGACTACAGGATCCATAAGAATTGATCTTTTATCTTTTGCCCTCCTGTATAGTGTGCATGTATCCATATCATGCGTAATACGGTTCACTAGCTGAACGCAGGCAATATCTTACAATATCTATAGCTGCTAAAATCAAGCCTATAAGTAAGCCAATGAATAGGAATGTCACACTATGGCATCCCAACAAAATGTTCACTGATCAGTGCTCATTTTTAGAAACCTAGATTCACTATGCACAACTATTAGGGCACCAACTATTAGGTTGGCATTCAACTGCTTCATCAAAAGATTTTTGCAAAATTAATTTAATTGTTTACAATACCTCCAAGAGCCCGTGCCCATGCAAGTCTTAGCTATGAACTCCTTGCACAAGGAAAACACTGTGGCAATGTTTAAAACAATTTCTAAGATGGATTAGATAACAGTAGAAAGTGATGTTAGTGGCCAACAGATGTCATCATTTTGTGACAGGTGGGACACAGTAATTTTTACCCAACTCAGGGTAGAAAGCCTGAGAATCTCTGGTCTAAAAATTTCATTTCTAAAAAACAAAAATGGTAGGCACTATCTTAGAAGGCACGGTTCCCTTCACTCTCACATATGCATTTCCTAAGGTATTTCCTACTGCAGCATATATATGGGCCATCACAAATGCCCCCCCCCAGGCCTATTGTTTAGTCATTTACAAGTAAATGTAGATTAAAAACTATTGCAATTAGTTTTTAAGAAACCAAAACAGAATTATTTGTTCTTCATGTACCTCCTTCATTAAAGGTCTGCAGGGTGGCAACATGAGAACAGGCCTTTTCTGTAGTGGCCCCCGTTTGTGGAATGCTCTCCCAAGGGAGGTTGCCTGCATTACATACGGTACCTCTAGGCACCAGGTGAAAATGTATCTCTTTCATAATGAGTTTGGCTGATTAACATTCTATAGTTTTTAAAATGTGTTTGTGGGAGGAGGGGGTGTTGCTGATTTGTTTCTGGTATGGTTTTATTATGTATTTTGTATTCTCATTTTCATTTTTTTTGTGAACCACCCTGGGATCTTCAGATAAAAGGTGGTATACAAATTTAAGAAATAACAATAATAATTGACCCCATCCTGGTATCCACATGGAGAAGGGAGGTTATAAATATTTTAGTACATAAACAAAATAATGTCTAAGGCTACAGCCTTATACACATTTACCTAGGAGCAAGTACCATCAAACTCAGTGTAGCATACTTAGCAGACTACACTGTAAGATTTAACACATGACATCCCTTGTATTAAACTCTGATAGCTGTAACGAAGAGCGCAATAAATGGAGTATCTGTGACACCTATGAAAGCTAAACTGCAAAAGGTTTAAGGGTCCAAGCATCCATGTTTATGTGGATAAACATTATCTTTCCGGTAATGTTTCTGAAACTTCCAAATTACTGATGTGCAATTCAGATTTACTTTGTGATAACTTGAAAGCAGAGTTGCTATAATTCTAATATATTAATTAATTTCAGTGGGTTTGCTCACAAGAAAATATGTTGAGGATTGCAGCCTTGACCACAGCTTTCTGCAGTACCTTGGTTTTTATTTAATTTAATGGTTCACTGATTATTTCACAATTGCAAAGTCTTATCTTGTTAACAGAGGAATGGGTGTAAGCAACTAGCACAGCAGAAAGAGAAGATACTAGCTAAACATGGCATCATTAAGGAAGTTTTGAAGGCATTTGAAATACATACAGTACATTAAAAAGTATGCTAATGCATTCTGTGTATGGAAGTGATGTTAGCTATAGTTAAACTTTATAAAGGATAGGCAGGAGACAGAAAAAAGGTAGGAAATCTTGAAAGATGATATACCAACAGGGCAAATGATTTGCATGTCCCTACCATCAGAATGGCTTATCAGGACTCCAAAGGACAAAGGCTTCAAATGAAGAAAATGAATTTGCGGGACAGTGAATGAGAAATCAAAGTCAAAGCATTTATTAACCTTTTTGTCACAACACTGAAGCTTATTTTTCTCTATTTATATTAGATATCTACTTAAATCTTACAGAAATGCAAAAGTTGTGGTAAATGCATGCTTAAAAAACATGTGCCACTACTACATTTTGTTCTGCACACATCTGAATGTGCTTCTCAGGTTCATCAGTTGAATAAAAGTTACACGTGGCAGGCAATTGCACAGGCAAGGGAATTTGGTTGAGAAGACAGGTGAGGTTCAACCTGTTCTGGATGGATGTGCACTCCCCGTAAAGGAGTGGGTACACAATTTGTCTATGCTTTGGCAACCTCAATGTGTTGTATGTGAGACTGCCTCTGAAGACAGTTCAGAAACTGCAGCTAGTACAGAATTCAGCAGCCAGAGTATTGACTGGGACCAGGAGGCCTGAACATATAACATCAAGTCTTGCCCAATTCCATTGGCTGCTGATTAGTTTTCCAGCTCAATTCAAAGTGCTGGTTTTGACCTAGACAGCATTATGTGGCTCAGGAGCCCAATACCTTAGTGAATGCCTCCTCCCATATGATGCTGCCTAGACCTTGTGTTCAGCTTCTGAAGTCCTTCTTCATGTGTGCCCTCCCAAAAGAGCTGCAGGTGGTTGCACCAAATGAACAGGGCTGTTCATTGGTGGCTCCCCAGCTCTGGAGTGCTCCAAGGATGTCCAGTCAGGATGTCCAGTCGGGCCACCACAATGACACCAAGGTCATATCTGTGAAATAAATATATTTTTACCCCAATGTATAGCACTTGATTACTTGAAACTATGCACAAGGTGCCAGATCAAGGTCAGGACTTGGGGGTGTACAATACTTAATCCAGATTCCAAAATTCAAGCCCCTTTCCTCTGCCATGACGGCTTCCAAGAAGCAGCTATAAATGACTGCAGATTTCTACAGACATTACCAACATACTTACAGGTATGATCTGGGAGTCCATAAAAAGGTACAGAAACTTGCTTTTAGAAAGTGAAGCAAAACAATGTATTGTTAAGTGTTGCTGAAACAACTGAATCTGGTCACTGTCAGAGACAGAATATCGGGCTGGATGATGTGTCATTGAACTTATCCAGTATGGCTGTTCTAATGTTAAATTGACACTTAATATGCTATTAAACCAGAAACATTTTCAGAGAATTACTCACTACCACCCTTTCAGTGGATACTATGTAACTATGAGCCTGGAAGAAACACACTATTTAAACTGAGCATTAGAAGAAGAAAATGAAACACTTTTCCTTTAATAGTGAACACAAGCTGATATAGCATCACATGACCCTTCCTATAATTTCTATTAAAATCATTTCATGTCTGGTTGCTTCTGCTATCCTGGCTCATTTGTATTGTTTACAACAAGTCATTGCACTCAGCAGTTAGTGGTGGCTGAATCCATGGTTACCAGTTTTTACATTCACTAGTTAAATGGAATGCAGTTCTTCTGTGGGTTTCATGAAGAAAGCACTTAAGGAACCACAATTCAGCTATCAATCAGGCTAACCTGGGAGAAATTAATCTTATAAATATAGGTATTGTTGTATATTAAAAATTTATTGAAAGGGAACTCAAGGGTTTTTTTTATATATATTAGCTGTAGCTACAAGCGGGGACATGTCAAAATCTGGCACCTTGATCGTAAACATGTTTACTTTGAAACCATTCTCGCCAGTTTAAGCTGAGCTTATAACTGAATATGTTTCTACTGTTGGATTTGGAGACTACTACATACACCCTAAGCTTTACAGAATAATAAAACTGACATTTATTTTCTAGTGTCATTTCTTAAATATATTTAAAAACAATAAAATAATAAGAACAACAATCAGGATGTTTCTGTAATGTAAACAAAGAGTGCTTAAGTACAGGTTTAATGAGACTGCAGTCTATGCAAAGAAACTTAGACATGATAGTAAATTACAAAACAGACAGAACTAAGTAGAATTCGATTAAGGCAAAAGTATTCCTTACCAGTAAATTAAGATTGCAAACTCATATGTTTTGGTGTTAATTAAGGTAGATATCGATGGATTGTGTTTGCCTCATTACTTACTGTTTGTCTGGAGTGGCTTGTTATTTTGGGAGAGAGGGGACTGTTTGTTTACAAGGTAGATACAACACACATTTAAATTCCTTTTTTTAAAAAAAAAAAAAACAGCAGAAAAGTCACCTATAGCTTGGTGGATGTAATGTCTGTCCCACCAGCCACAAGAACACAACAAATAGTTAAAATCAAACATTTTACTAGCTCATCTACTGCAAAGTCACTGTATCAGAAGCCTGAATTGATTTGTTTCCTCACAACGAACTGAAAATGAATGTAACAGAATGTCGGGGGAGGGGGAGGAAGAAAAATCCCTATGACACTGTTAATCGGATATTGTATAATAGTTGATTGCAGGTTTGCACTGCACTATCATTCCTTAAATCAAACATACTTACAGGTTCTGGGTTCTTCCAAGAGTTTGGTGCAGTTTCAAGGACAAATGTCTTAAGGATGCCTTTTCTACCATGCAGCAATGATCTCAGCTCTGATCTGATTACATGAGTAAAGTGCTAAATCTGACAATATCTAGTTTTTTAAAAGAAAGAGGGAACTTCCCAAATAGAGAAGAAATCTTAGGAGAAAAGTCTCAGGCTTGGGAAAAAGCTGTTTAAAAATGTGAAGGTTGATTTGCTCCCTAGTTGTAGCAGCTGATGCCTGTTTGCAGCCCTGCAGAAAGAAACCTTTTCTGAAAAACCAATGGCATCACATTTCAGTGAAGCTTGTGCCAGACTATGGAGTGCAAAGCAGCCTTTGACAAACTTCACACAACTCAAATAAGTTGTGCTTACTCCTGCACATGCAAAAATAAGTTTAAAGTGTCTTGTTAGTTTTTGGTTTTATTATAAGTTGGCAAATATTCTACGATCCTTATGTATTCTTGAGAAGGAAATACTTAAGGAGCTAGCAGCTAGAGAATCAAGGTTCTTGTGCCTTTAATGATAGAGAAGAAGAAATTATGGCAAGGGCAGCTTTTATTAACCCTTCATAATAGACGTCCTAACCTATTCTGTGGTTTGGCTGCATAGTGGACTGCAGACAGCTCTGAAAAATGCTTTGTTATCCTAATTTAGTTTATCGCTTATAAACTGTTATGTTTTCTTCTGACAATCCAATTCCCAAAACAATGCCTGGTGGCCCCACTGATTTCAGCAGAACTTACACAGTATATGTTAACACTGTGATGTGAACTTCCTCAAAGGTGCAATATCATGCATGCATAATTAAATGTAAGTCCCATACAAATCTAGGATATGCATTTTCACTATAACAAGAGCACACTGCTCTCTGAGTTGGAATGAGAGTCATTACTGGATTCATGTTTAGTTTCAGTCTACTTTAAGCAAACATCTGTACATATATTATACGTTACTATCTAGCTACCTACCTACACACATACATGTTACATATGCAATTATTACGCTTATATCACCACTTTCCTCCATCATGAAATTCATTGTGTCATACATGAAATTTCCGGGTGGCCTCCCTTCAAGAAAATGGTCAAACCCTGCTCAGTTCAACAAGGCACCTGCCTTTAGAACATGCCCTGCAACTGATAACTTTATATCCACAGCAAACTCTGACCCAAATTAACAATACATAGCATCTATATAACACAAAGTGTTTCACATAAATTATCTCAATAATGGTAACTCTACTAAAGAGCAGCTATGGGGCAAGCCAGCCCTCTCCCTCAGCAACAGCAACCTAACCAGGGGCTTCTGCCATTGCAACTAAAACAATATTATGTGCAAGAGAAATGGAACAGATCTATGTTATTATTCCTCAGCTTTTTTAATGCAAGAGGGTGTTCCTCCAGTACAGTTAGGTGCAGCCTCAAGGGAGCCCCTTGCCCTCCTACTCCAAAAGTCCATTTTACCTGGTTGCAGTAAAGGACTGTATAAGAGCTAATAAACTGAAGCTCAATCCAGACAAAAGAGATATGCGGTTGGTGGGTCTTCTGTCTGGATTAGCAGTGTTTATCTGGATAGGGTTGCACTTCCCGAAAGGATCAGATTCTTAGTTTGAAGGTCCTCCTGGATCCAGCATTGTCACTTGAAGTGGTTTCACTGATGCAGAGACCCCCCCCCCCACAGTTACACTCCTATCTAGGCAAAAATAACCTAGCTATGCTGTGGTAACCTCTAGGTCAGATTTCTGCAATGCACGATGCATGGGGCTTCCTTTGAAGGCAGTCCAATAAGTGCAGTTATTGTAAAATGCAGTGGTCAGACTAATAACAAGGATTAGTTTGTTGGGCCATAAAACTCCAATTCCCATTGAAATGCTTCTCCCAACATGAACCAACTCATACCCTGAGAACATTGTTTGAGGTCTTTCTCCAGGTGCCCTCTCCAAGAGAGGTTCAGAGACCTGCAACAAAGCAGATGACCTTTTCAGTTGTCCCTGCCTCACCCAATCCAGTCTTGTAATGCTATCCGCCTGGCACCAACTTTACCATCTTTTCAGCACTATTTGAAGACTTGCCTGAACTTTCAGGCATTTGATGGTACCTTATTACTTTTTATCAGTATTGCTTAATTCAGAAGGACATCAGTGATTTTTTAGCAGTTTTACTGGTCACTATAGTCTGGTATGTTAATTACTGATGATAAGATTACATTACTATTTTTTGGTATTTATTATATTTATTGAAAGCCACATAGAGACTGTTTTGTAGTAGACAACTAAGAAATTTGCTAGATCTAGGTCTAGATGTAGCACAAGGTAAGCAAAGGCAGTGACATCCTAGTATGCTAGGAATTATGGTAGCTGCTGCTTCTTTAACACAGGCACAGATAACTACACCTAATCAAGAGAGCAGCATGACCCCTTGGGCTTGTGACTGGAGTCTGGTACCATATTCTGCAGTCGGCATTGTGGTGCAGTGCAAAACACACGATCAACATTGTTAGTATGTAGCAGAACTAAAACATGTGATATGGTACCTTAGAGTGGGGAGTAGAACTTTGTGAAAATTGCCTCCTTTGTCTCGTCCATGAGTGGCATCCTCTGATAGATCAGAGCTTCATTTTTTTTTAGGAAGGCTACTCAGTATCCAAGTTACTGCTTTCAGGCAGTAGTCAGTGCTGCTGCAGGATCATTTCAAGACTCAAGAGTGAGCAAACCTGGAAACAACCCAAGTGTTTGCTTATTTTAGAGAGCACAATGGATCTTCCATATTATCTTGTAATAAATAAATAGTTCCTAGGTGAGCACAGAGGTGTCTCAGATTGTTTCTTCTCTGTGCTGTGAGGTTTCTTCTTTGTTTCCTTTGTACGTCCAGACTGAAAACAGTCCTTGTGAGCAGTGTGTGGTTTAAGGGGAATGAATCCCTGGCTGCAGGACAATAGCTCAGTGGTAGAGCATCTGCTTTGCAGGCAGGAGTTTCTAGGTTCAATTCCCAGAATCTCCAGGTAGGGAGAAACTTCTGAAATCCTGAAGAACCACTGTCAATCAGTGTAGACAATACTGAGCTAGATGGACCAATGGTCTGACTTGCAATAATTCATCTTCCTATGTTATTATACAGGGATATCTGGGACTTGCAGCAGCTGGCTCATTGCTCCTGTCCTTGGGGTGCATCCCTGTCAGTGCACTGGTTGCCTTTGCATCAGAGTGGCACAGAGATGTCAACTGTCACAATAGTCCATGATTAGCAGGCATGGAGACTGTGGCAGTTGTTTTTGCTCCATTGTGTGCTTTTTGAAGTAATATGTTTTCCTCTCCTGTTGTGGATTCGGCATGCATACAATTTGCTAGACATTGTGCTGATGCCTCAGTGTATCTTTCACACAGGCATAATTGATGTGTAGGATTACATGCACCATGATTAAACACATAATCATAGTTCATTTTAATTGTTGTTGAAACAAACTTGTTTCTGAGCATTGCAAGAGTGTTTATGATTCTTTCTTTTATTCAGCACCCTTATCCCCCCCCCGCCCCCAGCATTCTGAGTATTCTAGCTAGCAGTATTTTGTGTGCTATTTCTTTGTTATTGTGAACTTTGCTCCAAAACGCAGAAACTAAAACTGACAGTACAGCAAAAGGGTATGCCCTAGAATTCAGACAGGAAAATAATTAAGATCTTAAGAATATATGTATACATACAAGATCTTTTGTACACAAAAGTTTTGGGTCTTGAGTAGAATTTATTACCTAAGTAAACCATAGAGATGTCTATTCCTCTGTATGTTACTTAGATGTAACTGGTTGAAAAGACACATGACCAAATTTCTATCAATAGAAGCAGTGAACTGCACAAAGCCACCTTCAATGATAATCATCATAGCCATCTGAACCAGTTCCTACAATATCTACACCCCAATAATTTCCTCCTAGAATACCTCGTTATTTTCTGCAAGTTTGCATCCTAGGTGACTGAGCTGATACTTCCTAGCAGAGGGTGAAATAATTTGTATACTGAAGAAAGAGGCAGGAGTATGGTATACAATATCAGGCACTGGGCTGGAGTCAGATTTTTGTCTCTGCCACAACCTCATGCTTCTGCTGAATTACCTTGATCAAGTTACACAAAGAGCAACAACAAAATCCAAAATCTATAGTAGAGCAACCCCTTTATTAGGCCAACCTGAATTTTCTAAAATAGTGAGTAATCTTTCGGCTTCTCCAGAACTCTTAATCAGGCTGGGTTTCAAGCATAAGGGAGGCAGGTTGTAATGAAAAGCTGGCTTGGTATTAAAGCCATAGAGGCTGTATTGATAACAGTCTTCAGATGGAGTGTGGGAAGAGGTAGCAGACTCAAGAGATTAGATCTATTGAGTAAGTCTACTACAGTTGGGGTGCTTTTGTGGACGGAAACTATTGCGCATTTCTTACATCTTTTCTCATTTGATTTTAGAAAATTTCAGTAATGGATGAGAGAGTAAAGAGGTGGAGATGCCTCCTGTGTCTTCTGTTCAAAATCGAAATTGATGGACCCAATTGAGGAGCTAGCCCTGCTCTGCAAAGCCACTCTCACCTTTACAAATCAGCAGAAGCAACAACTGCAGCCAGTTGGAGATACAGGTTGCTTTACCCAACCAAGCAACTGCATTGCTCCTTAAACTTTCTTAAAACCAATTAGTTGGGTGTGTGGGACAAAGCACCAATAATGTGTTTACATCCCTGTAATCCTAGAAGAGATTTTGAAAGGGCAGGAAAAATATGTTCTTCTGCCTCAGCTCCTGCATTTAGGACAGGATGAAGAATCAGAAATGCGTTGTTACTTCCTTCTTCTTTCCTCCTCAAACTAAGTCCAAAGTAACTAAGCCCCTGAAAACAGGCTCCCTGTATTATTTGACATGACTTTAGAATGTTAGAACTGGCTATTATTGTATCTTTATTGCCCCATATAATATTGGAAATACTGTATCAGCACTGTACCTCAACCTAGCCATTAATTTTCTGAACACACCTTCTGAACACACCTTTCTAACCCCACCTAAAATAGGATTATGAATAGGGTTGTCATATTCCTAAAAGTAAAAACCAGGACACCCTGAAAGTTGTTAAGCTTTTTTTTTACAAATACCACCCCACAATTTTTCAATTGACTTACCTAAGATCGGGAACAAAGTGCCGCCTTTCGGAACACCCCCCCCAGAAGTCAGTTACGCCTTTGAAATCCCGGTAATGTCCAGGAAAAGAAGGACATATGGCAGCCCTAGTTATGAACCCATTACCCTTCACTTCCTCACCTTGTCTCAACTCAATTCATGCAGAACTCTCTTTACAATGCAGATTTGAACACAATGACGACTTCACCCAGATAACTGGCATTGCATACAGAACTTGCCATGTTAGAATAAATGAAGGAACAAATCAATTGACATGTAATTGCTATAACTTTTTACACATCATCATAAGCATTTTCATTCGCAAATATTTGAGCTGATTTTAGCTAATAGGCACACTAATAATATCTTCCAAATAAAACCTAAAGACACTGAATATGTAAGTCTCCACTGCCAATTTTTTTTATAAATTCTACTCATAGCCTTAAACTGCCCTCCAAACATAGTAATAGTTTGTGTGTGCGTGTTTGTTCTGCAAATGAAGGCCTGAGAAATCAAGGGTACTATGCAGGGTGCGTGGCACCGTGTAAATGCCACATTTTAAAGTACAGTGCTCCTTCTTGAACAATCTTAGCATCAATTCTCTTGGGTGAAAGTTTCTCTCCAACTGGTCACAATGCCATTGATATAACTGGAAGAAAATATACACTGAATTGTTGTAGGCGTGTATATCCTAGTCTTCCTAAAGCATCACCTCTTGCCTGACAGGAGAAGCACGCATACAAAGTGGAATTCTTTAATCTGATACTACAATAACCCACTGAAATGAATGTAAACTGGCCAATCTATACTCCTACAATCCCTACTCATTAAATTATATCCCACCCACCTGCCCAGTTGAAAACAAAAACATTTAAAAACAAACTGCATAGCTTAAGTAAAAGTTGCTCCTGGTGGCTACTGAACATAGGAAGCTGCTTTATACTAAGTTCAGTTGGTAGAACATGCCATTCTTAATCTCAGAGTTGTGGGTTCAAGCCCCACATTGGGCAAAAGATTCCTGCATTGCAGGTAGTTGGACTAGATGACCTTTGTAGACCCTTCCAACTCTAATCATTCTATGATGATAAGTCAGCCCATTGTATCTCAGTTTCATTTGCACTGACAGGCAGCACCTCTCCAGGCTTTAAGCCATACCTGGAGATAATGGAGATTGGATGTGCTCTATTCACTAAGCCCTGGCTCTGTGCTATGCTATACTAAGAAACACCTTCTAATTAAAATTGCTTTCCTGTATATTTTTTTAAATTTAGTGGTCCAAGGAGTTAATTAGAGCATACATCTTTCCCAGTGTAGAATCACAGTACCCCTGCAAATCATGTTAGATTGAGGGGTATTTGTCTAAATAAAGATTTGAAAACCAGGCACCCTGATTCAAATCTGGTCTTTTACACAGTGCACAATGCTACCCTGACCTTCATTCCACATTAAATACAAAGACTGAACAGCATTATTATTTGTACTGAGCGATACATGTACATGTCTAAAGTTGCAGAACATATGACATGCTGTTTTATCTTTCTTAATATACAGTCTGCAGCAACGCACTTTTACTGCAATTCTTCATATTTTCTATGTTTTTAATTTATGCCTGGTTATTTTGTTCAGTTCTCCTGTACTGTTCTTTGCAAATTTCCTTCTCTCCAGATTGTGGGGGCTGGGCAACCATAAAGTCATTGAAAAAAGTCGGCAGGGAGAGAAGCAGCTCAGCTCTGTTCACTGCAGCCAGCCAGCGAGGCATCTTTTTATGGGTTGTGAGCTTCGGGTGTGGAGGCAGAGTCCAAGTCCAAGCCCCTCACTGCGGAAAAGGGTGCCTCACTGGCTGCTGGCTGTATGAGGTGACACACACCACGTGCAGGCATGTGCGTGTGATGTTTCACATCCATGTGTGGCAGTGGGCACCCACAATCCTGAGGGCACCCCTGCTCTTTTGTGTCATGTACTTAAAAATAATGGTTAACATGCAGGGCAGAAAGATGTATTTAAAGAATTCTGAAGTGGCTGAAACTATGCAGTATCAGGAACCTCCCTGCCATGCCCCTACTCTCACCCAACCCAAAAATGTATATATATTGCAAATATTATTTAACTAAGAAGAAAATGAAACTCTTTTTTTAGTAGTAAGGGAGCCGCAGCAGGTCAAAGGGATATTATGAAATGAAATGTCTATGCATTCATTGTTTGAAGTTAGTAGAGGTGGTGTTGCTTTTTAAAGTGCTAACTTTCACGGTATAAACTCTGAAGGAGTTAATCAGAGTAGATAACACAAGCTGTTGGAGAATAGATAGTGCATACTCCTTTCTGTCCTGTTACTGTACTTTTCTTTCCTAAATTCCTTAAATACGTTCATATTATGTAACAAGGATAAAATCTGTATTACACTTACTGATAATTAAAATACATCTAAAAAGTGATTCCTAAAGTGTCTGTAACTAAAATAACAGTACCTTTAATTTAGAAAATGATGGTGACATTCAGGCCTTGGATTTTAGGAAACTAGTACATCTAATTCATACTCTTCCTGCACTTTAATCAATGTTTCTAAAACTAAACCCAGTGCTTTTTTTCTGGGAGGACGCAGGGGTACGCATACTCCTAAACATTTTGTGAATCTAAGTTTGGCCTCATTGAGGGGCAGTATTTCAACAGGAGTAGGAAAATGAGAGTACCCCTAAACATTTATATTTTTTAGAAAAAAGCACTGTCTAAACCTAATCCTAAGGTGTATGGCTTTATGCTATACTGGTATTTCTCATGAATGAAGAAACAAATTTTGAGTGATTAAGTGGAATTGTTCATACCAATTGCCAACTACAGCTTTTTGCTCATACAAAATAGCTTGGAAAATATATACTGCATGTGTTTATTATAGTTACATTTGCTATGAACATCTATAACTCTCCAACAATTTCTTTGATTTATGTTCAAAACCATACAGGGCATGAAATGATGCCTGCAACCTTGCATTTTCCTCAAGAACAATGTGGAGAGCAGATATATTCCAAAACATCATGTTAGATTCCTTGTTATGTCTCCTTTTTAAAATAAATGTATGATAATCAATTACACATGCTTCAAAGCAACTGCCACTAGATTCCCCATCAGAAAATATGTACTAGAAAAATAGCACCATTCTCTTATCCTATGGCTTCAATAATATTTTTTTCTCCTTCCGTTATCAAAGGAAACATCACACTGTACAAAATGTTCCAGTCTCTGCACAACATGCACAACATAATAGTCAAATCCTGTAGTGGGTTTTCAGTAAGGCATTTTCAGGGGGTTATGTGTTAAGAAAGGGAAGGGCTGTAGTTCAATGGTACAGCACCGGCTTCACGTGCAGAAGGATCCAAGTTTAACCACCAGCAGCTTCAGCTAGGGCTGGTAAAGACCCCTGCCTGAAACGCTGAAGAGCCACTGCCAGTCAGTATAGACAGTTCTGAGCTAGATGGACCAATGTTCTGACTCAGTATATGGCAGCTTCCTATGCTCTTAAGAAAGGAGTGCATCGTGATATAAGAATTAGTCATCCTAGTTCCTCTTGGCCATGCCTTTAAAAAAAGCAAAAACAACTCCAGGGACGCAGACTTATAAAAAATATTTGGGGGGGGGGGCCCCGGGAAAGCTCATGAATAATAAATAAGCTCATGAATATGCAAATAAAGTGGCTCCGGCCCCAAATAGGGCAAGCCACGCCCCCCAGCCAGCCGATTGGCTGGCTGGGAGGTTGGCCAGTCGGGATTCCCCTGTTCTCGCGGGGGCTGAAACGAAGCAGCGAGGCAGGAGCCCCCGCCCCCGGGGATTCCCTAATCTCGCGGGGGACGGCCAGGGCTCTCAGACTAGGGCGCGCGGCTGGCTGGCTGGCGAGGGAGCAGGTGGGGAGGAGGCGGGGGACGGCGGCGGCGCTCTGCTGGAAGGGCGCCCGAAATTATTGGGGGGGCTGAGCCCCCCAAAAAAATTTTTTGAGGGGGCTCGAGCCCCCTCAGGCCCCATGGAGTCGGCGCCTATGATTACAACTCCATTGAAATAAGAAGTGGGACTAATGTTACCTGGGAAGAAATTCTACCCTGATTCCACCTATCCCCACTTATTTACTTACTTACTTACTTACTTACTTACTTACTTACTTACTTACTTACTTTTGTAGGCTGCCTTTCCCCCCAGGAAGCCTTTGCAACAATTAAGCAATTCATAAATTAATTCATACCAACAAAAGCTACCATATACATACAGAACAGCCGAAAAGTCTGAGACAACAGAAAGTCACTCAAGGTCATAGGTCCAGTGGAAAAATAATGTTCACTGCAGCTCAGTGGTAGCTTTGTCATGTGAGAACCATACAAACTCCAGGGAATTATCACAATCTGGACACCAGTGCTGAAAAGATCCTGTCCCGAGTCACTGCAGCCTGCACTTCCAACAGCACCACACAGCCTCTCTCATGTTCAAGCAATCTACCTAGCATTCACATTCAATAAAAAATTATAGGTCTATTTGTAGAAATTTTGGAGAAGGCTCAGCACCTTTTCCCCCACTTCGTTTGTTTTAAGGTGAAGTATTTTGCTAGAGGTTCCTAAAAGCTGTGGGTGCTTTAATAGAAAGTGAATATGGGTCCTGATATAAGGGATACCTGCAGTAGATTCACACAGCTGTGTTTTCCATGTAGGAAAAGAAATATTGCTCCAAGGTCACCCAATGAGTATGTGTAAATGGGTGGGTATTTAAAATCATGTCTCTCCAAGTCGTGTTCAGTACTCTCTATTCACGACAATGCATAGGCTCTCTCAAAGCTTCCTTTTTACATACCGTATATGCTTTCAAAAGCTTTTTCAAGTTGCATGACAGGCAATATTGGTATAGTGATGGGGGTGGGATTTCCATGTGATAAGTGTAGGTATGTGAAGCCAACCCAGGCTGTATGCTTAAGTATGGCCAAGAAAAATCCCTTTCTACCTAGTCTCTTTGGTGCTATTATCTATTAATTTGAAACCGTTTTTCCTCCCTAGTGAGGTATGGTGCCTTTAAAAAATGGATGTTTGCTTGTGCTCAGGCGTTTGAAATATTTTTCCAGCCTCAGATCCAGGAGTATTCCCTGTTTTTAGCAAACACAGGTGGAAAATGTAACTGAAAACATGCAGTATTCACAGTCTGTTCAACTTGACATCTTCTGCTGTTTCTCTGTGTGAAACGTTGACATCAATTGAACCCTAAGCATGGTTAACATAAAACCACCTAGACTAAAGCAAATTAAGGTATTTTAATAAGATGAACATTGTCCTACTGTACCCCCAAACTTCCCTCCCTTCTTCCCCCACATGCCACCCCTCATATTAACAAAGCACCCGTTTTCACATTGCTCTCATAATGAAATCTTCAAGGAGTGATGGAGTTAAACCGCATGTGCACCATAGCCCTATTGTCCATGCAGCTCTGCTAGATGGCATCAACAGTTGTTCACCTATTTTCACAGTGGGAAATTACAAGGTACTCACTATATAGGAATAATCAGACAGAATCTAGGTCAAAATCAAAGGAAGTCTGCCCCATCCATCTGGTGGGGGTGGGTGGGTGTAGAATTCACATGCAAACATCATGGCAACGTAAAAACAAGGAACTGATTTGTCAGACTTATTATTTATCCTTAAACATTCTAAATAAAGGTAAAACTGCTTTGAGTAAAAAACACACAAAAAGGTAGTATTAGCTCAGTCTGGTTTTTCAAAAGGCATTTGAAATAAATATAAAACTACAATATTAGAAAAAATATATAATCATTATTCAAACAGCTGACTTGAAACGGTCCCTTGTTCATGGGGAAATCTTCAGTTAGTTTTTCAAGTACCAGCAGTTCAGTTGAAAGATTCACCAACTGCCCCCTGGAGAAAACTGTAGATCTGCATTTAAATGGAGATATATTGTTTCCAAATGTGCACTACCTGGAAGGCAGATACTGTCAAGGTTTTTTAGTGAATGGATTTAAAATTGCATTAGGTAAGTTTCATTGCTGTAACCCTTATTGCTTCTTAGGACTGAGGCTATTTATTTAGGATTTTGTCTGCATGCATATATTTGCCCTAATGATTAAACAAAGCTGCCCACTAACAAAGGGGAATCACTGCTTTACAGAGTGTTCAGATATGACAAACGAGGACCATACTGGCCTTCTTGGATACAACTCTGACATTATTAAGTTATCATACAAGTTATATATAGTTATGTATAAAGCTTTACAATACAACTAGTTTAGAGTTATAAAATACTGTATAAAATGCATGACCAGTACATATCCTGCATAATTATTCAAAATATTTTAGCAACAATTTAAAATGTGTTTTCTGGCATTTAGCTCTGACCCTTTATATTCATGCATTTTTCAATGAATGATCTTAAGAAAGTGTTGAATCCCACATCACTGTAACTGCTTATTAACACACATGCTTTCTCAATTTTTGGACCTAACAGACTATTTTGACTAGTCAACAATACACATTTAAAACCCAGGAGACTTTTAAAATCAAATGAATCCTGGCTGGCATATTGGAAAACCATTATCAGATCAGATCATCCCTCTTTTTTTCTTTTACTGTACATGAATGCAGATATAGACACATATTTCTTCAATACACTCACAGACAACACACAAAAAACCTTCTAGAAAAGTTTTGCATAAGTATGCTGTTAAGGCATATGTAACGTTCATAAAGAAAAAGACACTCACAATCAATTTCAAACACTCAGACATTAGTCTAGGCAGCCTCCTGCTGAATTTCTGGTTGCAATGAAATGTCCCTGTAAACAAGGTTACTGAGAACAAACCAAGATATCCTTCTCAGCAACACCTTCAACAGGAGCCCTTCAGCTGTCTACTTAGTTTGTTATGCCTTATCTTATAGCACTGACATTCTAATGCTGATTCAAATTCTGGGTTCAAAATGAAAAATGAAATATCTTTAAGATCACTTAATATTGAAATACTGATGCAATAATAAGCAGTGCTATGATAACAAAGCAGATAGAATACTCTAGATGGTAACCTTTTAATTTTGGGAACAGAAGGGAGCATGGTAGTGCATACACTTAACATAGTTAAATTATCTGCTTATTTTAATATCAGATACTTTCAGCATCAAATCACTATCTTCTGACTATTAAATATTTTTAAAAATAAATATTTTAGTGACTTAACGATAGAATACAATAATATTTATTTATTTTGTATCCCAACCTACATTCTAAGATCTAAGATGATGGGGAGGTAATAATAACATAAATAAAGCAAGAAAATCTCAGTTTAGTACACATATTCCAGAAAAAATACAATAAAAACAACATATCAGCAATATCAAATAGCAGCACTGCTGATATCCAAAGGCTGGAACAAACAGCCAGGTTTTCACCAGTCTTAGGGATGCCAGTAAGTGCTGAAGCCAATCAAATTTCAGGGTGGGGGCGCTCCAGTGCCAGGGTACCGTAATAGAAATGAACCACACATGAGTCACTGCCAGGCATACAGATCCCAATGACAGGATGCTAAGGAGCCAGAACTACGCCCCACCCAACTGCAGATATCAACTGCAGGGCAAGAACATACAAAATATATAACAAAACAAAAGCAAACCAATAACTCCCCCTCCCACAAACACATTTAAAAAGCCACAGAATAGGGTTGCCATTATTTCAAAAAGTGAAAATCTGGATACAAAAGTCTTGTTATGGGTTGCCGTACATCTGGATTTTACCGGACATTACAGCGATTTCCGCCCACTGTTTTGGACTTATGGCAACCCTACCATAGAATGTTAATCAGCCAAATGCCTTATTGAAGAGAAATGTTTTTGCTTGGCACCTAAAGATATGTAATGAAGGTTTCAGGTCAGCCTTCCTGGAGAGAGCATTCCACAAATGGGGAGCCAATGCAGAAAAGGCCTGTTCTCATATTGCCATCCTCTGGACCTCTCGTGGAGGAGGCAATATTTACATGCACTTTTCAGGTGGACCTCACAAATGGTTCACAACAGACCATCACAATAATAAGCATCATTTAAAAAGTTACAACTATTATAAGGACAATGATAATAAATAACGGCACATGCATGCATCCCTATGGCCAACAATCTGCACATCCAAGGTATTAAAGTAGCTTCATATGTTACAGATCCCTGAATGAAATTAGAATGAATTAATTAGTATAGCCATAAACTGCAACATGTTGCCATCTTTATTGTTGCCAAGTTTATTGTTGCATGAACATGCCAGGGCAAGCCTCAGTTGGCCGTGGCCTTGAGCACCTGTGTGTAAGATCATCAAACATGATAAACTATGTGTACCATGCTCATTCCGGTTCAAAAGAATCAGTAGCCTATATAAATTAAATTATGTTGTGAGCATGCCTGATGTAAAAATAAGTTACAATTCAGACATCACATAGAATGCAAACCTGCCAGTGCAATGTCAATTCAAAAATGCCCTATTTATTGCATTGGGGCTTGCTCCTACATAAGCAGATATAAGATTTCTGCATAAATCACTTTAATTTCTAAATTATTTCTTTTAAAGTAACATCTAAACCAGTGATATACAGTGGAACCTCAGGTTGCGGACATAATCCATGATGGAGGCATGTCCGCAACCCACAGCGTTCACATCCTGAAGCATCACGTCTGCGCAGGCATGATTTGGCGCTTCTGCACATGTGCAAAGTGCAATTTAGTGCTTCTGTGCATGCGCGAGCAGTGAAACCCGGAAGTAACCTGTTCCGGTACTTCCGGGTTTCCCGTGGTCCGCAACCAGAAAACATGTAACCTGAAGCGTCCATAACATGAGGTATGACTGTATCCAGATTCATCAGAATTTTTAAAAATCATTTCATTAGAAGAAGAAGAAGAGTTTGGATTTGATATCCCGCCTTTCACTCCCCTTCAGGAGTCTCAAAGCGGCTAACATTCTCCTTTCCCTTCCTCCCCCAAAACAAACACTCTGTGAGGTGAGTGGGGCTGAGAGACTTCAGAGAAGTGTGACTGGCCCAAGGTCACCCAGCAGCTGCATGTAGAGGAGTGGAGACACGAACCCGGTTTCCCAGATTACGTGACTACCGCTCTTAACCACTACACCACACTGGCTCTCATTAATTCCCCCTTCATAAACTGCCCCAGTTTGATCACATTAAATCATAGTTTAAACAAACCATGGTTTGAGGTGAGCAAGTAGCATGCCTAGTAAACACTGCTCAAAAGTTTCCATGGCTCTCCTCATTTGCATCTTTTGCATCACTGGGAAACATAGCAGAGTCTAAGTTGTTATAACGTCCAAGCTTAGGCTCATAGTTTGTTTCTCTCCACATATACCAAGAGCAGTAATCAAGGTTTGTTACTGGCATACTACACAAGGTTTGTTTGGATAAACAAACCTTGGGTAAAGGTTTGGATGACATGACAAGTCAGACTCTGGTTTGTTTAGTCTGTGGTGCAGGAGCAGGGGAAGAGTCATGGAAGTACCACACATTAAGCCATGGCTTTAAAAAAAAAGCAACTGTGGTCGGTGTGGCATGGCTCTGATAGTCTACTCCAATACACTTCTACCACTGAGTTCAATAAGGCTTGTTCTCAGGAAAGAGTGCCTTCATCCTATAGCGCTGGGTGTTATACACATTGAGCTCTATGAGTCTATGAGGTCATCTCTTCATGCAAAATAAAACTGCATGCCTAAAATCTTGCCACAGCTGCCTTCTTCTAACCCTCCCTATTATAGTCAAAATGCATCACCTCTGCAGTATTCCTCTACATTGATAGTTACATGAAGAAAATTCAGATTTCTCTTCTGCCTTTGTGTATCTTCTACAAGTAGTCCCCTAATAGCCATATTTAAGTTAAGCCTGTTTAATAAGACATATAAGTACATGGCTGAGGAGGAAGAAATCTACAATGTGAGCAAGTGAGCAATCACAGTTCTCCTCCTCCCCTCCTCCTGTCTTCCCTCTTCTTTCTTTAACCTTTGAGAGAAAATGCACCAACCCACTGGCAACTTCCCAAGTATGTTTTCATGTTCAGTCACAGCTAACTGTAAGGAGCAGAATCCACCACATTAATAGCAACTCACAGCTTAAAAACACACAAAGGTCTCCCAGACCTGCAGCTCAGGAGGACACAGAAGCACAAATGCCTTTGTTCAAAACACACACAAAACGTGCTCCTGACACTTTGTCAGGCTTCCTCAACCTCGGTCCTCCAGATGTTTTGAGACTACAATTCCCATCATCCCTGACCACTGGCCCTCTAGCTAGGGATCATGGGAGTTGTAGGCCAAAAACATCTGGAGGGCCGAGGTTGAGGATGCCTGCTTTATGTGCTATACATATATAGGTAGTTTAATGTGGGGTTTCCCCCCCACACACACACTTGTTTCCTTCTTTGTAAGAAAAAAAGAGTGTGATGCCTACATGTAGGGATGAAATGCCACTGTGTGTAGGGACAAAAGCAAGCCATGAAACAATGGTGCATAGCTCTCCCAAGCCATCTCTCGCAGAAAGAGGCTCATCTCTCTTTCACTTTCTGACTTTCTCAACACCCCTCTCCTCAGGGTCTTACCTTTTTGCTTAAGACACTATGCAAAGTGCAATGCACATTGTACATTGATTGCAGCACGTATGTATAATAAACTATAATATGTAAGACAACAGAAGAAAGGTGCACCTCTCACCACATAAGGGCCCAACTACCACACCCCACACAAGAGGGGCCCAGTTATCTAGGTCATCCGCCTGCCAAATAGCAGCTCCCTGGATAGAAAGATGTCCCATTCCTCTCCCACCTTCCAGATTTACAACTCCCCGAAACAGCACAAGCAAGACACAATGTGTATAAAGGGGGCAGGGGAATCCCTTTTGACCAATACAGCTTCTGCTGCCACAAGTTTTGGGACCTTTGCGGAATTTAATTATCATCTACCTCTCTAAACCTTGATACTCAGAGGAAGGAAGATTGCATGAACCTCAAGCCAGATGTCACTTTCCCTCTTCCCTCTTGATTTTTTAACTGCTCTGTGTGTGTGTGTGTGAGAGAGAGAGAGAGAGAGCAGGAAAACACACATAATCTCAACACAAACACAGCAAGCTTTCTTTCCTGCTCCCCAGCCCCATACATATTTTATTGAAACTGAGACCCACTTTGTTCAATGGTACTTATTCTAATACATGTCTACTTAAAAGTAAATCACACTGAGTTCAATTGGAGTTACTCCTAAATAAGTGCACATGAGAGCACTACCTCACACAATCGGTACCACAATGTGATAAAACCATATTAATAAGAGGGAGGGGGATAGATAAGAATAATTCCCCTAGTATTTAACTGGCAGGCAGGCCTGTTTGGCTCCTGCAAATCGCTCATCAGAAAGTGTTTTAAGAAAAAGAGCGGTGGTGGGGTGAGGTGCTAATGTCTCTTTCCCCGTGTGCCACCTCCCAAGCTCCCGCGGACGGATCGCGCTGCCCTTGGTAATCCAGGAGGCGAGGCAGCCAAGGTAGCAGCCGATTGGCAAAGCTGCGGAACTTCTGAGCTCCTTGAAAGGGAATCTAGGAGTGGTGGGACAGGCGCGCAGACGTACCCACACCCACACAGGATATCAGTCACACATTCCAAGCAGCCGCAGATCAATTAATAATAACAACAAGAGCAATAACAGTAACAATACAGTTTGTTGCGATTGCAGGCACACCATACTGGCAACAGCTTTAAAGTCAAGTCCTCTCACTCCAGCCCCGAGAATCTCTTCTCCCCCTTCCCACCAGCGTACGGTGTTTCTAATTCTGCCTCCATCTCTGCATGCTGAGGAACTGCCCCATGAGTGTGGCTCCTCGAACCCTAGCCAGCTGCAATGATCTTTGGTTGTTGTTGTTGTTTAAGCAAATAAATCCCCTTACATGAACGGAAAGGAAAGGTTGGGGAGGGCAGGAACAGGACAAAAACCTGCGGGAATGGAATCTGTCACCATACTCAAAGCACGCAAGAAAAACAAACAAAAACCCCAAGCTATCCTTAAAAAGAAAAGAAGAAATGGTAAAGAGGTGGCGGGGAGCGGGGAGAAGGAGAAATCAATAAAGCCCGGGTGGCTGGTTTGACTGTGTGATTTCTATGAAAAGGAACTGACTCGAGAGCAAGTCAAATTGAACCAGGTCTGAAGGTGGAAAGGTGGGGGGGAGGAGTGTAACAGAGCTTCTATCAGCTGTTCGGCTCTTCCCAATCTAAAAAAGAAAGGGGGGGAAAGGGAAAGGGGGGGGGATGCCCCAGATGTAATGTTAGTTTTCAGATGTGCATGATAAGATAAGGTGTGGACTCGGTTTACCTGGTCAGGGCAGAACCGCAGGCGGTTTAATCAGGTGAGTCGTCGGGGACTGTAAAGAAGCCGAAGCCGGTTTCTTTGCTAGGAAAGTCTACAACCCCATGCAGGGACATTGCAAAATCTTTACACACGCCTCCTTTAACTGGGCTTCCGCGACCTCAGCCGGAGAAAAGGGGGAGATGCCTGCCCGAGGCAGCTTGAGGCCACCTCCTCGAGCTCTCGCCCGGAGATCGGCGGGGTCTCCCGCAGCACGGGGTCCATTTAAACGGCTGCTCCGCACCAGGCGAAGCCGGCTGTGAGGGGGAGAAAGGCGGCGGTGGGCACCCGAAGGATGCACGGGCCTCCCTGTTTCCTTGGTAGAGTCGATCCGCACTCAGTCTGACCCAGGACGTCACTCTGCCTGTCTGTTTTCTCAATGATAACTTGGCAGGAGAAGGGGGAAGCTGCCAGGTCCCCCCCTCCCCTCCTTCCTTTCTCTCTCTCTCTCTCTCTCTCTCTCTGAGATCATTACTTGGTATGTGCACTTTTCTCGCATGCATTTTTTAAAATATATAAATATATATGTAATAATGCCCGAAGATCGTCTTATGCATAATCATGGTGATCGTTAGCAGCCTGCTCGGTTGTATTTGCATTGATTTGAGTCTGCCTGTGTGGCTGCGTGTGTTGTTTCTTGCTGCTGCCGTTCTTAAAGGGGCTTGGTGGGTGGCTGGGTGGCTGGGTGAGAAAATACTATTGCCTGTTTGTAGAAAGAATCCACCAGCATTTAGAGATCCCAACATATCCTCCAACTGGCACCATTCCTCCCAGTCATTATTCCATAATCAAAATATGCAGATCCAGTCAGTGGATCCTGCCAAATCCCAATGATTTCCTCATTTGTCTTTTCCCATTCATCTGATTAACCACGTTGAATGTTTGTCTGCTGTATTTTCATTACACAAGTGAACATACCCCAGTGCCTAGACAAAAGGGGGGGGGGCAGGTGAGAACCCGTTTGGGGGATGCATTTTTATTTTTTCGCCCAGCTACTAAAATTTCAAATGTAATAAAATATTGCTTAAACTGCTTTTATTGCATCCAATATTTATTAGTTATTACAATAATAGAACTACTGTACGGGAAAGTCTTTCCAAATCTGGAACCCAAAGGACTGGTTTGCTCTGCTCTGCTCTGATTGTGCCACAGAAATAGTGCTTCTAGAATAACCAAAATCGCTCAAATCAATGTCTCAAACTGTAATTAATTGCCTATGTCATATCAAAATTGTGAGAATATAAAAATAAACTGTGGGCAGGTCTCATTTGTCCTGTAATGTTATGACCAGTTACTTGGTTTCAGTATATTATGCATCAGTTGGTTTCAACAGTGCTTTCAACAGTGCTTGGTTTCAAGTGTTTGTCATATGGTAGTCAACATCCACCAAAGAACCATGGCCACAATCAATGCCTGTGGAAAGACCTGTGTGTGCATAGCAGGAAATGTTTTTTCATTTCCTCCCCAATTTTTCATGACACTATGAAAACTGCTGCTTGAACTCGTGATGAAAGATATATGTCTGTTATTTATGCCTAAGGTGGAGCTTCAGGTGGAGCTCTTTCCCATGTACTTTTCTTGGTCCATCTATTTGACTCATAGTCTACCGTCTGGATAAGGTCCAACTAACAGGAAAATTCTGGCGTAGTGGTGACGTGGCATAGCCATCATCGGTTGCCAGATTTTGAAACAATCAGATTAAATCCACTAGCAAGTATCTAGGAAAGGGCTGTAGTTCTCATAGCAGAGCACATACGTCACATGCAAAAGTCTCTGGGTTCAGTCCCTGGCCTCTTCAGATAGGTCTGGAATTGACCCCTACCTAAAATTAGGTGCTTGGCTGCCAGTCATTGTAGAGCTATGGACCAAAGATTAGATTCCATATAAGGCAGATTCCTATGTTGGTTCAAGCAATTTTTTTATATACTTTTGGAGTTGTGGTATACTAATCTCAATGCATGTTGGGAGCGTCTCTGAGCAACAGTAGCAGTCAACACAACAAATTGTCTGTTTATTACTTCTCTATCCCACCTTTCTTCCAATGAATTCAAGGCAGCTCAAACTTCTCTCCCCCCCCCCATTTTTAACCTCAGAAAAACTTTGAGGCATGTTAGACAGACTGAGACAATGGTGACTGTTCCAGCAATCAATGACCAGGAAGCTTTATGGCTTGAAGATTTGAACTTGGTTTTCCTAGTCCAACATTCTAACCACACTGACTTATGGTGGGTTCAGTAGTACATAACAGGTTGTCAAACTTGAGGCAGTGGAGCACATCACTAGTGCCGAAGAAATGTCACCTAAAATGGTTGTGTCTCCCAGGTGTAACACATACAAATACTCTGTGGTAACCTCCCATCCACTGTTAATCTCCATCACCACCTACTATTGACCACCAGGAACCTGGAGAAAGGGCAGGGTGATCTGTAATGTGGTGGCAAAACTCCAGGCAGTAAGTGCTTTTGTGCATTACAGCACAGAGACAGATCTGTCACTTTAGGGGTACCATTTTTAGTGTCATCCCCATGACAGCTGTCATGTGCGCTCCTGCCCAGATTCAGTGCCAAATGCTCCTACCAGGCTGTTGCCAAGTACTATCAGAAAGAAAAAGAATAAGGCATCCAGATCGTATGGTGGGTAGATTTCTCCTGCAACAAATTGGACACCTCACATGAAGTACTCTTGCACAATTGATTTATATGCTGTCAGTACTGGTGGTACTGGATTGTGAGATGCCATTTATTTCAGAATATTATAATACTCCATACAGCACAACAGGTTCTATTTTTTTTTTTAGAACATCCTATTAGTGCCATATAGAAGCAGCCTCAAAGTATCTCCTGCTTTCTCAGTCTTGATCATGCAGTTTAACATACTTTGAACTAGTTTAGGATGCAGTGAGTAGCTGCAAAAATCACTAGAGGAATCAGCAGTCCAACAATTTCCTTGTAATTGCATTTTCTGGACCAGCTATTATATGCACACAAACTTATATAAGTCTATAACTTCAACCAATCATTCCCTGTCAGGAACAGCCCTCACCTAACAATATCCATATGGTACAGTGATAAATTGCTAGTATTCACCTAATATGGAACAAAACAGATGTAAGAAAATATGCTGTGCAAACCTATGCATATTTACTGAGAAGTAATTTCTACTATCTACTGTGGGACTGATGTACTGGTAATTCTATTTAGGATTCTAGCTTAAAACAACAACCCAGCATTTTCAAAGCTAACATAAATAATCATCCTTTTAAACCAGTTATATCTATAATAACATATAAATACAACTAATTTGTACTTATTTAGAATGTTTCATTGTTCCAAGCATCCTTCAGGGTTCCAAACAATTTACTTTTGAAAGTAATAATCAAATATTTATATGCTAATATATATGGTGCTGTTTAGAGTTCAGTGTGGCAGCAATATGGAAATCAGTTCACACTGAAGGCCATTTGCCCAGACATCTGAACATACACTATCTTAAATTCAATTTTACAGCTTTGTCTTCAAAGAACTTCATTGGTAAAAGTCCAATATAAAAGCCCCTCATCTGTCTACACTGCACATAACACATATACATCAGAAAGTGTATGTTTGTGTGTATAATGTGCACTGTATGAATGTACACCGTGTGAATGAGCTGAATGTATACAGTGTGAATGAGCTGAAGTTACTGAACAAAATGCAAGTTTTCCAAGTTGATGGCAGTTAGGCATCCAATAACCACCCAGGCATTTAACCAAAGAGATCTCAAATGCTATCAGACTATGTGGATCTATACACAACAATGATCAAATTAATGTAAAATGTAATATGTTTGCAGTATTGTACATCTATGCATTGAGAACAATATGAGTTAGAAACACATGAGCAAGTATACTTAGACTGCAGTGCAAAACCATAATCAAGAGAGCTATAATATACAATAAATAGCTGCACTTGCCCAGCAGGCTTTGAGCTTCTGGCTGAAATGCTAAATATCCCCATGCAGCATGCTTTTGAAACTTATGAGCACCTGGAGCAAAACAGGGGTGGGAGTAAAAAGTTATACTTGACACATTTAGACCTTTGGTTACACTTAAAGCAATTCCAAATATTGCCAAGTTTGATTATAGGAATAAGTACATGATGAAAACAAATTAGGGCTGGTTTGTACATGTGATGGGAGTGCTGAAATTCCTCCAATAAGTATGTCTTAGTTATGCATATTGAGGAGTACTATGATGTATGAACTGGAAGTATATGCATGTATACATGATTACATGGGATGGCAGTGATTCCCATGACATAATGACTCTAAAAAGTGTTGCCAAGGTAGTGCAGCCTTATATAGTCATGTGCACATGTAACTGCTCATTCACACCATGACTATTCTCAACATCATTACAAGAATACACAAGCCCAAATGTGATGATCTTTAAGGAGAGAATCTGTCATACAAATCATAATATATTGATAAAAGAATACTGATTGTGTGAAGAAAAGCATGCTAAGAATGTCTGGGGATAATTAATTTATTTGCGGTTACCTGAAGAATATGTCATAAAATATGATCCAGTGTGATGTAGTGCTTAGAGTGCCTGACTAGGGTCAAGTAGACTAAGGTTCAAGCCCCAACTCAGCCATGAACCTCACTTTTAGCATAATCTATGCCACATGGTTGTTGTGAAGATTAAAGCAGGAGGGCAGACCATGTATACTAACATGAGCTCCTTGTTGGAATACAAGCGTAATGAAAAATAAAATATAAAATATTTCTAATCCATGACTTGGATCCACATTCATGTGTTAGTGATATGCATTTTGATGTATGCCTAGTCATATATGCCTAGGGAGACCTACCATCTGGATTGAAGTTCCTGAGTGTTGCAGGACTCTCTGGAGAGATGTGCTATGTTGCATGGTTAGCTATAGCTGAGGGATAAAAATCAGGGTCCTATCACGGATACATAAAAATGTGTTTGCACAGGGGCCCATATTTTCTAATATAGTTCTAATTCACATTACTGCCTGTCAAAAGAGAGTTGGGTTATATTTATGTTCCTTCAATCTCTTCCCCCTTTTAACACACAATCAAGGCTTAAATCAGAGTTACTTCATTGAATATATATTTTAATATATCAGATACATTGGTAGCTTAAAAATATAGTATACAAATTATAATTTGGGCCTATTAAATTATAAGATGCAATATTTTACTAAAACATTGGCCATATCACTTTAATGATATCACCTTAATTTTTGTGGTGGCTTCCCCTTGTGGAATGCTCTCCCCAGTGAGACTTGCCTGGCACCTTTGTTACATATCTCTAGGTGCCAAACAAAAGCATTCTTCTCCCAGGCCTTTGACTACTTAAACTGTGGCCTTTTAATCTGCCTGAAGGGGCGTTATTGTTTTTGTTTGTTTTTATGGTATGTAGTTTTGTGTTTTTACATTGTAAACCCCCCTGTGATCTTCAGATGAAGAGTGGTATAGAAATCTAATTAATTAAAATTAATTATTAATAATAAGGAATTTCTAAAAGACCTGAATGAAGCGGCTACAGAATGACAGGGTATAGGGCTTTGAGGGGATGAGATATTATTCTGATTGACTTACACTGTTACAAGCTGTGGAGAACATTGTTGCAATCAGCAGTACTGCCAGTATAAAAATGGGTTTGAGTGAGATCTGCGACCAGCTCACGCAGCATAACTGTTTTATGGGAACATTACAAAAATGAAAGTCTTACTCAATCTAAACAGGAAAACATGCCCCTATGATTTAAAGCTCAGCAGAAACTTTACTGAAAGCATGCTGGCTTGTTTTATGATACAAACCTTTATGGGAATTAGAAATTTGCACAGAATGAAGGTGTTATCAGAGTCACTGGACTCTAGAACTGAGCTAGTTCTGTTGTGAGAATAAATGGGCTAGAGGGCAGGGTATAGAATGGACAGGGGACAACAACTTAAGTTGAGGGATCAAAGGTTACAAGGATGTACCTTAGAAAATAAATGAGGCATTTTTAAACGTAATTATTGTCAACACACTCTGCCAGCCTGGGAGAAATTGTCTGCTTTATCCATGATCCAGAACAACTTTATTCATGGTCATATAACATACTACAGAGGTAAGCAGCATTGTGTCTGTCATTAATTGTGTCTGACCCAGCTGATCAGTAGACAGACCAATCTGCCTGAGGATTGTTTCCAGACTGCTGATCACCAGACCTTGCATAAGCAAGTCTACTGTGCTAGATTCTGGGGAAACTGACGTTCAGGATTTTGAAAAGTCCTTAACAATTTCCTAGCCATTACTAGTTAGTGGCTAGCAGCAAATGTAAGAATTAGCCTTGACAAATCTGGTAACCTAACAAGGGTCAAGAAGAAATCACTCTGTGATGTTTGAATACAAAGGATGAACTAAGATTCAAAATGCAAGTGCAAGTTTCTCAGATTCACTTTTATGTCCATTTCTTTATGAAAGCCTGCCATATTTGGGGGAATGTTTATGCTTACTTCTAATCAATGGGCCAAGGCTCAGGAAGACCAAAGATTGGACAAAGGAGGACAGCATATTGATACTGCAATGGAAGTGTTATTCTGTGTAACAGACATTTACTGCTTCTTTGAAGTTTACTTAATGCTAACTTCATCTAAAGTCTGCTGGGCAGTTCTGGACTACTGAGATAGAGAGGTTTGCAACACTTATTATTCCTTCTTAAAACAAAATGTAAATCTTGCCAATTGGAATAAGAGTGAATTGAACAGAGATGGCAGGATTGTAAAATGAATCTTTATTTAACTAGAAATGGCTATCCTATATATATGAGCAAAACCTGAGTTGCTCAGATAGAATGTGTTACTGAAACCAATTGCACTTTTGTACTTTGTGTGTTTATGCTGGAAGTAACTCATGAGTTTCTAATAAGCAAAGCAAAAGATAGTTGCACATTGTTTAAAATTTTACAATACACTAAAGAAGCCCTAGAAATTGGAGAACCATTTGATATGGAAAAAGAATTTCCATGAGCAATGATGCAAAAACCATCAATGAGATAAATGCTTTTAGAATGGATGCTAACAACACAGCAAAATAGTTTATTCACAATATGAAAAAAAGAAATGATGCCATATTCAGTGTATAGGTGAATGATCATTTGGATACAATGGCAGTATCAATGTGCAGCATTCTTAAAGACCATAGACTGCATTTTTTTTTAAGTGTAAAGAAGAGGAGTCATTGTATTCATATCAAGGAGTGTAGCTTTCTTTTGATTCTCAAACATGACAAAATCCATTGAGAGCTACATATGAGTACTGAAAAAATTCTCTATGTCACAGAGATTTGCATTGTTTTATCGCTGTGGAAAATGAAATCCATGGAATAGCAGTACATATACACTGAAAGCATTACCTCTTATAAAAATCTGAGGTGCAGTAGGATTCTATGATCTTGCCTGCATAAACACACCTTAGGTTTGGTGAGCATATGAAGATGCTTTACCCTGAGTAAGATTATTGCTCAATCTAGCACAGTTGTGCCCCTTTTGCCTGGGATTGGCTCTCTCAAGATGTTAAGGAGAAGTTATTTCCAGCCCTGCAGTAAGAACCATTTAGTTTTTGATGACAGGGTCTAAATTTGGCCTAAGCCACCTTACAGAATTATTCTGAGGTTAAGTGAGAACTATTCACATCACTCTGAGCAAAGGGTGGGATATAAATGTAATAAAAAATTGTACACAAAATACCATTATCTTGACCATAGCCCAACACTCAGCAGTTGGCCTGATTTCACATGACTGCAATATCAAGCGATGATCTATCTGCATGTGTGAATCAACTCTTAAGAGATATAAAAGCAGAGAGAAATGGTTTAGCAAACTGGGAACAAATATCGGGTCTATGCATTTCTGCATTACTTCTCCCCACTAACACACCAGCTCCAGCACTTCAGTCCAGGGCTGTTTAAATCAGAGGTCTCCATGACATCTGGTGAAGGAATAGGACTTTCAACCACATTCTTTTGGGGTTTGGACTATAAAATGGTTGTTTTTTGTATGAGAGATTATTCTATACAGGGACACATGTTAACAGGAAAGTTAAAGGTATGCACAGGAAACTTCTGCATAGACGGGTCAAAAGTTGTTGGGAGAATAGTTTGCTCAGGAAGGTTAGAAGTGCACAGGAGTGTCAAAGGTTCAACCTAGGAATCTGACAATTAAGAAACAGAAAGTTAAGAACTCTACTTTCCTTCTGACTAATTAAAATAGGGGTGGTTAGCCTGTGGCCCATAAACCCCTGCAACTTTATCTGCTGATGTGATTGAATGATAAACGATTCCTTTACCTGCCCTTTAGAGAGGATCTAAAAAGAGCAGTTAGTTTATATCCATTTTCAGCACTAAGCACCACAGTGCCGAGATAGAAGATAAGCCTATATATATATATATATATATATATATATATATATATATATATGCTTTCGTAGATTTTCACGGGTACAGGAATGCAGGTTTTGGTGTCTTCGGGTGTCTTCCCGTGTAAGAGTCGGGGTGTCTGTGCGACCTCGTCGAAACGTCGCACAGACACCCCGACTCTTACACGGGAAGACACCCGAAGACACCAAAACCTGCATATATATATATATATATATATATAGTAAAAGGTAAAGGACCCTGGACAGTTAAGTCCAGTCAAAGGTGATTATGGGGTTGGGCATGTGGCTAGCATGACTAAACCGCTTCTGGCACAACGGAACACCATGATGGAAACCAGAGCACACGGAAACACAGTTTATATTCAAATATATGCACTCCCTCTGACAGACCTTTAAAGAAGATCTCTAAAACCCTCTGCCTGTAGCATTTTCCTCCACCACAGTGCTAGACTGAGGATGGGTGGAAATACTGCCTTTTACTAGAATGGGAATAGCTGGAAATGATGGTTGTTTCTGCATATGCATGTATGCCTCTGTATGTACGTTAGTGCATGCAAGAGTATGAGTAAGAGAGAGAGAATTCTGGGAGACTGCATGCCTGGTGAGTGTATACTATATGTGTGGTGAATGTGCACATGTGGTAATTATATATGTAGGTTCTATATGTGTTGTGTGTGTGCATGCCCACATAGATTGGCCAAACCTACTGCTACTACATGGCCCTTGGAGCAGTGACTGCCTTTCAATGCAGTTCACAAAAAAGACTAGCCACCGCAGGCTAAAAGGAGACTGGTAAGGATCAGAGGTGGCATGCCTTCCATCTTAATCTTAGCTTAAGCCTCTAAAATGTGCTTTTAAGATAACTTTGGCTTTTTAACAGTTCAAGCATTAAGTGAAATATCAGAAGAAGCAGACTAGTACAGCAAGGATAGGAAACTCCAGACTTGGAGGCTGAATGAGGCCCTCTAGACATCTCTATCTGGCCCTTGGGACTCTCCCTAGGCCACATACTTTGTTGTCTCCACAGTGGTACCTCAGTTTACGAACTTAATCCGTTCCGGAAGTCCGTTCTTAAACCAAAACCGTTCTTAAAACAAGGCACACTTTCCCTAATGAGGCCTCCCGCCACCCTTCCACTGTTCAGATTCTGTTCTGGGACCAAGGTAAAGTTCTCAAACCGGGACACTATTTCGGGTTTTGCAGAATTTGTAAACTGAATAGTTCTTAAACCAGACTGTTCTTAAAGCGAGGTACCACTGTACTTTGTACCTTCCTTGAATGTTTCTGCCTTGATAGAACGTATCTTTGAATTCTGAGCATGCCTCTTGCTTGTCTGGATGGAGGACAGAGCTGTGTGAGAGAGTGTGTCCAGAAACAAGCCTACTGTACAAGATAAAATTAATTGCTTTGCCTACTTTTGGCCTATGACCCCACCCATTTGGCTTCCATAAGATTGCCTAGAAGGGAATGCAGTCCTTGGGCTGAAATCATTCCTCACTCCTCCAATATAGCATAAAAATTAAATTAAAATAAATATTTTCCACTTGCTGCTTTTGCATTTTATACGGATTTTGCAGGGGTTCCTTCTGGATGATTTTGGTATCTTATCCTGTTGATAAAATCTACAGCCATGGCTACTACTTTTATTAATTTTTGCTTTCATATCAAGACATACTGTTAACGTTTTCCTTTTTTTAAGGGAAATTCCCTTATTCTGAATAGAATTCCTCGCAAGAAAAGGGAAAAGTTGGCAGATAATCAAGACAAATCCAACACTTCTGATTGTGGTCAGTGCCAACTTCAGCACCAGTCATCCTTCAGCTGCTCCCGGGTCTCAAGCACACCAACAGGTCCCATTGCTGATGCTGACCTTGAGTCTGCACCACTAGTTAGGGGGTATAGCAGCTGCCTGCCATTTTAAATTTCTCACAGTACTATGGAGCACATGGCACAGGATCTCTCCAGAGCACTGAGGGAAGTTTTTAATGGTAGCCAGGGACCCAGTTACATAAGACAAAGACTGCCTTGCCAAAGTCATATGAAAGCTGGAGCCAGCCAATTTTGTGACTATTGAATCCTGAAAAGTACAACCCAAGACGAATACTTCTTAAACTCAACTTCTGAATTATATCAGGTGGTTGCAAGCCTTTGCATAATTCCCTGTGGGCACCAGTACAGTAAGAGCATTTAGTGGTGCAACTCTGTTGTGTATATCATAATAAATGTTACCAAATTGTAAGGATAAAGGAGAACAACAAAGGAGGGGGGGAAATACATGTTAAAGCAGGGCAGTGGGATTTGTTCTGGGCTGAAAAACAAACTAGACAGCCTCAGTTAATTTGCAGGTTTTATTAACTTAATTAGGAAGAGTGACAGCATGTTGGGATCTGTGACAAGTTGGTTATACCCCCAACCCCACCCATGCCAGCCGATTCAACCAGCCAACTGGAATGTCCAGTAGCTGCCTGATAGTGCCAGCTCTAAAACTGGGAATGTCACCATGTTCATCAAATTTGGATTGTGAGATCTTAAACCATAATAAACTTTAAAAGGGGTGGGAAAGAGAGAAATTAAATTCTTTCGTTTTTTGAAATGTTCTAGGATTATAGTTCCTGTTTTTAGAAAAAGCAGAAAATTCACTGCAGGCCTAAACTGCTGCTTTCTGTAATAGGATGTTTACTATCTGACATCAAGCTGCTGTTGGGAATGCCTGATTACAGCACAGAGGAACCTTAAGCACTGCTAACTATAACATTAATGGGGAATACATTATTCAGGTATGTGGCTGAGAATTCTTTTAACGGGGGTATATAAACCGAGGAGAGAGATAGGGAGAGACTTTAGGTCCTGCTGGTGGGACTTAAAACAAAATGTTGCAGTGTGGGGTGCTCCTGTTCAAGATACCAGCCAGCCATGCCCTTTCCAATTCCACCCTACACACTTCCTATTTTCCCTCTCCCAATGTAGGCAGTAGTCTGTGTCCACAAAACATGATCAATCTTCATTAAGCTGTTTCGTGGTTCTTCCCATGCCTTTCAGGATTATTTCCCTTAAAAAGATAAATCTTCTTGTTGTTTGGTAAACCTTGGGTTTCCCCTAAGCCTGGTGACTCAAACGTAATAAAACATGTTTCTCCTGCTGCACTTTAAATGCCAGAAAAGTGAACACTTCTATTTTTTTTAAAAAACCAAATACATATAAATATTAAATAATAAGAAGGCTTCATAAAGGTGCAATGAAAGACTAGTAAGGGCATTCTTTTCCTTATCATTCATTACCCAATAACATTTGAAAATAAAATGTTAAGTAAAGGAGTGTTAATGTGTAATTAATCTCTGTTTATATGATCTTGGTAATATTCCCCCAGAACTATAATGTTGGGGGTTCTAATCTATGCTGAATGGAAAACTAGGGTGTATTCATGTTTATTCTAGACTGGCAAAAAATGCTCGTCAATGTAACAGGCAATGCAGAAACAGATTCCCATATCACAGCAACTCAAGAGTAGCGCAGTGAATTCACATAGATGAACATTGCACCACTTCTATGGATCCCTCTTAGTTGAGCCATCTAATTTCAGGGGTGTGGGGTAGTTTACAGCAGCGTTCCAAAGTGCAGTTTTTTTCCCTTCTCCCTATAGGAATGAATGGCAGCCATTAAAAAAAAAACCAAGTTAGTAAATAAAAGAATGTTCTCCCTAAATACTATTTTTGCCTGGGAGAGCAAGTAGAGCAAGTTATGATCCTCTCGGCAGTCTTTCCAGTTGAAAACCGTTATTTCCCCCCATAGAACTCAATTGTATGAGCACATCGTTTTATATCAGTGTGTGTGTGTGTGTCTTTAAAAGCACATTTGTCTCACCTTTCAAGCCTGCATACTTTTGTGATTTTCTGGTTGGCCTAATAAAAATATTGCCCTAATATGCTTTGATTTTTCTTATGGACCAAGGTCGCTAGCATAAGGTGTACAAACTACACACATAACTTATGAAGTGGCCTGCATTCCTTGATTTTCTTTACTATAAATATTATTTGATCCATCTAAACTAAAGGAGAATGGAGAACATGGGGGAGGGGGACAAAACCTAGCCAGCTAGCTTCCTCCCTTTCTTGACTGAATGTAAGTTTAAGATTGGTTTTGCTATCTGTGTACAAGTAGAAGACAAGAGGAAAGTTCATCTCCTTTGTTTCCTGGCTGGTCTTGCCTTCAGTCACCAGGGGAAGGAGGATTTCCAATGTGCTTATAGGCTGACCTGCCTCTGAGAGAGAATTCATACATCACACAAAAATAAATGTGAGGACCTGCTTCTCTGCAAATGTAAGAAAGCCTTCAGATCCTTCCATTACTTTTCTTAATACCTGCAATATTCAATTTACACTCATCCTAATTATATTTTGACATGATACATTATAAAACGTTCCAGTCTGCTGGATACATGATGCATTTTTAATTCTTTTTTAAACTTCAGCAGATCACTTTCTTTACCTGTAGTTATTTTGAGACAAACTGCAGTATTGAAAATGCTTTACAAACAGCCTTTCAAAAAAACCCGCACAATGTATTGGATAAGTGGTCAAATGCTTAGAAAAATCAAATATTAGAGGAATGTAAGCATGTTTATATTATGAGGACAAAACACAGTGAAAACAAGGCACTGCAGATTTTAACTTGATTACCAGTCCATAATCAAAGGATAAGGAGTTGACCTTGGCATACTGTCTCAAGGTAACAGTGATACACACACAAACACAAATGTACACAGACACACAGACACATTCAGGTACTTTCTAACACAGAATAGACTTTAAATTCTTAAAGGGTCTGTTTAGCACATATTTTTGTATGTAAATTATATTACCAAACCCAGGTATAAACCATACAATTAACCGCTTATGGAATCATATAATTATAGCGTTGAAAGGGACCTTGGAGGTCATCTACTCCAATACAGAACAGTTCTATTTTGAAGCCATTATTACCAGTGTGTCATCAAAACAGTTAATATTGCTCTATGGATACTTCACGTATTTTATATTACTGACATGTTAGGGAAATTAGTCTTATATTTGTTGCCAGTATCATTTGAACAGATATGACGATGCATACTAATTACTTTATTGCACAGTTCTCCTTTTTTATATACTCCTTTTCTAATTAACTTGTTTTGTATCCACATTTGTATAAATGTGTGTTAGATAACTGAATTAAATCAGCATTGACATTCACTTTAAGGTGAGTTCTCTTTTTTTGCAGAATGATAGGAAATCTTAATTTTTATTTTGATATTTGTATATTCCCACTCATTATTCTCTGTTATATATGTCTATGGAATTTCAGTATTTTGAATTGACTTCTGAGTTGCAGCGAGCAAAACTCCAGTCATGGGATGCTTCTATTGGTGGAAGGGGGGAAGAGCTGGTTTTCACTGATTTTCCCTCCCTGCTGAAATCCACCCATCCTCTAAATATTTGTTATAGAGGGTTGACGGACCCAACTGTGTTGGGATGGAATGTGGGGGGCTGCATGGTGGAATTAACCAAAATTGCCTTCTACCAACAGGAACTTCCACTGCCTTGAAAGCCCTTTCAGAAATGGAAGGACACTTGGGATCCAAGCCTTTGATTAAAAAAATACAAAAATCAATACAAACTGAACCTAGAGGATATAACCACAATTTACATGTACGGACCAAATATTGTTATATAATTCCACAGTTCAAAGCCAACAACCGGCACTTACATTACAAATTGATCCCCAAACCTTCATGACTTCTCACCAAAGGTCCTTCTTTGAAACTCCCCTCTTAACATTGCTCCTAGCACAACCCCAAATTAAGAAGTTATATTTGCCTCAAATTCTCTTCTTTCAGAATCAAGCTGATTTAGAAAGCTAGATGCTTCTTGCAAAAATCAGCACCAAAAATCTTTATCCTTGTGCTAAAGATTAAACATGCAAAGTGTGATTCTGGAAAAAATAATCAACTTAAAAAGGGAAATGTCTCCTGTCACAAATTGATTTTCATTATAAGACTCAAGTAATAAGCTTTAACTGACTCTTCTTATAGAGAATATCGTAAGAATTAGATAATAATTGAACAAGAGAGTTACATAACATTTCAAAGGTTCTCCCAAACCATACATTGCATTGATTTTCTTGAAACATCATTATGCAATCTGACCAATGTATCATGCAGTCTTTTATCCTAACCAGAATATCTAGCTTTATGACAGAAAGGAGCCTCAGCTCTGGTACCAGTCCTAAAAAGAATGAAAGACAATATTCATATTTCCATGAAAGAGAACCATGGTTTGTCAAATGAGCCTTTGGAGGTATTCTCTCCAAAAATTACTCTAACTTTATTTTTTAACTCTTCCAGTTAAATGACCAGTTAACTCTTCCAGTTAACTTCAATGACCAGTTCTTCTTTCATTCTAACACATATTCACTTTAACCTTCATTTCTTCTTGTATTTTGTCATGATTAGCATTATTTTCCCCAATAAATTTTATTTCTTAACTTTTTATTTTCTCTGCTACATTTCTATCCTATTTGTTTATCAGTATTTTGAAGCTATTCCAGTCCATTAATCTGACAAAATAAATATTTTATCTTTCAAGAGTTAAAATAGAACTAGACTCATGTACATATTTTGATCCAGATTTCTGACTGAATTTAGTTGCAAAATGAACTAAATTGGGAGGTATTGTTTTTATACCTTTCATCATCTCCCAGCAGAACCAGATACAAACAAATCAATTAATCATTCCTCCACAAACTATAAATCAGTAGTTATCAACTAGTCAGTTGAATAATCAATATCAGTAAAACAAACCTTCAACTTTGATTTAATCGTGGAAACATTGAAAATGATATCTAATGATCTAATGATCAGTTGTAGAAGATTTTAAAAGGCCATTCAATGGTGTCACATTATTACAAGATGAAACCATCACAAAGCACAAGAGATAAACGTTTCCAACAAAATTTTTAAAACACAGTCAAAATATTAGCAAGCAGAACGAAAGAAAAAATTAATGCAATCTACAAACAAAATGGTTAACAAGCCAGAAATGTCGTAACACAGTGGCAAGGAAGGAATCAGCAGCTTGGTGACTGTATGTGACTCTGTGTATGTGCTAAAGCCACCCTGGCTCTTCTGACCACTCCTCTTCCATGTCATGTTTGTGTATGTGCATGACAGAGAGAAAAGAGCAGTGGAGAAAGAGAAGTAGCTGCTACATGGTAGTCATTGGGGGGGGGGGGCTTGCAATGGGTAGGGCAACCCAGAGAGTGGGAAGGAGGGAGGGAAGTGGGGAAATGTAAATGGACAGAGTTGAAACAAACAGAAGGAGGTGAAGCCTTGGCAAGCAATCAGTTTCAGGCTATATTAACAGAGGAGAAAAATGGGGGGAGGGAACTGAGTAGGGTGGAGAGATAGGCCGTCCTGCAAAAATGCCAATCATTTTTGCACCACATCACGCTTCCCACTAGTACACCATCTCTAACATTCCCAAGGGAATGTGGAAAGGTTCTTCACTCCTGTCCTAACACTTCAAGCAACCACAATTACTTCAAGTCAGAAGCCAAACTAACATTCTTCCATTCTCTTCTCCCCAAAATGTGTGAAATCTAGTAAATTTAAATGCATTATAAATGGAACTTTTTTTTTTTTAATGTTGCAGCATGAAGTGCTCCTGTTCAGACTAGAGTTCCAGCCTGCTATGCCCTCTTTTGGCTACTGTATTCCACTCATTCCTCCTCAGTTTTATCTCCTAGTCCCTAAAAAAATTCATATCACATTGTGTAGCCATTAAGTAAATTCAGTCCTCTTTTGGTTCTCCCTCCCTTTAGAGGTTTTTATCTTGTTTTTGTACTTGTGCAAACCTTGAGGTTCTCCTAAGATTGAAGATACCTTCCTCTTGTATGCTTATGGTGCTGTTTTGGCTACAGAAGAAATCACACATGGAGAATTAGTTTGCTATTAGTATATGAAACTGACACAACAGTAAAGATCAGTCATAGGGTTTTTAATCAATAGGTCTGCGACTAAAGGGATTGGTTGTCTACCAGCTCCTTCCAATTCTTGAAAGACCACACTAGCAAATTTAATGCCACAGAAGATTTCATTGGGATTCAAAAGATGACCAGATTTGAGAACAAGGCCAAATTAGCAAATTTAATGTCACATAAAACTTAACTGGAATTCAAGATGACCAGATTGGAGAACTAGGCCAAAACTAACAATGAATTTCAAAAGGGACAAATGTCATGTTCTACACTTAAGGCAGGAATAATCAGCTGCCCAAATATAAGATGGGGGACACCTGGATTGACAGTAGTACATGTGAAAAGAATCTAGGGTCTTAGTAGCCACTGTTTGATGCAGCAGCAAAAAAAGCTAATGCTATTCTACGCTGCATCATCAGAAGTATAGTGTACCAAACAAGGGAATTAACAGTACTGTTCTGTTCTACCTTGGTCAGCCCACACCTGGAGTACTGTGTGCAGTTCTGGGTGCCACAATTTAATAAGGATATTGACAAGCTGGAATGTGTACGGGGAGAGCAACCTAGATGATCAAGGGTGTGGAACCAAGCCTTAAGAGGAATTATTGAGGAAGTTGGATATATTTAGCCTGGAAATGAGGAGTCTGAGAAGAGATATGACAGCCACCTTTAAATATCTAAAGCAGAGCTTTCCAGACTTTTCATGTTGGTAACACACTTTTTAGAAATGCATCATTTCACTACACAGTAATTCAGTTTTACTAGCAAACTGGGGGTTAAACTAACTGCTTTCCAGCCCTGGAAGAAGTGTGGAGAGTGTTCACGTGACACACTTACATACTGTAGCCGACACACTAACGTGTCGCAACACACAGTTTGAAAAGATCTGATCTAAAGTGCTGTCACATGGAAGATGGAGCAAGCTTGCTTTCTCATGCTACAGATGCTAGGACCCAAACTAATGGCTTCAAGTTACAAGAACAGAGATTATGACTAAACATTAGGGAGAACTTTCTGACAATAAGAGCTGTTCAACAGTGAAACAGGCTCCCTCGGAAGGTGGTGGACTCGCCTTTCTTGGAGCAGAGGTCTAGATGGCCATCTGTCATGGATGCTTTAGTTGAGACTCCTGTATTGTAGGGGGTTAGGCTAGATGACTCTTGGGGTCCCTTCCAACTGTACAATTCTATGATTCTGTGACTAGTGCTGGCTGGGAGAAATGCACCTGGGGAAATGCAGCCTGATGAGCAGCCAGAAGGTTGTTTGTTCCCATAGAGCAACTGTAAGAACTTTGTCCCAGCTGCAGCTGAATTCAAGGAGAATCCCACTGTGTTGACAGTTCATCAGCAGGTGGCAGTTGTGTTGTGGTGAGAGCACTAATACTACTCATGAATGTATAGAGTGTGATACATGGTGTGCCTTGGATTTTTATATATTATTCTTATTGAATTATTGTGTTTGTATTTACTGTAGTTACTGCATCATATTATATCAATCTTTGCACCACATTGGGGGGGCCTTGGCCAAAAAGCAGTATTGAAATAAACTTATGATGATGAACAACTTAATTGGAGAAAGCTAAGTTGCCAGTTCACAAGCTAGCAAATCAATGAAATAGTAGACCAGCAGGGAAATGCATATTATAAATTTTGTTATATTTCTCATTTTCAGATATTCCTACCAAAAGAAAACTAAAGATCAACAAGAACTGCACCAAGTGGGCCAACACCTCAATCAAACAACAGCAAGTCATGCAGTAAAAGAAGCTGGGATCCTGGAATATTTCTAATCAGCTGTTTGGAGGGCAAGGGGGAGCAGGGAGATTGGATGCTGTAATAGAGGGTAGGATTACCAGGGTTCACACATGCAGCTTCAGGTGTGATCAGTGGCTGTTTGCATGCACAATTGCCCACACAGGGAGGGATATACACAGAGAAGCCTGTTAAAGAAGATAAGCAGCCTAGCTGCATTAGGTGCAAGTAACTATGTTATTTATAAACTGTTATAGGAGTATTGGTAAAGTGTATGGAACTTGGCTTTCCTACAATGTTCAGCCAGCTGCTTCATAGTAACTAATAATGACATCCAGTTGCTGTTGTTTTGAAAAGTTATAAAATGTATATTTTCTGTTTATTAGCATTTGTTTATGGTCTCTAGGGTTGCCATATGACCAGGTTGGCTGGCTTTTCATAGATTTGAGACTGGCCATCCAATGCTCATCTCAGATACTAGCTAATGCAGCTTTTCAGTTTTCATAATTGTTTATATCTGAATCTATAACTACATATACATATATATCTATGCATACAGATATATAGTTTGTATTCCTTGCAGAAATGTGCACACATGTGCATATAGCATTCTGGGCAATTTAGAGAAGAACAAATCAACTCCCCACCTTCTACTGCTACAGCTGGTGAGAAAATAGGGGTCATCTCAGATATGATTGACATGGAAGCAACAATATTCATAGAGATAGGAAAATGCTTTAGAGTCAGAACAATGCTATTGCTTTTTACCTCCCTTAGCTGGAAATGGTGGCTGCCCAGAAAAAAAGAGCTTAGAAATCGAGAATTTTAGAGTAGTTGGGTAGCAATTCTGGGTGGTTTGTCCACCAAGAAGCAAAACATACCAAAAAGACAAGAATTTAGGCTTTTTTCTAGCTCAACTCTTACTTCATGTGAATAAATATGGTTTTTAAAGCTTTTTAAACATATAGAAATTACTCTGTATGGCCAATACAAGATAAAAACTAGGTATCTGGGCTAGCTAATGGCTAAAGTGATAAGCCAGAATCTGAATCGATTTCCCCAAGTCTGGTGCTTTCCAGGTGTTTTGGACTACAACTCCCATCTGCTTCAGCCAGCATAATCAGACATGATGGGACTTGTAGTCCAAAACCTCAGTAGGGCACCCAATTGGGCAAGGGTGATTTAGGCAAACCTCAATAAACTGTAGTTCATATGGCAACCCTCAAGGTGTGACTATAAACAAATACCAAGATAAAAGGTTCTTTTCGTGAGCATTGACTAAGTTATACATCAGAGGAAGGGGGAGAAGGAGGAAGGAATGCACAAGCCTGAAACTCAGCTCTGTCTTGCACACCAGCCACATTCTGATGTAACAATAAACAATGGTATATCACTACAAAAATTAACTTAGCCTCTCGTGGCTCAAGCACTCATCTCTCTCCTCCTCCTCCTCCACTCACACCACCAGGAGAATGAGTTCAGAAGCTTTTATTCTGCTTTAAACATACCGGTAGTTTACCATCATGTCCAAAATCAGACAAACTGTTTGGTCTTAACTATGTTTAGCTGAAAGAAGTCAACATATGTCTATGAATTATGAAGCTATTTTGTTTCAGCGAACTATGGTTCAGATCAGGCATAGGCAAACTCAGCCCTCCAGTGGTCAGGGGTGATGGGAGTTGTAGTCCCAAAACATCTGGAGGGCCGAGTTTGCCTACATCTTGTTAAGATTAATAATAGTTTAGGGTTCAGGTGTAATGCTAAACTATGTTACAAGCTCTTCACAGTTATATGAGCTTCTTTCATCCCTATAATGATAAAACAATGAATTGGACCAGTATGTGGTCCTCATCATTCTTAGGAAGCATTTTAAACACCACTCTTAATTCATGCAGGAAGCAAGCCCATGATTGGCCCTGCTTTTCTCCCTTCTAGTCCTGAACTACTGCTTTTAGCTGACCAGCTGACCATCAAGCTGATGGGGAAGTGTCTAGCTGAAATGTTGCTGTCTGGATAAAAGCAGTGTGGTCATCCACCTCACTTTCTCTGTGATGATGTCAGATGTTGCCACTGACAGGCAGCAGACAGCAGGATGAGGTAATTTTGACTGCTTCCTGGAGGAGGCACAACACAGTGGAAGCCAAGGTATGAGCTTTATGTATATGATTTTTCCTACAGATTAAAATGATAGAAGTTTTTTTTTTTAATTCAGCAACAAATATATTATGCTATACACAGCAAAGTGACATATATGACTTAATTTATTGTTGTCTGCTTTCTAAGTCTTATTCCTGCCTTGCTAAAGTTGGTTTATGGGTTTAGGGAGATAAAAATATTATTTGAAACCTGAACACTTATTCAAGAGTGAGCTCATACTTTGAATGCCTAGCCAGAAATGGAATGGACACACTCGTCAGAATTAATTATCATGTATTTGATTTAACTGGCCCTTCAATTAGATTGTAAGAAAAATTAATTCATGATCCTAAGCAAATTTACTCAGATAATAAGCCTCACCAAGTTTAATGGTACTTAGTCTGTAGTAATATGTTTAGGACTACAGCAATACAGTGCGATTGTATGCATGATGACATTTCACCCCAGTCCCTGGATATCCTCAACCAGTTGTTTCATGCAGGTGTTCCAAAGAATGGAGGCCAGGACCTGTGTCCAGCCCACCCCCCCACCCCGCAAAGCTGTCACTAGAGCAATAAGAAATTCCTTAGCATCACCTTCTAGAAACAACATTCCAGATAGGTCAGCTTCTAGCTGAAATTCTTGATCCCACCACTGCTACCTTTATGCTGCACATTTGCTTTATTTGTATGTTATAAAATAGAATAACTGGGCTGAAGATTTCTCATCCTGAGCTGACTGGAAGCTTTATTTATCATGCTTAAAAATAATACTAAAGAAACAAATGGGATTCATTTGAAAGTTCTTGTTGCTGCTTGTTTGCTAGTGACTCATATCCACATTGTTCTCTACTAACGTTTCTGATCTGTAGAAATGAATAGAATGGTTCCAACGTGAAAATCATGCCTGAGACCAAATGGTATGTTGAGCTTCTAAAAGTCTTTTTTGTATGAGAGATAAGATACAGAAGTTCTCACATAAAAGTAAAGCCCTTATTGGAAGAAAAAAAAAACTAAGCAATTCTGCATGTATTTTATTTATTTCTTCTATGTTAGGGAGTTCTTACTTCAAATTAGGCATCCCAAATCATTTATCATGCAAATTGGAGTAGAGGATTATTTGTGTCTTAAGAAATTTGGATATAAATTTGTCCTTAAAAATATCTTTCATAGCTTTTTTTTCTTTTTTCAATGTTTCTTGGACAATTTTATTATATAGCATAATTGTATTTCTCATTGTTTCCACTAAACAATCTTCAAACATAAGTTTTATAATTACACATACCTTAAAGGTGTATCAAATATGTGCATGCATGAAAGCATGGTGAAATTATGAAAGTTTATACTTTAAAAAATAAATCATTATGTTTTATGCTACAATATAGTATATTTATTATTTTATTTATTTAATCATTTAATCCTACACTTCAAACAAGGAGTTCACACAAGGCTATCTGCTCTTCTCATTTTTATCCTCACAACTCTTGAGGTAGGCTAGGCTGAGAGATAGTTAAGTATAGGTTACCCACTGACCTTCATGGCTGAGCGGCACTTTGTACCCCGGCCTTCCCAGTCCAACATAGTCCAATGCTCTACCACACTACTTCTCAATATATCTCAGAGTATATAATACTAAAATTGTTTAAAATACAGTGGTACCTCTGGATGCGAACGGAATCTGTTCCGGAGCCCCATTCGCATCCTGAAGCGAACGCAACCCGTGTCTGCGTGTTTGTGCGCAGGTCGTGATTCGCCGCTTCCACGCATGTGCGTGACATCATTTTGACCATCTGCGTATGTGTGAGCGGCAAAACCCGGAAGTAATGCACTCTGTTACTTCCGGGTCACCACAGCGTGCAACCCGAAAATACTAATCCCGAAGCTACTTCAACCCAAGGTATGACTGTTCTGCAGTCTTGGTTTGGAGGAAGGAGAGAAGAGCAAAAATAAGAAAATTCCTTGCCTAACCTTCCCTGCCATTGTTTTCCTCTCTGTGCATGATAAGGGTGAGTGTTTTCCTATAATGTTTCTAATACTTTCTGATGGAACCATTTCAATCGGTTTTCATGCCTGGAAGTGCAGAAACAGTGCTGGTCACCCTAATGAATGACCTATGCTGGAGGAAAGACCAAGAGAGTACAACAGTTCCCATTTTTCAGACCCCATGAATTTCAAGATGTGCACAAATGTGTCCTTTTGGAAAAGCTCTGAGTTGGGAGTTAGACATTCCAACCTATCTGTAATATTGTTTCCAGAAGGTGATGCTTGGGAATTTATTCTTACTATCATAGCATTTTTGCTGGGGGCCCCAAGGTCCTGACTTCTATGCTTTTGAACACCTGCATGAAACAACCTGGCTGAAGATATCCCAGGATCTAGTGTTAAATGTCATCAATATACTGATTACTTCCAACTCTACTTCTCCTTTACATCTGAGTCAAGTAAGGTAGTGGAAGTGCTGAATCAGTGTCTGGAATCAGTAATAGGCTGGATTAGGGCCAATAAACTGAAGCTCAGTCTTGGCATGATAGTGGTTCTGTGGGCAGGTGGTTTACCTGCTCCAGGTAAAGATGTCTGACCTGTTATGGATGGGACGACACTCTTGCTAAAGGATAAGCTTTGCATTTCAGGAGAAGATGCTGATAATGAGGGTCCCAAGCATTCCACCCACTTAAAAGGCCCCACTGGTTCCTAGTTCCTAGTTGAATGTTCTGAGCACATTCAAAGTGTTGGTGCTTACCTTTAAAGTCCTATGCTACTTGGAAGCAGGAAGGAATGCCTGCCCCTACATCAAACTACCCAAGAGCATTAAGGTGATCTTTGGAAGCACTCCTCAAGATGCCCCAAACAGAGGCGGATTTAGGGCAGCACAACTGATTCCCTTGCACTGGGCACCAAGCCGAAGGGGGTGCCAAAGGGCATCACAACTATGACATAGTACATGCACAGAATGGAAGGTGAGAGGTGAGGGGTAGCCAATTTTTGACCTCTCACAGGGTGCTGATGAAATTTGAAAGACCAAAGTCCGCCCCTGCCCCAAAACTGAAGTAAGGTCAGTGGTGACAAGGGAAAAGGCCTACTCAGTTGTAGTCCTTCCTGTCCATGGAATTCTCTACCTAGGGAACTTTACTGGGCTTCTACATTGTTGTTGTTCATGTGTGTCTGCATGTGAGTGTGCCAGGTGAAAACTTTTTTTTTATTTCCGCAGACATTTTAAATGGTTTAGCTGCTGCTTTTAACTACTCTTTCACTGAGAGTGGTGGATAGTTTCCAGCCCTCAGGCCTAGTTAGGCCCACCAGGACTGTTCATTTGGCCTGTGAGGCCATTTCAGCCAAGCCATGCCCATCTGCCCTACAGATAAAGACATGGCTGGATCAAATGAGTTTCTGCAAACACTGTGTGTCAGCTGATTGTTTTCCTTTGCAAACCACTTTGCCCTTGGCATTTGGGCAGAAACATTGTGATATCAGGTGAGTGACAAACAGGCAGCTTGCAGTCAGGACCTGACTACAGTAGGACTCTCCCCATCAGCAGCTGGCATTCAGAGGTTTGTATCCTTTGATGGTCTTATAGTGTATGATTTTTTTCTAATCCTCTTCTAAAGCCATTCAAGTTAATGGCCATTATTACATCTTGCGAGAGTGAATTCAATAGTTTAACTGTCTGCTGCTTGAAGAAGGATTTTCTTCTGTCTGTCCTGATTCTTCCAACATTTGGCTGCATTGGATGGTCACAGCTTCTAGTATTATGAGAGAGGGAGAAAAGCATCTCTCTATCCAGTTTCTCCACTCTTATCTGCTATGCCTCTATCATGCCCATACTTTTCATACTTGTTGGAATTATCTGCGTTGGTGCCTTCAGTATTTTACCTTTAAGAAACTCCCATCCAACTTGGGACTCCCTTTTTATTCAAGTATTCCTGACTATGGGATTTCACCCACTAGTTCCTTAAAAAGTGAAAACTTATTATGCCAATAAAGTCTGAATGAATTAATGAATGAATAAGTGAAAACTTATTAAGATCCTCACCTATTGACACAATCTTCAACATGGCTACTCAAAATTAACTTGTGTTGGAAATAAGTCACACTGAGTTCAAAAGGACTTCTTTCTGAATAGAAATGTATAGGATTGTGCTGCAAGTCACACTTATTTCTTTTAGACTGTAATCCGTAAGTCTTGCGAGAAGTTACACAAGAATGAAACTTTAAAATAGTTCATTAAAATAGTCCTGGGTTTAAAATATATTTTCCTGTTTCCTGTTTTGCTTATTTTATTGTGTATTTTTTTTCTTTCACTTTCTTTAAGATTAGGCAGAGAGAACTGATTTCTTTAGGTGATACTAATCTCTAATGCCTTTTGTCAAGCAGGCTCCAAATACACAAGGCATCCTAAGAAGCCTTTCTAAACTCTGCCATGCGATATTAAGGCTATTGAAGGGCACTAATGTGTTTGTGTGGGTTTTTTTAAAAAGGGGGGCTGGGAGATGAAGAAGCGGTGAAAGTTAAGCTACAATACTTTTTTAATGTCATGTGTATTGTTTTAACAACTACAAATAGCAGGCACTGAGGGGCTCAGAACTGCAGCAGATTAAGGGGGTAACGCTTTTTTAAAACTTTGGAAAACTATAAAAATGTATTTGTTTTGTTGGGAATTTTCTGAAAGGTAATTTTTAGACTGCACTGCTCAATGTTTTGTTTTAGTATATTGATACTAGATTTTTATTGACAGCATGTCTTTCAACTTTGTGCATTTGTGAATTGTGGATATTATGTTTTACTTTGCTGCTTATTTTTTAAAATCCTTAGACATTTACAATATATAAATTGATTAATTAAATAATTAATTAAAAACAAATATTTCCCTCTGCCACAGACCTGATGAAGATTGTCCCTCCAAAGCTGATATTTGCATCAGGAGGAGGAACTCCCAGTGTAAGACTGAACGGAAAAGAGGTTGGCTGGGAGATTATAAAAATGGATAAGGGAGATTATGGAGCTAGTTAGAGTGGTAGATGTTATTGGGAAGGGAAAGGAATGAACTATTAAAAGCAAGTGGTAGATGCAGGTCAATTCTGGAGGAATGATATGAAGAAAGGACAGGACAGAGACAGAAGAGGTGGGTGGAGGGAAAGGAATAAATGTAAAATAAACACTATCCTTTCTCTTAATTACAAAGCTAAGAATCTGAAGCTGGGATCCCCTCATGCAAATTAAAGGTCATTTGCTCATCGCACAAATATCTGCTTTAATAAAAATAAAAAGGACTGATGCATGTTCACTTGGAAGACTGCACTAATAAAGTGATCAGTTTCATATACTGTATTAAGAAATCATTGGAGATACAACACTTCTGCATTTACTCTCACATTGCCCAATGTCACCTCAAATGCAATGCTTTTCAATGAAAGCACCACACATTCATCAGTGAGTCATCAAGCTCTGAATCATCACAACGTGAGAAATAAAAAAGGATGTGAACCAATGCTATGGATTGTTTGCATTTGCTTTTACCTAATTTGAATGTGTTTTGGAATGTCCTAGTTCTTCCACAATGGATTTGAACCTCACGGGGCAGAGTACAATATTAGCAATGGATGCTTCTGCACGAAAGGATAGTGGAAAAGTGGTTGTGATCATGAAAAGCAATAATTCATATAAATAAGTGGAAAATAACAGTAAATAGAGCTCAGCAAGAGAACACTGCTTTTTTCAATAAAATGGATAACTATCTTCATAAACACAGACAGAAATTTATCTTAAAAGTTTATAAAGAAATCATAGAATCTTAGAGTTGGAAGGGACCATTTGTGGTTTGTGGTTGCCAGACCCCTTTAATTCCACGATCAAGCAAGTCTTAAAATATAAACTAAGCTAGTTTACTCATGAGGTGATTTCCTGGTGGATGAACCATTATGAGAAACAAAGGAAAGGAGCTCTGAGGGAGACGGCAAATGTGTGGGGTCCGTCTCCTAGCCCCAGCCCGCAGTTAGATGGAAGGAGAAAAGCTGGAGTTTAGAGCAGAGTTTTCAGGGATGTGACCTAGAAGTAAAGCAGGAGAGAGCACAATGTTTGATTTCCATTTGAATCCAAGGCTGTGGCTATGGGACAAACAAGAGCCTTGTTGGGTGTTAATGCTGTGAACAACTCCAACGTAGGCTTTGGTTGTATATATGTGTAAATAAAGCAACTATCTTAAAGACACCACAGTCTCTGCTGTGCCTCGTTTCCAAAAGGAAACATTGACTCTGGGCAAGTGCCTTGAACCCCTGGAATCTTGCACTGCTCAGAGATTGGGGAGGCGCGCAGCAATATTATTAACCAATGAGATCAACATTTTCTTGCATGTTTTGGAACATGACATGTGGCACAAAGACAAAACCTTGACACTGCAAGACAAGAAAGATACTCAAGAATATTTTCCCACAAATCTGATACTAACGCTTCAATCATGTTTGTGCAAACTTCTGGAAACAGAATAGCATGCCCTAGCATGAGGGATGAGATACAAATACATCATCAGAGTTCCTAAGCACGTCAAACTAGGATGTTCTAGTTACCTGAGAATATTAATGTTCTGCTGCTAAATATGCGGTAACTGACAATTGTGAGCTTTTGGGATTCATAGGTAGGGGTTGTTTAGGAAAAACCCTCAAACTCTGCTTTTTCAAAAGTGGTCAAGAAGACATTTTCTCTCCCCCCTTCCCTGTGATTTTCTGGCCTGTACGTTACTGTTTTGGGAGGGCATTCTGTACTCTTTCTTTCTTTCTTTCTTTCTTTACCTTTTCCTTGAGTGTGAGGAATTGAGAAGGTGAGAAGAAAGACAAAAGTAAGGAGGAATGAAAAGTTCACAACTGGGTGTGGATGTGCTTGCCATTCTGCCTCCTCCAACTTAATGCAAGAGCTGTTCTCTAGGATGTCCTGTTTTAGCAATCATAATAAAAAGGTAGTTGAAAACATACAAAGGATGGCCCTGCCTGCTTTATTTCTAGGGTGCACGTGAGACATTATCAATCACAGCAAATGCTTTCAGCCTATTGTTTGTGCAATTCATCATTAAAAACATGTACTGTGGTCAGCCTTTGATAGAAACAAATGCATTCTTAACCAGGTTGCCTTATTTCTGGTTTGTGTGATCTGCTACCTGCCGTGTGCACCTGGCCCACTTTCAGCCGCATAGGTGACTTGCATGTGTGTGACCTGAAAAAGAGGTGAATAAAAGTCTTGCTTGCCTATGTGCCCTGGCCTGCCATCACCAATTCAACGGGTCAGTGGAAACAAGACTTCACATCTTCCCAAAGCAAGCCAGACAGACTAGGGCTTTGGAGGGGAAGCATGGAAGATAAAAGGCAACTCACTCGCTTTGCTGTCACTACCGCTCAATGAATAGGAGGCTTTACTGTCACCTATAAATGGCCCTGGATCGAAGTCACTTTTTCCACATGAGGCAGCAAAGTTCGAGCACAGTCCCTGCAAGTTCCTGCTGCTATTTTCTGGGACTGCGCTGGCCCCTCAGCTATGTGCCTAGGCATGGCAAGCCTCCTTCCATGCCAAATGCCCACCAGTCCATCCTGGGAGCTTGGTACCAAAAAATGTACGTCCCACTAAGCTCCCCTGAACTTTGCACTGGAGAGGCACACAGAGCCACTCACTGTGACTCTTTTACTTCCCTTGTTTTATGAATAGAGGTGACTTCCAGGGCACGATACCTCTGTCTTTGTTAATTTCATGCCACACTAAAGTGGGAACTGAGCAAATGCAGATGCAGTCTCCTTCCAATACACACTCTGCTCCCTAGAAGACGTTTTCCTGGCAACTGACCGAGTCCAATATCAGCAACACACCTGCCTCATTAAAAGCCTCACTTTCTGGCTCATACAGATTTGCATTCCTCTCCAGTGTTTGCCTGGCGCACAACCCGCAATTTAACGCGTAGGCTGGATGGATGCAAGTGGCATTAGAAAGGATAAGAGCAGCAGGGGATAATGTGAGCTCCTCATGTGAAAGAGGCTATCTAGGACCCTCTGTCCCCTTTTCAGAGAAAACTCTGCCTCTTTTGCTGAATTTTTTGCCTGTCTATAGATGACATTTGGAGACAGCTGTCCTCCAGTCACTTTTGTTGCAGAATTGCAAAGATTCCCCCTTCGAGGGCTTTTAATAATACAGAGATTGTCAACCCCTGCGTTGCTAGACCTTGGAGGGTTGGGGTTTGCTCTAAACTTCTTGGAAAGATAATAATTTGAAGGAGAGCGCACGATAATTCTGCTGACTCGGGACAAGGCGTTCGCCTAGAAAACCTTGACTCTTCTCCCTGTTTCTTCCATCCGTCCCACTGTTCTTCCCTTTCCCCTGCTTTTCCTCTCGCTCTTCCATCGCTGCTTTCAAACAGTCGAGAGATACAAATCACGACGATTCCCTCCCCTCACCCCCGCTCCCCACAATTCATGTGCAATAAGGAACTAAAAGGGAATACTAAAGAAGGAGGGAAGCCAGGAGGGAAGATAGCAGCGCAAAATGCAATCGATCGATCGAGGAAAGGTACTCACATGACTGTGGAGCGAGCGGCTTTACACGGACTCTCAGAAAGCTGAAGGTCTCCTCTCGGCCCGTTTTTGTTTGTAGCTCGTCCTCTGCGCAGCTCCCGCAGCAAAGCGATCAAAAGCTGCAACACCGATCGCTTTGCAAAAGGGAACAAACACGGGAGGGTTTGTATTACTCCAGATTCTTGTATGTAGCCTATAAATAGCGAACTTTTAGATGGAAGCAGCTAACAAATGAGAAGAGAAGGCGTAATTTTGCACGGAGACACCCCCCCTGCTTTCCGGGGCAGTTGCTGAAGCTGAAAGTTGTGGGTGTATTACAGCGAAGGAACTGGGCTTGGTCGTGATTATGAATGTAGAATGTGTGGGGTTTTTTGTTTTGCTAAGCTAGTGGCATTCTGCCTCCCCTTGTTGACTACTGGTGCCTGGCAAAAATGTATCCGAATATTGCCGATATATTTAGAATAATAATAGAGATGGGGAATTTGTATAAAGGGGGGCCCTATAAAGCATTAGCTTTCTCGTAGGTTGAACTTGAAATTTTGAAAGCCTGTGTTCCATATATGTGTCATGAACCCACTGAGTGACCTTGAGCAAATCACCCTCTTTGAATCAGTCTTCCATCTGTGAAATGGGATTCACATGGCTATCTCACATGGCTGTTGAGAACACAGCAGGAGTATAGAAGTACTAATAATTGGTGAACTCATCCGCAGCTTATTTGGAATAGGAGTAGGAGAGAATAGATGCTACTGTACAGATGACCAATATCTTCTCACTAAGTAAACTTTGGAACCACACAAGCGTAGCGTTTGTCTATTCAGGCTAGAGTCACCATTGTTATAGGGCACTATTTGGTGGAATTGCCCTAACGTCTTCTGAGGATGGGACTCCTACTATCTTTCTTCTCCTTCATTTACGTTAATAGATTCTGAAGTATTGGCGTTTTCGCGGGGGGGGGGAGCTTCCCCCTCATCAAGGCGGCCCGTGGCTCACCTCTGGGGGCCATTGATTTCCGAGAGCTGGAGGGACTGGCTCCCTGTTAGCGGCGGAGCTGCCGCTGCTAAGGATCCTGAGCCCTGCAGCTCCGAGAGGGGTTTCCTCCCCGTGACAGGTAGCTGTCAGAGCTGCCCGGGTAGGAAGTGCTGACCTGTCTAAAGAAATGCATCTGCGTCTCTGAGAATTTTCCGGACAGATGTTGCCAGTTCACTCCGCGGAGCTTCCATCAATTTGCGCACACTGAGTGGAGTTGATGACTGTTTGGGTTTGGCAGCGGCGGGGAGTTGTGTGTGTGCGTGGATGTGTGTGTGATGCCATCAGACATCCTGTGGCACCGACTCTCTGGGAAATGTCCGCTCCTATACAACAGGGCTTCTCAAGCTCCCTCGCAGCCAGGCTGTGCCCCACAAAAACTAACGCTGGAAAGTCATGGGGAAAGATGACTTTGAGTTCGTTCCCCTGTGGGCTTTTCTCAGCTTGGCTCCTTTTAAAATCATACTTTTTATCTTTCTTTTCTTCCTGCTTCTTCCAGACTTTCTTTCTTTCTGAAATTTGTTTTATCTTTTCCTGTTATGTGTCTTCCTCTCTTTTTTGTCTTCTCCCTTTCCAGATTTTCTCTTTTGCTTCTCAATTTTCTCTTGCTTTTAATTACTGACCTAGCTTATTTCACAGCTCCCAAGGAAAAGCATGCAAAATCACTGAGGTTTTAAGGTACATCAGTGAACATGTTACTCATTTTAGGTCAAAGGCATAATTCATTATTTGAAAACTATGGTTCTTGTATTCAAGCCGCCAACCAGTGAACCTGGTTTCAAAGCAGGTGGCAAGAAACTGTGGATTAAATATAGTAAATCCATATGGGTATTGTTATTTTTTCAAAGAGACAGAAAGATGCTTACTTTGACACTTAGCAACCTGGATTCCATTCAAGGTCATGGTCCTGTGCACAGTTACAGGTAAGTAACTACGTAGGGCTGTGACTTTAAAGTAGTTTAAAATATGAAACATGACTCCCACCCAATTGTCAAGACTTGGAGAGAACATACACCCAGGAAATGTGGTCGTGTGCCCTCATGCACATGTGCGTATGCAACATCAAAGAAGAATATGTATGGGCATATTTAGGGTTTGCAAACCCCTTGACCCAAAATAAACATGCATTTTTATACATTTAAAAACCTGACCAGACATAACTTCTATCATTATTAAGATGAGCATTTGATGATTTATAAGCAGGAGGAACTTTAAAAGAGGGATTTTGTAAAATTTCCAGTTGCTTTTTTTCATATATATCCCCCTTCATTTTCTCTCTCTTTCAGACAGAGAGATTTGGGGGCAGGACACTGATCACTGAATAATCCTGTCTGTATGGAACTTGTTAAACAGGATAAATAGGACATTCATCTAATTAATAAACGCTACAGTGACTCACACTGATTTACACAGGATTTAGTACACATTTTTGCATCCTTGAGAATGCGTTTTGTGCCAGCAGAGGGAAAGCCGGCCTTCTTCTTTAGTAAACTTTTTGTTGGCCTGTAATCTGAATCTATCTATAGGACTAAGGTCAAGTAACTACTAAAACAAAAACCCCTCTTGTGTTATGAGGAAAACTGCAACTGTAACACCCTCTTCCCATTTGGGAGAAGTGGGAGAAGAATTCCTGTTTTCTCTCTGTGAACCAAAAGACAGAGTAACACGCAGCAGTCTCCACATTAGAACAATTCACCTTTTACTTATCTCTTATTTGTTACATAAATAGCCTCTTTAGAACTTACTACCTTGTGTTCTTTCACTAAATAAGAATATACCCAACTTTAATGCTGCTTCTCCACCCACTACTTACCATTTGCAAGATCTGTATTAAATGTTTATAAGACCATACTGCACCTAACAGGACTTGGTTCATTTTGATTGACAGCAGGTTGGTCTTGTGGGCTGCTAATCCTTGTATAGCTTAGCTTTGTAGCCCGCCCGCCCCATTCTCTTTTCCAAGTCAAGTCTAAGGAAACCTAAAAATTGACGCTTTAATACTCCAAAACTGTGTGTGGGGCCAGTGTTTAGCTTGCAGTAATTATGCAGAATTTAAGTTTATTCTTCATGCAGAATCCAAATTAAAACACCTCACTTGCAAATATTTTGTGATGCGATTTTAGCACACAAATGAAAGTTTAAAAGTTTTGATGCAGGCTTGTGCTAATGTTATTCTTGATAAAAGCTGGAAAATAGAGAGCACAGATTGTTAACTGGAAATGGATTATTATTTGGGTGTGATAAAAATGAAGGAAAAGGGCAATAATTCTGGTAGAGCACATGTTTTTGCATGCACAAGGTCCCAAGAGCATCTCTAGCAAGAAAGACACGTAATGGGGGGTGGGGGGGACCTCGGACTCTGGAGACCTCCTGCCAGTCAGAGTAAATACTAATGGCTAGATGGACTAATGGCACAGGGAACCTGCAGCCATCCAGATGTTGTTAAACTACATCTTCCATCATTCCTGATCACTGGCCATGATAGCTAGGGTTGATGGAAGTTGGAAATCGGCAATATCTGGAAGATTATGACATGTGTCCCTAAGATAGGCTGGGGATGGCTGGAGTGTTAGGCAAAGAGGAGGTGTGGAAGGGTTAAAGTAGATAATTGCAAGAAAAAGTAGTTTAAGAAAGGGAGAAGGAAATAAAGATAGGATGGAGGAAAGACTAATGTGGGGACATTGATAGAACTGGGAATAAGTTTGAGGGAACTCAGGGAGGTGTGTTATGAGGAATAAATGCAGGCCCTATGTCTGTTGAACCTGGGATTTTTTCACCTAGACTCCCTTTTATTGAAAATTAAAGGATGAAAGCCCATCAACCTAGCTACCTTTATCAAGAACTATGGGCAAAGTTTAATCACATTGGCCATCACCGTTTGAAATAGCGGCATGCGTTTGTGAACAAGCCGTGACAGATTTTTTTATATATATCACCCGATCTCGCCTCAAACACTACTTTCAACAGAGGCAGTTGTGTAAAATTTCACTCGTTCTACACAAGGTTAATACAAAATAAAACTGAAATCTAACTAAAAATACTTAGAAACACGGAGCTCACAGAGCTGTTCATGTGGGATGAAAATTTGTATATGACATAATGAATACCCCCCCCCCCGCATTACCTGCCAGTTCTCAAAGCATGCTTGGCTATTTTTTCCAAGGAATGAATTTTCCATTTTTTCCATACACAGATCCATAGATCCATCTGGAACCCCTAGTAATATGGATTTACATAAACGAGGTGCAGCCTGCTGTTACCACTAGACATAATGGCCAAACATATTGTGATGCACTTAGGGTGACTTGAATCCAGTGAGATCTTCTGCATTGTACTATATGCGGATCTTCTGTCATGCAGAAAGGGACGGATTGTACTAGAATATGAAATAATCAAACTGGTTTCTTCTCTGAAACCAGAATCAGAAATCTATACTTTTCAAAAGTAACTGTATTTCAGAGGCAAAACTTTTCACAAGTCATCAAACTTCCAGGCTCTTTCTCACACAAATTTGAACTAACACCTCCGTCAGCTCTAGGCAAATGAAGGGCAAAAGTTCTGAAACTGGACATTGCAACCCAGTACTGAAGTGTAACTGAAGTGCAAACAGCTCCTGTCCTCAGATCCAAATGAGACTGTTTTGTTATGGCTTGTTTTCTGAGTTGATTAACTTTTTACAGTCAAGGAGCAATTAAAGATTGCAGGCACCCAAATATCATGAGGGTACTATTAGATTTTGCTTTTTCAAATGTGATATGAATAATATTCTTTCTTTCTATCCACCCATAAATTATCCTATCTCTGTGCTACTATGTATTTCTTTTTACCTTTCACTCGAGAATGTAGGCATAAAAAGATGCAGGGGGATGTTAACACAGGGTGGAAAGATGAGAAACTTAATTGCATGAATCTTTGCTTCAAGTGGATTTTTTTAAAGCTTCTAATACTTCCTCAAGATAGTTAAAGACATTGTTTTCAAAGTGTGCTGTTTAAACAAACTTGATGGAAAAGAAGTTAAAAATAAGTTACAGAGATGGACCAACCTGCTTTATTTATGGGGAACATGTGAGACATTATTTAAACCTGGAGGGGGACCATTTTATAGACAATCCTTTGTTAGAAACGATTGTCATTTTCACTAGATTCCCTTATTTTTGGTTTGTGTGATCTGCCACCTGCCATCTATGCCTGGCCCACTTTCAGCCCCACAGGTGCCTTGCATTGTGTGCATAACTGTGTGTGACCTGAAATGCAGGTGAATAAAAGTCTCACCTGCCTACCTGCCCTAGCCTGCCAAGGTCAATTCAACGGGTCAGCGGAAACAAGGCTTCACGTCTTCCCCGACCGAGCTAGGACAGACTAGAGCTTTGAAGGGGCAGCGTGGAGGCTAAAAGGCAGCTCACTCGCTTTGCTGTCACTGCCGCTCATTGAAAAGGAGGCTTTACTGTCGCCTATAAATGGCCCTGGATCGAAGTCACTTTTTCCACATGAGGCAGCAAAGTTCGAGCACAGTCCCTGCAAGTTCTTGCTGCTATTTTCTGGGACTGCGCTGGCCCCTCAGCTATGTGCCTAGGCATGGCAAGCCTCCTTCCATGCCAAATGCCCACCAGTCCATCCTGGGAGCTTGGTACCAAGCAATGCGAATCCCACCACTCCCACCCCTCCGCCTGAACTTTGCACGGAGACGGAACGAAACACACACAGCCACTCACTGGGGCTCTTTCGCTTTCCTACTCCTGCCCTTCTTCTTTTATGAATAGAGGTGACTTCCAGGGCACGATGCCTCTGCCTTTGTTAATTTCATGCCACGCTAAACTGGGATCAGAGCCCAGGTCCCGCAGATCTCAATTCTGCTGCACACCCTGCTCTCCAGAAGGGTTTTTCTGTCCCTGGCAATCGTTTATATCCCTTTTAAGCAACACACCTGCCTCGGTAAAAGCCCCATTTTCCTGCTCAGATTTACATTCCTCTCCAGTCCGCCCTGTCCCACCGGCACAAAACCTGCAATTTAACGCGTAGGCTATATGCAATTGGGGGGGGGGGTTACTTCATTGTGACGGAGGGGGATGCTTGGGAATGCTTGAAAAGCAGAGAAAGCTTATACATTTGAGAGGATACGAGGCAGCGCATGGGTACTGGCTAAGGTTCTTTTCGCACTCTTCTACAGGCTCCCTGGGGCCCTCTTTCCTCGTCTTCTGAAAGAGTGAACTTAAGCCTCCTTTGCAGAATTTGCAGCCTGTTTCTTTATCATATTAGGCGGCAGCTGCCCAGTGCCCACCAGTCATTTTTTGCTTGCGAAGTATCAGTGATCCCTGTAATCCTTGGGCTTTGGTTCTCATACGGATCTTATCCGTCCGATATTGCCCAATTTTAGGAGGAATGTCTAACTGCCACTATCAGGAGAATTGGAACGAAGCGACACATGGTCATTTTGCTGCACGTTCTCAGCTGATTTAGACTCAGGAGACAAGGTAGTCACTTAGCAAACCTTTCTCTCTCTCTCCGTGGTGCCTTCCGTCACCCACTTTCCATTTACTATACCCCCCTCCTCCCCTTTCATAATTGCTTTCCGCTCACCAAGAATACAAACCTTACACATTTTTGCGGGGCGGGGGTCATAGGGAGGTACTCACATGGCTGTGCGGCGAGCAGTTTACACGGACTCTCTGCAGCTTGGAGGTCTGCTTTCAGCCCGCTTTGATTGTAGCTCGTCCTCTGCGCAGCTCTCGAAGCAAAGCGATCAAAAGCTGCAACACCGGTCACTTTGCAAAAGGGAACAAACACAGGAGGGTTTGTATTACTCCACGTTCGTGTGTGTAGCCTATAAATAGCGAAGTTTTTGATGGAACCAGCTAACAAATGAGAGGAGAAGGCGTAATTTTGCGCAGGGAGCCCCCCTTTCTCTTTGGAAGATTAAACCCCCCAGGCAGTTGCTAGGGCTGAAAATTGAGGGTGTATTGTAGCAAAGGAATTGGGTATGGTGGTGATTATGCATGTGTTTATTGAGGGTTGTTAGGGTACTGTCGTGCTTTCTCGAGACATGCGCGCGGGCGCGCGCACGCACACAAACCACATTTGCTTGAGACTGACCAGAGTTAGAATCACTAACTGCACTTCAAAAGTTCTTAATGATAAAGGGATGGGGCTGAGAAGAGTGGGGTGAGGCACAAAAGGGTTGTTTAGAGAATGTGGCGGAATCAAGACTGAGAGATTCTGGGACAGCTGAGTGAGGGCTCTTTTAAATCAGCCCGTTCCTTTAATTCTGCTTAGGAACCTATAAGCCCAGAGGATGCATTACTGCAAAGCACTTCGCAAACTAAAATATATCTTTTATACAAAAATAATTTCCCTCCTACCCACTTTTTTATTTTTAAGCGTAGGACACAGATCACTCTTTGTCCTTCTTATTACAGAAATATCCCCATCTCCTGAACTTGGGGGCATTTCGCTGACCAGTAACTTGGCACCAAATAAACTTTTGGAACACACAAGCGTAGCGTTTGTCTATGCAGCCTAGGCTCACCATTGTTATAGGGCACTATTTGGTGGAATTGCCCTAACGCCTTCTGAGGATGGGACTCCTACTATCTTTCTTCTCCTTCATTTACCTTAATAGATTCTGAAATATTGGCGTTTTCGCGGGGGGGGGGGAGCTTCCCCCTCATCAAGGCGGCCCGTGGCTCACCTCTGGGGGCCATTGATTTTCGAGAGCTGGAGGGACTGGCTCCCTGTCAGCGGCGGAGCTGCCGCTGCTAAGGATCCTGAGCCCTGCAGCTCCGAGAGGGGTTTCCTCCCCGTGACAGGTAGCTGTCAGAGCTGCCCGGGTAGGAAGTGCTGACCTGTCTAAAGAAATGCATCTGCGTCTCTGAGAATTTTCCGGACAGATGTTGCCAGTTCACTCCGCGGAGGCTTCCATCAATTTGCGCACACTGAGTGGAGTTGATGACTGTTTGGGTTTGGCAGCGGCGGGGAGTTGTGTGTGTGTGTGGATGTGTGTGTGATGCCATCAGACATCCTGTGGCACCGACTCTCTGGGAAATGTCCGCTCCTATACAACAGGGCTTCTCAAGCTCCCTCGCAGCCAGGCTGTGCCCCACAAAAACTAACGCTGGAAAGTCATGGGGAAAGATGACTTTGAGTTCGTTCCCCTTTGGGCTTTTCTCAGCTTGGCTCCTTTTAAAAATCATACTTGTTTATCTTCCTGCTTATTCTAGATTCTCCTTTTTCTTTCTTGGCTAATGCCGTCACCCCCCCCCATCCTTTTAAGTTCTTGTGGTTTTGTCATTTCTTGCTCCCAGAGCTTTGCCCCTCTGTTTGAGTTTCCTGAATTTGAGGAGTTTGCTTCTGCATCTCCAAAGCAGGGTAGCCTATTCCCAGCTGTCCCCATCACTTCTGGCTTTTGCAGGCAACGCGTGTTTTCCTCTGCCTGTATGGAAGTGGCGCACTGAGTGTCCATATCTAGGAGCCATCCCCTGCTCTGGGGACCTTTGACATCCCTTTCAAACGCGGCCGCTTCCTGCTGCGCACAATGGATACACGCAGTGCTTATCTTCACAATGGCCACTGTGCGGATATGATCAAAGGTAGAGAAGAGATTGCTTTCAATCTCTAGCGTGTGTATACAGTATTAATTTAATGTGCATCATATATACCGATTCTGGATAATAAACTGTATGCCATAAACACACATGCTAAGAAGCGATGATTATGTCTTTCAGATGTTCGTGCGCTGAGCGCTTTTTGCTTGGGAATGAAGTCTGTCACCCCGCTGCTCTTCCGTGCAAAAGGGTTCAGGAAGCAGGCTGGAGAGAGCCGTCCGCAGTCCCCTGCTGCTCCCCTCTGTGCTGGACTGGGGATATTAAATCGTTACTTCTGGCAGGCTCCGAGATGCTCTCAAGTGGTTTTTAGTCTGGCGCTCTGGTCTATCCATATACATTTCCAATCTCATGGCTCATAAACTATTAGCAAAAGGATTTCATTATTCACCTTCTGTATCCTACAAAAGACAGAGGGGTAAAATATACTCCTGGTAACAATGAGAACTGAGCTAGGTTTAAATCACGCCGAGCTGGAGAGCTAAGCCTCCGCAGTTTCAGGGTCCGTGTAAGCCTTCCCCTCTGTAGGTATGCCCATCTATCTAGCAATCTAGCTTTTCGGATGAAATTGTGTCCCTTTCCTCTTTTCTTTTCCCCCTTCCTCCCCCCCCCCACACGGTTGTGCACATTTGCTTTGCGCAGAGGCCATTGTTCAGGAGAGATCAAGTGGCGGGGAGAGAGGGAACCTTTTCTTGAAGCAGGGGGTCGAAGAGGAGCATTTCACATTGTGCATGAAACGAGAGGGGGAGACTTCCAAAAGAATCATTAGCAAAGCTGAATAAGGAACCGCAGAGCAAGCCCAAGCAGGTGCCAGGTGTGTCAAGAACGCGTGGAAGTTACTTTTGCTCCTCGCAAGAATCTGATCGACCCAGCAAGCGCCCGAACACAAAGGCAAATGTTGCTGCTGCTGTCATTCCTCCAGACAACTGATGGGATGGTTTTCCAGGGAGCCCAGAGAAGGAGCCCTCGGGGCAAAGAGAGGGTCACCAACACAATTTCGAGATACTTCAAAGCTACCCGCCGATTTGTATTCGGATTGAAACATCACCAGGAAGCCATCGGGTTGCCTGTGCCCCCTAAAAGTGAGAAGAGAAGAGTTGGGTCATGCAAACTTGCAAACACAATGAAATGCTGTGGGAACACATGGAGGGCAGTGGGATGGGGGGCAGAGCAGGGCAACCAGAAAGCTCAGCCCAGAGGACAGCCAGGGCTAGGTTTCAGCTAGCACAGTCCAACTGGTCTCCTTTTATTCTTGAAATGGTCACTCGCCTAGCAAATGTATAGAAATAGAAGGCTCAGATACGTGTGTGCCCCCAAAGCGCGCAAGCAAGCAAGCAAGCAAGCGCGCGCACAGGCCCCTCGAAGTGCCTCACCTGAGTAAGAAAGAAGAATAATTTCCAGAAAATAAAAGAGAGGCCCCCCGCGCAATGAGCCTCCTTTCCTTCTTCTCCTTGCTTCCCAATGGGCTGCAGCCACATTCACACTGACACAGGAAAAAGCAGTTGGGGAGGTTTAAAATCAGGAAAGGCAGCGGGAGGAAAGAGGCACCACCAACACTTAGCAATTTGGGCAGCGCACGCAACAAAAAAATTATGTGAGCGAAGTCTCAGGTCATTTTCAAGAAACAGGCCAATGTTCTCCGGCTGCTTAATATACATGGTGTGGGAAATGGCAGGAAAACCCACAGCGAAGGGCCGGAGCCATAAAGAAAGGAATCCAAATTACCACTTAATGTCCATATGTATTTGGGGGCCAAGGTGGGTAATGAAATAAGGCACACTTCAAAGATAAGGTTTTAAACTTTATATAATGACCTCCTTTTTTTGCATCTCAAGTCATTTAAAAGGAGTGGGGGAGGGTGTAAACAGAGACTTGCATGATGCAGTGGTTTTAAATACATATATATATTATTTACAGGTACTAAATAACTGTGTGGGCTGAGTAATTAAGCACCGTGAGGGAAAGCAGCAAAGTGACTGACCTTGGGTGACTTTTTAATATAATTAAGACCTCAACCTGAGAAATATCTGCTATATATATATATATATATATATGCTTTCGTAGATTTTCACGGGTACAGGAATGCAGGTTTTGGTGTCTTCGGGTGTCTTCCCGTGTAAGAGTCGGGGTGTCTGTGCGACGTTTCGACGAGGTCTCACTCGTCATCTTCAGGCTGGTGCTTTCGGCTTCTTGTTACTGGAACAGAGCAGAGTCTGGTGTTTGAGTTCCTATAAATACTGTGGAGGGGTGTGGTGTATAGCCTCCAACGTTCTGGGCAGAGAGGAAGTTCCTAGATTAGTGTGCCTTTTCTTCTTTTGTTCCTTAATTACTTGAGGGATATCTTGAGTGATTTCATGAGTGATATTCTGAATACCACTGGGTGGGTCATTAAGTGTAGATTAGTTGCTAAAGCTTTCGTGTCTTGACCTCTTGAGCTTGTGAAGAGTTTTTCTGAGAAGATGGCTGTGCTGCATTTAGTTGTGCTCTGGCTTGGCTTCGTGTATAGGGGCGAGCTGTGGTTTTGTGCTTTGTGCCAGCCAGATCTGTGTAGGGATTGCATATATATATATATATATATATATATATATATATATATATGCTTTCGTATATATATATATATATATATATATATATATATATATATATACTGTTCCAGTAACAAGAAGCCGAAAGCACCAGCCTGAAGATGACGAGTGAGACCTCGTCGAAACGTCGCCCAGACACCCCGACTCTTACACGGGAAGACACCCGAAGACACCAAAACCTGCATATATATATATATATATATATATTGCACACACGCATACCGTATACACACACACACACACAAAATACCTGCTACACCTCTTTTGGAGCATAACTACATTAACTGAAAGGGGTTGGTATGTGGTACACTTAACACTCTTTCTTACGACAGTTATTGAAAAGGGTTTTGTTTTGTTTTGCGGACAAAACAAATTTGTTTTGTTTCACTCACCACATTAATCAAAGGTGGATTAAAAAGATCAGATCACTTGAAAAGGTATCTGTTCTGATCGCTCTGAAAATGCTAAACTGTTTCAGTGTTAGAGATAAGCCATGGTGGCGTGACTTGCTGACACAAAGGTCGGCAAGGGTTACACCTCAGAAGTTTTAACGGCCTCGGAGCTAACGTTTCCCGCCACTTTTTCGCGCCAAAACAGCAAACAGACGGGGCTGAGGAGAAAGACTTCGGGCTGCCCGCCCAGCGACAGCAAAGCAAGGCGGGGCAAAGCCAGTGGATGCGGCTGTCCGTTGCTGCAGCCTCTTGTTTTGCCAAGAGTTGGTTCCCCTCCGTGAGGGAAAGCAGCAGAAAGTAGACTTAGGAGTCTGTTGATCAGTTCATAGGCAGCACACAGTCACCCATCAGCTTTTCTCCAGGAAATATTTTCTCACCTCTCCCTTCCAACATCCTTCTTATGGTTTCAGAATCCCATAAGAGGAGGGAGGGATGGGGGAGAGAGATCTCGCCTCCAACCCCATCTGAAAAACAAAAATGCTTATTTACTTCTGTCCACTCAGGTTTCTTTTGTTGAGCAAAGGACACTGCAGGCAAAATTATCTCATGTACTACAGCTCTCCCTTGTGCTCCTGGACTGAGTTTTTTATTGCTCATGCCTACCCTTTAAGCAGCTGGAGTGCATTCCACACCACAACTAGCCACCCCAGTGTATAACTCAAGAGTTAAAGAGTAACTCCTGCTGGAGGTAATAAGTAATAAAGGGCTTCTGTTACAGTGTGTATGTGTGATGTGCTCCCTTTCTTCTCCCTACCACCCAGCATAAATTTAGAGTTTCGGATGAGAACCTGAGAGGCCAGGGTTCAAAGCCCTGCTTGGGCGTGAAGCTTGCTGGGCGACCTTGGGCCAGTCACTCATTCTCAGCCTGGCAGGGTTGTTGTGAGGATACTGTGGGGTAGGTCTGATCCAGCAGGGTTCTTTGTACAGCCTTATGTAAATATGGGCTGTACATTTCAACTACCATTCTGGTCTTTTTAAAAATTATTCTTTTGTCTTTCCTATTCTTATGCAGAAATAAAGTAGTTTCTCTCTCTCCTCCTCCTCCCAGTTTGCATTGGTGAGTTGCACGCCAACATACAAAGTCCCAAAGCAAAAACAGCCCTTGCAAACAGTTTATTTATTTTGCTGATTTAAAATGTTTTTTATTATAATAGAAACACACTCTGAAACAAAGTAGAAGGGTTCCATCTTTGCACAGCATAATGCTTTGTTCAGGAAATCTCCAGGATTTTCCTAACATCCCAAGTTTTAGGGACACAGAGTTACACAAGATCATAAATTAAGCTGCCACCGAAGCAGAGCACACACCTGATATCCAGGAAGGCACAAGGGCTGGCTAGCTCCAGCTGATCCCACATTTGATTTACTCTGAATATATTAAGATGTATTCTGAAATGTTTTGATAAGAAAATAGGAGTCAGCAATTTGATTTGGAAAGCCTTTTGTTGCTGAAAACGGCTGCACTTTTAAAAGCCAAGGCATTTGTTGTTATTGTGGATGTTTCCATGATCCACCCTCTGCTGCACTGTTGTAGCTCATCAATTATTGTCAGTAGTTAGCTCTTCCTGGAGACAGTTGTGTGAAGTTCTTTAGACAGCCTGTCCACTCCAGGCCTTTAGCACCTGCAGTTGTGCCAGTCCAGGAAATTCATCTTTGGCAAAGGATTTTGAAACAACTATAAAGTCAGCAGCTCTGATTAAACTAGTCACCTAGGAGAAGCATCTGTCTTCAGCAGAGTCCTGGAGTCCTGCTGCACAGCAAACCTCCTGTTAGATCAGGGCCCTGCCATTCTTCCTATGTAAGGCCCTCCGGCAGCAGTCTTGGCTAAGGATGTTTATTTCATTGTTAATACATTCAGACATTAATGCAAGCCATGGCCCTAAATGCAGGCAGCTTGTTTTATGCTTAACTTCATTAACTTTATTCCTAACTCTGCTCCACCTGTCTCTGTCCCACAGAACAATCCACACCACAATTTCAAATAACTAGAAAATCCAATAAATATGTCATATATATCCTGGAAAAGTTTATGATGTCATAGAGTGATATGAAACACTAGTCTTATTCAGGGTAAAGCAACTGAAGAGACATGACTAATTTAGGTTCACTAATTCCAATGGGGATATTCCAAGTAGGATTTAGTTGACTACCACTCACTAGGGCAAATCATGGCAAGTCTTTGTATTTCCTTACCCCTCCCCATTATACAGTGCCTTGCACATTTGATAATAGTATCAAGAACCTATTTATAAATTGATTTTAAAAAATATAATAACACAACTTCCATTATTTATAGCAGCATTTAAACATTTTCTTAATAGATCAGTAGTTTCTGATAAAGGCAACAGGACAGAAAGAATCATTATTGTCCTGTAACATATTAAGCTCCTTTCCTTTATTTTCTGTTTATGGGCACCCTGAGGCATGATCCCTTGATCACTGCTATACAGGGCCACTTGCTACTCCTACAATATCTCTATGAGTGTACAAATTCCAGAAGTCCCCATTCCAAGAAGTGGATGTGGTAAATCAGTGTGACCACAACCAGTCTGTCCCAAAGCTATCCAGCTTATGAACTGGTAGTTTATAAAAGAGGAGTACACACTTAGTAAAGAGTCTAACATTTCAGTAAGGCTGCAAGCTGATTAATCCCAGGTGATGGAACATATATAACAGAAGCATGTGTCTCTGTATCCAGAGCTGACTCTCTCCAGGAGAGAGAGGGCTTGTGGACTTAAAAATTAACTAGTCATGTTTTGTAACTGCAAGTGTTAGCTCTGACTCTCTCTTTCCATCTGTGTTTCTTATTATTATGACTTTCAACACGTGAGAGTCCAAACCATGTGGAGACTTTCAAAGGCAATGGGAGTATGCCTCAATGGACTCAACGGGGTTTACTCCTAAGTAGATAAAGGTCCCCTGGACAGTTATGGGGTGCGGCGCTCATCTCCGCTTTCAGGCCGAGGAAGCCAGCATTTGTCTTGCAGACAGTTTTCTGGGTCATGTGGCCAGCATGACTAAACTGCTTCTGGCGCAACGGAGCACCATGAGGGAAGCCAGAGCGCATGGAAACGTCGTTTACCCCTTTACCTCCTAAGTAGACATGCATAGGATTGTACAACATTTTTATAAGCAAAGTTGTCATGATCTTGTGTTTCCCTACATTCCTGCTTTTATGTCTTCTGTTTTGCCTTCACCTTTATTTTAAGATTATCCATCTGCTCTGGGTCAAGAATTCTGGCCTTTAAAAAAAGAACACCTCTGCTTGGTTGAACTCTGCGTGCATGAACTGAGCAGCAGCTCATATTCTTGAATGAAATAAAAACAGCTTTCAAAAACACAGCTGTTTGCAAAACATTGTATAAATAACACTGTGGAACAGAAAAAGCACGAAAAGCACTGATAACAAAGGATGAAACAGAGGGCTTATCCACACTTACCTTTCCTTGGCACTTTCTAGCACAGCCCATGCTTTGAAGCTCAGCATTCAAATGCTCCCCCCCCCCCGGAGCTTTCCTCATAAAAACCTACTCTTTAAAGCTGAATTGGAGCAAATGACAATCTGCACAAAACCCTGGCCATTTGCTCTGATTGAGTACTAAAGATTTTTTTTGTGTGGGAAAGCTCTGAGGCAAATAAAATACCACTCAGACACGGAGCTTTAAAGTACAGACGTGCCTAGAAAGAGTGAGGCAAAAGATAAGTGTAGATAAGTACTGAGCAAGGTTGGGAAGAAGGTAGATATGGATCTACTGGTAGATCCATAGGTGATCTTGAGTAGATCAACAAGGGTTTCCAACTTCCAATTATTTAACAATAGCATCTAGAAAAAACCCTTTCTCACTCTAAGTTATGATAATTAAACAAAGAAAATTTTGGTGGAGAACAGAAGCAGATTTTTGCCAGTCCAGTCCTACCATGTGCCACAGTGAAGCAACCTTCATGGAAAGGGTGGGGGAATGAAGGCAGGAACTGGAGTCTGAATCGGTACATTTTGCATTCTGCAGTTAGTGCAGAATACTGCAGCATGATCACTGACAGGGCTCTGATCCTGCAAGTATCAACCTCTGCTTGAAAATTTGCACTGGCTACTAATTTGCAACAAGTTCAAGGTTTTACTGTTAGTATATACAGTGGCACCTCGGGTTGCGAACGTGATCCATGTGGGAGGCACGTTCACAACCCGCAGTGTTCGCAACCCGTAGCGTGATGTGATTCAGTGCTTCTGCGCATGCACAAAGTGCGATTTAGTGGTTCTGTGAATGCGCGAGCACAGAAACCTGGAAGCAACCCGTTCCAGTATTTCCAAGTTCAGCACGTCCATAACCCGAAAATGCGCAACCTGCAGCACTCGCAACCCGAGGTATGACTGTATAGCCCTTAGAAGCTTGGAACCAATAACCAATTTACAGTGGTACCTTGGATCTTGAACGTAATCTGTTCCAGAAGTCCGTTTGACTTCTGAAACATTCGAAAACCAAGGTGCAGCTTCCGATTGGCTGCAGGAACTTCCTGCACTTAAGCAGAAGCGACGTCTGACATTGGGCTTCCGAAAAATGTTCAAAAACCAGAACACTTACATCCAGGTTTTCAGTGTTCAGAAGCCAATTTGTTCATCAACTAAGCCATTTGAGAACCAAGGTTCCACTGTACTTGAAGGACTGCTTTGCTCTGCAAGTGCTACATGACCAATTCAATCCACAGAACTTTCATAATTCCAAGTGCCACATAGTGTTCATTCTATATCCCTGAGGGGTTTATCTTTCAGTACGACAGCACCTATGCTTTAGAACCCCCGGCCTATTTACTTTAGTAGGCACCTTCATACTCTTTTATCTACTTTCTAAAAACTTTTTTATTTCAGCCAGGCTATCAGTTACATAAACTTGTTTTTAAATTCTTGCTGATTTTATCTGCTTATTTTTGCTAACTATTTTCCTGTTTCATGTACACTGCTTAGAGATTTTATTATTGTTATTAAGTTGTTTACTAAATTTCAGTACAATCCATGAAAGTTCATGGGAAGGTATCTTCCTATTCCAATCCTTCTCTGCACTGTTTTCCATTAGTGACACATATACTGAGGCTCTCTCTTGAACAGAGCTGTGTTCATTTTCTCTCTTAACAATACAAACCACCAGGAGATTATGCAAATGACACTGGGGGAGGAGGGGCACACTGGAAGTTTCAGTCCTTCTTGTCACCACACTGCTTACTACTAGAAGCATAAAGCTCCTAGACTTTTGGCTAAGAACATACCACAACAGCTTAGACAATGGCAACGTTAGGATTGGGAAGGTGCTCATTTCCATACACTAAAGCCCAAACTCAACCACTTTGACTCCAAGGCTTCAGTTAATGTTACAGAAGCTCAGGCAATGCCTAACAAGGCCTGGCATACTGGGTAGATATGGCTGGAGCAATCTATTCTGCTGCCCTAGCTGAAAATTAATGTTCCTGTTGGCCTCATCTTACTGCATGCTGAATGCTTGGGGATTGAAATGCTTATCTGGGCCTTGTTTTGAATATTCATTTTAAATTATGACGAGGCTTCCTAGTTCTTCGCAACTTTGTTTGCACCATACTTGAGGATACTTGAATAGGGAACAGAGGGTGGTAGTTATTACAGAATAAGAAACATGGATTGGGTATGTTTGCCTCCCTTACTATATATGGTCCTAAACTTTGTGCTAACAAAGGGAAAAAAATCTTGTTACACAGAACACTAGCAATTTATTTGGCCAGGGCTGTGTCCTATAGTGGAAGAAGTAATAATATAGACACACGTGCCCTCCTGGCCATATACAGAGTGCCTTTCACTCCTCACTAAAGATTTGCAACAACTCAGGAGTAAGGAGAAGCTGGAGCAGATGACATTGCTTCGTTTAGGATTGGTGCTTATAAATTGTTTTTATTGATTTTCTAGGTGTGCTATATTTTCATTGATTCCTTTAAATTGTTTTAGGAACTGTTTGTGTGTACACACACCACACACACACACACACACACACACACACAGAGAGAGAGAGAGAGAGAGAGAGAGAGTTTTATTTTATAAGCCATCTTGATTTTTACTTTTAAAGATGGGATACATACCTTTAAAAACAAACAAACAAAATTCCTCCAAAGTAATTTGAGACACAGTACCTCTCTCTTTTTAAATTTAGCAGCACATGTTATGGAATACTCATGGGCAGTCTTTGGTTGCGGAATATGATAAGACTTTACCATCCTCACACCAATTTCCTCAACTAAAGGTATAATGCTTTGAAATAAGACCTGGATAAAGGAAAAAACTCTCAGACAACACTTTGCAGCTTAGTGCCCACTCAAGAGGCAGAATAAATCTTTTTTTCTTTTCAAAGTTTGTATCAGTGGCGTAGCGTGGGTTGTCAGCACCCGGGGCAAGGCAAGTAATTTGCGCCCCCTAACCCGTGGATTTTAGCACTCGAGTCTCTTCTGCCGCCCCCCAGATGTTGCGCCCAGTGCGGCTGGCCCCCCCTGCACCCCCACGCTACGCCACTGGTGTGTATTGAAAACTAATTACAGTAATTGTTCTCTCTCCTACACTTTATGTCTACTGAGGGCTACCCACTTTGAAACTTGCCTTTCTCAGACATAAAAGGAAGCTGCACTTTAAAACAGGTCTGGGAACCTCAGGTCTTGAACCAGAGGCTTAATTTGGCTCTCCAGGCCTCTCTTTCCTGCCCTCATAACTCTGCCCAGGTCATTCCCCTCATCAGGCCATGCCCCCCAGCCCTGCTCCACACCCTCTTTGAATGCTTTTGCCTAGTTGGAACCTATTCTTAACTATAATGCCTCTTGCTTTCCTGGATCTAGAGATACGTGTGGAATGTATGCATAGAAACATCTGACTTGTGTGTTGCTGGAATGCAGTCTATTGTATAAAGGTAAGAGCCACATCCTTTCCTCTACCCGTTTTTGACTCTGGCCTTCTCTCCTTCTCTCACTTCCAAAGAGACTGATTTTCAGATCTTGCAGATTCTGGTTTGCTATCTTGTTTCCTTATCCTACCTTACAAATCAGCTTTTTTTTCAAATCAGTGAAGAAAGGCAAGAGAATGAACCAAAAACAAGAAAAAAGGAGAGGAAAAGAAAGTGAGGGAGTTGCAAGACACCCCCCCATCTCTCAGGGAACCTGACATGACTCTGTAAATAGAATGCAGTTCTTCACAGTGATCAAATTAGCTCTCAAGGAATCATCCTAAACATTCCACTGAGAAACTAAAACAGCTTGTCCTATTAGATTGTCTGTGGCAGTCTTTCTTTTGAAAGTGCTCTCGCCTGATCTGACCTCAGAGTATCAGTTTAAAATAGTGTAAGGAAGTCCTAGCAGGTCTAAGGTACACTTAGTGGTGAATAATTGAGTAAGGGAACAGTTCACCTTCGACAAATAAAGAATAGAAGTAAGGAAAGAGTCAAAATCCTTGTAAAGAGGCTTATTGGGAGTGTTCAAGCTGAAATATCATTATTGCCCTAACACACCATTCTAGCTTTCAAGAAAGGAGATGAGGGAAAGGAAACTCAAATCCTACTCTCTTTTGTAGGCATAATCCACCATCTGCATCCAGATTCACAAGCAGACTGCACCTGCCTGATGCACGTTCCTATAATTTTGTGACACTAGGTGACTGCTTCAATTGCCTAGTAGGTTGAGCCTCTCCTACATACAGTGACTCGTATTTTCCTTTTCATGTCAGAAAACCTACAGGATCTTTGCTTTAATTTGATCCTTCATTTCTATTCCTAGGACTATGCTGAGTGCATTGAGATCAGTGTTCACTGAATGCATCTGTCTCAGAGGAGTGATTATATATATATATATATATATATATATATATATATATATATATATAAAAACTAGAGATGGAGAGAAATTTGGTTCACATCACATTTAAATCCCTGGCTTCTAATTAGCTACTGGGCTCTCAGTTCAAGGTGCCAGTTCTGGTGTATAAAGTTCTATACACCTTGGGACCAGGATACCTGAAAGACCATCTCACCCTTTGTATACCCAGTTGATCACTGTGCTCTGCTGGTGAGGGCCTCCTGCAGTAAACATTTTATCAGACAGTCTGTTCCACACAATATAGGAATCAGGCCTTAAATGTTGTGACAGCTACCTTTGGAATTCCCTCCCCTTGAACATCTGTTTCCCGCCACGGGTCCTGCCTACTGAAAACCTTCCTCTTCCAACAAGCCTTTTAAGAGATAGCTTTCCCAATCTGCAACTGTACTGGAATTGCTTTTAAGATGTTTTAAATATGCTTTTATTGTTTCATCTCTTGTCCCACCCCCTGAGCTCCTGGACGAAGAGTGGGGTATAAATTTAATAGAAATAAAAACATGTGAACCTAACGTAATTCACATATCCCAAAACAATATATGAACCAAAATGCAGCCCTCCTTTGAAATTTGCATTTCTCTGAATTTTGTTATGTTGGTCTCCAAACCAAAATATTTCTATGAAAATGTATGTATTAGGGGATAATGTGCATAAAAATGAATGTATTAGTGATCACAGGATACACACTGCATTATATTAGGGAAATTTGCTTGCAAAACTGTGTACAGTGGTACCTTGGGTTACATATGCTTCAGGTTACATACGCTTCAGGTTACAGACTCCGCTAACCCAGAAAAAGTGCTTCAGGCTAAGAACTTTGCTTCAGGATGAGAACAGAAATCGTGCTCTGGCGGCGCGGCAGCAGCGGGAGGCCCCATTAGCTAAAGTGGTGCTTCAGGTTAAGAACAGTTTCAGGTTAAGAACGGACCTCCGGAACAAAGTAAGTACTTAACCCAAGGTACAACTGTATTAGGCAAAATTGCCTATAAATATGGTATTAAGGGAAATGTGTGCTAAAATGCTGTGAATTTTCATTAAGACTTAAAAAAGAATCCTGCAAATTGATGAAGAAATGGGACAAACTGGACCTAAGACTGGAGAAATGAGAAACTGGGGTAAACAAAAATTCACCCATCCCTACAGGTAACTGGGAAGATATATATTAAGGAATGGATAATATTGGCTCAAGTTCAGAAACAGCAGAGGGTTGTTTAAGTAAATGGAAATTTGCAAAATTTTAATTTGAAAGCAGAAATTATGAACAGCAGTAGGCAGCAAATTGAGAAGGGCAAAGAGATTGACACGTTAAATAATATAGATTCTAATATTGATTTCTAGCAATATGTGTGTGCTCTTTCTCTTCTATTGGAAAAATATGAATACAGTGAAAATAATGGATTTGTATAACGGTGTTTCCAGATGGGTACTTAATATTGCAAATGGATATTTTAGATATCACAAATGGATTGTTGGCAACATTTTTTTAAAAATGCCAGATTTTCTGTGGAAAGGGTAAGTCCAGAGTAATGGGTGGGTGGGAACATTGGCTTCTATTCTGATGCCAACATTGTCATGTGGAAGCAGTGATAAACTTGCATACATTGATCACAAAACTTGCATACATTGATCCCCTCAGGACACATCCTAAACCTATAAAACAGGCAAGCAATTTGATAAGGTAATGTAGATATCTCAAGTAAAATACCTGCTTTGTTCCCAGATTCCAAAAAGTTCTATGATACCATTGATTTCTACAGAGATAGGATGATAGTTCGTAAACAACAAACTGTATTTATTGTATATTTTTAAACTGCTGCAGGACCTCATTTAAGTTTTGCTATTGCTTGCAGTTCTCAGTCGTTGTTAGTGTGGTGTTTTTCAGCCAAATATTAGGCTTTCTTTTAAAAATGAGGAAGAGACCTCAGAGAAAGGTAAAACATCATATAAATTAAAAACTTGTTTCATTAATAAGAAAAAACAAAGAACTACTGTGCCGGTCTCTAATTAGATTCATAAAATGTACCAAACATTATGAAATGCTCTAATATTTTAAAACATGTCAGTGAATCAGGTGAGGGACTGGAACAAAATGCTCTGTTAGCAATGCCCTTATTCAAAGTCAGCTTGAAGAGAAGCAGACAAATGCTAGTTTGCAAATCACATATCAGATATATGGGTATGATCAGTTCCTCGGAGGTTTAGCTCATTTAGGTGTTGAATAAATTTTACCTCTTTGCACTATTTTTTTTTTTAAATGACTGATTGATAAGTTTTGCATTAGGTGAGAGATTAATTCCGGGGAGTATATTTTCATCAATGACATTATTATTGTTATATAACAGTGTGAGCTAAGGAATCGTTTGAATATTACTGTATTCCAAACTTGAGCTTCACTGAATGGTCCCCGTTTCTCTTCCAACTAGAAACATTGACAATTGAATGACCTAGGTTTGGTAATCACAGTAGAATTCAGCCCCAGCAGATTCTTATTGGGAGTTAGATGCAAAATCATCAGGGATGAAGCTCTCAGAGATCACTGCTGGCACTGACTGTAATATCTGCCAATAGCAGTAGCTTCATCTTTCTAAGGACTCCTTTCACTCAGTTCAAAAGATTTGCTAACCCCCTGATTCCATTTTTGGAGCTCTCCAATTTCAATCCCATTTCTCCATACAACTGGTTATAATACATAAATGTACCATCATAATCCAGATTTGTGAAACAATGTGCACAATATACATTCTAAGCATACAGAAATATTTCATTTAATGCATCTTCCAGTAAAAGGCAATTTGTATCATGGTAGTACTGTACTGAATTTTTACTTCTTCATTTTTTTCTCAGCGCCAACTGACACAGGTTTTTAAATCAAATCAGAATCCATCCTGAAGCGGCACAGCCAAACTTAAACAATATTGTTTAAACGGATTAAGGGAAGTTACAAAGGTTTGAATTTCTGATTAACAAATGTGTAATGAGTACTATGAAGAAAAATGGGAATCGCCAAATGAGCACCTTTGCTTAATTGCAAATAGAGAACAATAACAAGTGCAAATACCTTCCATCTTAATGCCTTCAGCTTTGTTATACAACAAATATAAAGCAAGAATTTAATGAGAGGTTTATCTGCTGACTATGGTATCTTGGAGATTTATACAAGTTAAAAGAGTAAATGAAATAAGAACAGGAGTCCTAACAAAATCCTAATACTGTATGTGTGTGTGTGTGTATATATATATATATATATATATATATATATATATATATATATATAACCTCACAATAGTTGTTCATAAATAGACTATTGACTTTCACTGGGTTAAAGAGCTCATGTAGTGATTAAGTTTGGGAGGCATAATTGTTCTTGTCACGCAAACTCGGCTTGCAGTCAATATCTTTTTATCATATACATTTTTAATCACATATTAATAAACAAGAAGGTGTGTTTTATTGATGGTCGGATTAGATTATTGACCAACTCGACAACTCTGTACACCAATTCAGAAAATACAAACAAGGTCAACATGTAAAGATAGGGTAAAGTAGATCAAAGAATGTGCTTTTCCTTAGGTATTTGAATGATTCATTTATTTCTTTTCTGCTCAGCAACTCAATATAGTAAACAGTTTCAAGCTTTTTGTACACCTCCCCCCTGTAATATTTGGCCTTCATAGCAGAAGTAAAGCCTAAGAGTAAACTTGTGCAATAATTTAGATTACAACCACCTTCAGAGAGAGGTTACAGCACCCTATTAAAAATCATCCTATAATACTGGAAGAGCAATATTTAAAGATTTGTGCACAATATTTAAAGATAAATACATTTTCTTCCTCATTCCAATATACATTTCTCCCTCTTTCAAATACACACGTTTATACACACACACAGACATATCGAGCAGCTCCCCATTAATAAGCCCCTTTTCCTTATACCACCTATTGGAAATAAGAATGAGGTGCAGCATGAAAAAGTAACAGATGGAATACAAATAACCATGTGTGCTGTCCCATGCACACATTCAGGCTTCCCCTGTTTCCTATAGAGCTCTTTTTCACCCACCCCACATCCAAAAAAACTCCTGAGGGTCGGGGGTTTTCTGAGCTGTGCAAAATAAATAAATTTTAGTGTTGATCATGAATGCATATGTTCAATTATTTCTGTTAGTGTCCTGCCTTGTTCTTTACAGCATTTCTAGTTGCTACCAGCCTAAAAATTACACTGAATACTGGAAATGAACTTTTGACAGATATAATGACTTTTCAGAAAATGACAGAATCATAACATTCTTCCTTTATATACCAATTTTGATCCAGCTGAAATTGGAAGAGGTCTAGCCAAACTTTTCCAACACTGTCTTCTCAGATGCCTCTTAGGAAGGCTTCCATTATAATAGTAAAAAGGTAGAGGGTTTCCCCCCCTCTATATTATCTTGCTGGTACTGCTATATAATGTGTGGGCCACTAGTCAAGGGGAACACTTAAGATCTTTATATACCAAGGTAAGAAAAGGCTCGGTGTAATGACAAAGAAAGAACTACCAGTGTAGAAAGTTATTAAACATTACCAAGTAGCCCAAGGGCACTGTACTCTTGAATGGGGATCTTTTAAAAAGGCAGATGTGTAGAAGAGAAATGTGTACTCCATTAATACCATGAAATACAATAAGAAGGGAACTCAAACATAAATGGAGAGCTGGATTGCACTGCACATTGCCACAATAAATATCCTTCTGACAGAAAACAAAAGGTGAAGCAGAAAGATATCCATGCCAAATGTAAGAGAGAAACCCACACATTGGATAAACTGTTCATCCTTGTTAGACTGTGATCCTTGTAATGCTGCCAAGTGCACTGAGAAAAACTGTGTTACAATTGCCAGTCATATAAGCTAAAGCTACCTGGAGGCACCATTAACTGGTGCCTTTCTCCTTGCCAGAAGTTGTCAAAGTTTTTATTTGTTCTGGCCAAGACATGCCATTTTACTGCTCCATCACTTTCATTGGACTATACATCTGCTACCCCAATATGCATGTTTGCACACACCCCTTGCTCTTCCATCAAAATCTAAAACGAATAAATAAAAAGAAAGATAGAGGCCTGTCTTGGCGGGGAGAGGGATGTAGGTAACAAAAAGTGTAGTTTATAAAGGAGCTGCATGGATTTTTCATCCGGCAATTTCTGAAAGTAATATTGGGGAGCACAGTTGCAAGCCTTCCTCCTGCAGAGGAAGAATGAGAGTATTTTGCATGGCAAAAACTGACATGGTGATAGCTTCTCATCATCTGACAATCAAAAAGGGATGTTGCAGGAAGTCAAAATATGCTCAAAACCAAAGTCATAGAGTTCAGAAAAAGATTAGAGTGACACACAGCTGGAACTTTTGATACTGAATTGAAAGCTGCTGTTAGCCATGGCTCTGTTGATATGTTATATTTACAAGATAAGAAGGCCATAAGTACACATTATGTCCCCCCCACCCCATGAAGCAAATTAGTAAAAAGAAAAGAAAGAAGAGGTTTAATCATGCTAGTTCTATTCCTCCATTTGGGTGGAAAGATTCTACTGTAGATGCACAGCAGGCCAAAATGGCATATGGTGATGTTTCCCACTTCAACTTGCAAATGGATTCTATGTTTTAGTTACAGATAGGTAGCCGTGTTGGTCTGCCATAGTCAAAATAAAAAATTCCTTCCAGTAGCACCTTAAAGACCAACTAAGTTAGGATCTGCCTAGGATCTGCCTCCTCAGTTGGCTGCTCCATTTGCCTAATGCTAGTGCTGGCCCTCATCTTGAGATATATCAAAAACTGGAAAAACACATACTTACTTCAACCAAAGGTACATCAGGGTCATTCATCACTTCTGCAAGGCCAAGCGTAGACCAGGACCTCCATACACATTGCCCAGGCTTGCGCTTCGGGGAGATCACTTTGGTGTTGCGGTTTGACCTCAGCCCCAGAGGCGCACTCCACAGTCTCTCGAGACAGGCGGATGCCAACAAAGACCACTTTAAAGATCATGCTAATTCTGATTTAAAAAGCAGTTTGGGATTGGGTGTGAGAGCTCTTTGAGGAAAGACATAGCTTATAGTATGTGGTGGCAGCTGTTTCCTTCTGGATCATGGCCTAACTCACTTGTGGTGACATGACTTTTTGTAGGGAACAGCCTAGCTCTTTTGGGCACCTCACCCCAAACATTTTTTCACAGCTACACAGGGTTGGTATACAGTTGTGAAATTACTCTTCAAACTTTAAAGATCTCTTAAAATCTCAGTTAATGCCCGTCATATGAAACATGCAAATTGATAATAAACTAACTAATCTGATACAGTTTTACTGCATTTGTAAATCCTAGAACATTTTGGTGTTTTTTTATTAAAAGTTGAATACGTAACGAGGTCCCTCACTACAAAAGAACAGAAAAGACTTTTATTCTCATTTCCCAAAAGTCCTTAATGTGACATCTGTCCCTGTACTGTCACCTGTTTTAAAGCTAACAAACGCATGCCATATAATACAAGATTTATAAAATTAAAAACCCACCCCTTTTAAGTAATATTCTTTAAATCTTACTTTCTGACAGTCCTACTATTTGCTCAGTAACTGTAATAGGCGTATTTTTCAGAAAATACTGAATAAAAACTGACAAGCTATCAGGGGAATCTGAATGCATAATTGATAGGGGCATAAATTAATATGATTAGGCCTTTATTGGGTGCCACTGCTGCCAAACCTACAAAAGGGGCATGGAATAAAACATGGCTATGTTCTCAGTGCTGATAGGCATCAATATGTAATGCATATTATCTCTAGCCTTCTCATGTAGTCTGCTTATGACAGCACTCAACCTAATTGAAATTTTTATCTTTCTGTTGCATACAGACAGTTCTGACTAGCTTCTTGCATGGTAGCAGAGAGAAAATCCAAATGACCCAAATGAAGGTTTCTCTGTGGAGGTTTGCATCCTTTCTGCAAATTACTTTGAAAAAATGCTATTCAGTTTTCCGTGTGTTTTTTATTTTAAAGAAGGCATCTACACAAAGCTGCATTTCAGAACATTTGGTTTGCCTTATCCTGTTAAAAGTGAGCTCAACAATACTTTCCCCATGGAAGACAGGCCCAAGGAAGAAATAAGATTTATCCATAAAGCTGTGTATATCCTCTATTCCTGATTATAGTCTTGTCACCTTAACTCCAGTTGTATTGTCTTTGTGCTTAGGGAGTGCTGTTATGGTGGACGGGATGGAGGACTCAGTTTGCATTTAAAGGTGAACTTATCTAATTTACATTTTCCAAAACACAGGAATATTTTGACATTTGCCCCTATCTGAATTTTGCAATGCAATTCTGCAGCCCTGTGTACATTGATGTGTACACAAACATGGGTAAAGTGTGCATATAAATGCATATATTAGGGAAAATAACATAGAAAATACATCATATATGGGGAAATTGCTTTGTAAAAATGTGGGGTGGGGGGTGGGAATCACACTAAAATGCTGATAAATTATCATGAGGACCTAAAAATATTTTAGCAAACTGATGCGGAAATGTGAAGAACTGATCTTAATATTGGAAAAGTGTGAAACTGAAAAACGAGAAATTTAATAAATAAGTAAATAGCTTTAGTTAAAGAGATAGCGCCATTGTTACAATTAATTAGTTCACTCTGGAAACTTTCACTATAAAACTGGCTGAGGTTTTAGATACCTATGATTAGAAATGAAAAATACATATTAAAGTATAAAAATACACAATATAAAGAGCTTACACTGGGATTGTTTGCACCAGCCTAAATAATCTTTTATCAGTTTCTGTACAAGTCTAAACTCAGCATCTGACAGCACGAGCGAATAATTAGTATGTTCCATCTAAAATTAATTCCGAAGTAGACCTCCCTATTACATGGAAGATAAATCCTTTACTGCCTCGCTTACCGTTTCTAAATGCTAACATTTGTTTTTTAAAGTCTAGTTATCTCTTTTGCTGAAGAAACATAAAATCATTTTTACAAACCCTTCAAATTCTTACCTTGTATAACAGGAACGGGAAACCTCAGGCAAGTGGGGAGGGCAAATGCGGCCCTCCAAGCCTGTCTGTTTGGCCCTCGGGACTCTATCCCAGGTTGCATCACCTTTGCCACCTCACCTACTACTGACCCTGCTTCACACCTTCACTGACTGCCTTTGCCTGACTGAATGCTTCTTTGAACACTGACAAGGCCTCTTTCTTCTCTGGGTGGAAGACAGGATTAACTAGCTGACTATACAAAGGTAAAATGTACAATAGTTGTTCCACCCACTTTCACCTCTGGCCACTCCCACCACTGGCATGTGGCCCCTGGAAGGTTGCCCAGAAGGGGAGGTGGTCCTTGTGCTGAAAAGGGCTCCCAACCCCTGCTTTGGAATAAAACACATTTATGCATTTGTTGTGCTTGCAGGTTATTTCCTTTCTGCTAATTTACCACTTCCCAATATTCTAAGGAGCAATCCCATAATAACAAACTATAGGTTATCCATAAATATTATAAGTCCGCCTTTGTTTTCAAAATTGCTCAGAGAACAGGGGTATCTGCACCTGTAATTTTCCAGCAATTTGTATAGCTCATAATATATAAAATACTTGCATTTTACACCTGCCCTTGGCAGTTATAAATTTAAAATATACGATAAAACACAATGGGCTTTCTTTTGTGTCATAACCAAAAAGGTCAGGGCATTTTATTGTGTCTTAAACAACACGAGTGTTGATATTTTGGAGCAAGACCATGAAAACTAATGGTTCATAGAGCTTTCACTGTAACCCCTTGAAGAACTTTAAAGTTCTTTAGAGCTTTGGTGGTAAAAATATTTTTAAAAATTCAATTAAAAGCCCATGACAACCAAAATCAGTTGCCTGAGGTGGCTCCATCACTCTGCCTAATGGAAGGTCAGCCCAGTTACTGAAGATCCATCATATATACATATACAAGGTTGTATCTAATGTAGGTAAGGTAAAGTCACTTAGCAGAATACTTGTTCTGCGGGGAAAATGATTTGCACCAGTGGAACATTGTTGGGCAAAAAAAAAAAAAAGTGTTACAAGCAGTTTGCTTATAATTTTGTTGCACAACAGATTGCGCAGTCTGTTTCACATTGCATTTCCATTAGTGCAACTGCTGCATTAGCTCTTCTGTTGCACAACAGAGTCCTTGAACTAGTAGACAAGAGAACACTGGATATAGCCCACAGTTTTTAAGGACAGTAAAGCCATAGGGGGAAGTATCTGCGACATAAAGACACATACACAAATCTATGGACCTCACCTAGAGCTCCAGAAGATTGCCCTTTCTGCCTTATGCCACATAATACACCCAAAGTTATCCACCTTTGGTTAATAAACTTAAATGAGTCAAAATCTGCAACTTAAGTGCATGTCATGAAATTTTGTTCGAAAATCTCATTCTCAGTGTTAATATTTTCTCTCCATAGGGCCTGCTGGGAAATTTCAACATTGTGACAAATCCATAATATCAAAGAGAAAGATTTTACATGTTAGTAAAATACTCTGCAAGAAGCCATCCTTTTGCAAAGACCATTTATCATTTATGGAAAGTTGCTGAGTAAATCCTTTTGACTTTGCACCATCACATTCATCCTTGTTCCAACTAATGTAATTCAAACATAGTATTGATATTTCTCCCCAGCTTTTTAGACTGTGGGGGAAGGGTCCATCTAAAGCTGGTGTCACACTGTGTTTGATGCAAGTAAGTTTCATATTTGTCTCTTTATAGAAGTATGCAGAAGATGTACTTAGCCATATTGATCTTTGAGGAAATGTGGACAAGGTAGATAATGTGAAACTTTTATTGCCATTACTGACTGTTGCACAGGCTCTGGAAATTTTTCCAGTTATTTAACTAGATTTGTTGCAGTACTTTTTTGCTGTGATACTAAAAAAAAAAAAAAAAAAGCAGCGAAGCTTCTGCAGCCATGACACCACTTCCTCTAGAGTAGCACATTGTAGTCAGTGGAATTGCTTCAAAACTAAATTAGATATTTTAGGCTGCTCTTTTTAATATCTCCGTTGGATTAATTTAACAAGAATAAAAAGGTAAAGGGACCCCTGACCATTAGGTCCAGTCGTGACCGACTCTGGGCTTGCACGCTCATCTCACTCTATGGGCCGAAGGAGCCGGCGTTTGTCCACAGACAGCTTCCGGGTCATGTGGCCAGAATGACTAAGCCGCTTCTGGCGAACCAGAGCAGCACATGGAAACGCTGTTTACCTTCCCGCCGGAGCGGTACCTATTTATCTACTTGCACTTTGATGTGCTTTCGAACTGCTAGGTTGACAGGAGCAGGGACCAAGCAATGGGAGCTCACCCTGTCGCGGGGATTCGAACCACCGACCTTCTGATCGGCAAGTCCTAGGCTCTGTGGTTTAACCCACAGCAAGAATATGGGGGTGCAATTGTGCCCTCACAATTCACTTATTTAAAATTATTTATATCCTAGCTTTGCTATCCTGCCTGGAGAGATAAGAGTGGTGTGTAATAAAAAACAATAAAATACAAACAAAGAATATAAAACAGGAAGGCGTAAAAGAAAGGTACATTTCTAAACACAAGCAGTGAAGGAGCCATGTGGATCTCCCAGAGGAGGAAGGCCACCACTTAAATGCTCACTGACCTGGAAGAATGTAGAAAAGCTGCTTTTTCTGGAAAATTCCTTTCCATAATTATTTTGGCTCCCCTTATTGGCACAGCGATCAAGCCCAGACTGGACCACATGCTGGCAAATGACAGCTGTGAGACCAGCTCAGAATCCAGTAGATCCCAGCCGCGCCCAGTTCCTCCTGTTCACTATTCCACTATTTTGGGGCATCCCATTGGCTTCTCCAGAGATCTTGCTAGCAGCACTTTCATCTGCCTGCCTGTATGGGAGTGGGGAAGGTCAAACGTTCCTCCTCCTGTCAACCAGTCCTTCCCAGCAAGTCCCCACCTTGAGTCTTGCATTAGCATTGCAAGTGTAGCACTGGATGTGGAAATTATAAGTGTTCTTCAGTCTCTTCACGCATGCCAGCCTGAGCAACCAGCTACACTCTTCGGTTGTTGACCGTCACTGTTCTCGTTCTCCCTCACAGTATGAAAGATGGGTTACTTAAATAAAAAATATATGGATAAACAGCTCTTGAACAGCTCCTACAATGTTTTAAGTGTGAACAGGTTTTTCTTCAGCATGTGTTCATGTTCTGTGTTCTTCACATTTATTTATTGTCAACAACCATATTTATAGCAACTATTAAAGGGCAGGGGGAACCTTCCTCCCTATAAATGTTTGGCTTCCCCTCTGTCCTTTTTATGATATTTCAGGAAAGTGATGGAGTGATCTTGTTCAATGCAGTTGTCTTGTTTTTATTTATTTTCTTCCACAGGACGGCTCGCTCCAGGGTGCTTTCAGATATCATATTGCATTTTTCAAGTGTAATGAAACTGGATTAATTCTGGTGATCTTGATGTTTGGCTTTGATTTGCTGCTTGTTACCTGCAGAGCTGCTCTGGGTAGTCCTTCAAAGTAACAGCAATCTTTCCTCTTACTTTTTGAGAAAGAAGTCAGTGGTCATCAAGCCCAAATGGGTTCTTTCATTAGAAGCATTTAAGGAACAATAAGATAAAAAGAGCTTGTTCATGTGCTGTCTCCCCGGGGCTAAGATCCAAGATGTAACTGAACGACTGCAAGGAATCATAAAACCCACTGACGAATACCCCTTCCTCTTGGTTCATGTGGGAACCAATGACACTGCAAGCAATAGCCTCCAGAAGATCAAAAGAGACTACGAGGCTCTCGGCAGGAAATTGAAGCAACTAAATGCACAAATTGTCATCTCGTCTGTCCTCCCAGTTGAACGACGTGGCCCAGGGAGAGAGGGGAAAATAGTGGAAGTGAACAGCTGGCTTCGCAAATGGTGTAAACAGGAACGGTTTGGATTCTTAGATCACGGACTGCAGTTTCTTGAAGATGGACTTCTGGCAAGTGATGGGCTGCACCTCACAACGGTTGGGAGAAATGTTTTTGCCAAAAATCTCAGAAACCTCATCAGGAGGGCTTTAAACTGACTAATGTGGGGGAGGGAGACAGTGCTCCTGAAGGTAGGAGTCTATCAATTAATGAAGATGATCATCCAAATGTCATAGACCAAATGGAGCAAACAGCACGCGGACCTAGTGGTGGGAGGAAAAAATCCTTAAATAAGAGACACGGGGGAATGATTAATGGACTTCAATGTCTGTACACTAATGCGCAAAGCATGGGAAATAAACAAGATGAGCTTGAGCTCTTGGTACAGCAAACTAAATATGACATAATAGGCATCACTGAAACCTGGTGGGATAAGTCCCACGATTGGAATGTAATAATGGGGGGATACAATCTATTTCAGAGAAACAGACCAGACAAGAAAGGAGGAGGAGTGGCGTTATATGTCAGGGATGTGTATACCTGTGAAGAGATCCAAGATTTAGATCCTCAAAGCCAAAGTGAGAGCATTTGGGTCAAAATTAAGGGAGAGAAGAATAACAGAGACCTCATTGTGGGAGTTTACTATAGATCCCCAAGCCAAACGGAGGACATAGATGATGCCTTCCTGGAACAGATGGCCAAGCATGCAAAAGGAAGGGAGATAGTAGTAATGGGGGACTTCAATTACCCGGATATTTGTTGGACGACAAACTCAGCCAAGAGCATAAGGTCAAACAGATTCCTCACTGGCCTTGCAGACAACTTCATTGTCCAGAAAGTGGGAGAAGCAACAAGAGGAACAGCCATTTTAGATCTGGTCCTAACCAATGTTGATGACCTGGTTAGTGGGGTAGATGTGGAAGGATCATTAGGCGCGAGTGATCATGCTCTTCTGAAGTTTACTATACAGCGGAAAGGAGCAGCCAAGCATACTAGGACTCAATTTCTTGACTTTAAGAAAGCCGACTTCATAAAACTTAGGGAAGTGCTGGGTGAGATCCCATGGACAGCAATACTAAAAGGAAAGGGAGTTCATGATGGCTGGGAGTTTGTTAAGAGGGAGATAGTAAAAGCACAACGACAGGCAATACCAATGAGACGGAAACGTGGAAGGTGCCTAAAGAAGCCAGGGTGGCTATCTAAAGAACTTTTAACTGAATTAAGATTAAAAAAGGATGTGTACAAAAAATGGAAAAGGGGGGAAACCACCAAAGAGGAATTCAAACAAATAGCCAGCACGTGTAGACACAAAGTCAGAAAAGCTAAAGCACAGAATGAACTCAGGCTTGCTAGAGAGGTTAAAAGCAACAAAAAAGGCTTTTATGGGTATGTTCGTAGCAAAAGGAAGAACAAAGAAACAGTGGGGTCACTCAGAGGAGAAGATGGTGAAATGCAAACAGGGGACACAGAAAGGGCTGAACTCCTCAATGCCTTCTTTGCCTCAGTCTTCTCCGATAAAGAAAACAATGCCCGACCTGAAGAATTTGGAGCAAATGATTCAGCAAAGGAAACACAGCCCAGAATAACTAAGGAGATAGTACAAGAATATTTGGCTAGTTTAGATGTATTCAAGTCTCCAGGGCCAGATGAACTGCATCCAAGAGTATTAAAAGAACTGGCAGATGTGATCTCAGAACCACTGGCAGTCATCTTTGAGAATTCCTGGAGAACAGGCGAAGTCCCGGCAGACTGGAGGAGGGCAAATGTTGTCCCTATTTTCAAAAAGGGGAAAAGAGAGGACCCAAATAATTACCGCCCAGTCAGTCTGACATCAATACCAGGGAAGATTCTGGAACAGATCATTAAGCAAACAGTCTGTGAGCACCTAGAAAGGAATGCTGTGATCACCAATAGTCAGCATGGATTTCTGAAAAATAAGTCATGTCAGACTAACCTGATCTCGTTTTTTGACAGAATTACAAGCCTGGTAGATGAAGGGAACGCAGTGGATGTAGCCTACCTTGATTTCAGCAAGGCATTTGACAAGGTGCCCCATGATATTCTTGTAAAGAAGCTGGTAAAATGCGGTCTTGACTATGCTACCACTCAGTGGATTTGTAACTGGCTGACTGCCCGAACCCAAAGGGTGCTCATCAATGGTTCCTCTTCATCCTGGAGAAGAGTGACTAGTGGGGTGCCACAGGGTTCTGTCTTGGGCCCGGTCTTATTCAACATCTTTATCAACGACTTGGATGATGGACTCAAGGGCATCCTGATCAAATTTGCAGATGACACCAAACTAGGAGGGGTGGCTAACACCCCAGAGGACAGGATCACACTTCAAAACAACCTTGACAGATTAGAGAACTGGGCCAAAACAAACAAGATGAATTTTAACAGGGAGAAATGTAAAGTATTGCACTTGGGCAAAAAAAATGAGAGGCACAAATACAAGATGGGTGACACCTGGCTTGAGAGCAGTACATGTGAAAAGGATCTAGGAGTCTTGGTTGACCACAAACTTGACATGAGCCAACAGTGTGACGCGGCAGCTAAAAAAGCCAATGCAATTCTGGGCTGCATCAATAGGAGTATAGCATCTAGATCAAGGGAAGTAATAGTGCCACTGTATTCTGCTCTGGTCAGACCACACCTGGAGTACTGTGTCCAGTTCTGGGCACCACAATTCAAGAAGGACACTGACAAACTGGAACGTGTCCAGAGGAGGGCAACCAAAATGGTCAAAGGCCTGGAAACGATGCCTTATGAGGAACGGCTAAGGGAGCTGGGCATGTTTAGCCTGGAGAAGAGGAGGTTAAGGGGTGATATGATAGCCATGTTCAAATATATAAAAGGATGTCACATAGAGGAGGGAGAAAGGTTGTTTTCTGCTGCTCCAGAGAAGCGGACACGGAGCAATGGATCCAAACTACAAGAAAGAAGATTCCACCTAAACATTCGGAAGAACTTCCTGACAGTAAGAGCTGTTCGACAGTGGAATTTGCTGCCAAGGAGTGTGGTGGAGTCTCCTACTTTGGAGGTCTTTAAGCAGAGGCTTGACAACCATATGTCAGGAGTGCTCTGATGGTGTTTCCTGCTTGGCAGGGGGTTGGACTCGATGGCCCTTGTGGTCTCTTCCAACTCTATGATTCTATGATTCTATGATTCTATGATTAGGGCAATGGCCCATCTAGTCTAGCATCCTCTTCTCATTCTGGCCAACCAGATGCCTATTGGAAGCCTGAAAGCAGAACCTGAGGGCAACATTACTCTGCCAACTTGTGATTAACAGTAACTGGCAAATTTTTGTTTCTCTTGGTTTCTATTTTTTTATAACCTCTCCTCCCACCCTTTTTCTTTCTTATTCATGTTGTTGTTTAGTTGTTTAGTTGTATCCGACTCTTCATGACCCCATGGACCAGAGCAGGCCAGGCACTCCTGTCTTCCACTGCCTCCCGCAGTTTGGTCAAACTCATGTTGGTAGCTTCAAGAACACTGTCCAACCACCTCGTCCTCTGTCGTCCTCTTCTCCTTGTGCCCTCCATCTTTCCCAACATCAGGGTCTTTTCCAGGGAGTCTTCTCTGCTCATGAGGTGGCCAAAGTATTGGAGCCTCAGCTTCAGGATCTGTCCTTCCAGTGAGCACTCAGGGCTGATTTCCTTCAGAATCGATAGGTTTGATCTTCTTGCAGTCCATGGGACTCTCAAGAGCTCCTCCAGCGCCATAATTCAAAAGCACCAATTCTTCGGCGATCAGCCTTCTTTATGGTCCAGCTCTCAATTCCATACATCACTACTGGGAAAACCACTTATTCATACATACATACATTTGTTGTTTAGTCGTTTAGTCGTGTCCAGCTCTTCATGACCCCATGAACCAGAGCATGCCAGGCACTCCTGTCTGTCTGTCTGTCTGTCTGTACATACTGTGGATCCAGAATTGGCCTCCACAGTCACTTATGTGCACTAAGCATGGTGAGACATAAATAAAAGAGAGAAAAAGAAAAACAGAAACTCATGAAGAAGGGAAAGTAAAGGGGGGGGGAGAACTGTATACTTTACAAAGTTGTTATTGTACTTCACCAGATCTCAATCTATTACAGTATTTGAAAGAACGGATTCCAAACATCATTGATTTTGTCTATGGCACGTCTGCATTTATATGTAAGTTGTTCATATGTTGCGAGTTTGTAGAAGTCTTTAATCCAATCTTAGAAGGGAGCCGCATTTTTTTTCTTTCCAATTCATCATTACCAGTCTTTTTGCTGTGGTAAGAGCACAGAGAGTCCGCTCATATTGTCCTTTTGTAGGGTTCCATGTGCTGGGCATATAATTCAAGAGGATATTTTCCTCTGTAAATGTAAGGTTGTTCCATACAGTTCTGTTGATGATTTCAGTTACTTTCAGCCAAAAATCTTTCAATATAGGACCCTGAAAAAACATATGTTCTAGAGAAGCATTATCCCTATTGCATCTCCAACAGTTAAGATACCTTACATAGCCCTTTTTTAAAACAAACGTAATGAGGTCCAGTATATTCTAAATATTATTTTTTTGTCGTATGAATCTCAATTTAAGGTCCAGAGACACCCTTGTTATAGCACTTAAAACACTTCCCACTGTGTGGTTGAAACTGAGACCTCTAATTCTTCATTCCATTCCTCCCTCAATATATGTATATCAAATTGGTTTGCTAGTAACCAAGATTTATATATGTTGATGGCCAGTTTTTTTGTTGCGTAAGAATTAATCTTTTTCCTATTTAAATATACTTCTCCAAATTTCCACATCTGTTGGCATTTTTTAAAAACGTCCTCATGAAAATTCACCAGCATTTTAATAAGAATTTATCCTAATAAGACTTTTTGCGTGCAATTTTGCCTAATACTGTATACACATTCTTGCAAAGTGATTTCCCTGAATACAATGGATTTTTAAAAGTTATTTTCTCTAATACATGCCTTTGTATGCTCATTTTACCCTAGTATATGCATTTTTGCACACTTTACTTGGCAATCCTCTGGTGAATGGAAGATGTGTTCTGCTGGCTAAAGGGCAACTTTGGATTCAACCCATAATATTTTCTACAGTCAGCACCACCCAGCTTACTTATAAAGCTATCAATATTACAAGAGACAAGCATGACCTGGGATGAAAATGTATCGACCATTCAGGCTTCGCATATCATGAAAAAGTTCCTGTGTAAATAAATGCATTTTTGATGTTAAGTTCATCCCTCACTCCTTTGATTTCATAATCATGTTTCCTCTTAGGACCATGGGTGAACAAGGTTAGAATTCTCCCATTAGGGTCCCGTCCCATCTGAGGGCTATGTATGGTATATCTACGTGCACAGTCATTTCCCTTCCATATTATTCAGCTATTTATATACAGCTTAATTACCAATGATTCTGTGCTATGGTTTTCCTTGGTGAAGACCAATGGATCTTCATGAGCCAAAAACCTCCATTTCCTGCCTTCCTAGCTTCTTCCTCCATCCTCAAGTAAGGAGATATCCACACAGAATGCATTCTAGGATCCCTGATTAAGACAGGCAGCCTTCAGATCTTCAAACAGAGGACTCAGTACAAAATTCAACTACACACCTCTCATAATATTTGCACGGATAATTTTTACTCAAACCTTTTATAACTTTTGGGGTAAGGTATTAAGAAGGTTATCACTTCAGTTATAAGACAGGTGGTGATTTATGGACCTATCTCCTATAGGGAAACTAAAGATTAAAACTGTAGCTGATTTGTGATTAGTGGTTTCCAGAAACAACAATTCTGAGGAAAGTAGACTGAAGAAAAGCTGAAGGTGTTCATAGAATTTACCTGTTGCCAAAGTGGGCGAAGGGCAGAAAGACAGTAGGCTGCTTTGTGCTGTGTCAGACCACTGGCCCATCTAACTCAGTGCTGTCTTCACTGACTAGCAGCTGCTCCCTGGGAGATGCCAAGGATTGAACCTGGGACCTTCTTCATGCAAGGCAGATGCTGTATCACTGAGCTACAGTCCTCCAGCCAGCATGGTGTGGTGGTTAAGAGTGGTGGACTCGTAATCTGGTGAACCGGGTTCGCTTCCCCGCTCCTCCACATGCAGCTGCTGGGTGGCCTTGGACTAGTCACACTTCTCTGAAGTCTCTCAGCCCCACTCACCTCACAGAGTGTTTGTTGTGGGGGAGGAAGGGAAAGGAGATTGTTAGCTGCTTTGAGACTCCTTAGGGTAGTGATAAAGCAGGATATCAAATCCAAACTCTTCTTCCTCCTCCTCCTCCTCCAGCAGAGACAAGCTACTGGGTCTATCACAAAAGTTCTGATTTTTATATTGTTAATGAGGAAACTGAAAATCCCAGAGCTGAGGTTTCTTTCAAAGTTGTAACTAGCTATGCAGCTAACAGATCTGCAGCCAAAGAGCCTCACAACTAGTTCAGTCTGCCCAATGGAGTATTGAGTTTGTGGTTCTCAATCAGCAGCTCCCAGTGTCACATGACAAACTTCTTTTGAAGCTTAATGGAGTTTCAAAAGCAGCCTGTGGAAATGAGTAAAGTCCAGCTGGCATACCCAAGCCCTTGGATGTGCCTAAAATAGCTCAAAACATAATTTGGACTAGTGTGATTGGCCATTCAGAAGAAAGATTCAAAAACTTGATCTTACGACTATTTACCTGGATATAGTTCCATCAAAATCAAGGAAACTTTCTTCCCAGTAAAGTCTTTTTTTTTTTAACGGTAGGAGTATAAAAGTCACATTTTATTCCAATGACCTATAAATGGGAAGTAATTTCTAATAAATGCCTGTGCATCCCATTACATTTTACTACTTATCACCTCTTCTGTGTCTTATGGACTAAGGGTATAAACGGCTTTAGCAAAATGTGATGGGGTACAAAGTTGTACATCAGTAACTGGCACACCTATTCCATGGAAGGCAATTTTCTGGGCCACAAAATTTGCAGGCATCAGTCAATAATTAGTATTCTTGGGTCATGGGGATGAGGAACATGTGAATGACAGCAAAATCTGCCATTGTATGCAGACATCTTGAATTATTAGAAGTGATCCTAAAGACATTTGAATCAAGTGAATGGCTGCAAAATATGATAGCAAGTGATGGCAAATTGCTTTGAGGGATGCTCAGGCCATCTTGCCTGATTTTTTTAGTTAATGGTCAATATTCTTGCCCAAGCTCATCTATTTTCTGCTTAACCTGACCTCTCCTTTCTCATTCTGCAGCTACTGTAGGATGTTGTCCAGGTTTGAGTGAGAGACGGGTGGAGTGAGAAGGGTGGAGACAAGGCTACCATCAACTGTGAAATTGGTCTACATTTTTCTGGAAGGATTGCCTACATTCAGTTGAACAGTTATGTCCTTGATTTTATTTATTAATTTATGATCCACCTTCTCAAGAAAACCTCTTGAAGTGACTTGCAAGATAGAAAAAACACAAGTCACCAATCACAATTGCACACACACACACACCTGCAATTCAAATGCTTACATAAAAAGGGATGACAAGAAGTTGAGTTTCTCAATAGATGATGACCATTTGGTCTATTGCTAACAGCTAAAATGCTGAAGCCACAATAAAATTTACTCAGTGATTGCTTATCTGTTGTTATTTTATGTCTGAATAAAGGTGGAAAGGGGATTGATAAAACATGCTCAGGAAAAGTACCATGGGTTGTGGTCCAAGAAAGTTGGGTGTGCCTCCTTTGACAAAATCTTTACTGACTATGAAAAAGAGGCTGCTACTTTGTGATAATTATAGTTGTAGGTAACAATGCAAAGCTGTAGTTCAAAAGTTATCCAATGAAATCCAATGCACACAGTTGTATTGCTCTGCATCTTGCACGTTTTGTATGGAATAATATATTTATTCAAACCTTTTTAAAAAGTGGCAGAAAACAAACCTGTTAATATGCAGAATTTCAACAAAAGACAGAATTTAGATAGCTGGGGTTACCAAACTGTAGTCTGTGACCCACCAGTGGTTTGTGACCGTCATCCAAGTGGTCCATGGCATGTCTCTGTGAAGATCAGTGGGAGCAACAACTATGAATGGCAGATGCAGTGGCTGCTTCATCATTCTTGGAACCCAGTGGGTACAACCAGAAGGTGAGCAGGACAGAGTGGAAGTCACAGGGGGAGGAGGCACTTAAAATAAGTGAAGTGGATTAGCAGCGAAGTTAAGTGGAGGCTAGAATGAAGAAGTTTAATCTTGATTCAATTAATAATCATACACCTTGCACCACAGTGTGTTACAACTGATAAAACATGCAGAAAAATCACTTAAGAGGTCTGAGAAGATTCTCAGCGATGTTCAAGTGGTCTGTGGGCAAAACATTTTGTGAACCATTGGATTAGAGCACTTGCAAATATTTCAGGCACGTAGCAGAGGAAATGCAGCCAAAAGATAAGGTTACCATTTTTTTCAATGTATCCGGGGACACTTCAACTTCAATGGATTTTGTCAGGGGACTGATTTGTAAATCCGGGGACCGTCCCCAAGAAACGGAGATGTCTGGTAATCTTACTAAAAGAGGCGAGTCAGAATACCACAAAGTAGGTACACAAGACTCAACACTTCATTGAAATGCAGAAGATAGTCAGCAAAACACACTAACTGACTGACAGACAAGTAGAAAATGATGTGGATTGTTATGCCTCCCAATGGCAAACTCACACAATAAGAATAATCTAATTTCCTTATATGAGAGTGGGCAGAAGGTTGATCTGAATATACTGGTAGATTTCTATGTGATCTCCATTAGACTGACAAGAATTTCTGACTCCTGATCGTTTTTACAACAGCAACAAAAACATACTCACCTCTTCCTCCCAAATTAAGGAAGCTTGGGGTAACCAGGAATGGATTTTTGTGTAGAAAGACTGCTTGCTGCATTCTGTTCTGATATTCAAAAATAAATTAATGGGCTCAGAATTCTTAATAGCAGAGTCCAGTTGGTGGATCTCAAGGTTTTCAGTAAAAGGCAAAGTAGATCTTGCAAGCCTGAAGTCTGCCTACCTTTGCCTTAGATAATTATGACATCATAACATTTACAAAATAAAACTACATTACCTACTTCCTTCCGGTTTAAAATGCAGTACTGTATTTATATAGCCTAGAATTCAAGATAACTATTTCACTTGCCAAATGAAACAACTATATTGAAGTGGAAATCTCACCCTCCAGCTATTTATTAATATAGTTTTAAAGGAATTCTCAGATTTTTGTTGGTAACTGCTCACTTAGGTTAAAATGCGATGCACTTGTTGGCTGTGCTGCCCCAGAGGGACTGCAGTAAGACAGACTTACTCAAGCTTCACTTGAACACAGAAATGAAAATCAATAAACAATTTGAACTTCTCAGAAGAGAATTTTTCTCCTCTAATGAATATACAAGCTTGGTTACAGCTTAATTTAAAGATTGAATTTAGTGTGTGTTTTTCCCTGCACTATAAGCATGACAAACACAAGCTCCAAGTGACATGTCCCAGAGGGGGACTTATTGTTAAAAAACAACAATAACTTGACAAACAAACAACCAATAAACAGAAACCCACCATAGCAGGGAAACTTAACAGCACAAAACGCATCTGTACTAGCAAAAAAAAATGGTGTGGTCTGTGAACAAAGCCCAAACTGATGAACGTCTTCATTTCAATCCTCTTTCTCAGCCTCTCTGGGTGAACAAAGACTTCTGAAGTTGTATCAGTATTGAGGCATAAGTCTCATTCACCATGTTTACCCAACCTCATCCTTTCCTTGGCCATTGTATGCTCCTTTTGCCATTGTATTATGCCATAAACTGCAAACATAGATCTGTATCTGTAAATTTGTATCATCACATGCAGATCCAGTCCTTAGTAGGACTCAATCTCTCACAGAGAAATTACTGGTATTTTAGAGCCTTTTTATTGATATAAATAATTTCACTTGTTATAGTTGATTACACAACTGGGCTTTTTGTTTTGGTTTTTTTGGCCAAGTATTTCTTCTAGTCATCCTAGCATGGAAAAAAGATTTCTCTATTTATCTTTGTGCTAATTAGGACCACGGTGACAAAAGTTCACAGCTAGCGATGGGGTAATAGCTCAGAATCTCATTTCTTATTCAAAAAATATTGGGATATAGGAGTCTGTCATATCCTGAGTCGGATCATCTGCTCATGTCTTCTCTACTGTGACTGGCAGTGGCTCTCAGGGGTTCTAGGAAGGGTCTTTACCAGCCCTACTTGGAGATGTGCAGGACTGAGCCTTGGGCCATTTGCATGCAAGTCAGCAGCTCAAGCTACTGGGCATATGGAAAGTTTACAACTTATTCTGTGACCGTTAGGTTGGCCTAATAGAATGTATTGTCCTAATGAGGAGTTCCTCCTTTTCCTCATGCAGAGCCTCTTTTTCTGCAGGCACTGTGCTTGTGGCCCATAGACCCCTCTCCCTTCCCATCTACAGGTCCCCAGTCTCCATATAGCAGCCTGGTGTGAAAGGCTCTGCAAGAGGCACTGCTGTGTCTACAACCACAGAAGAAAGTGTGTGAAGACTTTTTAAATTTTTTAAAAACCATTTATATACTTTTATTTAAAATATCTAAAGCAGTGTACAATGTAAAATCGTAAAGCACTAGATGGATAATAACTCTAATAATCTGTGTAAAACTATAATTTCAGTATCAAATTGCAATACATGTGCAATCCAGTCTGATAGTTTTATGGTCCACCTAGTCCAGTATCCTTTCTCATTGTGGCCAATTAGATAATAATAATAATAATAATAATAATAATAATAATAATAATAATACAGTAGTACCTCGGGTTACATACGCTTCAGGTTACATACGCTTCAGGTTACAGCCTCTGCTAACCCAGAAATATTACCTCGGGTTAAGAACTTTGCTTCAGGATGAGAACAGAAATCGTGCAGTGGCAGCAGGAGGCCGCATTAGCTAAAGTGGTGCTTCAGGTTAAGAACAGTTTCAGGTTAAGAACAGACCTCCAGAAAGAATTAAGTTCTTAACCCGAGGTACCACTGTAATAATTTATTATTTGTACCCCGCCCATCTGGCTGGGTTTCCCCAATCACGCTGGGCGGCTTCCAACAAAGATTAAAAATACATTTAAATGTCACATTTAAAAGCTTCCCTTCTCATTGATGCCTATGAGAAGAACGCAAACAGGACCTTAGAGCAACAGTACTCTCCCCTGCTGTTTCCAGCAACTTCAGAAGCATATTGTCTCCAACAATGGGGGTAGAACACAGAAATCACGGTTAGAAGCCACTGAAAGCCTTGTTCTCCACAAATTTGTCTAATCCTCTTTTAAAGTTTTACAAGTTGGTGGTCACCACTGCCTCTCGTGAGAGCAAATTCCATAGTTTTAACTTTTTCACTGTGTGAAAAAGCATGCCATCCGGACCAAGTGATTAATAGCAACAGCTGTCGAACAGCAACAGGGAGCACTCCTCAGTAAAAGCAAAAATATACAAGGTGGCCAAACCACACTCACTCTCATTTCATGTAAATCACATGGAAGGCACTTGCACCTTTTGCCCCATAGCTTTTTTTCTAGGAGGGCTAGAGACTTGCCTTAAAAAAAAGAGAAAGCTTAAATCTGGGAGCACCAATGAAAGCCTTCGTGGGCCCCTGGCTGGTGATTTCTGATATGGTTTGAAGCAGTGCTTTTCTTCTAGGAAAAATGGTGCTGGTACTACATACACTTGAGTACCTCCAGAAAAAGCACGTTTCAAGAAATTTTACCTGTATATCTCCCAGCTCTATTTGGAGATGTTGGGAGACCTGCTTCTTGGATCTGGTGCCTTGATTCCAACCACCTAGGAATGCCAAACTGTGCACTCGTTATTCCACTCACACTTAGCTTTCCTTGTGTAAAGTATTATCAAGTTCTCTGAAAACCTCTGGTTAAAGTGATAGCACAAATCATTCTTAGGCAGTGTACGTGATACGAGATGACTCATTGTGCAGCCCAAGGTACTGGAACGGCATCATTTTATGGTAGCCTTTTGTACTGGTAATGGAGATGATTCATATGTGGAAGCCTATTCCCACAGACTGGCTTCTTTAGATCTAGAAACAGTGTATTTTTGCCAAATTGGCAAAAATTAGAGGTAAGTATAATTAGAACTAGGGCAATATTGCTCCAAAGATATCTAAAACAACCAGGAACACATCTCTGATTGCAATAAAAACTCCTAAATGCTTCTATCTAGTGCATGGGTCGCCCCCCCCCCCCAGTTATAATCTCAACCTCACTCAAAGTGATTTCAAAAGCTTTTCATTTAAACTACTATTATTCTTTTGTCTACTGGGAGCCCAGTGCAAAGATGATGTCCTGTGTGCAAAAGGCAAGCAGGCTGAATAATAATTAATCAACCCTACTTAATATTCTGAAGAAGAGGAGCAACAATCAGTTGTGAACCTCTATGTATTAACCGGCAGATCATTGTTATTCCAGGAGGCATCATAAGGCCAAATGCAGGTTACAACTGGTTTAGAAAATCTCTTTAATTAAGATACATGAAAGTTTAAGTCTCCCATTATAAATATCTTATTGTGAATATAAAAGACATAATTAAATGGCATGGTGGTATGGCACTTTCATGTACTAAAAGGTGATGAAGCGAACTTGGGAACCATTCATCTATTTGGAAGGTGAATCCAGCAATGGAAATATTGTTTTAAAAGCATCTGCCACCTTGATAAAATAAAAATGTAGTTTAATAGGCCGTTTGGTGTGCTACTTAGTTAACGCTATTCGCCAAGAAGTAGCTAAGAAACAAACACAATAAAAATATTTTATGCATGCATAGGTAAGGCCTTAGGAAAAAAGGTTTAACCAATAATAAGGATGCCACCTCTCTAATTTTCTATAAATCCCTCTCAAATCCTGCCTCTTTAATGAAGTCTCTTACACCACCTATGCCCTATGATCTCTATGCCCGATAGTAGGGTGGGGAACATTTTTTGGTCTGAAGGCTACATTCCCAATTACCCAAACATCTGGTGGCTGCATGCTACTGACCAAGACAAAAGTGGCATGCCCAAAGTGGGTGTGGCTACCACACACACATCACAGACTACAGTAAACACACACATGTACGCCTCACACACATGCACACTCACATTCACAGACACCCACTCTCCCCCACTCCAGGTAACTGCCAGAAGGGCTGCTTTTCCTAGAGAATGCAGTTAAGTGTTCTCTCCCCAGCTGCAATCTCAAGAAAGTCGCCCCGCCATCTACCCACTGCCACAACAACAGTGGCGTAGCATGGGGGTGCAGGGGGGCCCGGCTGCACCGGGTGCAACATCTGGGGGTTAGGGTTAGGGGGCGCAAATCCACGGGTTAGGGGGCGCAAATTACTTGCCTTGCCCCGGGTGCTGACAACCCACGCTACGCCACTGCACAACAATTAGACTTAGAAAAAGCCTTCTGTCTAAGTTAATAGGTCCCATCCAGCAACCTAATTGCAATAAGGGAGGGGTGGAGGAGAAGGAGGCACTGAGCGTCAAATACAGCCCATTCTGGTGGCTTCCCACTCCTGCATTTATGTGTAACTAGAAGAAATGCATAGGGTTGGAGCCACAAAAATCTGTGACTTTAGAGAGCTCTTTTTCACAGGTTGAATCTTCTTAGGGCTGAGATAAAGTACCATGCATTCTGGTAGTATATAACAATAATAGCAGAAGCAGTAATACTAAATTTAGTTATTTCTCCCAATTCATATCACATAATTCATATATCACTTACTCGACAGAATGCCTGTAATGCTATTTACATTGCAATTCAAGGCATATCAACGCAGAGGTAGACCCCCAAAGCCTCCCATTGAATTCATTAGGACTTGCTCCTGAGTACTGTAAATGTGTATAGGATTGCGACATCAATAGCTATGGACAAAAATACTTTGGTCCCCTTAGAAATCAAACTGGAATCATTCATACAGTGCTTTAGAGGGTCATTTTCCTTTGGAGCAGAGAACACTGGACACACATGTCTTTATATGCTTGTTTACAGCTAGTAAATAAAGAGATAAAAGAAAGAAGAGGATAATGGCTTTCAAAATTAGCAAGGGGACCAAGGGGGAAAAAGCCAAATTCTTGCACTAATTTCCATGAGGCAATCTTACTCTTTTATTACCTTGCAAATTAATTTTAAATAAAATCTTTTCTGTGCACAATCACAACAATGTACCAACACCTAATAACTCCTGAATCTTTATATATATATATATATATATATATATATATATATATATATGCGCAGAAATTAGGCATAATGTGTAAAGAGAAATTTCAAGATGCGTTTAGGCTTTTCTTTTTCAATAATGCATACCACAAAGGGAATAAAGAAATTCTTTACCCAAATTAATGGTGAATTATTTTGTCATGAGAATAGGAGTTTATATTCATTTAAATGAAAGCACACAAATTGTTCTTGACAAGAAAAACAAAGCTAGCCTAGGGCAGTATTTTCATGATAGAGAAAGGCACATGCCCATGAATATCTAGTATAATATTAACAAAAACTGTTCAATTAGCTATTCATGCACCATTGTAATGAATATTTATTTGCATTGCAACTAAGTAACACTGATACCTTTTGTTCAGGACTTCCAGAGATTCAAAATGAAATGAACAAGGCTCTGCTAGACTGTGTAGAGCTCATACCTAAGAAATGGGCAGAAGACTGTCTACTCCTTTGATCTAAGCTTCTCAGAGGAAATGATCAAACCATTGACTTTTGAGATCTCCTTCACTGCTACTCCTTTTCTTACCGAAAGCTTCTTGAGAAAAGTGGAGGGTTTCCTTTTTTGTTTTTAAATCCTACAGATTCTGATTCTTTCAGACTCAAGAAATTAAATATACATAATAGGTAACCTAAATTATATCACCTCACACAGATAATGTGCCTGTTTCCAGTATGTGTTTGGAAGGCATCAATGTTTCACAGAGTGAATTGTGCAGCAGAGCCAATGTACTATAGTTTAGTATAGATAAGAGCTTGGGCAGGGAAAGAATGATCCGATTAACACACTTGGTGGCCTTAGGCAGGCTGTTACCTATCTGCCATAGCTGGCTAATGATACTGATCTACCAAACGAAAAGGATTACTGGGGCAATGACTGTGTTTGAGCGATCATATCTTGGCTTAAGGAGCATCCGCAAATCTTTGTCTTGCATATGAGCAAGTGAGCAAACAATCAAACCAACCAATCAGAAAGTCTTCCAGTAAGATAGCATAAACCTTGAAACTATGGTTGGTAGCTTAGGAACAATACAGGAGATTCAACCATGGTTTGAAGCTGGCTTTAAAAGCTGATTGGCTCCAAAGCAGAAACAGGAAACCATAGTTAATGGAAGACTTCGGGCTTTGTTTACCTCCTACCACAACTGGAAGACTGAAAGGATCCCATGCACAGCCAAATGGTTCATTAATATCTAGGCTCACTAAGGAAATATGTGTGAAATGTTTTGAGCAATTAGGAAAAGAAGTGTCTATCTATAGGGATATTTCTGCTTTCCTAAACATTGCACGCAGTAGCTTATCATACCTTTGGGATACTTTTGTTCACACATTTATTCCCTCTGGCATCCCACCGATGAAAATAGGGTCACTATAGTTATAATATCCCTAGTCTCACACTAGAAAAGGAACACTGCCTGAGGGGGCCCCCTTCCACTATAACACATTGCTGAAGGCCATGTGCTGCCTTCAATTACTGTGCAGAAGCTTGTTCTGCACTGGCTTCTGAAGTTAGGGTGTGTTAGTAAATTGACCATAATAGCTTCTTTTGATAAAATGGAAGAGAGTAGAGCAGAATGCTTAATTTCCACATTGGAACTGTCTGCATTTCGAATGAAATAACTGCAATTAAAAGCCTTCAGCAACCCTGAAGGGGGGCAGTCATGGGGAAGCTAGTGCACATGTGTATATGCTAAGAAATATTCTTAAAATGGTATCCTCAAAATATTGCCAGAAAACAAAAATAGGGGCAGTGATTCATCAGAAAATGTGTATTTGCATAAACAGGCACAGGTAAAGGTAAAGGACCCCTGGACGGTTAAGTCCAGTCAAAGGTGACTATGGGAGTCGGAGCTCATCTCTCTTTAGGCCAAGGGAGCTGGCGTTTGTCCACAGACAGTGTTCTGGGTCTTTTGGTGCAATGGAACACCATGATGGAAGCCAGAGTGCACAGAAATGCCATTTACCCGCCCACCGCAGTGGTACCTATTTATCTACTTGCACTGGTGTGCTTTTGAATTGCTAGGTTGGCAGAAGCTGGGGCAGAACAGCAGGAACTCACCCCGTCACACGGATTCAAACCACCAACCTTCCAACCGGCAAGCCCAAGAGGGTCAGTGATTTAGTCCACAGCGCCACCCATGTCTCTAAAAAGGCACAATGTATGTTTGAGAACATGCATGCTTTGATGATATATCAGTGATACCTTGAAATTTCCAGATTGTTTTGCATCATTTTCACACGTTGCAAGTACAAGCACCCCACTCTCAGCAATTCACTAGGCTCATAAATAGTGATGTGCTTTGCTGTTAGGGCCAGTGAGTATATGCACCTTATTCAGCCCAGCATCAAGGGTTAGTATGATCCAGCATCTGCTGAGGATCAACTCTTTAACAGGGCTCTCTGGACCTGTCCCTCCTCTTCAGCACTGCATTGCAGTTGCTTCTTCACCTGCCTCTCCCTCTTACCCAAACAGTGGTGGGAGTAGTGGATGCCACTGCCTGCTTGCTCATTGGCCCCCTGCTTGGCAAGCAAGCAAGTGGTAGCAATGCTGCAGAAGGGAAGCAGCATACAGAAAAATGTTAAACCTTAAAAAGCTTCCCTATACAGGGCTGCCTTCAGATGTCTCCTAAAAGTATATATAATTACTCATCTCCTTGACATCTGATGGGAGGGCATTCCACAGGATGGGCGCCACTGCTGAGAAGGCCCTCTGCCTGGATGCATCAGCAACCATATATTTTTATAACTCTACCAACAAACAAGAATACGTATTACTTTAATGCTTCAGTTACATAGATATTCTTTCCAAGCAAACTGACAGTCAATCTGCAGGCTTGCATTGACCCAAAATCTGTATACTGCCCAGTTAACTATATCACTCCTGCTTCCTTCTCGCATTGTATTGTGGCATTTTATTGACCTGTTCTTGGCTATTTAACGGTTTTCACTTATAATGTTATGATTTATCACAGCTGTTAACCATCTTGAAAGGCAGTATAAAACTGCTTTTATTAATAAATAACAATTTAAGCCAATGAGTAGCGGCACTTGCCTAACCTCCTATCCACCACATTGCTGCTGCTTTCTGGGAGGGTAGCGTGGAAGGGAGGGGGTGATGACAAGGTTGGCATTGTGTAAACAGGAGCAAAGTGGGTGATGGGAGGTCAGGTGAGTGATGCTGTCTTACCCTGCTGTCCACTGCTGAAGCCAATTTGGTTATGACAAAGCTCTAGATCTCATTGTTGTTTTGAAATATTAGTCTGTATAGGTTAGAAGCTCTAAGAAAACACTGCTTAATAAAATTATATGTACCAAAATAATGGCGGCTGTGTGTCCTGCTTTACAGAGAACAGTCCTCTATTTGAAGGAATTCTCCATTTGAATCGCTGTTGAATTTTAAGCTTATAGCTGTAGCCCATCAGCACTGATCATGTGTCCTGCTCATAGTCCTCCCCACTATGGTGAAATGCCTTGTATGTATGTATTTTTTCTAAATGTGCATCTACACATAGAAATCAGCATATGGACATTTTATGCAAATCTATATAATCTTTTCTCCTTTTTGTGTCGATGTGTTTTGGCAGTGCTTAAGTGCCACCCTAGCCAAATCTATTTCCCACGAAACAGACAGTGAATTATAATTTGTATTTGAATGGCCCCAGGATGCTCACACAGCATTGATGCTGTGGCTTGCCATTAAGTGTGAACTGGCCCCTAGAGCTACCAGTCAATAAAAATCCTGTATAATTTTTAATACAAGTTTAAAAGGTCTGAGAGTTTGGTTGCATATATGTGTGGAGATAGTTTTAAATTCCAGGGTGTTTGTCGCTGTTGTTCAGACCTTGTGATGTATTGTGAGAATTTTCTCATCAATCCTGCTGCAAGCATGGATAGCCACCAGAGCAGCGTGGAGCTCTGAAAGAAGCAGCATGTGAAATCCCAGAGCCTGGCATAAGCGTGGGCACAGAGTCGAGCAGCACCCAGTTGTAAAGGAAAAGACTGCAGCTTGACAGAAAGACTAAGTATACTAATTCAGCTGCTTCAAAGGCTGAGCTCAACTGAAAGAAAACATAAATTCTAATACTTCTTTGCAGGCAACAGAGGGGGGGGGAGACTGGACTGAAAAAGAAAAGTTTAGAAAGGTAAGTGAGTTTGCCCATTTTGCATGTCAGAAGCAGCCATGGAATGATAAAGATTTAGATTTTTTTGGGAAAAGTCTTCTCTTAGCAATTTCTCTAAAGTTAGAGCTCCAGCTCTGAACATGCCCAAATAAGAACAGCATGATTTTCTTAAGCATTTGAATTGTTTCTTCATTTCTGCTTAAGTATAGAGGACACAAACCAGAAATGTAAAGAACCCAACTGGATTTTATTTCTGGATGGTGACTTCTAGAAAGCCATTCAGGATCTCTGGATGACAGAGAGCATCTGGACCATTGACTTGGCCTATGTGATGCGCCATTTTGGGTCGTTCCACAGAGAACAGGAGCATGCTCAGTCTATTCATAGCTCATGGCTATTCTGCCTATGGGCCAGTAGGTGGCAACAAAGATGAAATATTCAGAACATTACAATTTTCTACTTCATGAATTTTTCTTTAGGAATTTCCAGCGGCGTAGCGTGAGTTGTCAGCACCCGGGGCAACGCAAGTAATTTGCGCCCCCTAACCCGGGGCAAGACAAGTAACTTGCGCCCCCCCCTAACCCCTAACCTGCAAGTTGCCACTGGCGCTGCCGCCCAAACGACGCCGCTTGCCCGGAGGAGGAGGGGGGCAGAGAGGCGAGGAAAATGCAATGGCCCAGCAGCTGCAGCAGCACCGGCGGAGGCGGGGCTGTGAGGAGGGGCTGCCTGGCGCGTCCTCCGCGGCGAGCGCTGAGAGCCGCTGCCTGCCGGGCGCCTTCTGCCCGGACACGCGCACAGCTCGTCGGTTCCGCGAGACATGCGGCTCCGCTACAGCCTGCGCCCGAGGCTCTTCGGCGACTCCGGAGGCAGCGAGCGCGCCCCCCCCCAGATGTTGCGCCCGGTGCGGCCGGCACCCCTGGCACCCCCCACGCTACGCCACTGGGAATTTCCATACCCTTTTGCTGGGTATGTGCTTTAGTATCAGGTATTATAATACAAAAATACCCCAAATATCACTGAGAATTTGGTTCTGCTCGCTGTTGTGTGAGAGACTTGTAGGGACATTAAACAGGTCTCTTCAACTACCTAATTGGAAAAGGGCTTGCAATATTGTGTGCAGCAATTAGTAAAGCATATAGTAATGCATGCAATTATAACTTTCCAGGTATGTTAATGGTCAAAAGCAACATTTGAACATCCACAGCAAAAACGCTACAGCTGCTCTTAAAAATCCCTTCAAAAGATACAACGGGGGTCACTTAATCAACACAACTTTGCTTCTGACAAATGGCTTCATTATCCCTGAGAGTGGGGGAGTGAGAAACTGTGATTCCAAACCATAGCTACAAATCAGGGCATTGAATTAAAATCCCACCATCTCATTGCAGCAAATGATCGAATCCAGAACAGGGCTAGCAGGAGCTCCAGGGCTCAGACCAGAAACTCAGGATGCGACTGATCCTGGGACCTAAGTTAGTAAACTACCAAAAATGGTGCGACCTCAGACCTTGGAGCTACTGGAGGCAGAAGGATACAGGGGTGGGCAACAGCAGCACTTATGATTGTCAGTGCACACGAGCTCTCTTGATTTGCCATGCCTGGTAAAGAAAAGGATCCCTTTATCTACTCAACAAAGCAGTGCCTTCTGCATTCTGTACTCCAGGTTTCAGATTCAGCCCCTGACCTCAGTGATCTTAGAGGACTTAGAGGACGACAGAGGACTCAGTTAGCACCCAGGAAACAGTGGCCCTTCCTGTTCCTAAACTTTAAGACCTTCTAGCAATGCTTCTGCACCAGAGAGAGAAGTAGTGTCTTTACAAGTATGTTGGAGTAAGATGAAGTGGTGCATGGTTTGGGGAGACGGCTGGGGGGGGGGCAGTTACTGGAAGTTGTTCCACATTACTTGCAGGCTGTTGGTTCACAGCCCCCTGCTGTAAAGAGAGTGTTTAACTTAACAGCAAAGAGACCTAAAAAATCTTAACAGTTCTTTGTCCTCTCTGGACAGACTGGAACTGCAATTGTGTTCTATTACCAAAATAGAAAGAGAAATCAGGTCCGAAGATGCAGAAACTACAGGAAGTAAGTGATGCAGAAACATCATCATCTGAATGCTTGGTAAAAAGTGACTGAACAAAAGACGACAAATCTAGGTAAAAAGGTCACCATGAAAACACCCCTGAATTCACTTTAGCCTCTGATGTTTCAACACATTCAAGAGTGGAATCAGAAATTTGGTCTGTAATTCGATATACTCTCACTTTATTCAGTTGCTTTTTCTTCAGAGTAACCATGCACAGAACTGCATACTGTAAAGGGAGCATGGTCAACAATCCCTGTCAAGAAATGTGGCTCTTATCCTGGCACAGGTAGCCATGCAAAAGAAGAGCAGGATTGAGTAATCAGGTTCAGAGAGCAATTCGGTGTTATGAAAATGACCCAAGACAATCAATAAAAGTTCTGAAACTCCATGGAGCTCCTTGTTTGTGGAGACATGGACTGTTCCATCTCACTATGAAAACCTTGAGGTAACTGACACTGAATCCTGATAATGTGAGTTCCCTGTGCCCCTCTTCACAAGTTTAAGCCCTCCTCAAATAGGAATTGTACATCCCGCTTTCGAGGGAACAGCATGGTACCAGTTTCTATAGATGGTTAATGGGAGCTGGGTGGCACTGATAAATAGCTGTTTTGGCACATAGTGTGCAAAAATACTTAAAGAAACTAATTCACTTGTCCCTGAAGAAGAGGAATCTGACTCAAAATGCATTAGACCTTAATAAACCGTTTCAAGTGCATCTCTTGACATTCCTCTTCTCTTCTTTCTGCTTTTGACTTCTCACTGAAGCTCTGCTTCCTCCCACTACATTTAGCTGCAGAACAACATTGTGTTAAAAGGCTGAATTGTTGTTTTTCCAGTAGATTTCTTTTTACCCTAAGAACCTGAATGTTCAGATGCTTCAAACATTCAAAACAATGTAAGATAAAGCCCTTAAACTGAGCTATTTTAGCTGGGCTCACCTGGAACTATTCCAGCTCTTTGAGCCTTTCATCTATTGTTTATTTATTTGGTTCTTCCTCTTGGCAAATTGCCAGTTCATTGCAAATCCTCAAAAGTTTCCCAATCTCTTGCCAGTGCAAAAAATGGAGATATATTTGCATCCTATTTGAGGGTCCAGACCTGCAGCCCATTTTATACCCTTGGGATAGCCTGGATTATGCATCAGACATGGGAAGGCCCAACAGGCACAGCAAAGGCCCGAAAAGCAGGACGAAAGCCAAGAGGTGATGTAGGAAGCACAAATCAATCATCCAGGCAATGGAGTGGAGATCGGGATATCCTAGAGAAAGGGAGGAGCCTCCCATTACTGTGCTGCTTGGGAGAAGGTGGGAAGCTGATGGAGAAACAGCTCTCACCTTTGATCCATCACTGGCAGGAACATAGGAAACTGCCTTATACCAAGTCAGACATGTGACCTGGCTGCAGGGTCCCTCAAATTCTATCCCCAGCACATCCAGGCAGGGCTGGGAGAGATTCCTACTTGAAACGTCAGAGAGCCGCTTCCAATCAGAGCAGACAATACTGTCGACATGGGAGGGAAGGAGTTTTATTAAAGCAGAGTACAAAAAAGGGATGTGGGTGGCGCTGTGGGTTAAACCACAGAGCTTGCCAATCAGAAAGTCAGCAGTTCGAATCCCCATGACGGGGTGAGCTCCCATTGCTCGGTCCCTGCTCCTGCTAACCTAGCAGTTCAAAAGCACGAAGTGCAAGTAGATTAATAGGTACCACTCTGGTGGGAAGGTAAACGGTGTTTCCGTGCACTGCTCTGGTTCGCCAGAAGCGGTTTAGTCGTGCTGGCCACATGCAAGATGGAGGAGCCAGGCCAGAATTCCAAAGTCCAAGATCAGGGCACACATTTCAAAACAGCACGAAAGCAGCAAAGCTATTCCAACTAGTTTTTATACCCACCCAGCAAGCTTTATAGCCAAGACAGGGCATAGACCTTACTCATTAGAATTAGCCACGTGAGAATCTCTAGCCTGTGGGTGTGTGCTCTGCTGGGCAGGGTGCATCTGTTCTTGTTGGCAGGTGTCACATAACCCTGGGAGACAATGCCAGACCCGCCTTCTCCTCTGAATCCTGCTCAGTCACTCCAAGCTGTGGTTCCGAGCTCTCCCTAACCTGTGGCAGTGCTCCATCCTCCATAGCTTTCCTCAGACAGGCTCTGGTGTCTCAGTCTTCCATCTCCATTGCTCCTTATCTGCCTCTTCACCTTCCTCCAGAGTCTGCCAGCCCAGGTCTGCACCTGAAGGCACTCATGGCAGGTCTCAATATAAGGCATCTCCCTAAGTTCCTGCTGACAATGAGTGACAGCAGCTCTGAGGGATTACAGGCCATCGTATTCTCCAGCCCTGTGTGGAGACACCACGAACTGAACCTTGGAACTTTTGCAAGGAAAGCAAGTACTGTATCACTGAGCTAATTGTTGCCCTTCCCCAAAGTGCAAGAGTGGAACTTGATCCTCTCTTTTCTCTCCACATCTGAGACCATGGGGTGAGCAGATAGGATCACAGAAGATGTTCTAACCTCATGGCTAGGGAAGGACACCACAGCAAGGTCAAGTATGCAGATCACTGTGGTAACGACCACACCTTCATTCTTCCATAGGGCCAGCGGAACAAACATTTGGACAACCCCCATGGTCAATATTAATAAACATGAAAGTGCAACAAGCTAGTGTTATTCTACAGAAATGAATGAATGAATGAATGAATACACCATAAGCACTTTATTCTTCTCACATAATTTCTTCTCAGTGACATTATTGAACAGGCTGTTGAAAACAAACATCGTTAAATGAGAAAAGAAGACCAGGTGCCTGCTTAATTCCCCACTGCAAGGTTTTCCCAGTGACGAATGCTCCCTAAATGGATTTAGCTTTTTGAAAAGAAGTCAGAGAGAAATTTGATGTGGCCCTCTGACCCCTGGTAAGCACATGTATCTTCACCTGTCACATAGCACACTGGCACTTGCTTACTTTTCTGCAAAGACTATTGATTTTGCTTATTGGCTGCAGGCTAGTCCATAAAGAACAAATTACAAAGTCAGAGGTCTACAGTTAGCAATTGCTTGCATGATAACAGGGAACTCAGCACTATTTGTGCCATATGGTATTCACATCCTTACAAATGCAGACAGACCAAAAGCACAAGCTACCAGTGTCATGGTTTCTGTTTTATCAAAGGAGTAAATACTTTATTTTTTTTTATATAATAATTTTTATTGCATTTTTTCCAAATTGCAGATAGAACAGAAAAAGAGAAAGAACATAGAAAATAGAAAGAAAGTAAAGACAAAAAATCACAACCATTTCAACAACTTATTTTGAATTTCTATCGGACTTCCCCACATCTCCCCCATAATGCATTCTTGACAATAAAATTATCAGCAAATTATAACCTTGTTTCATGTGTTTCTTTGTACTTTCAATTGCAGTTTAAGTTTAAATCTCTTATTTTCCACTTATTCTAAAAATGTAACACATTATCATTTTTACCCATTTAAACTTTGATTTTTTCATAAATATTATCCAATTTCATATATACTCCACTTTCATTGCTGGGGCTAACATTCCAAGTCACGCGGCATCTTAAGATTCATATAACTTATAATACTTTTGCAGATAGTCCTTAAATTTTTTCCAATCCTCCTCCATTACTTCTTCTCCCAAATCTCGGATCCTTGCAGTCATCTCGGCTAGTTCCATGTAGTTCATCAATTGCGTCTGCCAGTCCTCCAGTGTGGGCAAATCTTGAGTCTTCCAATGCTTAGCAATAAGGATTCTTGCTGCTGTAGTAGCATACATGAAAAAAGTTCTATCCTTCTTTAACACCTTCTGGCCGACGATGCCCAGAAGGAAGGCCTCCGGTTTCTTGGGGAAGGTGTACTTAAACACCTTTTTTAACTCGTTATAGATCATTTCCCAGAAGGCCTTCAATCTTGGACAAGTCCACCAAAGGTGAAAGAATGTCCCCTCAGCTTCCTTACATTTCCAACATTTATTATCGGACAAATGGTATATCTTAGCCAGCTTGACCGGGGTCATGTACCACCTGTATACCATTTTCATAATATTTTCTTTCAGAGCATTACATGCAGTAAACTTCATACCGGTGGTCCATAACCTCTCCCAGTCTTCAGACATGATATTATAACCAATGTCCTGAGCCCATTTTATCATAGCTGATTTAACTGTCTCATCCTGAGTGTTCCATTTAAGCAGCAAGTTATACATTCTCGATAATAACTTGGTCTTTGGTTCTAACAACTCTGTCTCAAGTTTCGATTTTTCCACCTGGAATCCTGTTTTTTTGTCTAGCTTAAAGACCTCATTAATTTGGGCATAGTGTAACCAATTTTGCACCTTATCCTTTAGTTTTTCAAAGCTCTGCAACCTCCAATTACCTCCAATGTTTCCTATTATTTCCCAATATTTCGGCCAGCAGGCCTCCATATTGGGGTTTTTCCGAGCCTTGGCCTCTATTGGTGATATCCACCTCGGAGTTTTGCTTTCCAATAAGTCTTTGTATTTTTTCCAGACCATATATATTGCTTTTCTGACAATATGGTTTTTAAACATTCCGTGTGTTTTTCCCTTGTCATACCACAAATACGCATGCCAACCTAGCGAATTATTAAAGCCTTCCAGATCTAGGACATCAGTGTTTTCTAATAGAATCCAATCTTTCATCCAGCAGAAGGCCGCAGCTTCATAATATAACCTTAAGTCTGGCAGGGCAAACCCCCCTCTCTCCTTTGCATCAGTTAGTATTTTAAACTTTATTCGGGGCTTTTTGCCCTGCCAGACAAACTTAGAGATGTCCTTCTGCCACCTTCCAAAACATTCCACTCTGTCCACAATCTGCAAGGCTTGAAACAAAAACAACATTTTTGGCAAAACGTTCATTTTTATAGCTGCAATTCGGCCTAACAAGGATAGTTTCAATCTTGACCAGATTTCTAGGTCTTTTTTAACTTCTGACCAACATTTCTCATAGTTATCTTTAAATAAATTCAAGTTCTTAGAAGACAGATTGACCCCCAGGTACTTCACTTTTTTGACAATGTTTAGTTCTGTTTCCTTCTGAAACCCCTCTGTTTCAATAGCTGTCAAATTTTTCCCTAACACCTTAGTTTTTTGTTTGTTCAACTTAAAACCCGCCACCCGACCAAATTTCTGAATCAATTCCAAAACTCTTTTTGTACTAGATTCTGGCTCCTGTAATGTTAGAACCAAGTCATCTGCAAATGCTTTCAGTTTATATTGTTTCGCTCCGACCCATATTCCTTGTACCTGCCGATCCTTCCTTATCATGTTCAGCAAAACCTCCAGGACTGAAATAAACAATAAAGGGGAGAGGGGGCACCCCTGACGTGTTCCTTTTTCAATATGAAGTTCTTCTGTCACCACATTATTCACTATCAACTTAGCTTTTTGTTCTGAATAGATTGCTTCTATTCCATTCTCAAACCCCCTTCCCACTCCCATCCCTTCCAAGTTTTTCTTCATAAATTTCCAAGAAATGTTGTCAAAGGCCTTCTCCGCATCAATAAAAATTAACACTGCTTTAGTGTTAATATTTGTTTGTAAGAGTTCCAGAATATCGATAATATTCCTAGTGTTATCAAACAAATGTCTACCTGGGAGAAAGCCAGCTTGGTCCTTATGGATTACTTCATTTAATACTTTTTAAAATCTATTTGCCAAAATGTCTGCAAATATTTTGTAATCCACATTTAGGAGTGAGATGGGACGGTAGTTCTTAAGTTGAGTCTTTTCAGTTTCCACTTTAGGTATCAGTGTGATGAATGCTTCTTTCCACGTATCTGGTGCCCTCCCTCCCCCCATAATCTGGTTGCAAACCTCCATTAATGGTTGTATCAAGTAGTCTTTTAACATCCTGTAGTACTTGGAGGTAAGTCCATCAGGGCCTGGAGATTTGCCTAGTTGCATATTCTGAATGGCATCCTCGATTTCCTGTTGTGTTATTTTACAGGCCATTGTCTTTCAAGAATTGTTCTATCTCAGTTGCTTCCTCGGACCCTTGTGTATACAGTCTTTTGAAGTATTTCTGGAAACACTTTCTAATTTCTCCCGGTTTCTGAATATTTTTCCCTTCAACTTCTAGGTTGGTAACATAATTTAATTTTTGTCTCTTTTTCAACTGCCAGGCTAGCAGTTTCCCACATTTATTCGCGGATTCAAAAGATCTTTGTTTCATTTGTTTGATTTTCCATTCCACTTCTTGGTTGATCAATTTCATATATTGTGACTGGTGGAATTTGATTTCTCTTAAAGTCTCTTTTGATTTTGGGTTCAATCTTAATTTTTTCTCTCCATCTCTTATCTTCTCTAGTATCTTATCCTTTTTCCCATTCCAGAATTTTTTCTTAATCGTATTCTGTTGTATCAGAAACCCTCTCATAACAGCTTTGCTTGCGTCCCAGATTATTCTTTTTTCCACCGAGGTATTCAAGTTAATTTCAAAATAGTCCTTTAAAGCTTTTTGGGCCTTCTTTACAATCTCTTGATCTCTTAACAGGTTGTCATTCATTTTCCATCTGACAAAGGAGTAAATACTTTACATTGTGTTTTTGTTCTCACCCCAAGTGAGTTAGATAGATTTAGGCTTTGTATATGGCCATAGTTCAAAATGTGCTCTTTTGAATAGGGAAGATGATTGTAGAGCGCTGTTTAGACAGCTTAGTTACAAATAACATTTGTCTTCAGTGAATATAAATTTTTTTTTTACTACTGCCGCTGTACTCACCGTTGTGTTCTGGTGTACAATACCCAGTAAATTTTATGCATTTGCTTTCAGTCAACATATGTGTAATGGGTGGCTTGCGATAATTATGTCCTTGCATTTTAATTAGGGGGTCGCCAAACTTAGTGAGCAGACTCTCAGGTAACACTAAACCATGGATTAACACAATGTGCATGAAACATAGTGAGCTTGAGCAAAGTCCCATGTTCATATGCTATCCCTACGCTCTTCCTTTTGTGAGGCCTTGGAACCTTTTTTTGACTTTACTTTTTATTTCAAGGAATCTCAGATTAGTGATATGCACAAAACAGGAACCCTTGTTTACAACGAACAATGGTTCGAACCCAGAGCTTTAAAGCACGGATGTGTGCCTGGAAAGAGCAGTGCAAAAGGAAGTAAGGATGAGCCCATTGGCCAGTAAATGCTATGAACCACAAAGCGTGGAAGCAGATATCTACAGTTTACAGATATGTGACACCTTTAAGGGATATGTAAATAAATATATAAATCATCCTTATAACCCCCTATTATAATTTTGAACACAAATGTTAAAAGCATCACTCATGCTCCTCTCTCTCCCTGTGACCCTGTTCATCAAGACAAGAAATGTTTTGAACTGCCCATTTGAAAGCAGCATTTACTGTATGCTGATTCCACTTGCAAAAGTTACTCAGACAAAGTTTGTACTTATAAGAAAGCCACATCAATAAAATATCAATTGATTTGTGCTGGGAGTTAGAATGCTTTCAGATATGTAATTCGACAACAGCAACAGAAGCATTCCATATCCTGTTTCTGAATAAGTCTCCCCATTTGTAGGCACTTTAGAAATTTGAAAGAATATTCTTTTTTTAAAAAAAACCATAACGAACATTAATCTCTGAAGTGACATAAATGGCACTGTTACAAATCTTCTAATTACAAAAACCAGACTTTTAAAGAGTTGTCATGACCTACCTCTACGGTGGTCCCCACCCCACCCCCAGTTCCTCACAAAAATGCTGTTTGTGGAAACGCTGTTCATTAAACCTTGCAAATCCATTTCAGAGCATATCAAACAGCTTTTCTGCATTGGATTCTACCTACAACACTTCTGAAAATGCTACTTAAATGTGCAAATTGCACGTTTATGTGGACCAGGTGATTTTACTGTGCCGGCAGAGATTAAGTCATCCTATATTTGCCAAAAAGACAGAATCGTTCTGAGTGCTGATATAGAGAAGGCAGAGGGTTGGCGAGAGATTGACTGGATGTGTCTCACAGAGCCTGCTGACTGTCTTACATGCCAGCTGGGAAAAGTCTCCGTTACTGAAGCCACTTCATTCCCCCGGTGGGTCGTTCCGCCCCCCTCCTCACTTCGCATCCAGCATGCTCCAACACGTGGCCTTTTTGTGGTGTCAAGTGGATGGAACAAGTTTGTCATCCCCCAGTACGAGGAGCAGCCACAAGCTGGAACATCTTCCACAATGATTACTGTTACTAATTCTGCTGTGAAATATGCAAAGCATCTGCATGGGGAATTCAGTGAAGTGTGGCCAAAATAGAACTTGCCTTTATGCCCAAGCTCTTGGTGTCCGGGTAAAACAGCACAAGGCAGATCATATGACCTAAGCCAATGGAAGAGATCATCACTTTTCACGGGAGAACAGCAAAGCGCTGACGCCCGAAGATTTGTGCTAAGGGAACACAGATAAAAATCTGCAAGCGTAACTTTAAAAACAGCATAACATCAAACAGACAGATCTAATATTTTAACAGACAGACATTTTGAAGAAAGGCCAAGATCACGCAAACATACATACAATTGCGTGCACGCGCACACACACACTGTATATATATTATGATCAAATGTTTCTTAGCTATGCTCACATTATTGTAAAAGGTTACTCTATTGCTTAATGCAGAATAATAAAAAAGTGAGGTCTGTGAGAAATGCTGGACACACTAGTAAAAAAAAGACAGAGGAGTGCAAAACCCCATATTTTCCTCCTCAGGAGAAACTGGAAGCTTTGAGTTATACATCCAGTCCTGTCTATCTTATCCTTTAGAAGATTTAACTAGCCTTTCATGAAAATAGATTGGTAACTCCGATCAATTTATGTGCATGTGATATAACTACAATCACTTTTCTCTGAAAGGCCTAGAGAAAAACAAAACATCAAGATAATAAGAAGTTTAGATAAACATAATGATTATATTCAGATGAGGCTACTTTGGGAACGCTCAATAACTTCATGTGATAGGGCTTTAAAATAATTTAGATTTATGCAACAGGCTTTTTACCTTTATATGCTCAAAGTGTGGCTAGGTGGGCCATTAAGTTGCTGTATTTTCTCTTCCACAGAGGCAGATGAGCTTGCACTTGCAGCAGGTGTAGTTTTGCATGTTCTCAGGCAGGAAGACAAAATGGCACAGGTGTTGCAGATCACTGCAGCAGCTTCCTCGCCATCCATGTCTCTTGGTCCTACACCCACCATGAGGCAGCACTCCAGGCCTCTGCCTCAAACTCCCCAGCTAAGCTCCCTCACAAACGTCCCTTTACAAGTCTTGGTCACAAGCTCCCAGAAGCTGCAACAGAATTAATTGCTGCTGGCTGCTAACTCGTCCCGCAGTGCAATGGAGGGGGATTCAAATTAATTCAGTTCCAGGACTTTTTTCTCAGAGCAGGAGCAATGGTGTCAACTACCAGAATGTCTGAGAACTGGGTGGAATAAATGGATATTGGGCACCTCACTCTATCCTCACAACAACCTGGCCAAAGGTCACCTGGTGATCTTCTATGGCTAACCAAGAATGTGAACTCAATTGTCCCAAGCCAGAGTCCATGCTAACTGCTACACCACCCGTTGCCACCTTTATTCTATGTCAGGTGATCCTTATGAATTTGGCATTATGCCCTGTACTGTGTACATACAGTATAATCCTTGGAGGGAAGGGGGCAATGGAGTCTCTTTGAGGGCATGGCTATGAGACTGACATGACAAGTTCCAGTACAGTTTGGAAGCTGCCTTTTCTCATGCCATCAAATATTACAAAATGCCACACGTCTCCCGTGATCTATTCACAAAAGAAATAAAAATCCTGTTAAAGTGCTGCCCATGAAACTCCACATTGCTCAGGGAAGTGGAATGTGTGTGTGTGAGAGAGAAGCATGATTGTGTTTCTTTGGAGAGAAACTGTGAGCTGGTGTGACTGAGCCAGAATGGAGGAATGAGCAGCAGTAGTTTGAGACCAGATGGAGCTGCTGTTCCAGCAGCTTAAAAACAATCTGGAGGCTTTCTTTTCCTTAGCTTGGGAAAGAAACTACATGCGTTGTTTGAGAAATGAGATAGAAAAGGTGATATATTTTCTTTATCTTTTGCATTTGTAGATCACCCAGAAAACCCATTTTCCTGTACAAAAAACCCCCTAAATGTTAACAATAAAATCAATAAAACCAATTATAAACAACAGCAGAATAAAAATATAAAAATCAGCATAGACACGGCAGCTAAAAGCAATTTAAAACCAGCAGTGGAATATCTTGCTGCAGGAATATAAAAGCACCAGAAGACAATACCCTTTAAAAGGCCTGGCAGCCAAAAGACTATAGTGTGTGTGCCAGACAAGTATCTCTAAGAGCAGCATACAGTAAGCAACTTACCGCCCTGTGCCTAAAGAACTCCCTCCCTAGTAACTACCCTCCTAACTTCATTAGGCAGGTGAATGCTGTGAAGGGCCTCCAATGAGAATCTCAGTGACCACGCCAGCGGATGTATATGTGCCAATCTCTGTTTGTGTGTGTTTAAATGTTAAAGCCAGCACTTTGAACTGGGCCTGGAACAGAGTTGAAGGCAATGCAAACTGAAGCGCTGGCACGATAGGTTAATATTTACCATTCTCCACCAGGAACCTGATCACCCTTTTTTGGTCCAAATGAAGTTCCCAGAATGTTTTTGAAGGCAGATCAACACATTGCAGAATTCCAGCTGGGAGGTTACCAGAGTGTAGGTAACTGTAGCTTCAAGTAATAAAGTGACTCGTTGCCCACATCATGGGTCTCTCTCTCCCCCATGTGCTATTCAGAACCAACATACAGCAAGTGTCCTCATTTTTCAGGAACAGTCCCGGACTTACAGAAGCTGTCCCAGTTTCTGATTTGTTCTTGGAATGTCCAGCTTTCCCTTAGGATGTTCTTATTTTCACAAGAGAAATGTTGGAGGGTATGGAGTTATGTGACCCCCGAGCCAAGGAGATAAGTTACTATGCAACCTTTGGAAGACATCTGAAGGCAGCCCTGTCTAGGGAAGTTTTTAAATGTTTAATGTTTTACTCTGTTTTTATATATGTTGGAAGCCAGCCAGAGTGGCTGGGGCAACCCAGTCAGATGGGCCGGGAATAATAATAATAATAATAATAATAATAATAATAATAATAGAATAAGACGTCTCTATTTTTATTGGAGAAATGTTGGAAGATATGATACAGCCACATGCAACAGAGCTCAAACAGTTCTTTTTTGCATTGCAAAGTACACATGGAAAGGAGCTGAGGTGTACTACTGTATACTGTTTACTCCAACAAGCCTTCCATCACAAAAATACCGGTAACATTCTTTCCCATGGTCCCTGAAAGATGACCAAATACATTGTAGCATAATCCTTGCTGGACCAAAGCACAAAGAGGCCATCTCACCACCTCTGATTCGGAGCAGGCAGAAAAGTTCCCCTTATGTCCTTTGTAACTAAGTTTTGGAAAACTAATCTTTAAATAGCCATATACACAAAGAAGTCTTGGGTTAGTGGTCATTAATAACTAGAGTGGAATTTCGTTTTATTGATCATCACTATAATGATAAAAAATTACTTTCTAAAACCAATTATCCTGTTGTTTCAGTGGGTGTTTATTTTCAACCTGGTATAGAATAATTCGTTTGATATGAAAGATTTTCATATTATTTTAGTTGCGGATTGGTGGCTGGTAGCAACTCCCACATCTTAGAAGCCAGTTAATCAGCCATGGCTCTGAAATGTCTGGCTTGAAGTCAGTCTGCCCTAGCAACATTTGTCTTCTTTATATGTTTTAGATTTGAGAAGTGCATTTGCTGTAGGAGACTGTATATGATCTTTATTAAAAGCTAATAAAATAACAGAGACAGGCACTGATTCTTGTACAATTCAATGGGAGAAGGTGCAAAATAGGAATTCTGTTTTAAGCCAAAAGCAATTCATAAATGTTGAGACATTTCTACATTTTATTCCTCTTGGGAGAAGAAAGCTTGTCCTTCCATGCATAGCCAGGTGTAAGCTATAACTTATGTTCTGGCTGAAATGCAGGTTATATAGAACATGTAATTTCGGATTTGATGTTTCTCATACTGCATTTGTGAACACTGTTTAATATCCATGGAAATGTTTTAAGATTCACATTGTCTGTGTCATATACCCTTCACACCCACACACCCCCTATTTGAAACCATTTCTAATCTGTAGCAATCTGGTTGTTTGTTGATAACAGAGGAAGGTATTCAGTACTGTAAACACTTTTGTTGAAAGATAGAGTTTCACAACTAACATTAAAACTTTACTTCCTCTAACCCTTATTTGCGTCAAAAAGCTCTACACAAATATTCACCCTTCCTAATTTTCTGAGAAACATAACTGCATTTGAGGATATTATATTTTTACAGTGCAAAATTTATGTCACAGGGTGATGAACAGGGGATTGTTTCTGATATTAGTTCTTTATAAATGTAGCGTTAACATAGGAACCACAATCCAATGCGTGCTTGCTTCAAAGTAAATTCTACTGTGTTCAATGGTGCTTTGGTATGTATTGTTTAGGACTGAAACTTTAGGCTGCAATCTTGTGCACACTTAGCTATGGAGAAAGTCCCATTGAACTCAGTGAGTCTTACTTCTGAGTAAACATGTATAGGATTGTAATTTTGGTCAGAATTAGGCCTCAATACCTCAACAGTAAAGAGCAGAGGGCTGGTTCACAGCTGCATGGTTATTTCTTGAAAACTGCAATTTTAACTTGCCTCTGGTTAAATGTCACCATTAAAAGCTGGATGAAGGTGGTATATAAATTTAATAAATTCATAAAACAATAAATAAATAAATCTTGCACACAGAAAATTCTCATTCAGCTCTTGTTACAATTTGCAGCAAACAGAATTCCTATTTTGCATTTTCTCCGTCTGTTACATTAAAGTGCATAAGGAACACATTCAGCCAAGATAGTTTCCCTTGTATCATCTCACAGGTTTGCCACATTCTCTTCCTCCCTAAATGGCTGCATGACACACTTGATGAATGAGAATGACCTTTTTGGGGAGGTGAGGGTCACAGGGCAGATGTTTGGTGGCCAGGACTGTCCCTGTCTTAGCCTCGATTGTTAATTTGCTTCCTGATGTACTCTGTGCATACATAAGAGGCTGCAAAACACAGGCAGATTTTGGAAGGCAACCATATTGCATTTAATAAGTCATTTGTACTTCCACTGCGGACATCTTACCCAAATAGAAATTAAAATATTACAGCTGCATTTGAGCTGCTTTCTCTTGTTTAAGGAGAATGAAATCAATGGTATTGAAACTACAGCAGATTACACTTCATTATTTTTGTTCATTACATTACTTTCCGTGGAGATGATATTTAAAGAGAAAAAAAAATACTGATGATCATTTAACACAGCCAGAATTCACTTAAATGAGCTGCCAGAAGAATAGAACTCTTAAAATAATTGATTCCCCCCCACATCATATGAAAAATGTATAATACTGTACAATGAAGTCCTTTTAAACAAAAGTCATTTTGTGTCCATTAAAGGAAACATAAAACACATTGTGGTGCTTAATTAACATACTCCTGAAAGAAATGATTTCCAGTTCATAAATTTACAAAATACTGAAAAAATATGGCAAAGGGGGCTTTTTATGAAAGCTAACCTTTGTTTGAGTTTGTTACTCATTGGAACAGCACAACAATCAAACTTGATAGCTGGATCTTTTAATGATAAATTAGCTACACTTGCTCCTTCTGTAGTTTGGCACCCATAGTGCTGCTGCATTAAATCTGCTGGATGTATGGAGTGATTTGAAAATGACAACTATCTCATGACAGGCAATAGCAGACCGACAGCCTTTGGGGGGAAAATCTATACTGACCTCACCTCCATCCAACTCCTATTGACAGTTGTCATTCAAACTGTGATATCACATAAACACTTTCCGATCTGCAGCTTAAGTTTTCATAGTAGGGCAAAATCCTGTTAACTTCTGACCCACCTCTCAGACACCAGTCTGATGCATTTATGTTTGCAAACCATTGACATATCTTCCAAGCAAAAATCTATGGCTGCTGATATACCCTCGCTCACTCAGATACTTTTAAATTCTAGGCAAACATTTATTTGTTAAAATTTAAACAAATGTAATTTCATTGTTTACAGAGAGTGCACAAAACCCCAGCTACACATTAGAAACTAGGAAAAAACCTTGCAAAAGTTCATTTATTTCATTTATCTTCCCCACCTGGTCCCAAATCTCCTAGGTGGATTAGAATGTATTCTTCTCATTTTATGGATTAGATTGACAGAAAGCACACAACCACACATTACAATAGACATGGAACTTCCATTGAAAACAGCACCTTTGTGTTGAATTCTTCTGCTCCGCTTCATCACGTGCGGTAAAACTCACCTGTGGCATGACTCCATCATACTACGTACTTCATCTACTTTCCTGCACTTTATTAGCTCCCCCTAGCATGGCAACACATAGAGTGGTGAAGTCAAATTACAGGTAAGTTATACTACTCATTATGGAGGAAGAAAAATCAATATGGAGTAGCCATTTTCAACAGGAGACCCAGGTTCATCATAGTGGTTAGCTCCACCTTAAGTGCCTTTTCCAATGCCTGAAGTCTTATGATTTTCCATTTCCTTTGCAACTTCCACCTCCTTTGCCCCTAGTATTGGAATTAATGAGGAGTCCCAAGCCTGTGTTCTACCTATATAGAGATTTTGGGTCAATATACTGTATTGTGATGTCCTTCAAGGATCTCAAAGAGGCACCCTCCCTTCAGATGTCAAGGAAATAAACAACTATCTGGCTTTTAGAATACATCTGAAGGCAGCCCTGTTTAGGGACGTTTTTTTAGGATTGTTATTTTTATTATGTTTTTAGATAAGTTGTAAGCTACCCAGAGTGGCTGGGGAAACCCTGCCAGTCGGGTGAGGTATAATAATAATAATAATAATGGCATGCATGATCAGTTCTTCCTCTCCATTTTTACAACATCCCTGTGGGGATGATTAGATTGCGAAACACTGACTGGTCCAAGGTCACTCGGGGAACGTTGTGTCCAAGAAGGCTTTGAACCTGGCTCTTTCTGGTCCAAAGTCGAATACTCTAGCAATTACACTACATTATACTGCACAGACAGCCTATCCTTAAAATACAATGCAGTACTACAACAATACAATCATTTAAAAAGCATCTGCTATTTACTGACCTATCAGATTCCACCAGTGACTTCTTACGACCTGCCAGATTCTAGATGTTGGAAGACATAGGAAGCTGCCCTATGCTGAGTCAGAGCTCAGTGCTGTCAATGCTGACTGGCAGCCACTCTCCATGGTTTCAAGTGGGGGTCTCTCCTTGTGCTATCTGAAGATGGCATGGGTTGAGCCTGGGGCCTTTTGCATTCAAAGCACATGCTCCACCACTAAGCTACTGCCCTTCCCCATGTCAAAAGCCATGTCTTTTCATGAGAGTGCCAGGGAAGCTAAATTAGTAGCCACCAAATTGTTCTTGATACCTTCTGTTGCTAAAACATTTCAGTCAAACAATATGCTTTTTATATTTACTCATAAGTAGGAAATAGGTCATAATGCCATAGTTTCCTCTATTCTAACCATTTTATCCTCCTCTTCCTTTTGTTGTTGTTGTTGATCATATTGGCTGTGCAAAGTGACACCACTTATCTCATTGCCACCCAATAATATAGATTGCCCAGTGAATAGCGTGAGCGACTTGTTTATTTGTCCTCTGCCCCTAAAATCTATCTCTATGGAAAGAGTTCAATAATATCTTTATGGCAAGAGGCAAACAAACAGGATTCAAGGAGGGGGAAACCTAATGTAACTGTGGCACTAAAGCATAAAATAAAAGCACAGGCTTTAATTTCAGAAAGACAACCCTGGAAAAAGTGACTTGAAGATTGCAACCGTAATTTCATGATGGAGTTTTTGTTAGTGCCTCTAATTCACAGGAGCTGAACAAATAAGATCTGGTCTTCATGGATGTGTGGCAAATATGAACGTAGAATGAAAGGCTGTCCTTTAAAATTAGAGATAGTTTGGAGATATGGATTTATTCTTAAGGATATTTTCCTTCCTGGGTGTCAGGTGCCATTTGTCACACCCCACGTTTTGCTGTCCATCAAGATGGGGAGGGGGTGAGGGAGAAAAAGAAGTGCTTTATATAACGCAAGAAGTTTATGTCAACAAACGTTTTACGCAGAAAGAGGCAGTCATGCACCTTTTACTAAAATAATCGTAGAAGAGGAATTAATTATTGTGGACATGCTACAATAGGATTCAAGCAGGGCCCATTGGCAGCAGGCATCTCCAAACTATGGTTTTTAAATTCCCACAGTGCCCCAGGGCATTATAGGAGAGGGCCTGCTTTGCAGAAGGTCCCGGCATACTTGGAGCTAGTCTTGCTTATAGCAGATACGGCCATCCCAGAGGCTCCATAATGCTTCACAGTTGCATGAGCCACTGTTACACACTTCTGTTCTCTTCTATACCTGAATAGAGCTCTGAAATCTAAGCACATACAGTCCTAGTTTCACTAGGTTATACCTGGCTCAAGCCCTGGGCTCTCCAGCAATCCCAGCCTCTGCATCCTGTATTGTCCATTCTTCCTGGGCATTTGACATTAAGGCAGCTCTGAACACTGAATTTGGCTCCTATGAGATACTCACAGCTCCCCTCTGCTCAAACCTATGCATAACACACAAATAACAGAGCACAGCTTTCTAATCCACAGTTGCATTCTGTGCCAGTCCTGGATCTCTTTGAAGGACTGGAGAAGACTGAAGAAAAACTGGTGTTAGGTGGAAAAGGCAGGAGCAGAAATGAAGAATCCACAGACTACTGAATACGTATTCTGCTTTGTCAGATCTGATCTTTGCAGTGGCACTAAAGAGATAAGCATGAAGTGACATGAAGTGTTTATTACCCAGGTAACAAGGAGACAACAGTGAAAGGATCCAGGCCCCTTCAAGAAGGATACAGCTGTCCTCAAAGCACTTAATCCCAGCCAATGGGCTTTGGCAGAAAAACAGGTTGCTTAGATAGCTTTGTTTCACTGTGCATAATTGCTTAAATCCAGGCTTAAAGGAGTTAAGCGCTCCCTTTTGGCTACTGATGGCACTTCAGTTTGATGGAGCCTTGGCAGAAGGATGGGGGAGGGCACGGAAACAAAGAGAAAACCTTTATTTCACCCCTATCCAATTTCGACAATCCATTCTCCATAAGCTTTCCCAAGCTTCATGTGCTTCCACCACATGGCATTCTCTTGTTGAAAAGAGCAAACACTGTTTGCCTGAAATAATGTAATTAACTCAGGATCAGGAATAAAACACAGATAAGTTACATGATCTGCCCTTTGGGTGGGTGGGGTTTGTAAACGAAACCATAATACAAATGGCAGAGACCAACTTCCCAGTGGCTGCTAGTGACTCTGGAGTTTGTGAGAATGTGGTTGAGAAAGGCTGCATCCTATCCAACTAGGTTAACATGAGAAGCTCTTCCCCATGTCAGTGTTACATATAATATAACTGTTGCTACTTAATGGGTAAGTGTGTGTCTGTGGGAGTCTGGAATCCAGCTGTGGGCCTGACTGAGCTGGTAGGCTCCTGGCAGCTTTCCAATGCAGCCAGGTGCTGATGCTCTGAACACCAGACATGGGGCTGAAACAACAGGGGAAGCCTGCTCACAGTTCTTGTTTTCTCATACCTGTTCCTGGTAAAGTGTTCCAAATTTGAGTGTGCACGTGTACAATAGAGTTCTACAGGCTTCAGTGCCCTCCTTCAGGTCTCTAAAAATAACATCTCAAGAAAGAGGGGTGCATCATGATTCTAGCACATGTGTGTAAGAAGAGTTTGCATTTGATATCCTGCTTTATCACTACCCTAAGGAGTCTCAAAGCGGCTAACAATCTCCTTTCCCTTCCTCCCCCACAACAAACACTCTGTGAGGTGAGTGAGGCTGAGAGACTTCAGAGAAGTGTGACTAGCCCAAGGTCACCCAGCAGCTGCATGTGGAGGAGTGGGGAATCAAACCTGGTTCACCAGATTATGAGTCCACCGCTCTTAACCACTACACCACACTGGCTCTCTCTAAATGCATATAGACAGACATAAAATGCCCATGAACTGTTGCTTTCAGTTCCCTCCTAGCCACAAAACCAGGTAATAAATGCTGCTGAATGAGTCTGACTTGCAGTTATTCTACGTATGTCATTCATTCATTCATTTTCTATTTAAAACATCACTAGCCCTCTGTTCATTACAAAAAAAGAAAACTCCAAATTACGATTGCAACGCATTGAAAACCTTATGCATAAGAACCGACAAAACCAAAACTGGCACTGTGGTAAACTGGCACGTCAAGGAGAAATATTTAGCACAGGTTGCTCCTTGATTAGCTAGTTTACTGCAAAGAAACAATCTTAAAGGAAAAAAACCCCTGGGGGAACATTGTAGAAATATTACACAGCTACCATCTGAAATGGTGTTCTCTTATCTCAGTGTAGAGCACCTTTCAGTGGGAAAGTAGTGAGAAGAAGATTCTCACCTCTTTATTCCACAGAACACTCCTCCATCCCAAATGCAACTGGTGTGAATGGGTAGACTAGGAACCTGTACTGGTTCATTAAGTTTTTGCTATTCCAGCCTTTATGGCTGTGGCCACAATATCCACAATATCCGGATAGCTACCTTGTTCCTTTCTTTCTCTCATGTATATATGCAGGGTTTCTATACGAAGTGGAAGCCTGGAGTCGGGCCTTTTTCAGGAACATTTGTTAAAACATTATCTTCCAAGAAATGCATTTTTCTTTCCTGTAACACAGCAGCAGCAGCAGATCAGACAGAATACACTGTGGCCTACTGCACACAATGGGTAGTTGTAAGATAATGTCAAAATGCCAACCTAGTTGCAGGTGGTGTGCTGTCCGGTGAACTGACTGGCATGAAAAGCAATGACCCTGTTGACGTACTCTTTGTTCTACTGGGCAGTGATAGTGGCATCAAGTGGATATATTAGTGAATTATATAGCTGAGCTGCTGTGATAAAAAGGCACTGCTCATGTCAACAAAAGGCTTGATTGTAACGTGGGCTGCTAAAATGGCCTGCTTCCTCGACTTCATTTTCAAGCTTTGCAAATTCAGAGAAACTTGTTGCTTTTTGTAGAAGTCATAGCTTACACCAGAGGTAGTTAACCTGTGGCTCTCCAGATGTTGTTGGATTGCATCTCCCATTCCCTGACCATTGACCATCCTGGCTAGGCTAGGATGGATGTGAGGTGGAATCCAGCAGCATCTAGAGGGCTTTATGTTAGTCACCCTTAACATTCTGTGTGCTCTGGCTTCCATCATGGTGTTCCATTGCACCAGAAGCGGTGTAGTCATGCTGGCCATATGACCCAGAAAGCTGTCTGAGGACAAACACTGCACTGGCACCCTCGGCCTGAAATGAGATGAGCCCTGCTCCCCATAATTGCCTTTGACTGGACTCAACCGTCCAGGGGTCCTTTACATTTTACCTTTCTATGATTCTATAGAAGTACAGTGGTGCCTCGCAAGACAAAATTAATTCGTTCTGTGAGTTTTTTCGTCTTGCGAATTTTTTGTCTTGCAAAGCACGGTTTCCCATAGGAATGCATTGAAACGGTTTCCCATAGGAATGCATTAACGGTTTTAAGAAAAAGGAAACAAACTTGCAAGACGTTTTCGTCTTGCGAAGCAAGCCCATAGGGAAATTCGTCTTGCGAAGCAACTCAAAAAACGAAAAACTCTTTCGTCTTGTGAGTTTTTCGTCTTGCGAGGCATTTGTCTTGCGAGGTACCACTGTAGTATAATAATATAATATAGTTATTAGGCAGGTGCTTCTACTGTACTGCTATTGGTGAATGCTAAAAACATATCAAAATGTTTTCTCACACCAGTGTCTCCTTGTATGTGGGGAGCTAGCATCTCTACAAAGGCGCTGTATAGCCAAGGATTTTTAGTGAGGGTGGGTAAATTCAAATAAAGGTCCCCCCCCCATGTGTACCATATATTATGTTACTACTTTCTGCCACTCCCAAATGCTTAAATTATCTCCCAGACTTGAAAGCCTAAATTTCTGGGTCTGCCTGTCTTCCCCCCCCCCATTCCGAATAAACATATCTGCACTTGCTGAGCTGTTGTACTGATACACCATATTGGGTTTTTTTTTTTTCATTTTTCCTTTAATCTGGGACAACTCCCTTTGACTCCCTGCCTTTTCTCCAAGGCAGATAATAGACTCAGAGTTGGAAGGGACCCTGAGGATCATCTAGTTCAAGCCCCTGCAATGCAGGAATACGCAGCTGGATCGAACCTGCGACTTTGGCGTTATCAGCATCACGCTCTAACTAACTGAGCTATCCAGCCTGTCATAAGATCAGGCTGTCAAAAACTGGGGAGATGAGAGCTCTCAGGCAGAATATACCAAAGTTACAACAACCCCAGGTTTCTACTTGCTTCTGCTTCGAGGATAGGCAATACTAACCCAGATGGACCAATGGCCTAATCCAGCATGGCAGCTTCTTCCTATGTCATTTTCAGGAGTTTCAAATGTGAAGCATAAAACAGCTTTCCCTCAAATTAGCTGTAATCCTAATTTTAAGCCTCCACTGCTGAAAATGTGCATACAGGTTTCTTCCACATTAGCAACATTGACAAAACTATGGTACAAGCAGCATAAGAGAGGCCTTGTGTGAAATAATGCTCTTTTTAACCTCCTTTAAGGGCTACTGACAAAATGATCTAAGATTTGTCTAGCCTTTACATTATGCATAGAGCGGGCATGGCTGCCTGTGAGTTTTTAATTCTGGCTTTTCTTTAATCTGCTCTCACCATGATCCTATTTTAAAATCCCAAGTTTCCTACCGCAGACGTGTTAGCGTTAGGACAATACAACACACACACACACACACACACACACACACACACACACCAGAAAAGAGCAAGCGAGAAGGAATATGTCACATACTGACTACAGGGAAACAGTGCAAAACATCTAATCACAGCAGTGCCAGCAAACTTGAACCTGTCCGAAAGGATCCCAAGCTCTCAATGTTTAATTGCTGTTGATGGCTCTTGGTCAGTCATGCATGGCAATGCGTGTGTCACGCTGCTTCCTGCCTGTGTTCATTCCTGTCAGCCTTCACTCCAGGTGATGGAGCGTTGCTTCTCTGACCATGTTCAGAAATGGGGCGGGGGAAACAGAGCTCTTGCAGACATAGAGCAATGTGGATTCACATAGCCAAAAGCGGGGCGGGGGGGGGGGGGGCGGAATCAGCACCAAAATCTAGACAGCCAGGGCTGGTTTTCCTGCAACTTTTTCCTTATGTGAATGCTTAAAAAAATAAAAGTCAAACTATGGAGATTCTGTGACCTCCAGCATTCCAATTGGCAAGCTTCGATTCTTCTGTTGAATGCAAGCTAGAGGCTGCATGGAGCAATTTGAATTACAATTGAGGTGCAATGAACATTAGCATTTTTGGTGAACTGGAGCTTTAAAACTGCTGATTTAAACAGCTAACAAGAAAGAAAGCTAGGCAGGAGAGGAGGAGGAGGAGGGGAAACAGAGATGCAACTTAAATCATCTCGAAGCTGCATAATAGCATCCTGCCTCTTTTCTGAAAGTGATTGTTTAATGGTTTATAATACGCCAGGCCTAGATTTTGCCAAGCACTTAAATATGTGGCATGCATTAGCTATGTGTGTGTGATCTCATCCCAAACAAGCAAAGCTTATGTTACATTCTTAAATTTAAGCATCCTAGACACTAATCCTGAATGCTGCCATTCCACAACTCCACTTTCATATTGCTGCAGTTTGTGATATTCCATTGGTAGTGACCTCCCAAGACATTTCAGTGCTTCAAAAATGCAACTAGCATGCCACATGTTAAAAATGTAATTGACAATTTGCTGTTTTTTTTAATGGTTCCACAAAACCTAATGCCTGAGGTGGGTTGCATCACTTTGCCTGGCTCTATAAATTGGTGGAGCAATAGATGTACAAGGCAACTAATTACCTAGTAAATACTTATCTAAACCTATGTGTAAGCTCCTTACTTTGACCACTCATGACAAGAGGGAGATCTGTACAGAAAAGAGCCAGCGACGCAACACATTCCTTTTACTAGCTGCACTGTATGGACACGACACACCGAAGCTGGATCACGTGCCATCACACTTTTCCTTAGTGCAGCACTAGTTGTGGTGGAAAAGAGCAGCTGGGGGAGGTGATGCAAGAATGCAAGTTTGCAGTGCTGCTCTCTAAACCTTGTTTTCACTTGTATTGTCGTCACCAGGAATGTTTTTTTGCTTTACCTAAAAAGTCCTGTAAGTGAAACCATTGCTGTGTCATGACCAGGCAAGTTGAGATGTCAGTCTAGTTCTTGCATCTTAATGCTTCTGGGGCTATTAACAACCTCGAATTAAAATCACCAACATATAAAATATTAACTATTTGAACCTGAATCAAAGTTGGTATTTATAATTTAATTATTTATTCATGTACTGAGTAATGTGCTATGTGCTGTTTTATGTTCTGCATCTGCGGAAGATAGGTAGCTGCCTTATACTGGCTCAGGTCACTGGTAAGTCTAACTCAGTTATATCTACATTTCTTATCCCAGAAATTGAACCGGGGACCTTTTGTGTGCAAAGCATGTGTTTACAAGAAAACCACATCCCTTTCCAAAATCTGTAGACTCAACTTGTCTCGCCTTCCCAAAGAAAAATGCCACCCAGACTCAAAAAAGCAGCTGGCATATAGTGATGATAGGAAATAGCCCCCATGAGCCTATGATCTCTCTTTCACTTTGTAACTCTTAGGATGCAGTCCCAGACACATCAGGGAGTAAGTCCTGCTGAATTCGGTGAGACTTTTGAGTAGATATACATAGGACTGAGCAGTTGGACCTATAAAACATTGATCCCATATTGATGACATATTCAAATTTTTTGGGATTATTATTATAGTGATCAAGTTTAATATTTGGTGAAATATGACTACAGATTCATCTTCAAACAAGTTTCTCCAATCAATTACTTTTGGGCATGATATCCCTTCTTTCTCGACATTTACTATTTTAAAAAATTAGTACAAAACTCTGCTTGTAGTGGCAAAAGAGCAATTTCATAATCAATCAGTAAAGGATTCCATACATACAACCAACCAACCAATCATTTCCATTTCCTTGGCAATTTAGAGAAAACTGGAATTAAAAGCACAAGTTCACTTCCGCCAGCAGTCTAGAATAGATGTTGATGTTAATTCTTTCGGTCCTTTTTCTTTCTTTTTTTCTTTTTTGGTCATGGAAATAAAATGAAAGATCTCAACAAAATGATCTGGGGAAAACACAAATCTGTCCAGAAGCTAAGAACAGCAGAGGCAGGCAAAATGCTACCTTCCTCCCACTGCCCTGTCATTGTAACTGCAACCTGACATGTCAGCCTTGGGGGTGTGGTTAAAAAGGACCTGCCCTCCAGGGTATGAAAGGAAACTTCAGCATCCTTGCTCATTCGGGTCTTGTATAAAAACTGACAGATGTGTCAAAGGTATGATGGGGCAGTGAATAAGTAATAGGGCTTGACAAGCTGGACCTCATCATTCCATTCAGCCCAAGGTGAGGCAACAGTCAGGGCAATTAAAAAAAACATGCAACATTCTAGATAGGCGATTATGATATAGTTCATGTTTTTCATCTATGCTCCCTTATGTCAAAGGAAATAGATATGTATTATGAGAACACATCTAGGACCACAGCCTATACCCTGGTATAATAATGGTTTGCACTATAGTTTAAATGTCAACTCCTTATGTTTGTTTTTACATAAAGAGTGCCGGACTTTCAAAATGGATTGTGGAAAGAGAAGGTTTAAGCAATGCACATTTAATAATAAGGACAATGATTATCTGAATGATCGTCGGGCATTTTAGTCAATGGTGGTGTTACAGCATGGATCTCAGAGGTGAAGAGGCAATTATTTGTCTGCTGAACCACCCTAATCCCTAGACATCCATAGGTCAACTTCCAGCAAAGGATCCAATTCAGATATCTTTGCTTGCAAAACATACACGCTCAAATTCCTTCTCAAAGTATCCGCTTTATAAATGACACATGGATGGCAAAGTGCTGCCTAACTATGAAAAAATACAATTTCTTTAAAGAAAAGAGAGAGAGAACCTACAAAACGCTCTATTTTTCTAGGTATCGTCTAAAGACAAAAGCCCTCAACTGTACACATTTATTTTACGTGTTTAATATCATTTTTCCAGAGCAACCTTGCAAAACACCCACCAGCAGAACTGAATCCCCCTCCCTTTGATGTCTTTTTGGGGCCAGCTGACAACCTTTTTAGAAATGCCCATGCCTTCTAATTTAACCTTTTGATTTGTTTTTATGATAGTTTTTTTTATCTGCTTCATTGAAATCGCATCGACAAATTATTATTAGTTAAGCTTTTAGCCCTCTTTTATACTGTAAACTGCTCAAAAAGTTTCCAGACTGAAGAGTGGGATATAAATATTTGGGATACATATACAAATAAGTACTGCAATGACAAGGGCATGGCTAACTGTGAGTATCCAAACACAGGAGGGATGCCAAAAGGATTTATGGGCTTGGCATACAATACATTGGACGCTTTCCTCCAGTTGCAAAAGAGGATAGAAATATGAATGAAATTTGCCTTCACTTTGTGCCACATGCAAATTTGTATCCTCTTTTGCAGCTGGAGTAAAGAGTTCAATATATAGGGTCACACACAAGTAATAAGATGTCTGACAGACAGAATGTCAACAATTGAAGCCTTCTCCATACATCTATTTCTATTTAGCCTTCCCCTGTTGTATTTCTGCCAGCCACACAACTCCTGTTTTATCTCAATAGCAACTCTTAATCATGCAAAGAACTGAAGTGGCTTGAGTTGTAAATAAGGATGAATTTGTTCAGTTTGTAATCTAATGCAAACTTATCAGTTTCACATTTCCTGTACCAACACAAAAATCAAAGTAGCTCTCTGCTCTTCCCCACAGCATTTGCAATGCAGTTCTCCAACCAAAGAATGCATACAAATGTGTATAGTGAAAAGCATGTTCATTCTTACCATAATTAGTAAAAACTATAAAAAATGAATTATATTAGGGGGAAACTGCTTGCAAAAATTCATATGCGTACTAGGTAAAATTCCATATAAAAATTAGTGTACAGCGGTACCTCAGGTTACAGACACTTCAGGTTACAGAAGCTTCAGGTTACAGACTCCATTAATCCAGAAATAATACCTTGGGTTAAGAACTTTGCTTCAGGATGAGAACAGAAATCGCATGGCGGCAGCACAGCGGCAGTGGGAGGCCCCATTAGATAAAGTGGTACCTCAGTTTCATGTTAAGAATGGATCTCCAGAACGAATTAAGTTCTTAACCCAAGGTACCACTGTATTAGGAACAATGAGTACAAATTTTCACATGGTTTTTTGTTTTGTTTTTAATCATAAATGTATGCAGAAATAGGGCAAACCAAACTTAAGCTTGGAAAATGAAAAACTGAGAGAAACTTACATTAAAAGATCTGTCCATTTCTAGCTGTAAGCCTAGTAGCTGTAAATTTAAATTTTTGAAAGGGAGGAGGTCAAGATTATGGAGGTTAGGACTACCATCAATTTATCTTTGGTTCTCAGTATGACATTCACTGCAAGACCAAGCGTGGTATTTCAGACGGCGGGGGGCAGGGGTAAAAGACATTTAAGATTTACAATGATTTAGGTTCAGATGCCCATGGTTGGATAAATTCAAGTTTGAATTGCTTAAAATCCAGCTATGTAACAAGCAAGCAGGAGTCAAAGCCTTCTCTCTCTCCCCCCCCCCTCAAAAAGCATTTGAGTCTTAGATATGTATATACTCACTTCAATGTTTATACCAAAAGCAGTAACCCACCTCCAAGAATCATCCTATCTTTCTCTCAGGGGTGAATCTGCTTTCCTAAAGATCAGTCATTGCCTTGATCTCATGCCTTGTCTAAAAACACTAACGCTACACCTGGTTACACATTGTGGGAGCCCAGGTTCAGACATAATGTTAAGCCAAAGCATGCCTCAGCTTTGGGCAGTGTGGCGGCAGCAGGACTGGGGAGGAACAAAGTGCCCATGATTTTAGCCCCATGCACCAGTGTGTTCACCTTTAAACCATAGCTAAGCTTAATGCGAAGGTACGTGGGTGGCGCTGTGGGTTAAACCACAGAGCCTAGGACTTGCCGATCAGAAGGTTGGCAGTTCGAATCCCCGCGACGGGGTGAGCTCCCGTTGCTCGGTCCCTGCTCCTGCCAACCTAGCAGTTCGAAAGCACGTCAAAGTGCAAGTAGATAAATAGGTACCGCTCTGGCGGGAAGGTAAACGATGTTTCTGTGCGCTGCTCTGGTTCGCCGGAAGCGGCTTAGTCATGCTGGCCACATGACCCGGAAGCTGCATGCCGGCTCCCTCAGCCAATAAAGTGAGATGAGCGCCACAACCCCAGAGTCGGTCACGACTGGACCTAATGGTCGGGGGTCCCTTTACCTTTAAGCTTAATGCTGGTTGAAAGTAATGTGTGAACCAGGCCAGAGTATAAGACAGGTCCCTGAAATAGGGTTGTTTCAGTTGCATGAGCTTAGGCTTGGTATGGGGATTAGAGGACTGTGCCAAAGGCTTGAAGGTAATCAAAATAATCACTGTTTGAATTGCAGGTGCCAGAGCATTTTACTTAAAGTGAAATTCAAGGTCAATTTGGAAGGTCTGAAGGATGTTGAAATGTTATTTCTCAGGAGGGTTTTGCACATCTCCATTAGAGACTGAATCCAGGTCAAACTAGTCAACAGATTAGCATATTTCTAAGACTGCCTCTGTCATAGAATCATAGAGTTGGAATAGACCACAAGGGCCATCGAGTCCAACCCCCTGCCAAGCCTGCCACCCTAGTACTTTTTTTAAAAAGCAGAATTTTTCAGTTAGGAAAGTGACAGGAATGAACAAATGATTAACAGGAAGACTTGTAAACAACTCACAAGGAAATAGCAGGATAGCTGCATATTGGCACAAAACCATCATGTAAACAGATCAAAGTGAATGCTCAAAAAGGTATTACCATGTATTTTTAAATCAGCTATATCTTTTAATTGGTTTTATACTTTAGCCTTTTTATTTTGCTATGGGCTTTTACTTATATGTGAACTGCCTTGGCATTTCTTCTTGAAATGAAAGGTGGTATATAAATTCTTTTAATATTTATAAAAATAATAATAAAGACACAAATATAGCCAAACCACCAGATAAGCTTTTCACAAATAAATCAGGCTATGTGCTGAATAAAAAGGTTGTCTGGAGAAGCCCCACTGTTCACATTCCTTCTTTCTTTTACGCTTTCTTTCTTCTGACATTTCATCTCCTGGCTTGATTCTGCTCTTAGCAAGCTTTGTGTGTTAAGAGAGTGCCAGGCATGCACACTTTTAATGCTTCCACCCTGATGCTGTCATCCTTGTCAAATATCTGGAAGCTTCTTTGCCAGAGTGCTGCTGACATAAACTCTGGCAGAGTCCAGGAAAAAACTGTGCTTTCCCTACAGGGCCAGAAGAAGGAACCGAGAAGCTGATTGCCACCCATCAAAGTGTCTGCAAGGAATCCTTAGGAATGACCCACATGTCACTTTCCAACTTGCAGTCTGCTGAGATATGTTGGAATAGTGCCCCAAACATGCTTTAAAAGTGTAATAATATGGTTATGGCCAGAGTAAACTTAAGCTTGTGTACTCAAAAGTAAGTCCTATTGAGTTCAATGAGACTTATTCCAGCATTAGCATGCATAGGATTACAGCCTATAAATTGTGTGTGGCAAAGATCATCCTCTACTAGGGCCTCAGACTTTTTACTGTACATGCTCTTTCTGGCTTTACAGAGGCATGTGGCTGCAAGTGTTATTAGCTTCTTCCACACCTGAGATTTTGAATACAAGAAGGAAAAAAGCAAAGAGAGAGGGAGAGAAACATTGCAAGCAGGTGCTAGTGATTTTAATTTTATCCATTTGCAGGGACGCGGACTTAGAAAAAATATTGGGGGGGCCCGGGAAAGCTCATGAATAATAAATAAGCTCATGAATATGCAAATAGAGTGGCTCCGGCCCTAAATAGGGCAAGCCACGCCCCCCAGCCAGCCGATTGGCTGGCTGGGAGGTGTGGCCAGTCGGGATTCCCCTGTTCTCGCGGGATTTCCGGCAGTGCCTTGGCAGCCGGGGCTCTCCGATTAGGGCGCGCGGCTGGCTGGCTGGCGAAGGAGCAGGTGCGGAGGAGGCGGGGGACGGCGGCGGCGCTCTACTGGAAGGGCGCCCGCCCGAGATTATTGGGGGGGCTGAGCCCCCCCAAAAAATTTTTTGAGGGGGCTCGAGCCCCCTCAAGCCCCATGGAGTCGGCGCCTATGTCCATTTGTTTTGCTTTCTCAAGGCCTATTCATAACACCACATTGACACAACGGCAGAGTAGGCCATGAGTCAGATCTAGTTCAGGGGAAGTGGATAATGTGACTTCCTGATCACAAACAAAACTCAACTTGTATTTAGCTGGAATACAAACAGGGTACATTTATGCTTCTTGGGCAGCTGTTTCATTTCTCCATTATCACTTTAAACAAAGCACACCCAGGGACAGACATACCTTGTATGTGTGTTCAGGCAATTAGTGACCTACATGATGGCGGCTGGAGAAGGAGGAGAGGACAGAGGGTGAAGAAAGAGCTGTGAGTGGAGGGTGGCCCTTTCCCCATCCTTTGGACCCCCTGGAGAACTCAACAAACCTGGATCAGGGTGTGGAGAGTACAGCTGAATGGGGCACAGCTGCGTGCAGCCTGAGGAAGTACCATTCACCTTGGGCCTGCCCATAAAAAGCAAGTCTATACAGTGAGATATTAGGGTGATGCCTGCTGTTTTCCAGGAACTCCTCTTGTGAGACATTTGTGGGTGAGTTGAGAGTTTGTTTGGACCCTGGGTGAGACGTCGGAGGCTGAGAGGGAGGGAGTACCAGAAGGAAAATGAATTAATATTGATTTGCATATATTAGTAACTTTGCATTAATATAACATTTTTATATGTAGCTGTGTATCTTTGTAATATTTCATTTAAGTTGTCTGTTGGCGCTTCCGTTTTTTTGTATACCACTTAGAGATGTTTTAAAAATATTAAGCAGTATAGAAATTCATAAATCATCAATTGATCACTATATGGGGCTCTTCCGATGGCAGCAAATACTGTACTTCCCCACCCCCCACCCCGGGTAGAAAGAAGTGTGTCTTGACACTCTGTGTAGCTGCCCCCTGTTTCTGGGACCAATATTGATTTACTTCAAAACATGTTAAGAAAGAATTGCATTCCTTTGAGTTTAGCCAGAGGGGAGAGTTAATTGCTGTGATGGGCCTGAAGATGAGGAAATGGAAAATAAATGAAGGTTTAGGGAGGGTGGGTTATTTTTAAAAAAAACAACAACAGGAAAGACAATTTGGATTTGAGCACTACATTTGTATCAGATCCTACCTGATTTCAGGGTCCAGGTAACCTCATATGGAGAGAGGTGGTCCTTGAGATATTGTGGTCCTGAGCCATGGTGACAGAAACACTCTCAACTCTGAACTCGGTGCCACAATAGGGTAAGATGTTGTTCGGCTCCAGCGTTTTGGGAGGCAGTAGTTGAGAATCCCTGAATGGGTACGCTATTACGCCTTGCTTCTGACTTTGGTGCTCTTACATCTTCCTAGAGAAATGAACTTCTGAAGTAGCTAAAAACTGCCCATTTTCCTGCCCTCTCCCTGTAGGCCCAAGGTGTCCAGAAACAAGTGCAAGAGGTGTGAAGGAAGCAGCTTAGTCTCTAAGGCTCAGAGAAGGCAAGTGAGTCGCCCATGACAGCAAGGAAGAGCAGCAGTAGGCCTCAGGGCTTTGAGAGTAGGCCCCTTGCAGGAAAGTGGGGCTCACCAGAAATGCCTACCCTTGATGGCCCTGAAATTTTGAGGGCAGCCAAATGAGGATGCAGTAAAAACTGCCAGCGCCAGAAGTCTAATGTGTGGTGAGTTTTTGACCATATCTTAAGCAGTCCTGCCAGGCTATGTCCACTTCCCCTCACCTAGGTTTTTGAGCCTATTGTTCCAACCCGCAGTCTACATGTGAACTTCTGTGTCTGAGGAGCTCTGAGGTGCTCCATCTAACCTCTCTTCGGTTCCTATACCAACAATCTAGGAACTTTTACCACTTTATAACTAACCTAAGTTTTATTGCCTGTGCAACTTCTGTGAAGCACTTGAACCTGACCTTTGAAGGGTTTGTAAGCAAACCATTTTTTTAACTTAACCAAAATTGTGTTCTTTTCTTGTGCTGGGGGAAAAGGGAAACTTTGGGAAGAAACCTTTTTTAAGGGGACATTTTTGAACTTACTTAAAGGGACTTATTTTAAAGGTGTAACGGTCTGTATCTCCATGCTTTCCTTTGCTGTATATTTTATGAATTTAAATCTGCTGGGTTTCTCTCACCAAGGAGTACTTGCCCCAAGCTTTGATCTTGGCATCCAGGAATTCTCCTTTATATATTTTTTTTCCTGCACCAACAAGACTAGCCATCGATTTGGAAGGCATATCTCACACAATATGGAATTTAAGTGTAGGCTGAGCCTAGTCCATGCCAGGGAATCGTTGGCCCGCGTCCTCAGATCCAGAGAGAGAGTAAAAGAAAACACCAGGAAAGATCCTTCTTTGGAGGAAAGCAGTTTTATTCTCTGTGCACAGGAGACAGCCAGCAGAATAATTTCTGGAAGACTGACTGCCCAGAAAATACGCCTCTGCAGACTTTCTTATACCTTGAGTAGGCTCTCTCCCTCCTCCCCACGCCCTCCAGAAACTTCCCCAATCAACTGGAAAGTTTTCAACTTATTTTTAGCATGTCTATAGCCCCCTAAACAGCCCTCCCTATTGTTCCCTATACAGGCGTCTTGCATCCCTTCCTCCCGTCTCCTCCGTATGTGTCCTTTTTTTTATCTTGCATTCCTAAAGTAAAAAAGCGAGGGGCCTATTCTGCAGGTCTGGCTATTTCTAGCTTACAGCCTCTGTCTTATCTTACATTCCTTCGAGGGGCCTTTTTTGCAGGTGAAGTTATTTCTAGCTCAGAAATTGACTTAGATCCAAGGTATAGAAGATCCTTCTTAGGTACAAGGTACAAGGTATAGAAAGCATATAGAAAGCAACCCTTCCCTCTCCCTTCACTCCCTCCTCTTCTTATGAACAACCTAATACTTAGGTTCGTTCTGGGGTAGGGGTCTATAATCTCTCATGAAAGCAATCACGCGAGGTCCCATCATGCGAGACATCATCTTCTCCATCATATTTTGCATACATTGCATCAAGCAGGGCATACAGAAGCAGAAAAGCAATAGAAGCATTATTGGACCCATCACCATAGTAAATATTCTCCCCATCCATCCACCTGGGAAGATGCCGTCCAACCAAGACATATCCCAGCCCTCCCAGGTTTGTACAGGGACATGTGCTACCTTTTCAATGCTTGCTGCCAGATCACGGATAGCCTCGCCATGGTCTGAAATGTTGAAGCAACATGCTCCACCTGTCAGGTTCAGGGCAGCACAAAAACCCCCTTGCTTAGCTAAAATGAAGTCCATTCCCAAACGCAATTGGAGAATAGCCGTTCGGGTTTCATCTAGCTGGGTGGCAACAAGGCGGAGGGCGGTGGCTGTGGCATTGGCCACAATCTCTACCACTGCCTGGAGCCTGATGATTCGATTGAGATTGTAAATGGGCTCTCTGGCGCCTGCTACTAGCTCATCGGGGTTCCAGGAGGCAGGATCATCAAGGGGATGGAGGGGGATCGCTTCCTTCCACAAAACCTATGGCGCTCGTGCCAACAGAAATACGAGAGCATCCATATGACAAGGGCGGTACATATCACTCCTACCCACCAAACCCAATATCTCCATGGTTCCTCCCACCAATACTCGGGGTTCATTTCTAGTTTTCTTTTACAGCTGAAGGGCCCACTGATACTCGTATTCAATTATTTGCCGGGCCTCAGGGGTGCCTCTCCACTTCTCTGCTGAGGCACCTACTATATGGAGCAATTTCCCTACAATCCCTTGTGGGTGGACTGGGCTCTCGTGTTGTCTCTTCAAGATATTATACCCAAAAGGGGCTCCTCCCTCTTCATGTATCAGCATGCACCCACAGGAATATGTCCACCCCTGCAATGGCCTGACACTTGGGGTGACTATATCAAGGGGTTCCGGGCCCAATACCAAAAGTCTGATTGGTGCCTCTGAATTTGCTGGAGAGCAAGTTTCTACGTTGGGGACGCTGCCCGCGGGCGCCCCTCCCATCCAATTCTTCAGCCGTGCGTGGAGATATCAGCCTCCGGAGTGATATCAGCAGGGCGGTTGTCTACCGGGCGTCTGGAGATGGTCAGCCGAAGGGAATTCTCTGGATCTGGTGTTACTGTCCAGTCTGAAATGGCTTTCTTCACTCGAGTATGGTGGACCCACGGGGTGATGCCGGCAACCTTCACAGCAGTAGGGGTAGAGAGTAGCACAGTGTAGGGTCCCCTCCAGCAGGGCTGTAGGGGGGCTCGCTGCCAGTCTTTCACCCACACTTCGTCACCTGGCTCGAACTGATGGAACGGTTCAGTTAACACACATGGGGTGCGAGCCTGGGTCCACCTATTGAGATAAGAAAGAACTCGGGAGAGTGACTGTACATAATTATTCAATTGCACATCTTGGCTAACATATGGAGTTAACATTCTAACATATGGAACTGGTCTTCCAAACATAACTTCAAAAGGTGACAAATGGGTCCGTTTTGACGGGAGACTGCGGACCCTGAGTAATGCCAAGGGCAACTTGGTCACCCAATTAGACCCGGTCTCCTGTGTCAGCTTGGACAGCTGATTCTTTAGAGTTCTGTTCATTCTCTCTACTTTTCCAGAACTCTGGGGTCTATAAGCAGTATGCAGCTTCCAGTTGATCTGGAGCGCTTTAGCTAGTCCCTGTAGGACTGCATGAACAAATGCTGGTCCATTGTCAGATCCTATGGACCTTGGCAGTCCATAGCGAGGGATGATTTCCCTAAGCAGGCACCTGGTTGCTTCAAGTGCCTTTTCAGTCTTTGTGGGCCATGCTTCAACCCATCCGGTGTAGGTGCACACTGCTACCAGCAGGTAGCGGTGCAATCCACAACGGGGTAATTCAGTAAAGTCCACGACAAGATCTTCCATAGGTGCAGTTCCACTGTGCTGAATCCCTGGGGGAGCCAGTGGTCCAGCTCTGGGATTATTCTTTTGACACAGCAGGCATTTCCTGGAAATCTGGGCTGCCAGTTGGTAAAGGTGGGCTATATAGAAGCATTTTTCCAGCTGCTTGGTTGTAGCATCTGGTCCTATGTGGGTTGAATCATGGTATCTCTGAGTAACCTGCCGAGAAAGGGACTCTGGAATCCATATCCTGTCATCAGGGGTAAGGTACCATCCTTCGTTGGACAACGTTAACCCCTGAGCATCTGCAGTGTCCCTTTCCTGCTTCGTATAAGCTGGCTTGTCAGTAGTGCTTAAAATCTCTTCTGGGACCAGTGCTCCAATAACCGAGGCGGGGGCCAGTTCTTGGGCTGCTTCCTTGGCTACTCTGTCTGCCAATCGGTTTCCTCTGGCCACTTCCCCTGGTCCAGTCTTGTGTCCATAACAATGGATAACTGCCACTGCCTTGGGCTCCCATACAGCATCCAGAAGGTTCAATAAGGCTTGTGGGTGGGCCACCTGGCTTCCTCTGGAGGTAAGCAAACCTCTTTCTTTCCATAAGGCTCCATGGGCATGTAAAGTCAGGAATGCATACTTAGAATCTGTATAAATGTTTATCTTCTGTCCTTTTGCCAGGCTCAGGGCTCTGGTAAGCGCAGTTAGCTCTGCCAGCTGGGCCGATGTTCCAGGTGGGAGTGACTTTGCTTCGATCACCTGGTCTTCCAGGGCTACCACTGCATAGCCTGCCTTCCAGTGTCCAGCCTAAATGAAGCTGCTTCCATCCATAAACCATGATGGCCATTGGGGATCTGCTTCATCTTTAAGGTCAGGCCTGCTAGAATACACCTCATTCATTACTTCAATGCAGTCATGCGTGGGCTCCTCACCTTCTCCTACCGGTAATAGGGTAGCTGGGTTGAGGGCTGTGGTGACTTGGAATTTTTAACGCGGATGTAGTAGCATCTGACATTTCCTCATTTTAGCCTGGGAGAAGAAATAGGTGCCTTTCGGCAGATGGCACGCTGATTCTTTCCTAAGCGGCCTCGCCCTCCTCTTCTTCTCCTAACGGTGGACTTCCCGTCTTCAGGGCCATCAACTTCTTTGCCTGGTACTTCTTCTTTTTCTTCTGGGTCTCTTTTTCCCTCTAATTATAAATGGTCTGGGCTAATTCCAGCATCCATTCAAGGGTGTGGCCCATAAAAACCTTCATTTTTATTTTATTTTTGGTGGATATCGGGCGCCGCTTGGGCTACAAAGGCAGTTTTTATGATAGGGGCATTGGCAGCCTCATCTGGGTCCACAGGGATATACTGGCGGTAGGCTTCCTTCAGCCTCTTTAAATAGGCTTCAGGGGCCTCCTCTGTCCCTTGCATTCTCATGTGTGCTCGGGCTTCAGCATGAATTCGCCTATCCTCCTCTGTAGCTAGCAGGGCATCCATCAAATATTGCACATCATAAGAAGTGGGGTTGTATGTTTTAAAAATTGGCAGGGTTTTCTTCAAATGAAGGGTTTTGGTTCTTCCAATTACAAACATCTGCACTAGAGAAGGGGACATGTTGAACTGTATGAGTTCTGTTGGGCACAACCCCATCAGGTCCCGCGGGGGCCGGAGGGTCATACACTCTATGGAGAGGCATCACTCTGGCCGCGCCCTTCTCCTGTGCTTTATGTGCCCTATGGAGGGTCACTCTTTTCGCTGCCTTTCCCCACTTTTTCTGCCACTTTCTTCTCTGTTCCCCTATACATCCCGCTGTTTTTAACATATGGGGACTGACGTCCACTTCTCATAAGGTTCCACATACTTTCTCAAACGTTCTGCCTGTTCCTCTGTTCATATCTTTCCATCACTTGTAATCAATCTTCCTACAAATGCCTCATCCTCATCATCCTCTTCTCGTTCCTCCCTTTCTCCATCTTCGCCCAGGTCTAACAATGCATTGTCCACGGGATTGGGGGCTGGGCCATCTGTTCCTTGTGGTGGGGTGGTGCCAGGGCTGTTGCCGGGGCATACGGCGGTGGGGGCATTAAAACTTTATCTTCTTCCTTCTCTGAATCCTGGAGGACTGGGGGGTTGTCCTCCTGTCTTCCTGACTGAGCAGATACGGCTGCCTGAGACTTTTTGGCAGCATGACTTCAGCCAAGGGGGGTTCTTTTCCACATTGGTCTTCCATGTGGAAAGGTAGGGGATTTGATCAGAACGGTTATTCAAAATGTTCTGATATAATGTGAAGTTCTTCAACTGGGGTCCCCAATATGACATCCTTCTAGGTATTACAAAAGTTCCCTTAGAGGGATGTCATATTGGGGACCCCCCAAAAGTGCCTGTTTATTATGGGGCATGGGGAGGGTGTCTCCTTTTTTGCCTGGTTATTTGTTTTGGAGAGGTGTTTTGCATGGGGTGTTCTGAGCATCGCCATTTTTAATTTTGTGGAACGCGTATTTTGTGATTTCTACTAGCATTTCTTATATTTCCAAATGTGCTCTTTCATGTTGCTGTAAGTAAAGTTACTTCAATGAAAGTAACATCTTCAAATGAGAACTATTGGTAGGCGCAGAGGGCAGGAAAGAAGCTATTTTTTATTCTGTTTTGAATGTGATATAGAAACCTGTATTGGGGGCGGGGGAATCCAAAACATCTCATTTCTGTAGTACAGAAAAGCATCCCATTATCTAAGTGCACTGGAGCTCTTTTTAAACACCAGGCTCAGGGCTCTTTTTTAATAAAAGAAAAAATTGCTTTGAGCAAATACTGCAGAATTTTTTTTGAAAGTGAGAAATAATGTTAATGTGGAGAAGCTACCAACATAAGCCTGAATATGATAAACCAATTCATTCATCTTTAAGGAACAGTTTTATTTAACACAATTAATGCTGAAACAAATATTTAGAGTGAACTTTGGATTTGATCAGTTCTGTGTATTTACATGATATGAATTTGATTTGGGGTGTTTATCCAAGTGACACAAGTCCAACTATAGTTATCTAAGCAGCTTGGGCAACGTGCAAAATGCTCAGATAATGTGAGGACTGCTGATATGCTGATCTATGGCTCCATGGATGTCACACAGGACACGTAATGAGCCTATGAGTAATGAGAATATCCTATCTGCAAAGATTAAAAGAGAGATATTAATGATCACAGTTTGTGGGCTGGTGGAAATATTATTCACCCTATGTGCAGGGCACAGAAATGTCCTTACAGTGGTGATAAGCACAGGGGAAATAATGTTTTGAATTCACAGTATTAGGATAGATTGAAGCTGCATAGCAGCAGCACTGCTGCTTGAGGTATGCAACACAGAATAACAGCACATCTTAAGAAGGGTCCGGCCCTACCATTGGGAAGTGTGAGGTGGCTGATTTTGGATGTTAGGAAAGGGCAAGTTTGTTGATTAATTAACCTTGTTATTGCAGTAGGCACCAGTAAGCACCTATGTGATTTTCTGTGGGGTATTCTGCACCCTGATTTGGGGACAGGGGTGACATTTCCTATTCTGTCTCTGGCAGAAAAATGTCTTGGACTGCTTCTGATCATAAGAGTCACATAAATGTGATTCCTCCCAGGTTTTCTGAGATGGAGAGGGAAAAACTATGTAAGCTATCCTAACCTCTTGAAGGAAGTGTCTGACTAAAATACATTTTAAGATGCTAACCAACCAGTTATGCTTATACAGCTGATCAAGATGGAGTGTGGCCTGAAACTTGCTGTTATTTTACAAATGTAATATGTTCTGATCTTCCAGTGTGGATCACTTTCCATACCCAAGACAAATTGATCCACTGTTTTAGTTGCTTCTTTTATAATCTAGGTGATTTCCTTTTGTATCTCCTTTTTCCCTTGAACCTCTGCCTGTTTGTTCAATATATCAGGCAAACAGATTCTGCTTGATCCGCCCCTTTTGTCAGGCACAATACCATCAAAGGCAGTGATTTGTGAGCTTGAGAGAGCAGAGACAATGTGTGCCTGGGTCACTGGTAATTAAGGAATGTCAGTGGTCAAGAAGGGCGAAAATCAGTTCAAGCCAAACTGAAGCATTTAGGTATTTTAGTGCTGCATCCTTTTAGGTCTCTCTCAGCTTATAAATATTAATTTAAAGACTACCAACAAGGACAGTAAACGGATTTAGGCATAAAACTTCCTGTCAGGAGTGATTTATGCCCAATAAAAGGAGAGCTGGATAGAGAAAGCCTGCTTCGCTAAGTTTATGATAGACAGTGAAACAGTGCCATCAAAATAAAAAGGATTCCACCATGTAGCTTGCTGTATGGGGTGCCTCCATTCTTAATCAGCATCATGCGGGTGATGTTTTCTTATTTATTGTATTGTTTTCTTTCATAAAGACATCTGATGTAATATGGTTAAAGGCCTGGGGCAGTGTAAAGAATATAAGTGAGCTCTTATTTTTGTGTTCTTATTACCACATGCAGGGCAATGCTAACTTATCCATTTTGATGTTTTCTTTTTGCTAGCTGAGTGTTTACATTGAATATGAGCACGTCAGCATAACTTTTGGAGACGTGCTTTGTCATAAAGTCAGCACCACCCAAAAAGGTGTCACCTAGGAACATAGGAAACCACATAGCAAGTCAGGCCACTGCTCCATCTCTAGCTCAATATTGTCAATATTGGCAACAGATCTCCAGGGTTTCAGAGAGAGGATGTTCACAGCCCTACCTGGAGGTGCTGGAGATTGAACCTGAGGCCTTTTTGCAGGCAAAGCAGATGCTCTACCACTGAGCTTGAGACTCCCTACCAAATACCATTTGCAAAAGCACAAAAATAGACAGGTCAGGTAGATATGAAAAATTACTTTTATTATAAGTTATCTGGTGGGTAGAGACATGGGGCTGAATATTTTGCATGACTGCTTTGCTCTCGAGTGTGACTGCTTTGCTGTTAGAGGGAATGATTTTAAGGCCTGGTTTATAAGCGTCAGGAGCCACCCTGCTATGGCAGCTATTTGTGCTATGGATGATGGGGCCCATAAAAACGTAATAATTGCCCTGCTGGATCAGACCAATGACCTGTCTAGCCTAGTATCCTGTTCCCCTTTATAGCCAACCTGATGTCCACAAACTAAACATGAGAGCAGGAATCCTCCCACAGCTACTCTGACGCAATGAATACAGTGGTACCTCAGGTTAAGAACTTAATTCGTTCTGGAGGTCCGTTCTTAACCTGAAACTGTTCTTAACCTGAGGTACCACTTTAGCTAATGGAGCCTCCCGCTACCACCGCATGATTTCTGTTCTCATCCTGAAGCAAAGTTCTTACCCGAGGTACTATTTCTGGGTTGGCAGAGTCTGTAACCTGAAGCGTCTGTAACCCGAGGTACCACTGTATTTAGATGCATAGTGCCATAGGTCTTGGAGGTAGCATATACAGTAGCTACCATGACTAGTACCAATGAATAGGCCTATCCAGTCTTGGTTCAATCTCCTTTTAAAGTTGGTGACCATCGCCACATCTTGTGGCAGTGAATTCCATAGGTTAACTATGGCCCCATGTTGTTTGACAGATTAGGTGTGTTTTAAACTGTTGGCTGCTTTGATAACATTTTTTTGGTAGGGGAAAAAGTGGTATATGATGCAAATAAAAAAGTAAAAGGCTAACACTCTGTTTTTCCATAGTTTGTCTTGCTGAGACTTGAAATTCTCAGGACTCCTCCCAAAGATCTGCTTATCAGCATTCTTGTTTCCAGTTGCCACCCACTATGCAGCTGGACATATGAATCAAGCCTAATCCTTCTTTCTTTCTTTTTTTGCGGGATGTATGTTGAATCAAGAGGGACAAAATTTACAAGTGTTTCCGCTATGCAACTTTCACATTCATTCCAATAAGGCTTTTTACAAGTGGCACAAATAAGCTTTGCCAAAATGAATGAAAACTGTGTAGCAGCAGAGTTTTCACCCTAAATCAGGGCTGCAGCATTATTCTTGGCCTCTGACTGCAGAACGATTTCTGGGCTTATTGTGCCGCAGAATTTATTAACCTTGATAATCAAATTCACTCCCCTGGGGTGTTGCTTTGTTGAATGAAGTCACTTGTTCTTGCGTTATGGGAACAACAGTGAAGTCAATGAAATCTGACCACAAACCGACTTATTATGAAATTTCCTGACAACTGATTTAATGGCTTGGTCAGAAAGCAAAGTTATATGGCCCTAATTCCCTTGAAAAAGTAATTTGGTTTACAGCAGGTTCACCAAGGCTGTTTATTTTTAGAAGACATGTGGGACTGGCAACAAAACGATGCAGTGTATTCTCGCTGCCAGCCAGGCAACGGCCAAGCTTTCCACTAAGGTGCTCCATTCTATCCACCCTCCTTCTAGTGTTCCAGTTTTCTTTTTCAAGTAATTCTCAATGTTCTGTGGCTACCAAGCATGTTCAGTCTTCCTTCGGCTGTGTGCAGGCTTGCAGGGGTGGGGGTAGTTCCCTTAAGACTTTTATTATTATTATTATTATTATTAATTTATTTTTGTTGTTGTTTTAAATAGTTTTTATTGATTTTCTTTCTTGCAACAAATATCCAAGTCCCTGTTAACTTCCCTCAACTTCCATTTCTGGTTTGTTACATCAAATGGTACAATCTACTGCTTATATATGATACTATGTTTTCCCATTTTTATATTTCTTGCTCTCTGTAAATAAAATTGTAAATGTTTACAGTATTTAAATCCTGCCAGTGAGTCCATTTTGTTTTGTTTTATGTTTCTGCAAATATGTTGTAAAGGGTTCCCATTCTTTTTCAAAGTTACTATTGTCCTTTTCATGCAACTTGTCCATTAATTTTGCTAACTCTGCACAGTTCACCAACTTTTCTTACCACTGTTCTTTGGATGTTCTTTGGTCTTCCAGTTTTGTGCTATTAAAATTCTTGCTGCTGTTGTAGCAAACATAAATAATGTCTGCTTTTCTTTCGGCAGCTCTTGTCCCAAAATACCCAACAGAAAAGCTTCTGGTTTTTTTAACAAATGTTATTTTAAACATTTTTCTCAATTCATTGTATATCATTTCCCATTTTTAAAAAAATAATCTTGCAATCCCACCACATATGGTGAAATGTACCTTCCCCTTCTTTACATCTCCAACAGTTCTTTTGTTCGGTTTTATACAATTTTGCCAATTTTACTGATGTGGTATACCACCTATACATAATTTTCATATAATTCTCTTTCAACAATATGCAATCCGTGAATTTCAAATTCACTTTCCACAACCTTATGCAATCCTCAAATTGTATATTATGACCTATGTCCTGTGCCCACCTAATCATTACTGATTTAACTTCATCTTTAGTTTCCCATTCCAACAGTATATTATACACCTTCTTTAATAGTTTAGAATTGTCGACTATAATATCCTTTTGGAATTTGGAAACTGTAAGTAAATCCTCTCTTGATGTCTTCTTTGAAGATTCCATCCCTTAAGACTTTTAAAAGGTTTTTGTACTTCTGTAAAACTTGGGGTTCCCTGAAACACACTGATACCTCCATTTTCTTTCTCAACAGCCCCATGTTGGCTCCAATACTGTTGGCACTCAGTACCTGCATTTGCTATTGGAAGGAGTGGTGACAGATATTAAAATTGTAGCGTAGGACCAGTTCACACTGGAAACTCATTTGAACCAGTTCCTTGATGTAGGGTAGCCTTCAGCCAGCTGTTACTACTTACTACAGCCAGCTGAAGTCTTCTGCGTCTTTGCTACAGTGCTCTTGTTTCTCTTCTCTGCTGCTTGAAGCCCCATACTTAAGAGGTTGAGATTGTGCCACCCTCCTTAGATGACGGGTGTTGGCAAGGGCAGTGCTATTGAGAGGCTCAGTATGGGGCCTACTGGCTAGCTGTAGCACCTATTGGTAGCTGTAATAGTCAATTGAAGACTTTTGTACATGCAGAGGCAGGTTCACAAACTTCCTTGCTAACCAGCTGTTAGGATGTATAAAACTGGCACACGGAAAGGATGAGACTTGAGTGGGATCAGTACAAATAACCCCGAAAACTATCCTCCATTTCCAGCATTGAACTGGAAGAATGGACCCCTGTTAGAACATTCTGTTGGTGTGTTGTAGTCGTGTGAAATCAGAAAGATCCCCCATCAAATGTCCTATGTGTCGCTTGTGATAACGTCCTGCAACTTCTTCAAACCTGTGTTTTTGTGCATGTGTTTGCTGAAGCAGCATTTCTGACTCCACTGAAAAATACAGGAACTGATATAATTGCAGTTATTACACTGTTGAAATATCAGCCTTTATGACTTTATTGCATGCTAGAATTCACTGCTATAAAATGGGTCTTCATAAAAGCTATATGAAGGGAGGAGGAGCAGGAGAATATATAGAGAAAGGAGAATGGAGTCATATATTTGGGGATATACCTTTTTTTGGCAGGGGGAAGCCCCACACTATATCAGAGATACGCTTTGTGGTCGGAATAAATGTGAAGCCTAGGTCCTTAGAGAGGATCGCTCTGAAAAGAAATGAAAAATGCATAAAACTTTGTTTAATTTATGGAATTTATATGCTGCTGACCAGTAAGTATAAAGTTCTGTTCCCTTGGTCCTCACTATCACTCATGTATTACTTGTCAGTAAATGTGGTGCACTCAGAACTTAACAGCTACGGCAATATTTCTGTTCCCACTGCAGCTTTACTACACCCATGAAACCCTGTAATCTTTAAATTCCCTCACTGTTAACATCTGCTGAAACATTATTGGTCCCAGCATAGCCAAGCTGCTCTGAAATTACATTTAGCAAAGTAGTTAATGCTAACAGTATAATTTTAGAAGCAACCATGTTTAAAAAAGGCTTTATAACTGGTGTGGCAACTGCATTTCCTTCAGATTGTATGCCTTTTTCCTGCTTCTGGTTTACACCATTATCTCATTTGTATGCCACTAGCCTTGCTTACAGAATAATTTTCTGGTATTTATTTATTTTTAGATCAATATAGTCTCATTCTTTCCCTTTTCTTTGCATGTGTGTCTGTCTGCTCCAAATCCGCTGGACTATTTAAAATACCTGCCCCATTTGTGTGTGTGTGTGTGTGTGTGTGTGTGTGTACCAAAAAGATTTCCGCCACAGGATCAGATTATGTAAGTTTTTAGAAGGTTGAGGTTGGAAATTAATCAGGTTTTAATAAGATGAATATATTTTGTCATCTGGCCAGGGTGTCTTGCATGTCTGAAATTCAAATTGTCTTGCATATGAACAAAATAAGCAGGTTACCACATTGTCCCTCTTAACAAGGGTACATTTGTGTGCCATTATAAAGGAATGGCTGCACAGAGAACATTCAGCCTAAACTATCCAAGTGCTAACTATTATAAAGCACAACAAGGAAAGCATTCTTTAGATTTCCCTGTGTTGCTCTAAAACTACAACCTAAATTCACAGTGGTTTAATATGCCTCATTATCCATCAAGTACTGTCTGGCCTTGGCTGGATTTGGATGTAACACTAAAACATATTTTAATACTATGAGAATGAGCCTTGGGCTTATGCGCTTCCCACTTCCTTCTGCTGTGAGGAAATTGGAAGTATTCATTTAAATTTTCAGCTAACCACAGTTTATTGTGGCATCCAAAGTGGGACAAACATGGGATAGATTTTTATTTTTAAGGCCAGTAACAACTGTGGTTTCTGACACTATGCATAAAACATTGCAATTCCCAGTTTGGACAAAACAACATAGTGCAGTTACCGGTAATTGAAAATAGAAGTGAGTATCCGTGCTTTCATTCTACAAATAATTTCAACCATGGTTTGCATTCTGTAGCCTTTGCAGATGCCCACAGTTTGGTTTAAGCCCAGGGAAGACAGGGTCCTCTAGTATAGCTGAAGTTCAGAGGGTATGGAAGATGCCTCGGAGTCCTCCACAAGCAACTTGTGGTTCTCTGAAGAACAGGATATAAGTACAAGAAAGAAACAAATACAGTCAAGCCCATGACTACCAGATTTAATCTCTTCATAATTATTCAGCCTGGACACTGAGGTCCAGCACCAAGGGCTTTCTGGCAGTTCCCTCACTGCGAGAAGCCATGCTCCAGGGAACCAGGCAGAGGGCCTTCTCGGTAGTGGCATCCGCCCAGTAGTGACATCCCACCAGATGTCAAAGAGAAGAACAACTACCAGACTTGTAGAAGACATTTGAAGGCAGCCCTGTTTAGGGAAGCTTTTAATGTTTGACGGACTATTGTATTTTAATATTTTGTTGGAAGCCGCCAGAGTGGCTGGGGAAACCCAGCCAGATGGGTGGGGTATAAAGAATAAATTATTATTATTGTTATTATTATTATTATTCAATAATATAACAACTAGGGTTTGAACCTATAGTAAAAAGAAAGACCAGCCATGTAGTTCAACCACTATAACACCTTAAGAATGTTTATCTTTATTACTTATCTTTTCATAAGAATATATGTCAAGTTAACTACCTCAAATAAATCTTACCAATGCCTGAATCATGAACAGCAATAAATGACATCTGTGCCAGATGGCAGTCAGCATTCATGCTTGTTTCCACTTTGGCTTGTATCTCTTTCCACATCTTGCTTTAGTCTTTGTTAATTTCCATTGCAAACATGGCAGTGCCTGTGCAGGTTGTAGCCACCTGAAAGGATCGTTAGGTTAGTTAACCATTGTTACAAAGCAGCCCATGTTAGATTATAACCCATGATTACTCAAAGTTCTCCGTCCTGCCTGCCTCTGCTGTCTTGTAGAGTACTCCCAGAGAAACGTGACTTTAACGGGAATGCAGGAATGTCGTTCTTTTCTTATTGTTGATAATCCCTGTCTTATGGGCCTTGCTCTAACTGGTACAATAAAATGTTATAGATGAGAATTACTAAAGCTGATGTATTGCCACATATAAATTATTAGTTTCAGTAGTACAAAGCCATGCCCACCAAAGACTCAAGAAATGTAATATATCTGTACACACAAAAAGACAGACAGACACACATAGATGGATCAAATTTCTAGCTCAGTAAATCTGATAACCAAAACTAGGATTGTTGTTGTTAACTCAATGTATTGCTCTCTCTTCAATATTAGGTCCCAGGGCAGGTTACAACAATTTTAAACTTAATATTAAAAATAGTTAAAGCAATTTAGTCACAGTCAGGTGAGCCGTGAAAACACATATCTTAGCTTTGAAAGCAAGGGTACAGAGGTATAGTTAGTTATAGTACAACAGAAAGTATATAATGAAGGTGACAGACATATCTTTTAGGAGAGGTAATTCTGCAACCTAGGAGCTGCTGCAGAGAACGCCTTCTCTCGGACTGCTTCACCCAACTTCTGAGGGTGGTGAAATTACCAAGAGGGTCATCTCTGCTGTTTTTAACACTTGAGACGGTTTGTAAGGTAGGCGGTTGTCTGTCAGATTATGGTAGGTGAGGGCTATAGTCCTATAAACAGTTATATGGAGTAAGCACCATTGAATGCAAAACTTTTACTGAATAGATTGCACTGCTATAGTTTGCTGATGCTAATGTTTTTTATTTGGAGGACTGAAACTCCAAAATGTAGTGAGGTGATATGAAAAATCTGTGTGGAAGTATATCCTAGTGATACCGGGTATTTACTCAAATCTAGATGGAAATGTGATAGAAGGAATTAACAGGGGTCAAAAAATGTTGAACAAAGGGTGTACAAAGTAGCAGTTGGCAAGGTAGGGCAGGACAGGGGTACTTCTCTGACCTCCCATCCCCACAATTGTGGTTTACTAGGGGGCGGGGACGCAGCAGTGAGACTGGGCAATGAAAACACACCTGTATTCAAAATTATCAATGGAGAAACAAACCTGCTTTCCGACTTTTTGTGATAATGAAAGCAATGGGAAAATGCAGTGGGAAGTGTGGGGTAACACTTGCTTTGATACAATGTTGTCTTGCTTCCCCGCAAACAAATTGGAGTGGCTGCTCATTAAATTACCTGTGTGAATGCTCAGTAAACAGGTTGTCTGGAAGTACCCAGGAAATACCAGTTGTTGGGTCTTCAAGTCCTGCTTAGTGGCTTTTTGGAACTTTCAGGTTGACTACTGGGGAAACTAGGATGTTGAATAGATGAACTCTGGGCCGGGCCATTCCTACCATTTGGTAGAGTGAGGCATCTGCCTCAGCCAGCAGCTTTGGGGTGTCACAAAATGGCAGCAAACAGTTATTTAATTTGTTCTTATTGTATTTTTACTGCCAAAGAGAAGAAGGAGCTTGTGTGATTTTTCTGCCTCAGGTGCCAAACTAATTTGGCTCACTTTGGGATATTATGCACCTTGAGTCAGTGAGGGGATGGACTTCCATTTACTGCTGCTCTGCCTTGGGTAGAGAGCAAGATGCCTTCAGCAGGGGACTCTGCTGCTGATCTACAGAGCTTTCCTTTTTTAGCAACATCATCCAAAACTAGTTTCAAGAGAAGTTTGAGAATATGAGGAATGTAGCAAGGAAAATAAGAAGGGGGAAAGAGAATGAGGTGGTGAGGCAATGTGGGAACCAGGAGGGAATGCAATACTTAACAGAAACAGAACAAAGATATTAATCAATTTGTGCGAGTCCGCGGGTTTTCGTAGTTTTCCAAACCAACAGTCCTGATTAGCAGATTCTAGCAGATGCCGGCAGGGGAATTATCCTCCTCCCCCACCACAAAATATGAGCCGTTTACAGTAGTACACTTTTTTCCTTAAGTTCTTTAAAAAATAAAAAATACAACACAATCATTTTCTGAAATAGCTTTAGAGATAATTAGAGCTTGCTGACAGATGTCATACCCGTATTTATCATTAATACTAAAAATAATGCTTAGCTCTATAAAGTACTTTAGCACATCACCCACCCACCCCCGCAATGTGTTGAATAAACATTTGCGAATGATTCCATTAGTTCCTGATTATTATAATTATGGGTGGACAGTAATGGCCAATATATGCCCAATCCTTTATTTTCCTCCATCCCTGCCCCATCATTCTCTCATTCATTATATATATAAACACACTCCCACAGTTAGGCTTTTTGCAATCAAGCGGTGTATAAATTTTATGAAATAAACTCTGACTTCCACAGTTGCTTTTTTTAGACAGATAGCAGAACTCCTCCTTTCAAAAGATTTCATCCCTTGGCCACGGGCTTTAACACACCACTAAGAGATCCACTGCCTATCTCATTGCTTAATTATAACGTGGCCGTGGACCACAAGGAAGAGCTCTTGGCTCTCATAAGCCACACTGGAGTGCTCTGTGTTAAGAAGGCTTAAATGGAACTACTGAAGATTTTCTCCTGGTGCAGGAAATCCACCAAAAGCTTAAAGCCAGTATTACTGCCTTTATAGTGTTTTTGTTCTCCTTTCATACAAAGATAAGATAGCATATAAACCTCAGGGCAGCCAAGGGCAGAGTTTCGGTTGTCCCAAACCATTGTCTGATTTGTTGGTTAGATTTACTTAATAATTCTTTACAAGCATTACGATAAGCTTTAGTTATTGACTGTGCCATAAATAAAGCCCCACTGGATAATGTGCTGTAATAAAAAGTGGCGAAACAATGGTGGCTCACAGAACAGGTGTGTGTGTGTGTGTGTGTGTGTGTGTCAGAATACAGTCTTGCTGCTGAATGCAGTCTGAGGGGGAAAGGGGCACAGCTTCCTTACAGGTGGACATTCCTAGAAATTATTGGAAGCTCCAAAAAAGGGAGCGAGCACTACGGCTGCACTGTTCAGCCACATAACTTTTGAGAGGTCAGCAGTACTCAGCACAGTTGTTGACATCATCTGCCTGTGGCGCACTGGACACCACTGGCCATTCAACAATCACATGCCCTGATGGTGCTGATGTAGCTAATCCTCAGCTACCACTCCATAGGAGTAGCCAGTCACCATGTCATGACGCTCCACAAGCCACCACTATACTGTAAAACCACATACAGTACTGTTGTTTTAGCATTAAGCTGGCCATTTGATTTGTTGCTTCATGGCTATTGTACTCTTTTTCTCACTTTTCTGACTGCATCCATGTGAAACTCCTTTGCAGCATCCCATTTTATCAGAGTGTGCTGTTCCCCAGCCTGATCCAGGAACAGGGCTGACCATTTGTAACCCTGAAAACTAACTAGCATCTGTGCAAATCAGTTGTTCAGGATGGAGACTTGGATGAGTGCCCCCTCCCTGTGAAATACCGTAGTTGACTGGTCTGATGGCAAGTTAGGGCTATGCATATACAAGTGTGTATCACGTTCTTGAAACAAATACATGTTTCTGGTTGCATGTATCCTACAAATGTGTATCCTACAGATGAAGCCATAGTATCAGCCATAGTTGAGGATCTCTGCTACATGTATGCATTTTGGGCAGTGCACATGCATTGGTCAGCAACACATAGAACCTAAAGTGGCCTTAAGTCTCAAAAAGTCACATGGTTCCAGTAGCTTATATTTTAAAGAAGCGTATTTCACGAGTGTTGTGAAAAACCTTTGAGACTAGGCAAATCTAATTGGGGGGAAAAGCACATTCAGAATAGTGTGTTAAGCGTCTGAAACCTCTGGTTCATTGTCATTCATTGCTGTTGAACGAAATGAAACAAGGAAGAGAAACCAAGGGTTCTGCAAAGTTTTTTTTTCCTTAGAAAAAATACACACACACACACAAAAATTGAATTTAAAATTGCAGAGACATATTGTAACAGCTTTAAGACACTCCTGGGCATGTTTTAATGGTCCATTAATATACACCTCAGGCGGCTGAATGTGTGCGGCTGCACATCCACGACGGGTATTAATGAACCACTAAAACATGCCCCGCCGTGTGCTGGTGCTGTATGGCAATGCTGCATTATCAGTAAGGAATAAAAAGTAAGTTAAAAAGACCCTTCGAAACGCCACTGATTTTAAAGAAATCCTGATGAATTGCCTTTATGTCTCTGTGCATACGCATGCGAGTGAAGTGGATTGCTCAGATATTGAAATAAGTCCTCTCTCTTTAATAAAGAAATAAGCCAATGGCAGGAAACTATTATTCTGTCTGTTATGCCCAGGCATGCTGCAAACTATTCCACCCCAAAGGAGTTCAAGCCTTGTTGAGGGTTTCTGTCAATGCACTATTGACAGATAGGCAAAATGTCGGAAAAACCAAGAGGAAGAGAAATGAGTGGAAGTCAGGCAGGAGAAACAGGAGGCGAGATTCTTATTCTAGACCAGACTAGACCCAGGGTGAAGTAGCTACTTCCCAGCCTCTGTTACTGCCATCTGTAAATTGGCAGTAATAAGAACATGAACATGCCAAACATGCCAAACTAAATAAGATATATAAAAACTTTATAAATAATAAAAAGGTGTGTTTTTGTTTTAACCACTCTGATAAATGGAAGACTAGGTCTGTGCTGTGACCCACCGTCTCATTCACAAGTAAAAATTTCCCTTATATTAGGGAATGCCCTCCCATCTGCCATACGTGAAGCAGCAACCACTAAGTTGCTTCAGACAACTGTTTTGCCCAGCCTTACACGTAACCCATTAGCTAGGACCATGTTTTATTTATTTGATTCCACCAAATTCTGTTTTTTAAAAAAATCTGTTTTTATATTTCTGGGGGTTTGGCTTTAGGCTGTACTTTTGATTTAATAATATTGTTGGTTTTTACATTGTACGCTGCTTAGAGATTTTAAAAAATGTTAAGTGATTTATAAATGCTTTAAAACAAATAAATAGAACTTGGTTTAATTTTTTATGCATTTTATCTTGCTCACAAAATTGCAAAGCTAGCTTTCACAATGCCATCGTTAGGAAAATGCAACTAGTAATGAATTGCTCTTGCGCCTTTGAGAGAGGCCACTGCTTTTGACTAGCCCCCTCCAGGCCAGTCCATCAAAGTGTGTGTGCAATTGCATCCAGCTACAGAAGACAAGGATTGTTTACGTGCAAGTGATTCCATAGAAAAGGGGAGACCTGAGGTACATTTGGCCACTTGTCTGTAGGCATTGTGTGTATTGATTAGAGAGTGAAAATTGTAAGCTGGCCAATATTGCCCAATGGACAAATCTCCAGTTTTGCTCTCTGGGGCCAGTCCTACTGTTAGGCAGAGGAAACAACTGATTTGAGGTATCATGAAAAGGCAACAAATCGATAGTTACTTAATTTATTACTGCATTTCATGTTTTAATTGTTGTCAGAAGGGAGAAGAGTTGCTTGTGGGATTTTCTGCCTCAGGTGTCAAAATACATTGTCTGGCTTTGGGCACTAAGAACTTTGACTTGTTGTGGGTGGTGATAACATCATTTGCAGCTCAACCTCAGGCAGCGAACTGCCTTGAACTGGCATGGGTGTCTCTGCTGCTGAGCAAAGTCAGTGATTAATGAACAGCTACTGGAATGAAAATGCTGCTCTATCAGGAACTAGCGGACAGCTCTCTCCCCCCCCCCCCCCGGATTTGAAGAAGGGACAGGAAAGGGAGGAGTGGTGCAATGAGAAAACTGTAATAATAATAGAGGGAGGGAGAGGGTGATATAAACTCCATTTGGCCAAACCTCCCTCACTTAATGCTTCTCTAGTGGAGTAATAAGATACCTTCAGCGTTATAAATAGTAGCACAGATGTTGACAGAAAAATTCTCCCTTAATTACCATACAACTGCTTTACTTGAGTGAACCGTTTAAAGCGGCCTCCAAAGGAAGCTCACTCAAGCAATTCCACAGATTACAGCTAATGAACAATATTTCCTCGCTCCTATTTAGTGCTCATTAAAATGTAAAAGTCTTTCATTTTCAACAGGCACACAATAAATAATTTCTCCCCCTTCTCTCTAGTCTGAGGAACAAGGCTAAAGGAAGGAGGGAAAGAGGTTACGAAGTGGGATTGGGAGCTGAGGAGCCAGAGATGTGCACTGGAAAGCAGTGATCCATTCATTGGGGACTCCTCCCCACCCTTAATGTTGTTGCAGTGCTGGAGATGTGGCCTGTCTGAGATTCAAGTGTGCAGGCAGTTCACAAAGCATGACCGGATAGTTAAGAGCAGGGGTCAGCAAACTTCTTCAGCAAGGGCCAGTCCACTGTTCCTCAGACCTTGTGGGGGGCCAGACTATATTTTGGGGGGGGGGATGATGCAAGAGCACCATGAGCCCTGGTGGCTGCTTACCTGTGTCTTGTGAGTGGCAGGGGCTGGCAGCGGCAGCAGTGGAGGGATGATGAGTGGCACACGAAAGGGCTCCAAAGATGGGCTGCTTAAAATGGTGGTTGCTTGAGTGCTGCTGCTGCTGGCACCAACAAAGCCCAGCCCCCTTCCTCCTCTAGGCAGGGCAGGGACAAGCCAGGAGGAGGGAGGGAGGAGGCGCTGCCACCACCGCTGCCGCTGTGTGAGGGAGAAAGAACACATGTACTTGCGATCCACGTGGCGATTCCCAGACAGTTTGCGGGCCGGATCCAGAAGGCAATTGGGCCTGATCCGGCCCGCGGGCCTTAGTTTGCCTAGTTATGGTTTAGAGGGCTATTCCATGTCCGATGCCTAGGGCTGCCATGTTGTCTTTTTCTGGGGTAAAATTTCTGTCCGGGTGGATTTTTTAAATTTGCCAAAATGTCTCTGGCTATACTTTCTGGATGAGACATAGGCATAACTGGTGGTTGAATATTTGCTTTCCTCTCTTCTGACGTCCCCTCAGCAATATAGCACAGCTTCTATAGCCTACATATAGGAGGGGTATTTAAAATGAGAGTCGTCATAGCGCCCTGAAGACTGTATTCAAGGCTGTTCCCATCCACCCTCTTTACATTGTTCTTAAAACAATCCTGTGAGGCAGAGGTTAGGCAGAGAAAACATGGCTGGTTCAAGACTCTCCAGTGAACATGGTGGCCAAGTAGCAATTTGAATCCAGTTTCCCTTTCACTCCTCCAAGTTCCAGCCCATCAACCCCTCACCATTAAACGGCATTCACTCTGTAATCTACTACATATTTTGGAAAGTTGCTTGTTTTATGAATGCATCTGGACTCTGCTTAAGATACAGTAACCAAATTTCCCTCCCCTCAGTGCCTTGTACTTGCACATCTGAAAATGGAATATTGCAGGGAAGCCACAATTTCAAGGCATGGTGTAATTGGTTTGAGCAAGGGTCTACCACCCTAAAATCCATTTTTAGATGAAGGTATTGTTTATATTTTTAGGAATAAGTAAACAAATAATGCAATGAAAAAGATTTGCAGAGAGATATATAATCTTTACATTTGAATGTTAGCATTGCCAGCTTTCCAGCTGGTCTCCATAGTGTTGGTTCACTTGTGCTGGTTATTAGTAAGTGATCATGCTCCTTTCTCTCCTGTGGAAAAGTCACCTGCTGATCACTGCTTTTAAGGCACAGGAACAGGTCATGCCTGTTTGTTTTAACTAGGTTGACCCTAGTTAACATTGTGGTGATTGATTAACCATTTTAACTACTAAAAAAAAAATAAGTTGCAATCATATGCTCATTTACTTCAGAGTAAATCCCACTAAACTCACTGGAGCTTATTTCCAATTAAAGATGCATAGGATCAGATAGCAGATATGTAACGTTGAATATGTGTTCACTATTTAAGTAGACTCTGAAAGAAGTGGCAAGGAAAAATGCTTGAAACAAGTGCGGGGATCTACAAACAGGTTCTACATATCAGGAACTAATAGATTGGCCTGCTCTTATGCAGCCTGATAAGCAGATGTTAGGAAGTGAAGATTTCCAGAGCATGGAGGCAAACATGTCGAGAGCTTCATATCAAACTGCTCTTAAAAGAAGAACTAGGATGACTGGATGAGAAGTTGGCAATCCTCATTGCACAAAAAATTATGGCTGCTCCCATTCCTCTATATTTTTTTCAATATTCTGCCTCACTTTGTGCCTTTCCCAGCTGCTTTTCCCTGCCTTTAGCCATTTTCTCACATTGTAAGAAAAATAAACGCCAGCACTTGAGTCTATATTGCTTATTATTACATTTACATCTCAGCTTTTCTCCAAGGCGCTCAAAGTGGCGTGTACCCAGCTCCTGCTTTCCATTTCACCCTCACAGCAACCCTGCAAGGTAGGGTAGACTGAAATAGTGACGGGCCCAGGGGCACCCAGTAAGTTTCGTGACTGAGTAGGTGTTTGAATCTGGACCTGGTCTCCCAGGTCCTAGTCCGGCACTCTAACCACTACACCAAACTGGCTAAAGAGCTGCACACTCTTGCTTCATAGGCCAGTTCTATAACATTCCCCTTTGCTGAAGCGTATTCAGTGTGTGTGGGGTTTGTTTTTAGTTCCCTCTAATTCCTTCCTCATTTAAACAAGGCAAATCTGGTACTGCTCATTTGCTGTGTGGCATTACAGTACTGGTGTTTTCACCAGGCTGTACTTGGCTTTTAACTAAGGTCATTTGGAAATGGTCTTCAACACCCAGCTCCTTTGCTTTTTAATGCTTGCCAATTTAGAGTTGTATTCAAAGTGATTAATTAGTTTGTGGTGAAGGTTTATTAGGTAATCTTTCTGTCAATCAACATTCAGTGTGATCTCAGTGCTGAGCAGAGAACATCAAGTGATTTTATGAAGATAGGGGAAATGATGTTTTCGTTGCATACAAAAACAGAGACACATGCAGTGGTGGAGGGCGGGGGGCGAAATCACATGAAAGGCTCAGAAAGGATTTTCCTCCTTTAGAATCATGAGAAAAGGGACATTTGTTTTCTGTTTGTATTAATTTGACCTTCCACGAGGTTTTATCCATCTGATTTTCAATTGGTTTATACTTTGTACATGAACAGACAAATTCTAACTATAGAAAGCCAGAGTAATTTAGGCCAACATAATTTACTCCAGTGGAAGGTACCCCTATTCCAGACTTCATTCAGGACCCTCTGGGAGGGGCTACTGCTGGCTGAGCTGGTGGGAGAATGAGGGCCTAGGTTTTGAGGATTGGGCCCTAGGTAACATGACCAAGGGTGGCGCTGTGGGTTAAACCACAGAGCCTAGGACTTGCCGATCAGAAGGTCAGCAGTTTGGATCCCCGCGACGTGGTGAGCTCCCGTTGCTCGGTCCCTGCTCCTGCCAACCTAGCAGTTCGAAAGCACGTCAAAGTGCAAGTAGATAAATAGGTACCGCTCTGGCGGGAAGCTAAACGGCATTTCTGTGTGCTGTGCTGGTTCGCCAGAAGCGGCTTAGTCATGCTGGCCACATGACCCGGAAGTTGTACACCAGCTCCCTCGGCCAATAAAGCGAGATGAGCACCGCAATCCCAGAGTCGGCCATGACTGGACCTAATGGTCAGCGGTCCCTTTACCTTTAACATGACCAAGGTGTACATAAGTCTCTCTCTTTCCACCCCCACCCTGCCTCCAGAACACCCCTTTGGGGGACTTAATTCCCTGTAAATTACACTAAGCTAAGTTCCACTGGATCAGCTGAGATGAGAGACTTATGTCAGTGAATCCCCCCGCGCTCAAAAAAACAGCAAAACTTATTTCATGTGAGACTTTCCACTTTTGAATTTTCTTCTAAGCCAGATTGACTAGTGATACTAGGAAATAATAATGATAATGATATTAATTAATGAATTATTTTATTATTTATATGCTTCCCATCTGACTGGGTTACTCTGAGTGGCTTCCAACAAATTGAAACACAGTCATACACCAAACACTAAAAACTTTCCTATACAGGGCTGCCTTCCGTTATCTTCTAAAAGTCAGATACCTTCTGCTGTGACTCTGCTTGTGTGTTGTTTGATAATCTGGAGGTATCGATTTGTAGGCACCAGTAGTGCATCTGTGCTCCTACTGTGCTGCACTCTGGTCTAAAGGAGAAAAGTGGGGAGGGATGGTCCTGTCTTTGGACATCCTTGGATGTTCTTCTAGGCAAGCAAAATCCCTGCATGAAGCAAAGAGGCATGTCATTAAAGAAGGGTTCTTGCTTAGCCATTTTCTGACATTCTACTTTTTTCTATGTGGTGAGTTCTGAATACACACAGACACAAGAGCATTCAGTCAAGCAGCCTCCTGCCTACAGGATGGCCCAGACTCCATGTAAGCCCCAGACTGTAAACTCATAGGGGGCGTGTAAAGGACAAAACAGAAAAGGGCAGGGAACAGAAATAATCAGATCCAAATGTGTGAGAGTATTCCATAAATACTGCCCCTATATTCATGCTTATTCACGTAAAACAAGCTCCAATGCCCAGTGATATGGGTTGTAATGTTTTGTTTTTATTGGAACAATGAATAGATACCAACTGCAAACAAATATTAGGCAAGCATGGCAGTTCAAAGTGTTCAGCTTTTGGCTGTTTACTAAATACAATTAAAACACACAGGCTATTTTAGACTACATCAGAAATTTTCTGTTGCATATCTATGCAAATTGCATAGGAAAATTTCCCAAATATTTTCCGATACACATTTTTTTCAGAAAATCACTTCACTGCCAGTGCATTTAAATGCATATATAGCAGAAATTAACTGGTGATTGTTTTCATCTTCATTCTTGCTAAATTTCTGCCTGCCATGCATAGCAGCCTTGCCAAGAGGGGGAAAAAATCAGCAGCTCTAGGTATTTACAGTTAGATGACTATTACATTTACCTTTACAAAAGCTTTGCAATAAAAGAAGCGAGTTAACCCAGTGAGACACACACGCAGCTTCTAATATTGAATGTGCATATTACCAGAGCAGGAAAAAGCAGGGAAAATATAGAACTAACAGTCTTATTGCTCATATGTATTAAGACCAGGACTGATAAAAGCAAATACATTTTCCTTTTTAGATTCCTTCATAAAGATGTACCACAGACAGCATGTTGTCCCTGGGTAGGCAGGAGATGTTGCTACTCCTTGCATGCCTGTAGTAGATAGATGGTACGTATGGCAATCTAACTGCAACATCCTGCCTGAATATGAACAACAGATTTGTCAGTGTGTGACAGGCTGACAGCCCAGCTCCCAGCTGCTTGTCCACTGTTGTTAAATCAGTACCTTGTCTAAGTGTTCACCAAAGAGGCAATCTGCTTCCTCCATTCGTACAGGCAGGTTGCCAGTTAAAAACAAGTAATGGCTTTAGGCTGCAGTGCCATAATGCATTGAAAAGATGCAATCTAAACCTTTGTGTGCTCCTTAGGCAACACATAGCAGCACTGGAAGTTCAAACTTTTTTTTCCAAAACAACAAAGACAAGTCTAAATGGAATCAATGAAAGGCAACCATGAGAATTTAAAATCAGTGATTTAACTAATCGAGGAGAGAAAGTACAGTTTGATTTGGAATCAGGAAAAGAACCATATCTAATGTCAGTAAAAGATAAATTGCATTCTTTGTGAAATGATCATTGTGTATAAAAATTAGTTCTAGTCTGGAATGTGGCATGCTAAGGTTAAACTGGAAAAAAATGTAAAATACAAAGTGGATCATGCAGTTACATTAAATTTGGGTTGACACAAAATTACTTGCTGTTTTCTGTGAACATTTTTTTAGAATGATATAAAGCACTTCTTTTTTCTGGTGCCTTTTGGCAATCCTAGCATAAATGTTTGCTCATTTCTTGAAATTGCTTTCACTTTCAGTGTCGCTCATTTGCCTTCAGTGATGCCAGTCTGAAGCCAAATCTGATTGGCTATGATCATATTTCCTAATGCCCCGTGATGTCATTATGTCAGACATAGCAATATAACATTCTTTTGTTCTCTGATTAGGGGGATCATTCCTGTGCTGAATCTAGGGAAATGAACGGGTGTGGACACAGGGGCGGACTTTGGTATTTCAAATTTCAGCAGCGCCCTGTCTGAGGCCAAAATTTGGCGCCCCAGCACTTCTTACCTGCTCAATTCACTATTTCATAGCTGCGACGCCCTGCAGTGCCCCCTAGTCTTAGTGCCCACTGCAGCAGAATCGGTTGTGCTGCCCTACATCAGCTTCTGGTGGGCAAGCAGCAGCTAGTGGAGAAAGCAATACTCAAAGGGAACAAAAATGGAATGTTCATGCAAAGTTTTACAGGAAATTCAGTACTTTCACAATTAAAGTAGGATTTCCATGCTTTAACAAGTTTTGATCCAAAAATATCCAATGTAGCTTTTTTTAAAATGTTCTCTCTCTTTGGCCTCAAATGCCTTTAAAATTCAGAATGGAAGCATTGCTGAAACTATGCTCACGATAAATTGGAAAAATATAAGCATACAAACCAGTCTCAAAATGTGAGATGCTACTAAAATTTGTTAGACAAGACCCATTGTGGCAGAACTCCATACGTGGCTGTAGCATGTCAGTCGGAGGTAGCCACAAAGCAGCCCTTGACATAATGATCAATTATTGGAGAACCAAGAAGGATTTACACCATAGATTGCAACATCTCATTCTTAGCAGTTATGGTCCGTTGAGTCATAAATAAGATATATTTAAGAGTCCCTAAGTACACATTTTTACAACAGAGCCTGTTGGCTCAGGAGGAGCCACTAAAAGCTATTGAACCAATAATCACCACAGTCTTCATTCAGGTTCACTGTAGATTGTAGGATTTACCATGGCGTTAACAGGTATCCTGGTATTAGCTCCGTGTTCAGTTAGATGGGCATGGCTTAGCTTTCAGATTTGCATCTCCATCATCATTGGAACACTACAAAATACTCTCTGGTGCTACAAGAGATTTTTCATAGTCAGCAATGTAGCATCGGACAAAGAATTTTATTGCTGAATGGTAAAGATGGCCCTCTCTTTTCTAATAAATTTTCAGCTGCTATTAATAATAACAACTATAAAGTCTGAACTTAAGTAACTCACACTCTTCCTTGCCCCAGATACTACAACAATACATTCAGTATTTAAAGTTTTCTTCAAAGCTCTGTTTGTTAACAAAGTGATTTAGATGTAAACTCAAATGAAATTCATAAGGCTTCTATGCAATATTTTGCAATAAAAAAAATCTGTTGAAGTTTTCCACAGAAGGAGAACAACTAAAATGAGCATGAGGATGGAGATGCAGCATCTCTTTACTTACGTTTCGATGTAGGGAATAATTTGGCCATTCACTGTAATTAGGTGTTTGCCTTAGAATCAATGTGAATTAAAATTGATTTTGTGTTGTACTTAATTTGTACAATTTAGACCTCCAAATTGTTTCTTTTTAGCCTTTTCTTTCTCTCCACCACCACTCTGGAAATTCCTGGCTTCTGTCCTCCTTCAGCATTTTGATGTAAAGTTCTGAACAGCTGGCAACTTTTCTTGTTGCTTGGATGTTTTATCTACTGAGCTGCTACAGCTGTCCCTGAGTCTACAGCTTGCCACTGAGTTATCCCTGTATTTGCTGTGTAAGGCAAGCATCTGTGGAACAGCCAGTAGTGTAACGGAAGAGAAACACAAGAAAACACACTTCTGCCACTTTTCCCAGGCCATTTCTAGTGTTCTTGCTAGCATGTAGAACGGGCAGCTTTCTGTTTTAAAAAGTCCAGCCTTCTAGGTAGGAGAGGCACTGAGACTAGGAATAAAAATCTGGAGGGTCCAAGCACAGGGTCCAAAAGGTTACTGGGTTTTCATACATAAACACTGCCAGACCCGACAGAGCAATTGCATGGGCCAGTTGGCAATTGTCATGATGGGTCAAGAACAGGGATAGGGAACCTGCACCCTTTCGGATGCTGTTGGATCCAACTCCCATCAGCCCCAGTCATCATGGCCAGTAGTTAGGGATGCTGGGAGCTGAGCCTGGCAACTTATGGAAGGCTACAGGTTCCCCACTTCAGGTCAAGAAGATCCTAATAGGCTTCAGTTATGGGTGTACATGTGGCAGCCCATCAGTGTGCAAATGGTACTCCACTTGCATAGCAGTTTCCAAATGGTTGGGCAACTCTACACATAGAAAGCAATTTTACGTGTGGCGCTTTCCCTCCATTGAAATGATTATGGGAGCTCTTGTTACCAGAGAGATATTGGTGTGTGGTGGACTAGAACATTCCTCCCTGACCTGATGCATTCAAAACATTGTTGGACCAGAACTTCCATTATTCCTGACCATTGGCCATGCTGGTTGGGATTTTTGGGAAATGGAACTCAGAACTTCTGGAGGGTACGAGGTTGGACAAAGCATGCGTATTAAACCCCCCCAAAAAAAAAGTATGTTCAGAATTCTTATCCATTTTAGTGGATTGCAATCTACAACTGTGTAACCACTTGGAAGCAAGCCCCATTGAACCCAATGAAATTTCTAAGTAGACATATATAGGATTGTACTCTTAGTTACTGAATGGTTTCACAACACTGTAGTGGAGAAGGCATAATACACAAATATAATATTAAAAGCAAAAAATTGTTCCTGAAATGGTATTTATACCAGATGAAACTCTGATTCACTAAATAACAACTTGCTGGACCGATAATAGTATAATAAGAAATAGGAATATTTTTTTCTTCTGTTTTTCTTCTCAGAAATCCTTTTTATTTTTAAGCAGATAATTTTACGTATAGCTTTACAGCAACCCAGATTTAGAGATAATTTCCTGTGAGCTTGATATTATGAATCCTATTTAAGTATGCTTAAGATCTCTCACTTAGAGTTAAGTGGCAGAAGAAAAGGCAAAATTGTCTTCGCAGATGTTGAGAAGAAATTCATTGCAGGCAATCATCATTTAATATCCAGTGCTGACTTTTTGAACAAGTGCTTTCGCTAAATGATAAATCAAATGAGTTGGCACTAACAATAATCTCTTAGAATATGAATGAGAAAAGCAAGAATATTAAAACAATAGAAACATTAACACACAAAACCCAGCCATTAGGAAAGGAATGGCATTGGGAAAATTAGCTGTTTCTTTTAGTGCATCTTTCTGCAACAATGCCTGGAGCACACACATTCTTAGTGGGATTCTTAGCATGCGCATTCATGCATGTAAATGAGTGTTGTCTGTACAACTCCCCAACTGGCCAACCCAATCCAATAGGTAGGGCTATGTGCACTGCTTAGGGGGGGGGGTTCATTTTTTAAATATCTACTAATTAAGTTAGCCAGGATTGGATTCATTGCTTGCCCCCGCCCTTCTATACTAAGCAAATGATTGGTGGGGTTTCAGCATTGCTGTTGTTTTTCATAAAACAACAACAACATACATTTGTTTTCTAGCCCATATCCCAAAACCTAGTAGCACTCATTGTGAGAATCCCGCTCTTAAGAGCAACTTGCCTTGCTGACAAATCACGTTTCCCCTGGTGCAAGAGACAGCAATGTGTGTCCCCAAACGGAGGGTGTGATTGTTGGGTGTCCAACAGGTATTAGTGCACATTTCTCTGAGCTGGAATGTGCAGAGACTTGCACATATGTGGGCCCCTAGTCAGATTTATATGTTGGATCCAGAACTCTCCATGTTAGGTCTGGCTGGGGCTGATGGGAGTTGTAGTCCTAAACATCTGGAGAGCACCATGTTGACTATCCCAGTCTGCGCTGGTGGGCAGTGGCCCAACAAGGTTTCAGGCTCGGGTGTCTCCTAGCCACATCTGAAAATGCCAGGGTTTGAACCCGCATCCATTTGCATCAAAAGCATATGCTGTGTCACTGAACTATGGCGTTTCTCCATGGCAGGGGTTGTGCACACACCGGCATGGGTATTGACAGGATGTGTGTGTGTTTGTGCAGGAAGAAAGAAAAAAACTGAAGCAGGGAGCAGGCTAACTTCTCAAAAATGAGAACAGTGCCTGGACATCGTGTCTCAAATCTCAGGTTTTACAAATGCTAGAATTTTTTTTTAAACAAAAGCAAGCAAGCTGGGAATCTGGGGATTATGGTTCATCTGAGGAAGGATTCCCTCTTCCATTAGGATGCCCATGCACACTGCATTGGCTTCTCAATCAGGCTTTCAGCCCATGTAAAACACTCTCTCTCTCTCTCTCTCTCTCTCTCTCTCTCTCTCTCTCTCTCTCAAAATGGAACAGCCTTGCTGAATCATCTCAAGGATCCCTCTAGTACCCCATTTCATGTACTGGCTAGCCTGTGGTTTGTAACCTACCATCTGGCATACAACAAGGTAGATGTCCTTCTGTTGGGTTGGGTGGATTGGCTACGGTCTGAACAAAACTAGCTTCCCAAAATGTTCTCTCCAAATTGCAAGAGGTGAAATTTGGGTGGTTAGGTAGAGTCACCAGATATTCTCTGGTGGGATGTGGGAAGAGTTCTCCAAAAGTTTTTAGATGGTTGAAAAACAAAACTCACAGGAAATTTCTCAGAGAATTCCTTTCCAATGAATTTTGATTAGTTGTGCCAAACATTCTTCCACTTAGTGACACAGTTTGTGTGTTCACTAAATATTCTCTCTGTGCGTTTGTACATGTGTGTGGAAAAGAGTCTGAAAAAGAAAAGAAAAAAACCCCAGATTTGTCACGTAATGTTCAGATCTTTTATTTAAAAGCCCCCAAAACACCTTGCTTCTGAGAAGGGCTTCTTCTCTTCTTCTTCCTCCTTAAATTTATTTACGCTCTGCCTTTGCGCCTGGGTGCTTGGCGCTTTCTCAGTGCCTAGGCAAGCTAGCAGGGAAGTGGAGGTAGGCAACTAAATGGATGGGAACTGAGCTTATTCCAAGCTGTCCCCACACACCATCACCCAGCCACTGTGATTACGGGACCTCCAGCTAATGCCGGTTGAAATAGGATTCATCTACCAATCCCGTCAGCTTCTGTACATGGTATTGGAGAACTGTATCACTTTGTCCTTAATCTCAGGCAGCAAGCTTTTTGGGACCAGCCCTTCTTTCACTGAATAATAATGCAAATAATCTACTTGCCGCCATGTGGTAGTTTTCCCCAGAAAGAGGAAATGAGCCTAGACAACAGCATGGAGGTGTTAAAATCACTGCACTGTTTCCTGTATGTGACAGTATAGTCTAGGCCAGGCCTCAAGAAAAGCCATGTATTGATTTGGTTGTCCAATTCAGAAGGGGGAGCAAGGTTACCTCATTAGCTACACACCGCTTTGGATAAAAGATTTAAAATGATACCAGTCATTTATAATATTCACCTGCATCAACCTCAGGCTTATTATAACTATAATCTAACCTGTAATACCTGACCTAAAACTGTAAATCTTTAAGTGATTACATGGTCAGGGAAGTTCAGGCAGATATAATTTAATCATTTCAGAGCAGATTTAGCTGTAGGCTGGTTGCTTAGGCTGCTGGCACCTAGTCATATTTATGACACATTTAAATAAGAATAGCCAAAAAATGAATCAGACTTGACTTTGATGCAGGTAAGCATTTAGCAACTGCCTAATTGTATTTATCCGTGACAGAATCACAATAGAATGTCTTTATTAGATCTCAGTTCCAGAACATGGTGTACTTCTGCATCTCTCCTGGACCCTGAGCAGACCTGCAGGAATGCTGATGAATTTTGTTGCCGCTAGAGTTTAGAATAATAATAAAACATACTTAATCTGGTCTGGATTTTGCTGAACATGCTCTAAATTAACCAAATGTGGGGCCATGCTTAATTCAGATGGTCTAAAAATAAGAATGCAGGAAGTACCTGGACCCTGTCCTCTGGTTCCACATTTCACGAAAATGACTTTTCTCGTTGCAGTTGCTGTCTTGGGTTTCTTTGAGATGAAGGGTGGGATGTAAATTTAATAATAAATAAAAAAGAAAGATTTTACTTTATTTTATTTTACTGAAAATTCTTATATTTGTTAAGATTTCTTCTATTTTATATGTTAAGATTCTAATGCGTTCCATTAAAAATGACTCCAAAGCAGTTTCTATACAATAATTCAAAAATATTAGCAAAATATAAGATTCAGTTAAAACATCAGCAATAGGCCAACAACAAAAGTTAAAAGGATACAGTTAATATGATGCAGATAGAGACTAATTCCCACAATCCAAAAGACTGATAAATCAGGAAAGGCATGTGACAGGATCCTATCAATGTTGTGGCATTTTGTGCCCTTTAAGCGCATGATAGGGAGCTCCACATCTGGGGTGCCACTACAGATAAGGCCCTACAGGTCTCTCCACATGTTGGTGAGACAATGAGCAGAGTCCCTCTCCCAGCCACAGAGCATGGCCTAGCTGATGTGGAAAAATGTAGCGCAGATTCCGCTGGACAGGTGTTACCTGTCAATGCACGGAAGTGACAATCCTCTTGTGGCTGCATTCTGTACTAACGTTTCCAGACTGTCTTCAAGGGCAGCTCAATGTAGAGTGCCTTACAGTAGTCTAAATGGAAAGTGATCAAAGCATGCAAAATTTAACTGGAGAGCACAGTAGCTGTTTTTCCTGCTGTGAAGAATAACAATTGTGCAATGTAGTTTAGAGATCCCTAGGCTAATATAGCTCAGGTGGTAAAGTATGTGACTCTTAATCTCAGGGTCATGGGTTCGAGCCCCACAGTGGGCAAAATATTATTGCATTTCAGGGGGTTGGACTAGATGACTTTCATGGTTCCTTTCAACTCTCAGTGAAGTATACTGTGTGAGGTGTTCATTTGTTTTTTTAAAAGTGTGGTGACATTTTTGCTGGTGCCATCTATCACCACTCCCCCTCCTTCCGTTGACAAGGTGCTCCTCCATGGGCTTCTGGTGGGGCTGGGCACCACAAAAACACACACATGTAAACCTGTCGTTTTGTGAGAGTCTGGTATGTCAGAAAACATGTATCTCAAAAACACTAGCCATGTTGGCTGTGCTTTACCTTCACAGCTGGAGGCAGCCAGGCTGCCAAATACCAGTTGCTGGAACACAGGAGGAGAGACTGCTATTGTGCTTATCTTCTGTTTGCTGGTTGGCCTGACTACACTGGCTGCCAATTAGTTTCCACTGTCTGAGACACTTCCTTGAGGCTCGGAGGGTGGCAACTCGAGAACTCAAGGCCTATTCAGTGGTGGCTCCCAGTTTGTGGAATGCTCTCCCCAGGGAGGCTAATCTGGCACCTTCATTACATATCTTTAAGTGCCAGGCAAAAACATTTCTCTATAATCAGGCCTTTGGCTGATCAAACATTCTATGGCCTTTTACTTGCGTTTGTGGGAGAGAGGTTATTGGGTTTTGTGTTGTTGTTTTTTACTATGTATTTAGTGTTTTCATTTTGTATGTTTATGTTGTGAACCGCCCTGTGATCTTCAGATGAAGTGTGATATTGTACAAATGTAATACATAAAAAATAAAATCATAATAATAACAACAGAGGGAAAAGCCACCATCTCCAGCATGGGTGCTGTCTGGGAGCAATAGGAGCTGTTGTCCCAGGACAGACCATGAAGACTATCCAGTGTGTGACAAATCAACTAAGAGCCAGCATGGAATTATTTTGAATCCCATTGTGGTGACCCCTTATTTTATCTTATTTCACTCTCACACGATATTTGTGAGACATCCATCATCCAGTAAGCTTTGAGATAAAGCAGAAACTTAAACGTGGGTCTGGTCGCAACTCTAAAGAAATAGAACTATTAATGCTGGCAACACTGGGTCTCTGAAGGATAGATTCTACGTTTGTAAAGTGATGCTTGTCAGTTAAGAAAATGCTTATTTGAAAAGGCTTGTGAGTAACATTAGTGCCGATGTGTATTATTTAACCACATGCAATGGTCACCATCCACTGGAGATTCGTTTCCGCAACTGCATGCCCAACTATTTATATTCCTTTAAAGCGGGCATGTGCAGGTGTTCCTGGTGGATGGTGCTCCTTATTTATCACCAACAGAAGAGACAGCCCAATATTTCATCTGATGAGCTATTATGGCTTTAGTGAACCATCTCTTAACCAGAAGCCTTTAACACTGTCTGGGGTTGTCTTTAATGCTTTTCACACATTTTCTGAGTTTTAGCATCTGACTTAAGTCTTCTGTTCAAAAGACTGGGCATAAAAACTGGTATAATGGAACCACTATTATTTTTTTTATCACCACCGCCTTTGTTATTGGAGATCTAATGACAACAGCTCTGTCTGCATCTCAAGTGCCCGCCTTGCGCAGGGGACAGAGGCTCTTTCTGTGAGCCTTTAATGTCAAATGTTGAGCTGCTTCCAGAAATAATGCACTTTTAGCAATGGTAAGCCCGATATTTTTAAGAGGGCCACTGGAACAATATTGCTTAAAACGTTATTTTAGGAGAACTGGGGAGGGTGGGTGGAATCCTTCCCCCCCCCCCATCCCCTTTGTTTTAAATACCTTCCTTGTTACAAATTTGCTAGTTATGAAAAAGAGTGAGGAAAAATGCTATTTGCTTTTGGTAATCGGATTCAGTGGCATCTAATCCTATATCGTATTTATGGCTGTGCTAGCTATTCAAAATTAAAATGAACCTTTCATCCATGTGTATCATAAATGGGCATTTATCAGGATTATATGATTTTGCAATCCATCTGAATATGTAACCGGAATTTGTTTTCTTTCCGTTTCACTATGTAATTACCATGCGACAATAACAAAAGTGACATGTTTGAAGAACAGATAAAATGCTGTAAATTGGCCAGTAATGGTGATATTTCCTCATCTTCTGAAAAACCCATTTATTCTCTCTCTCGACAAATCAAGGCATTGTCAGCCCGCACTCATCTTGTGGCCGGAGGGGCCCTACCAATTTCTAGATGTAAGTGAATACTGGAATGCAGATGAGGCCTACTAACTAAGGCTTTCAACTCAGGCAGCTGGTCTTAGCTTGCCTCAATTTCTAAATCATCCATAATGGGGCCAGGACCTCCGAAGCACTAAAAAGAGCGAGCTGACATGCTGGACAAACTGTTAATTTTTTTCCCTGAAGAAGCTGCTATATTGCACATCTGTCACTGCTATGCAGACAATTACTCACAGAGTGGAAAAAAATCTGCTGCTTGTTTCTAGTGTAGTTGTTAACTGACATAATGGCGAAATACAATGGTTTAGGAGAGGCATAGAGAGGGTTTCCCTCCTCCCTTTTAAAAAATTCTCCTCAGTTGTTGTTTTTTCCATTTTGAATGCTTCTGTATTCTGGAACATTCCACATATGTAAAAGCCCAACACCAAGGCTATGAAACAATAGTCACAGAGCTGGTTAAAAATGTTTGGGGTTATCAACTTCAGCTTTCCCTCTCTCCTCTAAACATTCGCATCATGCAATAGTCATGATTGGCGGTTTTTAAAATACGTAACTGTATAGTTTATAAAAGGCACTTCCACATACAAAGCTTTGAAATTCCAATTGACAGAGGGTATTTACTGTAAAAGACATCTTTTGTCAATAATCTCCTTAATTTGAGATAACTGCTAAATCTTTATTACATAAGTGGATATTTTTATTCTACTTAAAAATAGGTTGGTATTTTAAAATTGAACAAGGTAATAAATAATCTAGCCATGTTATTCCTCCACCCCACCCACATAGCTAATGGGGAGAGATTAGGGTTTGAATACGTAGTCCTGTACACATGGGAGAAATGAACTTATAGGAGATAATATGGCAATTTGAATGTGAGATAACTGGGGGAATCTTCCATTCAGTTGTTCACTGCTTTCAACAGGAAGGAAGGTGGGGAAGAAGAACTGATGGTGCCAAGAGATGGGGAGAATCCCCTGTTCCTCTTCCTGTTCCTGATCTGTCCCTGAAGTTACCGTAATCACAAGGAAATGGGCTAAAAGGCCAGAAACACTGGAAATATGTGCTATATTCATTGGTAGGGAAACGAGTCAAAACATTCCAATTGCAAGCCAAAGCATAGCATTGTAAAGAAATCATGCACACTCTGAGTTTCATTGAAGCTTTTATTATAAGCATCCTGACTGGGACACCCAATAACCGCTCAGCCCTAATGCCTGCCCCCCCCGAAAAAAATTCTACTTCACAGGGTTATGGGATAACTTCACAGGGATAACTTTGTACGTATGTTTCTCTGAGCTCTCAGTGGAGGAAGGGAAGATAAAAATGTAATGGTGTATAACATCTATGTGTGATGTCTGCATGTTCGTTTTGCAATTAAAAATTAGAACATTGTGCAGCTGGAAGCAAAGCCCTGCCTGACAAAAGCCAGCACAGCTGTAAAGGTCTTGCTCCATTTGGACTGAAATCAGAATTTCACTCTGGTTCTCATTCTGAGTTAAGTGGGAAGTTAATGTGCCTAATGCTGCCGCCGATGTGTTATCAGTTAGGTACAGTGTGGGTATTTCACAGATATGGGAAAACTGTCCCCCCCCCCAGTGTTGTCGGACTGCATCTCCCACTGCCCATCCCTAATCATTGGCCACTCTGGCTGGAACTGAGAGGAAATGGATTCAAGCGAAAACTGGAGGGCTACAGGTTACCCACCCCTGCTTTTAAGGGGTGTTGGCCAAAGGTGGGCAGCCAAGTGTTGGAGTAGAATGACCACCATCCTTGACCAATGACCATGTTAGCTTGAGGCTTGTGGGAGTTGCAGTCCGACAACAACTGGAGGACACCACATTGGCTACTCCTGGTGTAAGGGGCTGGAACATATGGCTCCACAGACTACTACCAAGCAACTCATGGTTAACCATGGCAATCCACAGTAAAGCCATCAGCCTTTGGCACCAGCCCAGCTCTTGTCAAACTTATAAAGAACTGAAGCCCATTCTTGTAAGCTACCCTGTGTACTATGGCAGCACTGCCTATCTGTCAAGTCAGAGCTCAGCTTGGGTAGTCACATGATTAATAATAGAAAGTTAACCAAGATGGGAATGATAGAGAAATATCCCCTAGTACAGGCATCCCCAACCTTCGGCCCTCCAGATGTTTTGGACTACAATTCCCATCATCCCTGACCACTGGTCCTTTTAGCTAGGGATCAAGGGAGTTGTAGACCAAAACATCTGGAGAGCTGCGGGTTCGGGGTGCCTGCCTTAGTAGTTAATAACCAGAATGAAATAGGGGGAATCAGTGCTTTTTTTCTTAAAAAAAATGTTTAGGGGTACTCTCATTTTCCTACTCATATTGAAATACTGCCCCTCAATGAGGCCAAACTTAGATTCACAAAATGTTTAGGGGTATGTGTACTCCTGCGTCCCCTCCCCAGAAAAAAAGCACTGGGGAGAATGTTGGTGTATTGGTTCTGTGTTACCTTTGCCCTATATGCCAACTGTAGCACTCATTAAGAATTACTCAGAATTACTCATTAAGAATTACTTATGCTTTCAGAGATCCTGCCAGTTTTCATTTACTATGTATTGATGTGGCTCATGATTAGCCTCTTGGTGAGTTGCTGCTGTTACGACATAGCCTAAGATGAGAAACAGGAAAACAGTTTAGAAATGGCTCACCTGTTGATTTAGGCAAGGGTTGAATGTAGGAGGGAAGAGATCAGTGTGATTCCTTCTTATATCCACAGCTAGTTTTCTAACCAGAATGCACAGGCAAAAATGCACCTACATTTGTTCCAACTACAACGAAACACAAACATTTCCCTGAAAAAGTTGACAAGGAATCGAGTCTCATTGTTCCGCTGCAAATGCGGCGATGTCTGAATCAGGGGGATGATTTATGCTGTCTGACAATTCAAAGACAGGAGACAACTCTAATGTACAGATAAAACCAAAAGTGGCAATAGTAGATCATCACACTGACAGTTAATGGGACTGACTCGCTGGAGAGAAATCTGGATCTACTTAAAATGTCAGGTGTGTAAAGTAATGAGTCTGTGCTTAGTAGGAGACCTCCAGAAGGAGCCTTCATGGTCCACTCGTCAGTTGAATATATATTACGGCAAACCTGTTAAATCAATGAGTATTTAATACCTAATGACTTGGGTTTTTTTTCTTTGAAAAAGACTCTTTCTTACCCCTAAGGCAACTTGTGTGATTCTAACAGATCAAAAATTTCTTAGAATGCAATCAATGTTATTGGATGGATTAATATAACAACAAAAACTATAGTCAGATTTCATCTATTTGAAATAAGTCAATGGATAAAGAAATGAATGACCAATTGCCAAATGCTGCAACCTTTTTCAAATTGTAGGAACTCTGCATGGGAGTATTTTTAAATGACAGGAACTCTAGGTGAGAAAACTAGTGAGATTCTTGGGACTAATCAATGCATCCTTATTATCATGCGGATGCACTTGAATCAGTCATTGAAGGGTGCCCAACCACCACCAGAAATAGGTCATATTGCTGGCATGAAAACTCCCACACGGAAGAAGCATGTGGTACTGAACATTATGGCGACACAGAGGATGCTTCAAGCATTCTCTCATGGGGTAAAAATAATGCGCAGCCAAGGTTTTAGTTGCACACCCCAGTCTTCACCACGATTCTCAGAGGAATAACATAAATCAGGGGTTTCCAAACTGGTGGCCTGTGGCATGTCTGTGAAGAACATTTATAATTTTAATTCTATGGAATTTGAATTGCAATGCAGTAAATACGTACAATAGAAGTAAAAGAAGCTATAAAAATGCAATTAAAATGATGCAGCAACTAGCATAACATATTAGAATTGCTATGAGAGGCAGAGAAATTGTTAAGTGGCCCGCCATGAGCCTCAGCACTTTTCAAGTGATTCGTGAAAAACAAGTTTGGGAAGTGCTGGCATAAACTAAAACATTGGCTACTGGTGGTTATAACCCTAAAATGTAATAGTGTGGATTTTAACTTTTTCTAAGCCACCTGGAGACCCACTTCTGATTCAGCTACATTAGTCAAAAAACAGCATTTTAAATGTGTTATAAACATGCAGCACCAGATGGTGCTATAGAGGACAAAACCTTTCTATGTGATTTCCCCCTTTTGTTATAATGATTTGATTTGTGTCTTATAGCATTCCCCCCCTTTGTGTAGATCCACCCCTATATGTTGACTATACCTCTTTACCCTTTAACATTTAAGGCATTTTGTTTTGTGCTCCCCACCCAGTAGAATTTATAATGTTCTGTTCTGGCTGGTCACAGTTTTGAAACTTTAATTTCAGTGTGGATGTCGAGTCATTTTCTGCTAATTCAGCTTCAGGTTTTTTTAAAATAAAAAACACATACTGAATTTTAAAAGGCAAAATGGAAGGGCAAATGGTAGAAAACAAGCTTATTACACAATGATCCCTCTACAGCAGAACATATTTGTATGCCTATAGTTTTTCATTTTAATCACAAAGTGAAGATATAGTGCTACATGCACACAAAAAAGTCAGGTTGATTATATATTAAATGCACATACAGTACTTTCATTAAAGCTGCATGTATGTACAGTAGTCTAGTATTACTTGGATAACAAATTAATCAAGTCTACTATATGCCTAAATTATTACCCATCAGCCACCAAGGCTCCAGAGGATGTCAATTTATTATTACTCGACCAAAGAGAAAACGCCTGCTTAACTCTTCCATGTGGAAGCATCAAAAATACCTATGCTAGCATTTTAACACTGAGCATTGCAGCTTTGAATCAAAGGTAGGTATTTGCCTTGCAATAAATTATTCTAAAATCTAAATTACAACCCAGCTCATAATTCTTGAAGTTTTATGACTAAATCTCTAAACCACCCTCCTTTCCTCAGTTACACTGCAATGGTTGATCCCTAGATCTACTTACCTAAAATCACATTGCAAAAGGAAGCAGTTTGTTTGGGAGGGAAGCTACAAATTGTAGCACACTCTAGGGACATTTTTATAGTAGGATCACCATGTTACAGAATTCACTTTATGAATTACTGTGGCAAAGGCCATATTCCGGTAGCAGACAGAGCCAGACACCCACTCAGAGCGGTTTATTTCTTAATAACTGCACTTATATTTACCTTCCATTTTATTCACATAACTTTTTAAAATAAATATACATATTTATAAAAAGCTCTCCAACTCCCTTTCTTTATTTTGCCTGTGCAGAAGGCAAAACTCAGTAATACCAGAAGAATGCAAACAAGGTTCAATAAATAGCTGAACAATAATTCCTTCTTTTCAGCTATTTGAAGTCTCAAGCTTCAAAATGTATTTGCACTCTCAAAATCATATGCATTTTTGCATATTTGCAAGGAACAGAAAAGGGGAAGGACCTGAACATCAAAGCCTTTCTCACCTCACTGAGCAGCTGATCGTCGGAAGGGGACCAGGGAGTTGGATGAAATTTGGTTCATGCCCGGGGTTCCCAACCTGAATTCGATCAAAGAGCAGTTGATGACAAAAGTCTTTGCCTGAGACACTGAGCAACCAATCAGAATAGATAATTCCGACCTTAGCAAACAAATACTGTCACCTGAATCCTATATATTTTCCCTTAACTCCTGCTTCTTCCTCTTAGTTACTTGGGACCTTTGTCTTTGGCCACTGCCTCATCGTAACCCTTGCCATAACTGCTTCCTCCCTTTCCTTCCTTTCTACTGAAAACCAGTTAATTGCCCATTCATATGATGACAGCTAATATATTACTGATACTACAGTGCCCAGGCAATGGCAGTTTCCAGGTTACAGTTTGTTACTTACTTGAAGCCATTGAGAATTGAGTATTCCCCTATTCCTTATGTTTTGAGCATGGCAAAAAAAAAAAAAAGCAGAATTCAGAAACTGGATTTTATTATTTAAGAGTACCTGTTTTTTTCAGTCACAAAAGCTGGTGTTATCTCTGCTGATTTTCTCCTCCGCCCCCCACCCCACCCCGGCACATCCCATTCTGGAAGATCCTTTGAAACTCAAGAGTGGCTCTTTGAGGGCAAAGTGAGTGGCAATGGGAATGGAGGAGCAGGAAAACCCAATGGTGTAAGTGGAACTCTGCTTGCAGTTCTCTGGATCTCACCCATTGTATCTGGTAGGGAATGTTATTATGCCAATGATAGCAGGTGGTGGGAAGTGTGACATCTGAATACAGCCTTATGCTGGCAGCCGTATATGAATTCTGAAGTGATTACTTTAGGGTACAGGTATGATTAAGCCAAGCTAACACAGTCATTGAAATAAACCTCCAGTCCAGTGATAGAAGGACTCTTTAATGAGATTGGTGTCAGCACAAAAGCAAGCCAAAATATTAAGTGTGAAATTATGGCTGTTGATAAAATTAAAGCACTTCCTGTTAGACTGTTTCAAATCCTTTCACCTTCTTTCAAGAATATGTGCCTGAGAAGCCTCCACCCTGGCCCACCTTTGTCACCACCATGTTTTGTTTCTTTCCAGTTAAGAAATATATCCCAAATTATAACTATAATTCAGAGACTCCAATGTCCCATTTTAAATCCACTTAGCTAACAACGGGTCGGGATACACATTCACAGTGATTGGATAAATGACAGCAGTACAATTGGTTTAAAAACTTTGCTTTTAAAATAACACCACCTAAGATGCAACAACCAATTAAAATTGTACTCAAAAGGTGTGTGTATTAGGGTGAGAGAGAGGAGGGTGGAGTTACATGCGGCAACTCCTGGAATAATAAAGCTTGCCGTTTGTCATGCGTTTGTCATGCAAAATTGCATGCTGGGAAGCAAGATGTGCTTTATGTTGGCTCATCTGCAAATATGGTATATCAAATTAAATATAAAATTAAACTGGTCTGAAATGAGGCAGAGTCATGAGCCCATGAAGGCTGTATCTGGCTGCCACTGAGGCAGAGATGCAATCTTTTAGAAAGGTGAACTCTTGTCACTCCTTCTTTCCTCACTAGAGTGCTGTTGAACCAGCTCTGCATCTATGCTGCCTTGATGAACAATCTACCAAGACCTTTTTGGAATGGAAGGGAGATGTGCAGCAATGTCTAATACTATACTGTATCTGCACCATCTTATTAAGTAACACAGCAGCTTTCCATTATAATTGAAACGAGCAAAAGTGGCCTGTTCTATGAAAGGGTTGAGAAAGAAAAACTCATGTGCACCTGTGCAGTTGGCAAGTCTTTAAAGGGATGGGGGGGGGGGACGGACGAATCCAATCAGTTCTTGGGAATTTTGACAATATAAATGGTCAAGACCACAGAAAATAAAAAAGTACAATTAAAAAGATTAGCACCATTACAGAGTTAGGGTTCAAACATCAGGACTGCCCTAATGGCTGGTCCCTTGCAGCTTTTAATAGAAAACATTGAGGCTTCTGTATTCAAAAGTGACGGTAAGAATCACTGGATGTTTCTGAGTTATTTCAAAGTTGAAAGGTTGGTCGTCGTCTTGTCTGAACAGCAGCTGGAGTGCCCTTCAGTTAGCTGAATCCAAGTCCAAGTCCTTTTGGCCTCTGGATTGCTCGGATTGGTTCGGCTATCCCTTTGCCTTCTGGTCCAAGGCCTGTGCCAGGTGTCCAGCCCATACTTTGGAGCATCCTATTGCCAATGTTGCTATCTGAGATCGGTTGAGCATTTTCACCTACAAACCCTGAGATTAAAAGAAATACACAGCATTAATCAGGATGGCCATATGCAGAAGAGCAGGATAATCTCCTCATAAGCCTTAAACCTTCTTATTCTCCTAATTTATCTAATAGGTTGCTAGAACAGGATGTCTTTGTGCACATCGACCTCAAGGTTGCATGTTGATCTGAGAATGTTACAGGCTAATTTTCCTTATTTGAAAGAGAGAAAAAGAATTATATAAATGCTTAACACCATGCATAATAACGTGTGTTGGAAATTACATTCCAACATGACTCAAAGGTGGCAAGAACCATAGAAATAAAAACAGGGGAACCTGGTTGCATTAATCAATGTTAAAGTATTGCTCAGCTCCCTTAAACTGCACATTTGTCACTAAAATCTTTGCAGTCTATATAATATTAAGTATTATATGGTGATACTATTGGAGAGGCCACAGTCATAAAAATCTAATGTATGCTAATTACCAGATACTTCAGCCTGTGTCACACCCGTCTGTGGCTATGGTGGCACATGAGAGAACCCAGCTCACGGTGGCACTGGAGTCAGACTGCCGTGTAGATATTGGGATTAGGGTTCTCTCTTTTTGTCCTTTCCCACTTTCTGTGAGTTGTGCTGAGGTGTTGGAGGACAGAGCTGTGCATGTGCCACATGTCCTGTCCTGAATCTTCTAAGATACCCTCAGGTGCGATTGAGGACACTGTCCTTTTTGCCTGATTTGAAGTAAGGTGCAAATGCCAGTCCGCTCGGCTCCTGCATAAGAAAAGTGGGTTGCTGGCATCTTGTCCTGTGCCTCAGGCAGCAAATTGTCCTGGGCTGGTCCTGGGCAGAATGGAAATAGGTGAGGAAGCCTAACAAGCTCAGCTTAACAAAGCTGTTCTGGGTCTCTCTTCGCTGAAAGTTGGATACAAATGTATAACAATGAATACAAGAGAGTTAAAACAAGGGACTGGAAAAGTGAAAGTCTTATAATTGCTCTTTTTAACATTAACAGAAACCAGCATTCTATAAGGAATAGAGAGCTGAACACCCTGTTCTTCAAAATGTGCAACTTTATATAGTGGTGATACTATTCTTGATGCCAGCCCCTCAGTGGAAAGTACGCAATTTTCTGTGACTGACAGGTAATTGGAAGAGTTTTGTTTTTAACTGATACTTAAGTACTTTAATATACAATATAATGAAAATTTCCTCCTCAACATAGGATATAATTATCAGAATTTGAAACTCCATGCATTTTGTTCCATTCAGCACCTATAAATATACAAGCCAAAAAGCAGCTTTGCTAATTGCATGCCAAGACTACTTACTGTTGCTCCTACTGTACTGCAAGCCCACCTGATCAAGTGCTGGATTTTTATGTGGATTCGCACGTGCTTTAACCCTAGCCTCAGCTATTAGAGCTCACTGAATGGTTTTCAACAAGCCACCCACCCTCTCAGCATAACCTTCCTTACACAATTGTTTTAAACACAAAATGGGATATGCTAGGGATATAAAAGCGTACGTCGCAGTGCAAAGGGTTACAGAAAGAAAACAGGTTGGTGGGAGGTATCCAATTGTGTGCGTCCACTGGGAAAGCCAAGTTCTGCTCCTGCAACAGGCTTTTCTCTTCCTCTCCTAGATCCTGCAGGCCCCACTCTCATTACATCTGCTTTGGAGGGTTGGGACATATTTGTGAGCGAGGGTGGGGACAAAAGGCAGGAGAGGAAACTTGTGCAACACTGGGTATCATTCAATGTTTTTAATGATAACGTGTTTAAAGGCAGGCGCTGCAACTCTCCAACGCTTTGACTTTAACCCCAAAGGTGCAGTCTTCCATTGTCTCTTGAGACTGACAGAGGCCAACTACAGTTCAAAAGCACTTTTCAGTGGATCAAAGTCTGCTGTCATTGCATACTTACTAAAGGATAAGAAAACTAGTTAATTTGCCACTACTTGTAGCACAAGTGCAGATGGAATGCTGCCTTATTGTTTGGTATTCACTGTTTGGTGTTTGGGAGCATCGCATGGGATCATAGAATCATAGAGTTGGAAGAGACCACAAGGGCCATCGAGTCCAACCCCCTGCCAAGCAGGATCATGTGCTCCACTTCGCTCATGTGGACATTCCCACTTCAGTTTTGGTCAGTGCACTATGTCTGATGGCACCAAATCATTGTTAGCACCAGATCATTTTGTAACTGATGGTCACAAACAGGTTTGCAAACTATGGTTTGACACAATGGTTACCAAAAAATATCAGTGCAGTTTGGACATAATGCCATGTCAACATTTAAAAGGAAGGAGACAAATGTTTAAGTGAGAGAAGGGACTTGGAGAAGCACATGGTACTGGGTGTGTTGTTCCTAATCACCAGGCTATGCTCTGGTGATGGGACAGAATTGCATCTGCACTAGGCCTTTTAAAGTTTGCCTTTTTTTAAAAAAGGCAAGCTGTATGCAATATTTCATTGTTTGTGGAAAACTCTGAAGCCTCAATTTGAGAATGGCTTTCTGTAGTGATTTAGCAAATTGCAGACATTCTAATTGGCTTATTTTGAACATTGCCTTCTATTTGAGGCAACAATTACTGTAACCTTATTTCTTGCAGTTTTTCCTGTGTCACCTAAAACAGAGAGAGAACAACCACATGCAAAATTTATTGGTGCTCATTGGCTGAAAGGCAAGGAACTAAAAACTACTTTTACTGTACTTTATATTTATCGACTAATTAAAGCAACTACTTGGAACATCACAATTAAAAGAATTAACTTCCCAAGGGGCTGTTTCTAGCAAGTGGCCCCAGAAACAACTGGGGGCAACTTTCTAACCATGTTGAGGATTATAAATACAGTAGCAGGGTTTTTTCTCCATCTATAAGAAAAGTAGCTATGCAAACAGCCTGAGAAAGGCAGAGAATCTCCAACTGTTTCAGCAGGAAAGACTTCGTGACAATCTCTGCAAGACCAGAGTTAATACTGCTCATTAATAATAGGCTGCTGCACCTGTGGCACAAAGCTTTTTCTGCTGTTTAAGGACTGCAATGTCTGATTGCTACCAGAACAAACAGTGTCAGTGGGCAGCTCACTGCAGTTGTTGCCACAAACACAGTAAACTGAACACACTTTCTTGGCCAGTGACTTTCATTGGTAGAGCAAAAGCTTCAGAATTTCCCGGGAAATCACAGTAAGCCAAAATGTACAGTCTTGTAGTTCTACCAGTGCATATTTTCACAATTCCTGGAGATACTCCTTATGCATGTAAATGTTTTAGAGACTTAATATAAAGCCCATAAAAGAAAAAGGGCAATAAAGTTTGTATATAGTAAATCAAGGCACTCCTTTGGAAAAAAAAGAGAGAGAGAAAAAACAAAGCTTGCAATTAAATTTTTATTTCAAAATAATATTTATGATGTCATTAAAGGTAGATTTCTATGAAAATTAAGCCATGTAATTTTTCTCAACAGCTGTTGGAACAGGTACATTCTGGTTAAGCAGAGCACTAGCATTCAGTGCCATACCCTTGATTTTACAGGGATTGCCATGAATTAATTTAATTCCATCTGTAAGCTAAAAATCAGATCAGAGGTCTAATGCTGCTGCAGGCTTCACATCTGTTTAATCATTTTGGGATACAACAGCTTGCCGAAGTTCAGGTTTTACATTTGCTTAAGAATTTCAGTAGGGCTCTCAAAACACAAAAGAACCGCAGAAACTTTGTCTATATTTTAACATGCACGTCTTGCAGCTTTTGCTTTGGTACCTTTTGAACTTTATTTTTATAGAGGTTTTTTTAAAAAAACCAAAAACAATTCCAGAAGTGGCCATGATTAAATAAACAATTTCTTGCTTAATCTCTGTGAACATTAATTGCTAGCACTGTGACTGAAACACATTATTTCCTGTTCAGGCTCATAAGAAAACTGATGTCACTTCCCCTTTAACACGAGTTTAATGTTGCAAATCCAGATATACTGACCAAGATGTAAGTCCCAGTGAACTCTGTTGGAATGTGCTGCTTTTGATAAGCCAAAAAACAGCAGCCATGTTAACAGAAATCGAGAAGCACACTACTTAGAAAAAAATGCCACAAAGAATACGTTTAAGATACATAGACATGGGCAAAATGCCGTTCTCATAGAGCACAAATACTGCTTGAGCCTAGAGCGTCTTTTGGGGGGGTGGGGAAATCAGATCTCTTTATTTATGCAGATGCTTAGTGGTGAAAGCTTTATCTGTGGTTGACCTGTACATTCTATTTTTAACCTTTTTTTGTGGGGGAGTTCTATCTATTGATGTACGAACTCTTGTTTGATTAATATCATGCATTCATTTATTTTAAATCACTGAATGCATTAAATCTGAATAAAATGATACATGAATGAAACAATTAGTTGTAGAAGAAAAAATTTCTCTTTTTAGATGATGCCTGTATGTGTCATAGCAGGCATATTAGAAAAGTGTTCCCTCCTGTGTTGAGAGAGAAAAGAGATTGTCTGTTCTCATATGACAATTGAAATCTACACTTTTTGAAGTACTTAAAAATATTAAGTACTAAAAGTATTAATAATAAATTACCACTCTAAATAAACTATTTCCAATTAACTAGGAGCATTTTTAGTCATTCTCTTAAAAACCAGCTTATTCTTAATCTTACCTCACAGTCAGTCTCACTGAACTCAGTGAAACTTACTTCTGAGCAGATATGCACAGGATTGTACCATCACAGAGCAATACTTTGGATGTCTACTCAGAAGTAAATCCCATTGTGCTCAATGGTGCTATTCAGTATGCATAGGGCTGCAGCCTAAACATTGCAGCACTAAATTTTGGGCCTGGAATCACCAGGTATGAAACGTAAGTGGTTTAGAAATAAAACATGACATGGAAATGTATGTGCGTAGGACTCTCCAAATAGTTCCAATTAAATGATTTTGGATTAGACACGATGTAATATTCCTTACCCTGCATTTTTAGTAATATCTGCATGTAAAAGTGGAGCAGTCTGATCATTTCCTAAGAAGGCACTATTTCATACTGAAGATTTATTTTTGTTTTTGCTAAAACTGAGGCCGTCTTGGTTCTCTCTTCCCTTTTATAAGATTAACACATGTGAATTTAACAAGTTTGCTGCAGCAGGACACCCCACAACTATTATTTTCTTTTCCAGCACTCCTGGCAGCCCTAAATCCTTTAAGTCCTTTCCAAGAAGGATCTCTTTTTTGCTTGGGCAATTTTTACACTATGTGGCCTGGTAACCCTGACCCCCTATCCTGGATCTCACTATCGCAGCAGAGTGAGTCTTTTCTACCTTAAATTCCCAAGGAGCACTGTGGATGGTAATTCACTTGAGTAATTGGCTCAAGAGATGAAAATCTTGTATCTGCCTCTCTTAGCCACTAATCTATCCAGCTGACTGCAAGCCTAATTGGCAGCTTGTTTAGTAATTTGGCTCCTAAAGTGTTGTATTGATGTTGGATAAACAGCCAATGGAAAACAGGGAGATACATGCTGCTTCGCTTTATAACCTAGTGCACCTTTCCCCCTGTTCTCTGAAGGCATTTAATATTCAGAGTATTCCTTTCACTTCTCTATTTGTGGCTGCTAAACCAGCCTGCAAAATGTAAAGGTCTGAAACCGCTTGATGCAGGAAAGATGTGCTGTAACAGTGCTGCTCTCGAAACCACAAGCCGTCTTGATCCATGATTTTTTCCTAAGGGTTCCCTTAGAGCAAATCAATCAGTGCGAATAATTCTTTTTTTAAAAAGCTAATGTTTATATAGATACAAAAATCACTACCAGTAACCAAACCAAACCAAAGTCATCCAGTTAACTATGCTGAACTTGCACAGTATTGAGGAATAATGCAGCTCAATGCTTTCGAGTTGACACAAATGGCCTCTTTTGTGGTATTCAGATTGTTGGTATACGCAGATGCTCACATGCCTGCTGGGATGGTTTCCACAGGTGCGAAGGCTTTTGCTCAGTGGAACTTCAGTATGGGAGAGTTGGGCCCATGAGGCTTGAAGTGGGCAACATGCAATCACACCAACACTGCTATACGCACTGTATGCTCTGCTTCGCCATCTGCACTCCTAGAAAGTGAATGCTGAGACCTTTTGTTTGAATGCTAGTCAAATGTTTGCATTGAATGTTTCAATGAAAAATCAATGGTAAGACCTAAATAGCACCTTTAAGCACAAGCAAGGGTTCCCCTCAGTGTATGGCCACAATTCAAGTGGCAGAGCACATATTTCGTAAGCAGAAAACCCCCCCGGCAAAGATCAGGTAGTAAAGCTGGAAACAACCTCTGCCTGAGATATTCGAGACGCAGTCAACACTGGACCAGATAAAACAATGGCCTGACTTGGTATAAGGCACCTTCATGCATTCAGAGGTTCTCCCTTTATCTTCTGCTAGCATCTTCTCAATCTTCTCTAAAGAGCATTTCTGACTTCCTCCCATGAGCAGCTTTTAAGAAGCACTTTGGGACGAGTGGGGTTTACAAGGTTGGTGCTGCTTATTCATGATACAACACTGTGTACTGGGGCTTATCGTAGAATTGTGGAGTTGGAAGGGACTACAAGGATCATCTAGTCCAACTCCCTGCAATGCAGAAATCTCTTTGCCCAACATGAGGCTTGAACCCACAACCCTGAGATTAAGAGTCTCATGTTTAGCTACTGAGCTATTGAACCCACCTTTTCACCTGACAAGACTAGAGGCGGCTTACCGATAAAAACAGCAGCCAAGCCTGTTCATCTTTATGGTCCAGCTCTCAAAGATGAGAGCTGGACCATAAAGAAGGCTGATCGCCGAAGAATTGATGCTTTTGAATTATGGTGCTGGAGGAGACTCTTGAGAGTCCCATGGACTGCAAGAAGATCAAACGTATCCATTCTTAAGGAAATCAGCCTTGAGTGCTCACTGGAAGGACAGATCCTGAAGCTGAGACTCCAATACTTTGGCCACCTCATGAGAAGAGAAGACTCCCTGGAAAAGACCCTGATGTTGGGAAAGATGGAGGGCACAAGGAGAAGGGGTGACGACAGAGGACGAGATGGTTGGACAGTGTTCGCGAAGCTACCAGCATGAGTTTGACCAAACTGCGGGAGGCAGTGGAAGACAGGAGTGCCTGGCGTGCTCTGGTCCATGGGGTCACGAAGAGTCGGACACAACCGAACGACTAAACAACAACAACAAGCCTATTCAGGATACCATATTTCTGAAGTACATAGGAAGAGCCTCCTGGATAAGGCAAAGGCCCATCTAGTCCAACAGCCTGTTCTCACAGTGGCTGACCAGATGCCCACTGGAAACCTCCAAGCAGAAACTAAGCACAACAGCCCTTTCCCCACATGTGATTACCAGCAACTGATTTTGGGAAGCACACTGCCTCTGCCAGTGAAGGTATTATAATAATTATTTATTAAATGTGTATACCGCTCTTCATCTGCAGATCTCGGGGCAGTTCACAACATAAAATTGCAATACTACTAGCCACTGATAGTCTTATCCTCCACAAATTCATCTAATCCTCTGTTAAAACCCCCAGGTTGGTGGTCCACAGTTTAACTATGAGCTGTGTGAAAAAGTACTGGTTATAGGCATTTTTGCTGGTTGTTCTCTTTGATAGAATCTTTAATTGGACCGATCATACAATGCCAGCAGAACCATTTGGTGTTAACAGGGACAATATGCAAGCTTGTTATACAGTAGAAAAACTGGAAGCAACCTCTTATGCTCAATGCATTGGAAATTTACCCCAGCTTATCTAGCTAACTCAAATCTGTCCTTTTTCTATAAACAGATCAGAAGGTTGACCTTCACCACAAGCCAGGGCTGGGTAACCTCTGTTGGAATAGTATAATCACAGTAGTTTCAAATCATCATTTTGGCACTGCTCATATTCAAGTCTGATTTTTAATCACTGCTGCATTAGACGTCAGCAAAATAGTTTTGCTGGCAATTTTTAAGCGGAATGAAAACATTTAGCCTTTTGATTACCTTGTTAAACAGAGTCATGATGACCTTATAGCAGTACTTGATATTACATACCATAATAGAGAATCTGTCAGATTTTTCATTAAAACACATTCTTATAAAAAAAAAAGAGTTGATAACTCAAGTCATTCCAAAGTGCATCAGCCTGAAACACAACATGTAGCCAACTAACCCAGACAAAATATTGAAGCATTTATTTTTCATCAAAGATTATCTACTACCTTGAGCTACCGTTATATGCCAGCATTTGCAGCATTTTACATGTGAAATGTTTAAAGCAAGCCTCTGCTGTTTTTGCTTGTACTAATTTCACTTTGTACATGCGCATGTGTGAACATCACAATGAAAACTGGTGGAGTTTCATTATTCTCCTATACAAAAACTTGCTACCTAGAATGCATGCAATGCGTGAAGTGGCTTAAAGTTATACAGCAATTTAAAAAGGCAGCTCCAAAAGCAAAAGGCCAAGAAAAGCTTTCCGGTACTTTTAGTGCCAGAGCATTCTCTTCTATGTAAAGGTAAAGGGTAAAGGGACCCCTGACCATTAGGTCCAGTCGTGACCGACTCTGGGGTTGCAGCGCTCATCTCGCTTTATTGGCTGAGGGAGCCAGCGTACAGCTTCCGGGTCATGTGGCTAGCATGACTAAGCCGCTTCTGGCGAACCAGAGCAGCGCACGGAAATGCTGTTTACCTTCCCACCGGAGCGGTACCTATTTATCTACTTGCACTTTAACGTGCTTTCAAACTGCTAGGTGGGCAGGAGCAGGGACCCAGCAACGGGAGCTCACGCCGTCGCGGGGGATTTGAACCGCTGACCTTCTGATCAGCAAGTCCTAGGCTCTGTGGTTTAACCCACAGCGCCACCCGCGTCCCTCTCTCTTCTATGTAAACCTCACATTTTTGTATTTTCTTTGTTGGGTAGGAAGAGGAGGAGATATTGCCCAAAGTATCCAAAAGTTAACAATTGAACTGTGGGGGACAGTACAGAGAAGAAAGTACAGAGAGCCAGGGGTGTGGAGAAGGAAGAAGGTGATGGATGTGTGATGAGAAAGTGCTAAAGCTTTGGTGTTGTTCTGCTGAGACATAGAGGGGAAACAAACTAGGAGATGGACACAACTGGTTTCAGTTCCAGGGAAGAACAGAAGACCGACAGTTACAGAAATCAGACTTCAAGCCTTACACCAACGGAGAACCTTCTGGGTGACTCTGCGGTCTCAGAGACACAGGATTACCTGAGGGTACTGCAGTTAAGTTTCGTTCTCCAACATATCTGTAGCCTCTTTGATAGTGTGTGTTTAAGTGCAGTAGGAGAGGAGCGTCCATTGCCCATTGTATTGGTACCTATACTTTGCTCAGGGGGCAAAAATGACTCTATTGGATGCTGAAATTGGAAATGCTAGAGCCCTACTTTCCTAGTCACCTTCCAAGGAATCAACAATGAAAGCACTTGTTTTGTGAGTGTGTGCCCAGGTGCATGCATATCCACACAAACTCAAGGGCACTCTGTTTTTGCCATAAAGCCTCTTAAGGACTCATACGAAATAGTATTACAGTTCAGGTGTTTAGCAAGCCGACAAAGGCATTCAGAATGACATGCTCCCATGTCAGATATTATATTGCTTCACTAGTCATCAATTCCTTCAGGTATTTATTTCCTGAAATAAATTCATGGCTGCCCTAAGAGGAACAACATATTCCAACCATTCTTTGTCATTTTTAAAAGGCTGTATGTAAACTGTAGGCAATATATGAGGAGAAGCATCTTTTGTTTCAGGTGGTACACCCTTCCTGGTTTCTTGCTGCAATGTTAAAAAAGGAGCTTTAGCATAGACTATAAAGTCAAACGTTTCCTCTTTTGAGAAAAAAAAATACAGATTAGGACCCTATTACTTCAGCTGTTGACTGGAATTATCTGATAGAATTCACCTTATTTTCTTCACCGCTTTAGTTCACCTTTACAGATGACATTTTTCAAACTATAAAATGCTCTCCACTGCTAAAAGTTTCTTGCTTCAACAGTTTTTCATTGCTGTAAGAGTAAATCTACATCCTTTGTTACTAATACACACGGCGCTATTGGTATGTGACTTTGTCTCAAGGCTGAGAACAGGCTATAAATTTAGAAATCAATAGCTAACTCTATCAATATTCATTTTACTTTTTCAATACAAAATACAAAGGTGAAAGAGCAGTAAATAAGCCAGAGCACTGAAATAAATTGGGTGTTCTTGTCACAATTAATAAATGTTTAACCAATAACACTTCTAGCTACAGTAGTCTACAGCCTTGTAACGTATCTAGAAGTACGTAGCGGCACAGGTGCTGAACAGGATTCACAAATACACAAACACCTCATTCCAACTGTTTGTTAGCTCCACCATGCTATCTTTCCTCCATACATGCATAAATAAGGCTGTTCAACATACTGCATACAAAGATAGGGAAAACCATTTGTCACCGACCGACATTTATGAATGTGGCAATGGAAATCTTTTCTTCATGCACTTGCTAGGCTCGCAAGTCTATTACTGGGAGGCTGGCCTTTTTGCCAGATCTGAGCCTCTGGGGTAAGGTTGGAAAAATATCCAAATAATTGAATAAATAAGGCAGAAGAATTGAATTATATTTAAACACCACTGTGAGGAATATAATTCATCCAGTTACACACAAGCTAAGGCATTTTAAGTCAAGGGGAGCAACTAACTAATTGCAGGATTGCATAGGTACCTCACTTTGACAGTTTATTTCGTGGATCTTTTAAACTCTCAGTGGATCTTTTAAACATTCCAGCGGAGCTTTGTAAATTAACTCAATACAAACAATTTGTTTATCTTATTTGATTTCATACTTCTTTTGAAACAAAAACGGGTCCAGTCTTACTGGGCAATGCTCAGTTCCCAGGGTATTTAAGTGTAAGATTTAATCTTAATCTTCTATGTCCTGTAGTAGACAGGGGTCTTACAGCCATGTGTATTACCTCAGCTGTGAAGCACACAATTAACATTTCTCTTCTCCCCTTGCTACTGCCATCCCATGATTTACAGCTACTTCTACATTCCTGATATGTGACAGCAAAGACAAAAGCAAGTTTGACAACTCTGATTTAAAAAAAGAAAGAAATGCGCCATTTTGCATTTTAAACTCACTTAGATCACAGCACCATCATAACTGCAGGAATAAAATGGAGTAAACGTTCACTGCCCTGGTATTAAACACATTTAACAAAATAAGCACTATTTTGTTGTAGAAAAGCCTAACTAGACTATAGTGTTTTTCGAAATAAGGAAGGATCCTGCAGTGACCGGCATCAGCCCACACATGTGCCAATGAAAGGCCTGTTTGCTGCTGTCTCCATAATCAAGTGCTCTCTGGGTGGTCATTTGGGGGTCCTTGAGGTGTGCAGCCCTGGACTTGGGCCCCAAAGACTGTACCAGCTCTCAATCCTCAAACATCCTCAAAGCAAACATAGAGGGAAGTTTCCCTAAGCAGATGAAGAGTTTGTTTCCCTCCTTATAAATTCAGTACTCCATTATCATAAACTGGGATGTGGGTGGCACTGTGGGTTAAACCACACAGCCTAGGGCTTGCCAATCAGAAGGTCGGCGGTTCGAATCCCCGCGATGGGGTGAGTTCCCGTTGCTCAGTCCCTGCTCCTGCCAACCTAGCAGTTTGAAAGCATGTCAAAGTGCAAGTAGATAAATAGGTACCACTCCAGCAGGAAGGTAAACGGCGTTTCCGTGCGCTGCTCTGGTTCGCCAGAAGCGGCTTAGTCATGCTGGCCACATGACCCGGAAGCTGTACGCCGGCTCCCTTGGCTAATAAAGCAAGATGAGCACCGCAATGGTCAGGGGTCCCTTTACCTTTACCTTTTATCATAAACATCAATTAAATTTTTTACGTGCCCTTCACCATGAGGGTGAAAAGGAGAGTTATGGCCATTTAAAAATACAATATTAAAAAGTTAAATTACAGTTAAGTGAATTGGGTGGGTCCTAAACTCTGTATCTCAGGTGTCAAAGAAGTGTGTCTTCGGTGTATGACAAAAACTACACAAGGTACCAGATACACTTCTGTTGGAAGGGAATTCCACATAGAGGGGCGATTGTTTCCAGGCTGACCTGAGCCACAACACCTCGTTTTCTAGAATCAGGCCCATGGATCCTGGCACTTTGTACAGCCTTGTTGCTTCAAGAATGGTTCCCTGGTGCTGTTGCTTTAGCCCTATCAGCGCAAAGGCAATATATAAAAGCACCTGTAACCTGAGGACAGCAGGGCCCTTGACTTTACCCCACCCTGGATGTGGCCATTTGCAGGACTTTAGGCCCACCCAGGCCACAGAGTTTGGTACAAGCATCTCCTACTTCTGCCACCTTTCACAGGATGGATTTCTTTGGCAGGAGGCAAAGCCAGATGGCTTTCGTGTGCGCTTGCAAGGAGAGTATGCTGAGGTAGCTGCGGTAGGGCTAGCCCACTGTTTCTGCCTCCATATTACAGGGAAATGGCGGGGGGGGGGGGAGGCAAGGCTTGCTGGAGTTCATGGCTGAGCTGAGATTTGAATGGGGGGCATCCAGGGCTCACCGTTTATCCTCTTAACTGCTTTGCTAATCCCTAATGTGTGGAGCCTCTGCTGTAGTTATCAAGAGGCACTTTTCTCTGTTTTTATTCCATAAGTTGGCCCTTATAGAGCAGTAGCGCTGTAAGAATCTCAAAATCCCTTCTCAGCCTCTTTTCTTTTCTTTTCTTTTTTTCTAATAAAACCACATCCAGTCACTTAAACATTGTAAAATTATGGCTTGCGGGGTGGGGTGGGGATCAAATTGTTTTTGTAGAAAACAGAGGGCTTTTTACACTACTGCCACCACCAGAAAGTTAAGTGTGCCAGATTTCAGTAGCAGAATAAAATACTGAATAGGTTGGAAGCCTGGGATGAAAAGGTACACTAAAGTTAATTTTATGATGCTTTATACGTACATATACTTTACAAAATGACTTCCTTCTGTCACTTGCAAGTTGTGAAGCTAAAATCACCTTGTAGAAATAATTATATTATCCTCTCCTCAGCCATTAAGCATTTTCCTACTCACTACACATATGTTCAGAGTCTTAGGACTTGACCTAGACACACTCTTTTTCCATATTACTGCCACTAAGGTGCTTTAGCAATATTTTTCAGACAGTTCTCTTGGTCTGTCACTGATGTCTGAAACACCATGAAAATCAAAAGCCATTCCATTGAAATGCCAAAGTTAGATAACTTCACGGAAGAGCTCCACAGGCCAGTTCAGAATGCAAGAACTACGTTTGTGTGCGCACACTTTATATATGCCAGCAAAATGGATTGGAGCAGGCTTTACCTTCTATGAACATAAGACTTCTTCTGACCATGAAAGGCATTTGGGCAATTCCTTGATCCCCATGCAATCCCAGAGCCATCTCCCACATTATTTCAACCCTCCCGAATAGTGTGGGAAGTGGCACTGGGGCTGCAGAGGTAGAGGGTAACTGGCAAGCATTGCTTCCTCCTGCTACTGGGTGGATCCATGCTCAAAGGGTGCTTCCATTAGCAGGAGTCAACCCATAAATTATATTTCCTTGCTGACAAGTGTGCAGTATAGTGACATTCAAGCACATACAGAAAAAGACAATTAACACAAGTTGATTTTATCACTTGTCAGGTACGCTGTAGATACAGGGTGCCTTCTGAAATATTCCCATAATTGTTTTAGGAAAATGTAGCCTCTTTTGTATGCAACATGTGGATTTTAAACGATGTGCTCAGTACTGATATTAAACACTTAGCAAACAATACAAAGCAGAATACAGAACTCCTACTTGGCATGGGCTCCGACAGAAGGCTTACGATCTCAGCGACACAGAAGATGGATTTAGATACCTTTTCCACAACACGTGCTGATTTTCCCAGTCACCATGTGCTGTTTTGGTAATTGTGCAAGACTAGTTTGTCAAGAGGGAATGGGGGTAAAGAGAAGGTTCAGTGCACAAGGGAGGTCAGTTAGTGCTCTGTGAAAACCACTCGATGCATTAGCTGTGGAGTCTGTTCTCCACTGAACTTATTTAAACAAACAAGTTCCACTAACAACATAGTAAATGAAAAAGGTAATACATGTAGTTGGAGAAAAGCTGGTCATCTAAATTAATCTGGACAATATACTGCTGAAGAGTGAAGGGCTACTGCAGTAAATGTGAGGCTAGGTTCTGATATGGGCTGCCTTGACTGTGGTTCTTCTCTGAACTGGGCCATCCCATGCTTGCTGTTTGCAATGGGAGGGACGCTTCCGTTGATGTCAGTAAGGTAGTCTTTTCCCATATGAATAAACCAGGCAATGGCAAACAGATCGGGGCCAATCAGTGAGAGGAAAGGGATGAGCTGCACCAGCCCTTTGCTCTTTTAAGTGTCAAGTTGCAACAGCTCTTTTCTACATGTTTAGTCAGATGCAAATCAACTGAAGCCAGTGGCGCTTGCTCCCTAGTAAGTGGGTTTAGGACTGCTGCCTGAAAATGCTCCTTTGCCAAACCGCCCCAAGCCCAGTTCTGTGCAGGTAAGTCCCAACCAGTTTCTGGGTCCTCTCCCGCCCTCCATGCCGTTTTACAGACTTAAGACATCTGGATGTGTCGTCATGCTGAATCTGCTTACCGGTGGGTCCTGGCAGTGGCGCGGCTTTTCTCCTTCGTTTGATATCACCCATACATAAGGATCCCAAATGCACACTTGTCTGTCTGTAAGCAATTACCAGAGAGGTGTATTAATAACTGGTAGGAAAAACAACAACTCTGCAGAAGAATGTGTTATCACAGAATCTGCATCCTAGTCAAAATAGTTTAAATAAACATAGAGCTACACGCTGGAATCTTTCAGATACTGTTTGTATTTCTAGTGCTTAGAGTGATGTTACTTATGTAGCCAAAAGGGCATTGGCCATACACTAGAGGGAGTGGCGTTGCTTACGTGGACATACACTAGAGGGAGGCATCAAAAAGCCTAAAGTTTGCAGTATTACAAAACATTGGGGGGGGGGATGGGGAATCTAAGACTGAGGACTGAGCATGCTCACTTGGCACAGAATACTACTGGGCAAAAAAATAAAATTAAAATTAAAAACTGGTTGGGATAGAGAAAGGAATGTTATGTCTAGAATTCAGATCAGAAATACTCCACACTGCAATATTTTGTTGCAGGTTCCACATCCTGAAAATGAATTATGTTTATTGACAAGCAGTCAGTATTTAGAAACAATCTAAATCACCGCTGGAATAAATAAATTCTAAAAGAAATACTTTCAGGTTTTCAAAACTGACAATCTTTCTGAGTCAACATAAAATGAATACTGATGCTACTGACAAAGCAATAGGTACTTAAATGATCGCAATATTATTGACTATCAGTTGTCTACTAATAGCCACCGTCAGAATAACATATATATATTTAAAAAATCAGTTAACAAGCATCTTTTCACAGGTGATAAACAAGTGGGAAACAAAACATTATTTTTAAAGAGAACATTCTGTTGGTTTTATAATAAAATGGCATTGATCAAATTCAACAAAACCTGTAATGTGTAACATATATACATTGCAAAATCTTCTCTTTAATGTCTTTTTTAATTTAAAATCAGAAACACAATTGTTGATCACAACTTATCACATCTTCTAATTAAAAAATCCATGTTAATCATGTATGTGGAACACTTTTATTTGCCTGTCCTGAAAATACTTCCATTTTCATTGAATGATCCAGAGTTCTGGAACTGAAGAAGAGAGGGGGATTTTTTTCATAATCCGGTTTCCACATTGTTCATAACTTTATAAACCTCTTCTGACTGACATCGTTCTGAGAGGTTTTGACTCCTCTTCTTACCTTGGCACCCCAGAGATCATGGATAAACCTTGATTAGAGGGGGGTCTAATTACTCCAGCTTTACCAGTGGGACTAAATCCTCCCTATCACAAAGTACAACAAGGTAGTCCTGCCACGTACTGGATTATTGGGTGGTAAGGAAACTAAACAACTATGCTCCAATTCAGAGATCTATCTGGGATACAGTGTACACTTCTATTTCTGACTCCTAGGGTTATAGTACTCAGTTATTTGGCTGAAAGGACAAAGACATTAACTTCAGGTAAGACAAGGCTATGAGAATCACCGCAGTTCAGAACTTAACCAAGAGATTCATTTCTTTATTTCTTTTTTTCAGAGACAAAAAACAAAAAAAGTTGCAGTCAAAGAACTCAAAAGCAAAATACCCCCCAAATCAACACTTTCCCTAGCAAACATTAGGTAGGCAGTTTACACCTGACTTCATTAACAGCAAGAAGGAGAAGTAGTTTCTGATGTTTGTTTCTTACATCCTTTCTGAATCTTTGGCAGAAGTTTGGAAGTGCAGGAATGCAGCTTTTGCTAACTCCAAGCTGAAGATAATTACAATGACTTTGGTTATGACATGCCTTCTATATTCAACCTATAGTGTGTGTGTGTTTGCTTTATGAAGCCTAGTACAAGAGAAAGGAAACCTGAGGTCAGTGGAAATTCCTAACATCTGAAAAGCCCCTCTTAAATTTAGCACACACAAAAAGGTACCTGAAGTGTACACATGTGTAAAAGGCATGCATGCCTTGCTCTAATTCATGATGCTTGCAACTTGCTAGGAACTGGGTTTGTGCAGGGTGGGGGTATGAATTTGCTAATTTGTCATTAAACAAGCTGAGGAGGGAGGGAGACACAGGACAGTACATGTGAAGGTGAAGGCAGTGGAAAGATTCTTCCTCTCCTCTACATGAACATGAAGGGAGGGGCCACCATGGGTCTCTCTGTGTGCTTGTGTCTGTTTCCTGAACAAGAGAGTCGGGTATCTGTCTGCTCATAGAGTCACCATACAACCATTTGGGCTGGGGACCACAGTGTTTCCTTAATAATAAACCAGCTGTCTTCTATCACAAGTCACGGTCTGAAGATGTCTAAACTGAAATATAAATTAGGCCAAGCTTTAAAAATAGGACCTTGTCTCAAGTTGGTCCAAAAGTGACTGTAGACCAGTAGATGAAGAATATATGAAATCTAATATAACTTACACAAAGAAACATTAAGCCTCCCTCTCCTCTGTTTATAATATTATTGCAGGGTCACTGACAGCAAGGGACTTTGGGGCACAGCTCGTTCTATAATAGATTGCAGTGTTTGTCAGGGCTGTTATAATGAAGGGAGGCTGAGAAGCAATGGAAAGGAGGGAAACAAGAATTCAAGCAGGATGAAAGATAAAAATTAATAAAGTCAGCCAATTGAACCTGGAGACCCTAGCTCCAGGAATAACAGCTAGCTGTGCTTGAGTAATTCTGCTCACATTGATTATCTGTTACACTGCATTGAGATATCTAGATTATTGATCAGTTAGATTATGGAACTTGGATCCCCCCTCCCCGCTTCTCCTGTGGCACATGCAATGGAGTTGCAACAAATAACACTAAGTAAGGACTACTTTGTTATTGTTGTCACCCTTTGTGTAGAACATAGCAGTTACTTTTTAATTTAAAATCAATGAATGTCTGAAAGGCAGCTGTGTTTCTTCAGCATAAATGAATCATTTGTCTTTGCAAAGCTCAACAATCTCATCACTAGCCAAGGTGAGGTTTGTTTGCTTGCTTGCTACTGTTCTGAGGAAAAAACCTTAAGTTTTATCAACATTCTGAAAACAAGCATTATAAAGAATTAAAAAGCAATCGCTATTATAAAATATATACATACCCCATATGCTCTCAAAACAAGATAATCAGATTTGGTCAAGTTCAGAGTTTTAGCATTTAACTGTAGCTACATTTAACACATCTTGAAAAGTGGATGAATAAAAAGATTAGCAGTTCTACTTTTTCATGCATAGCAAAAATTGTGGGAAAACGAACTTGTTATGCACACTGTGAGGCAGTGCCTCCGAATCAGAAGATCTCAAAGTTGGGATTTGAGAATCCCAACATGAGGTGGAAAGCAGAAGGGTGAGCTCATTCACATATCCAGTTAATCAGAGTCGAATGAATTCTATGACGCAGACTGCTTCCTTTTCAAGCAGCATTATTTTATTTATTTAGCAAAATTTGTATACCACTTGATTGTAAAAAGCCTCTAAGCAGTCTACAAAACTATAAAATCAAAACATTAAAATTATGATGGAAGCATAGAACTGTAGAGCTGGAAGAGACCTCCAAGGGAAATCTAATACAACCCCCTGCAATTCAGGAATCACAACTCTCAGGAACCCCTGATAGATGGCGATGCAATCTGTTTAAAAACCTCCAATGGTGGAGAGACCACTCCCCAAGGCAGTCTGTTCTACTGTCAAACAGCCTGTACCATCTCAAATTATTCCTAATATTTAGTCAAAATCCTGTAATTTGCATCCACTGGTTTGGGTCCTACCCTCCGGAGCAAAAGAAAACATGTGACAACCCTTCAAATATCTGAAGATGGCTATTGTATCATCTCTACGTTTTCCCTTCTCCATGCTAAACATACTCAACCCCCTCAACAGTTCCTCTTCAGACTTGGTTTCCAGACCCTATATCACCTTGGTCACCTCCCTCTGCACACATTTTGGCTTGTCAGTATCCTGGTGCCCACGAACTGTGATTCCCACCCAGTACTCCTGGTGTGGTCTGACCAAGGCAGCATAGATTTGGACACTATACTTCTGTTGATGCGGCCGAGAACTGCATTCACCTTTTTGCTGCTGCATCACACTGTTGACTCATAGAATCATGGAATTGTAGAGTTGGAAGGGACCACGGGGATCGACTTCTACGTTCAAACCCCTGCAATGCAGAAATCGTTCACCTAACATGGGGCTCAAACCCATGACCCTGAGATGAAAAGTCTCATGCTCTACCAACTGAGCTATACCTTGTGTTAAGCATGTGGTCTACTAAAAACACCTAGAGCCTTTTTACACGTACAGCTCTCAAGCCACGTGTCTTATATTTGTGCATCTAATTATTCCTAAGTGTAGAACTTTACACCTGTCTCTTCCTGAAACCCTGGAAATCTGCTACCAGTCAGTTTCAACAATACTGGGCTAGACAGGCCTATAGCCTGACTATGAAGCATAAGGCTGCTTCCTACATGGTCATCACTGCTGCCTCTTTAAAAAACTTATTTGTTACCAGTTAAATGATATACTGATGTCCTTCTTGATCTCATGAAAGCTGCTATGGGACCCTTATTGGTGGAAAAGCAAGGTAAAATGCTTAAAATACATATTGGGAAAGAAGCTAAGCAAAATTAAGTATTTCTGTTTCTCTTGATTTATTTAATAATTGTTTCAATTTCCAAGCAGCAGGACAAGGCAAAACGGAAGAGACTGTGCTGCCCTGCATTGGACGTTCCTTAGCTGCAGACTTGGAAGATTGCAAATAGCTAATTCCCCTGATTCTTCTCCACTTATCCATAGCTTGCTGCGAGCTATCATTTATAAATAGCGCTTTGGCAGGAAGCTAGGCATGCTCTATGGCAGGGGTGATAGGAATTGTTAAGACCACCTTGCCTGAAAACTTGGCTGCTGACGTGCTGGTGACAGGGACTCGAGCAAGCCGTGTCAAAGGGAATAATTTTAAAGGAAAGACAACAGAAACTTGTCGCCTCATTGTATGCATTTACAAACAGGGCTTTCCAGAGTATTAGGCCTAGTTAAAGCTGCCCCCTGGATAAAAAGTGTTCCCGAGCAGCCTCAGACGAGCTCGGGAGACAAACAGATGTGACTATGGTCCCTGGCATTTGGCAAGAACACTCACTGTCACGAAGAAAGATATAAGCCTGGACAGGGCATCAGCTGCACAACAGTGGAGCAGGCCTGCAAGTGTCACGGCAGCGGCAAAGTTGTGGCAGAAGGAAATAAAAGGGCTGGAAAAGCCAGACTAGTGTGAACTTACACTAGTAGGCCAAATATATATTTGTTATTGTCATGCCTTCTGACATTAAATGAACAAACAACAGAAGACGGGGAAAACTGTGGCCAATTCTTAATTCTCTCTCTATTTTGTATACAATATTTAAGCATGTCTTTTCTTGATGCAAGTAATTACAAGAACTGGAGGAATAAGAGAGTCTATTTTGAGACACTGGGAAGGCGGCGGCGGCAGCAGTGGGGGGCTGCAGGAAAGAATTTGATGATGATATAAATGGAAATGTATTATTGCCATTAACAGCTATTACCATGTCATCAGGCAATTTTTAAAGCAGATTTACCAATATACAGCAGCTGCTATTTGATGGCAACATTTCCCTTGCTTTCTTCCCTCTGTGGAAGTCCTCCGTCCCTTACAATTTAATTTCACACCTTATTATGTTGCATGGCAAATTAATATTTCCTGTAACTTAACCATACAACTGTTGCCATCATTGTGCCCTAAAAGATTAAGAAAATACTCTGTTAAGTGAAAGACAGCATAAGGGTACTGCTGTCCTTTTCAGGGTCAAAAATTATAGAGCTGTAGAGTTGGAAGGGACCCTGAGGAACATCCAGTCCACACCCCTGCAATGAAACAATCTCAACCTAAACATCCATGGCAGATGGCCACCCAACCTCTGTGTAAAAACCTCCAAGGAAGGAGAGTCCACCATCTCGTGGGAGTCTGCTCCATTGTCAAAAACGTCTCATCATCAGAAGGTTCTTCATGGTGTTTAGTCGCAAACCCCTTTCTTGTAACTTGAATCCATTGGTTTGGGTTGGTCGCCCTCCTCTGCACATATTGCAGCTTGTCAATATTCATCTTAAATTGTGGAGCCCAGAACTGGACACAGTATACCAGGTGTGGTCTGACCAAGGCAGAATAGAGTGGTTCTATTACTTCCCTTGATCTGGACACTCGACTTCTGTTGATGCAGACTAACAGCATTAACTTTTTAGCTGATGAATCACACTGTGTACCCATGTTAAGCTTGTGGTCTACTAAGATCCCTAGATCCTCTTCACATATGCTACTGTCAGTCCCTCCTCTTATATTTGTGCAGCTGGTTCTTCCTGCCTAAGTGCAGAACCTTACATTTGGCCCTGTTCTCCAATCTGTTAAGGTCATACTGAATTATGTCCCTTGTGGCATTAGCTGCCCTCCCAGCTTGGTGTCATTTTTAAATTTGATGAGCATCCCCTCAATTCCTTCATCCAAGTTGTTTATAAAGACAGTGAACAACAACAGGCACAGGACAGAACCCTGTGGCACCCCACTTGTCACTTTTTTCCAGGATGACGAGGAACTATTAGTGAGCACTCTTTGGGTTCAGTCAGTCAACCAGTTACAAATCCACCTAACAGTAACTTTGTCCAGCCCATATTTTACTAGCTTCTCTGCTTTACTTTCTTTCCCCCTTACATATGAAAAAAGAGAGCAGGTTTCATCAATGGTATTTTCCTTTACAACCGCATTTGCAACTCTTCCAAACCCAGTTAGTTGTTCTGAACTAGATATCCAAAATATTATTGAACCATGTCTCAAGGGGTAGCTCCATTTGGGATTTCCAGTGATACACTATCACTAGACATGCAGCTACCAGTGGAAAAAGAATTAAATCTTAATGCTGGATAGCTTTAGTGCACAAAACCACTTCCCTATTTATATGTTCTCTAGTAACTAAATACTCCTACTTCAAGTTGAAGCCAATGCAAGGTTTCTTTTAAATTCACTGAGAAAGATAGCGTCTTTTTGAACAATTTATACCTAAGGTTGTTGTTTACCTAGGTAGAATATCCTTATTAAAAATGGCAAATGGAAGATTAGTTCCCTTTATGACTTCATTGAAGTTCCCCAGGTGCAACTTCTTTCATCATAGGGAAAAACCACACCTGCAGAGAGCGGCCCTGGTTTGGAACTCAAAGCCTCAGAAGCCTTTTCCCTCCAGCATATAGACTCCCTAACATAACCTGAATTTCAGAAGGAACTATTTCTGAATGGAACAATGGTTAACTCATCTGTGGGAAAAGAATACATGTGCCACTGATTCAGAAAGCTTTCACTGCATTGCATCTTTCTAAACCTGTTTAAACACTCTCTTTTATTTCATTCTTTCAAGCCGTGAGCTGATTTCATTCTGTACTTCAGTTTTAGGCTGCTGTTAACAAGCCTTTAACCCAATTAAAATCATGAAATTCTGTAGAAACAGTCACAGAATACTGGCACAGTATCAGTGAGCTCCTGCAGATGGCTGTAGAACCCTTTGGTTTATGCCTTTTGGATGCCGTTAGGTCATACATAGGCTTGGAAAAGAGCGAGTCTGATGGGGTCTCAGAAGGATAATGTAAAGTGGCTAGAATTAAGTTCTTTTCATCTTAAGAATGACAGAAGAGCATTTTGGTAAGTGAGGGATTTATTTCGTTTTATAAGGTGATATAATGCTACTAATTCAGAGCACAAAAATCCCTTTAGGCATTTTAAAGGATGGCCACAAGTTGCAACATTTATGAAGGGCAATTACATTGAACTGAAGGGAACTTCAGCACAGGCAAGTTTAGGACTGCACTGCAAGTATACTAAATGTGCAGCCTCCCTGAATCCCTGCAAGGGGCATAAAGTATGTACAATTGCATTTGGAATCGCAGACTGATGGTGTGTCTAATTTTGTAAAGTTGCCATGGGAGAATTTATACATGGTGTATAGATGTCTTACATAAATCAGTATGTATGCTCACTATTTAATACCAACTTTATGGGGGATAACAATTTGCACCCACATTCACCACTGATAATAACTGAGCATGGGAGGGGCACATAATTCCATGCCCACTGTACTTGTTTTTTTTTTGGGGGGGGGGATTTGACAAATGTATTAATAGGCCCTTGGTATTACATAATTATGTCTACATTATGAAACTCAAATAATAGCATTCAATGCAAAGTACCTTACAATGGAAGTGAAACTCTTGCTAACAGTATAATACATCTTAGTAGCAGTTTGCATTACTAAAGATGCTGTTTCATTTTCATTAATTCCAAGCCGTTAAATCTTAACAGAACACAAAGGCAGGTTAAGCAGTGGAGTGTATTCTTGCCTTGCTCTCCATTCTATTCCCTGCACCTCCACTGTTTCCCTGTGTTTAGATCGTGCTTATATTGCTACCCCTTTAGCACTTTCACAAAAGACATTCTGTAAAGTTAGGAAGGTGTAGCAACTCATGCTTTCTTAAGTCGTGCAAAGGGAGATAAACCTAGCTAGCCCTTCTGTTTTTAAACGACCAACCAGAAAACCTCTGGAAATGCACAAGCTGAAGATAGCAATCTCCTTTCACATGCTCCGAGGATCTGTTAATATAGTGGTAATATTTATTATTATGGTAAATAGCTTGTGAACAACGAGCAATTCTAGGAATTTTGGCAAGTGAAGATTTTGAGATGCTGCACCTGTGGAAATTCCGCCTTCTCCACAATCCATTATTAAAGGACTCTCTCCTTTATCATAGAATCATAGAGTTGGAAGAGACCACAAGGGCCATCGAGCCCAACCCCCTGCCAAGCAGGAAACACCATCAGAGCACTCCTGACATATGGTTGTCAAGCCTCTGCTTAAAGACCTCCAAAGTAGGAGACTCCACCACACTCCTTGGCAGCAAATTCCACTGTCGAACAGCTCTTACTCTCAGGAAGTTCTTCCGAATGTTTAGGTGGAATCTTCTTTCTTGTAGTTTGGATCCATTGCTCCGTGTCCGCTTCTCTGGAGCAGCAGAAAACAACCTTTCTCCCTCCTCTATATGACATCCTTTTATATATTGGAACATGGCTATCATATCACCCCTTAACCTCCTCTTCTCCATGCTAAACATGCCCAGCTCCCTTAGCCGTTCCTCTTAAGGCATTGTTTCCAGGCCTTTGACCATTTTGGTTGCCCTCCTCTGGACACGTTCCAGTTTGTCAGTGTCCTTCTTGAACTGTGGTGCCCAGAACTGGACACACTACTCCAGGTGAGGTCTGACCAGAGCAGAATACAGTGGCACTATTACTTCCCTTGATCTAGATGCTATACTCCTATTGATGCAGCCCAGAATTGCATTGGCTTTTTTAGCTGCCGCGTCACACTGTTGGCTCATGTCAAGTTTGTGGTCAACCAAGACTCCTAGATCCTTTTCACATGTACTGCTCTCAAGCCAGGTGTCACCCATCTTGTATTTGTGCCTCTCATATTTTTTTTTGCCCAAGTGAAATACTTTACATTTCTCCCTGTTAAAGTTCATCTTGTTTGTTTTGGCCCAGTTCTCTAATCTGTCAAGGTCGTTTTGAAGTGTGATCCTGTCCTCTGGGGTGTTAGCCACCCCTCCCAGTTTGGTGTCATCTGCAAATTTGATCAGGATGCCCTTGAGGGTTCCCCAGGAAGCCAAGATGGGTAAGTGTTTGGGAGTCCCTTCTGTACATTTCATCAGCAGCCATGTCTGAATGTGGTGCAAGCAGGCTCTGCTCTAGTCTGAGCTTGAGGGCTGTTGTTCTGCCAGCATTCAAGTCTATGGTTCACACAGCTCAGCAGCAGCCCCTAGTGTTTTCATCAATACATCTTCTAAAGCATCTCTGTAAATTAGGGAACAAGAAAGGTCAGGGACCATCATGTTCTAAAGCCTCAATACAAAACGTTAGCTTTGTCTAGGAAGCACAATGAAGGAATTAAGGTCTCAGGAGTTGACACAGGCCTTACGTTCGTGAAAACTGCTGCTGTTGCTGTTATCAGCATGGGTGATGTGGATCTGCGGTTGGACAGTAGCTACTGGTATGGGATGAGATAGATTCTGAAAGCCCTCAGAAAATCTAATTTTCATCTTCTTTTTAAAAATGTTCTTGAAAAAGAGGGATAGCTCAGTCAGTAGAGCAGGAGACTCTTCATCTCACGGTCATGGTTTAGAGTCTCTTGTTGCGTGAAAGTTTCCTGCATTCCAGAGGGCTGGACTAGATGACCCTTGTGGTCCCTTCCAACGCCACAATTCTATGATGCTATGAAAAGTCACTTCTAAAAGAAGATAGAAAAGTGTACCTGCCATTGTAAATCTGTCATTCTTAACACATTATTAACAACAGAAAAGTGTGCTTTGTCTTCTTGATTGCTCTTCAGTGCTATGGGAGAAACTTTCCACGAACTGGGGAAATTCAGGGGAAATTCATACTTCATGCACACAGCAACAGATTAAAAAACAAACAAACCATGATCTAACACGGCAACCAATATATAATCCATTTGAAAACAGCAGCAGAACTGCACACTGAAAGCCTGCTGAAGCAAAAAAGCCTTTTCATTGTGTCTAAAAGATGAGGGAACCTGCAGTGCCACCACTGAGAAGGCTCTGTCCCTTGTTCTCATCTATATCACATCTATATCGCCCTAGATGAAAACATAGCAAGCAGTGCCTCTGATATATTGTAACCCTCGGACAGGATATGTGAAACAGATAATCCCTGAGATAATGAGTACTTTAAAGGGTCAAATCAGCACTTTAAATAGATACTGCAAATGAATGGCTAACCAATGCAGCTGAAACAAGATTAGCATATGAAGTACCCAATAAATGTCTGGTCAGTGCTACTTGAATTTTCTGAGGGTTTTTTTTCAAAACAGGCAGCTGTCACAGAAAAAGTGCTCACAGAGAGCCCTGCAAAACCAATCTGGAAGTAACTAAACCAGGGTTAACTGATGCTAGCTCTGCTTTCTTAAAGGAAATCAGTCTTCAGGCAACCAGGAAATCAGTCATAGTTGATAAAAGACACTCCTGGCAATTGCTGTCATCTGGATATTCAGGGACAGCATTAGATCCAGGAGAACCCTGAAGCGACATATGCCATTCGTATTAGGCATCGAGTTAGTCTCCAAAACCTCCAGAATTTCCAACCAACAGTACTTAATCTGGTACAGGTTAAGTTTTACTTTGTTTAGAGCTCCCTGCTCCCCACCCTTATCCACTGATGAACTGATACAAGACACTGATCTATCATTTCCATTGCCTTCCAGGGTTTTGATAACAGACACAAGAAGTGTTTCATCTGCATATCAGGATGTGTCCAATGGTTGCATGAAGGGAAGCTAGCTTATGCAACTAACCTCTCTCTTCCCTTCCTCCTCCTGCTGATGCAAGCTCCTTAAGGCCAATTTCCCTCAGCCTTATAATACAGCCCCCACTATTCAGGAGTTCCCCCTTCCCTACTGGGTGTACAAGGGGAAGAGGTGAAAGAAATTAGTTGTGCATGGGGCCTACGGCTATAACCATAGCCCAAATCACTGGAAAACCTTTTGCAGATCTTTCATATAGATCAAAGGGGGGGGGGGAGCCCCAGCTGATGGGAGCTGCAGACTGACAATACCTTGTAGGGAAACAGGTTCTCCATCCCTGATGTACATGATGTAGACAGGGGAAGCTTGTGGCATCCTACAGACAAAAGGCCCCAGAGGGGTGGGGGCAGAACAGCCATCTTCCAGCAGTCTTCTGGGGCTGGCTAACCACTGTAGAACAGAATTTTGCAAACCTTGCAGGCAGCCCAGAAGGATACCATGGTTGAAATGTCACTGTATGTGTGGTGAACATGTGCCATATGAAATTTGATTTTGGCTCGTTGGCAATGAAATTGTTGCCTTTTTTGCACAGTACAACGCTCCTTAGAATTTGCTTTCCGCTCAGAACTAAGGTTTTATTCATTCTAAGGCTAAACATGAATTTGTTCTCAGAAAGTCACAGGCTTTTCCTGTTAGGAAATGGTGAAAGAATGAAAAGGGGACAGGAGAGGACTGTTGATCCTATGACCAAGTGGGAGTTCCCTCCACAACCTCTATTTTAAAAAGAAAATGCATTTATTCACATATGGCTGAGTATTTTTCTATGTTTTCTTTTTTAAAAATTGGAAGAAATGTATATAAAAATAACTACTGAAGCTTGTTTCAGGATAATGTTTCTGAAGTCTCAATACTTAGGTACGTAAACACTTCTAACTTTAACTTTGGTCTTCAAAAAAGTATTAGCATTCACTGATGGTTAAAAACAGCCTCTTCGCGAAATTTCACGTTGCTCTATTTTATATAGATCCTATAAAATATATGCATATCTTGTGACCTATTACTCTTTCTTTTCAAGATAGCAGTCTACTTTTAAATTGAGTTTTAAAACCCATTATGAAGGTTTGAACACACAATTTAAAAGCAGACGACTATCTTGAAAAGAAAGAGTGGTAATAGATCAGAAGATATGTATTTCTCTTTTTCCTTCTGCCACATTATAGTTTCACCTATTTAGGTCACCTGAATCAAGAATAATGTGAAAAACACAAAACAAAAGGGGGGGAAATCAAGGAAAGAAGGTATAAAACCATGACAGCAGTGAAGATTTGTTATTCACAGGTGCAAAAACATGGAAAGGAAATTAAAATGGTTAAAACTGGAGATGGTTGATATAGAACAAGTTCCTTGAAATGCAGCATTGGCTAGTTATATTATCCTATAATTCTAAAATTACTGATGCAAAAATAGACAGTCTTCCACATGTTATATGTGTGCAGCCCATAGGATGATATACTGTGCCCTTCTACTGCCATTCACATAATGGATTTCTGTTCACAGAATAACTCGGAGGCAGCCACCACAACTGCTCCAATTGAAAGGTAGAAAATACACAATTTATTCTAAGGATCTAACTAGACCGCAGCTTTCTGCATTCCTTGTTAGGTGCTATATTACAAAACTAGGAATAGGGGAAGCATTTTCGTAATGACAGGTAACTTTTAGCTAGGGGACAGCATAATACTTAAAATGGTAACTGTGCAGATCTGATGTCCACACTGGTTCTTTATCAGTTCCTTGCTAGCAATATAAACCAACTGGGCTGCAGTGATCCAAGCAGTACACACTGTTCCTAAAATGAGAGCTGCCAGGACATGCTTACTGCTCTCTGCTTCACGCACCAAACCTATTTTTCATTGCAAGAAGAGGAAAGGTACCTTGTCCTATCTTGGCCAAGACACTCCTGTGTTCTTTCATACTGTGGCCTATAGTTTTCCTTCTGTGTGTGGTCCTTTTCCAATTGTGCTTATTCCCACAACTGTACCAGCTATGCTATCAGCAGAATTTTCCTCTGAAACAATATTCAGGATGGCTAATCTACAAGGCATTTTAAAGCAGTCTTGGGCTCCAGATTTTTTTCACAATCTTTATATTTTTATACTTTTAGAAAAATTAAGGGGACATGTCTGCTGCTTCTAAAAGATCGGAAAATATAAGAATCTCCAATGTTGAAATTTCATCTATTATTTGCTTGGCTGTTCAGCAAAGCTGAATGTCAGAAAACTTATGTATCTTTCATAGCAAAGTTTTGGGGAATTGTTGTCTGGTAGTGGTTTGAGCAGTCAGTGGCAACACAGAATGCTAGTTTCATTTCTAATGTCTACAGATGTAATTCTGACAGCTGCTATCTTGGCAAACTGTACATAATTTTCTACTTTGGGGGCTGGAAAGTGGAAGGAGCATGAAATTCCTTATTCAGGCTGCATTCTAGGAGCAAATGCTTTGCCCTGCAAAAAATACATCCAAACCTACTTAGCAAGAAATGACAGCGGCTAGTTGCCTTACATTCACACATTTTATAGAAGCAACAAAGGCTGATACCAAGAGACTTCAAGTAACCTCTGAAGGGGATGTGGATTGAAATGCTGAAATACACTCATTACAGTTATCAGTTATTAGAATAATGGATACAATGGGACAATTGATTTTAGTGGCCTAAGCATTCTGTAACTGCCTCTCAGACATGCCTGCAAGACATACAAAACAGTAAATTTCATATAATCAAAAGATTTCCTTCTACACGGCCCCAGGAAATTCAATGCAATTTGTCTGTTATTAAATCTTCCAGCAGTTACAAAGGAATGCCAACAGTCCTCACTTGGGCTACTTGCAAAGCATTTTAAATGTGTTTAAAATAGTATTTGTAGTGGTTTGTTTGTTTAAATAGGGTACTCATAGGTACTCCTGCCCACCTAGCAGTTTGAAAGCACATCAAGTGCAAGTAGATAAATAGGTACCGCTCCAGCGGGAAGGTAAACAGCATTTCTGTGTGCTGCTCTGGTTTCGCCAGAAGCGGCTTAGTCATGCTGGCCACATGACCCGGAAGCTGTCTGCGGACAAACACTGGCTCCCTTGGCCTATGGAGTGAGATGAGTGCGCAGCCCCAGAGTTGTCCGTGACTGGACCTAACGGTCAGGGGTCCCTTTACCTTTACTCAAGGGTACACAGTACCAGCATCTCTTTTGTTGCTTTTTAAAAAATGTAGCACATACTGTAACAACTTCACGGGGGAGTACCAGCACCTATTTTTCTAGAAAAAAATACAGGTTCGAAGTATAGTATATAGTGAGCAAGTATAGTATAGTATATAAGTGAGCAACTCGTAATGGAATCACATATTGCCATGAGGCTCACTGGGCCACCCTGGGCCTAACCTGCCCCATTGGGCAGCTGAGAGATTAAAATGCTACCCTAAAGTCCAAAGTGGAACCGTGGGCTAAAAAATATAAACACTCTATCAATAAATGGCTCACCAGACACAAGATTTACCCACTCTGGAAGAATGGCAGATGAAGGTGATTGATTACATGGAATTGGCAGAAATGACTGGCAGAATTCGAGACCAGGGAGAAGAGTTGGTGAAAGAAGACTGGAAGAAATTTAAAGACTATTTACAGAAATATTGTAAAATTAATGAATGCCAGAAGGATGTTGGATAGAAACTAAGTGGTTTCCAGCTGTAATGCTTTAAGAGATAGGAAAAAAGGTTTACAAAAGGGTAAAAGCTTAATGGTAAGGATTTGCTGAACTAACAAACTGAAGTGGAATACAAAAAAGGGAGGTATGAGGAGGTCCGGGGAAATAAGTGTAAGGAAGATATGTTATGGAAAATCAATGTGTTTTTTAACTGTTTTTATTTTGTATGTTTCTTTTTATTTTTCATTTTTACTGTTATACTTTAAAAACTTTAATAAATATCTTTTCCAAAAAAAAATCAATAAATGGCTCACCAATCAATTTCCCAGTTGTGTTTGTACGTAAAAAGAGGCTTTCGAGTCTTGCTTCCCCCCACTTACAGGAACATACAGAATAACCTATGCTGGGTGACAGGCGTTGTAAAATCTTTTAAACGCAGTTTCTAAAACCGATGCAGTTGAGTCTTATTTTGCACTGGGCAGGTGTAATCGGAATTTCACACCGAATCCAGCTATTGGCTTGCCTCGCTCTGAAGCCTTTCTTTAGGCTTAGCTATAACAATGACATCACCAGCTCAACACCCATTGCAACATCTGCTTTCACACTACTAAGAATGCCATTGTATTAACCAACAAGAGCTATGACCATTCCTTTTTCCTTTCCTTTCTTTTTTTTCTTTTTTGGTTAAATGTTAAACAGATGTGATGGAACAATTCAGCTCTGTCAAACTCCTTTTATACAATGCCAGTATGCTGAGATTGGGGCTTTAATGGTGACACATTTGTTTTATATGGAATAGTAACATAATGTGACTATGAAATGTGAGGGGGGGATTCTCTTGCCAATAAATTCTCATCTCCATGCACAGTACTCTAACACCTCCTAGCTGTTCCAAACCTTATTCAAAGTCAGAGGCTGTCATAGATTTACCTGCAATAAGCAGGTTGCATTTTTAAAAGGAAACCTGGCAGGAAATAAAGTCCAATTGTACTGTTATTCTACATGCTCTGCACCACCACGCCTCCAGAGACTCATGAACTTTATGCCAAGCAAAAAAGACTTTAAAATATCTGTATTAGAGTCTTACTGTCCTTAGAAAGGATAATGCATTGTTTTTACTTGCTTCTAATTAGTAATTTAAGCATATGTTCAGCATTTAACTCTAAATGTTTGCCTTTTCCCCAAGCTCTGAGACAGCTGTCCAAGATGTGAATGCCAGAAAGCATTTAAATATCAACATCTGTTGAATTATGTTAATGCAATGTAATATAATTGGGCATGAGTTGGAATTGATCAAAAGTGTGTGAATTAGACAAAGGCAAATCTAAACCAATATTTCATTTCACAAACAAGTCAAAGGTAACAAAACTGTGTTTGTTACTAAACCAACATGATTAGAGCACAATGTTCAGGACACCCAGGTCCAAAAACGATATAAAAACGTAAAAAGGCAATTGTAAAAGGAATCAAATATAAAATATTATTGCAGAAATAATCTACCACTAGTATTTTGGCCTAGGATTTCATACACATTTTTAGAAACAGCTTGTCTTACAAAACACCAATTAAAAACAGGCTTTATTTTATGGTAAGGAACAACTCGGAACAGTTGTTCTCAGACTAATAAACCACAGTTTAATAAAACATGGTTTTGTGTTTTGTGTGAACCCTGCCCAGCAGCTTAACAATGATTTGTTTACTGCTAAAATACATTGGTTTTAACTATGGCTTGGTATTACATGTGAACACAGCGCCATTCTTTAACCATGTTGCTTTTTATCCACCTCACCACAGAATATTGTCAGGCTACAAAGGCAAGAGCAGCTGGAAAACACACCAGACTTGGGAGAATCAAGAATTATTTTTGGCTGTGGGAAAAGTTGTACTTCCTTTTGTGAGACACATTATGTAAGAACCAGCACTGTGAGTATAAACTGAACCAGAATATACCCCAATGCAGAAAAAGGAACTGTGCTTAAATTAAAATGTCTAAATTCTTAGTTGTTTTTGCAGGCATGCTTATACGGCAGCCTGAATTTTTGTTTCTGCTTGCAATGTCTCCTTGAAGGAGAAATAACCTTGGTTGGTGTATTTTAAACTATGTGCATTTAATGTTGATCTTTTTTTAAAAAAATAATATATATATATATTATTAGGATTCAAATATATATATATATTCATCATTCTCTGGAAAGCTGTTTTTGTTAAAATAATAATAATTCAGATCTGCAGCAAGCTGTTATTCAACTGAGCATTGTTGTTAACAGCATTTTAGTTAACGGCAGCAACGTATAGGAAAGGAAAAGCCTGCAAAAGCTTTGCAGCCCACTTGTGCAAAAGGATCAACTTCACACTGACTTTACAAGGGGCGAGGAATGCACTTGGGATGTTGATCAAGCCTGCTGCATAACTCAATGAAAAAACCTGCCTTTCAATGAAAAAACTTTCTTGTCAGTGACATGCTACTATGATAAATTTCTGCACGTGTTCTTAATTGGCCGAGTGCTATAGAAGTGTTAATTCTCTGTGCTTTCCTGCTCAATCACCCTCTCTTCTTTCCAACAGTTTTAAGCAACCTAACTTAATAAATGCACCACTATTTTAAAAAAAATAATAATTAAGGTGGTAAGCCTGCGTGAAGCATTTGGGTTAATATTGTTACCAGTGGATCTTATCTCACAGAAGCTTAAGCATGAATACCAGGACTGTTAATAGGCTTGGTAGGAACTTGAAACATATCAGATTACACCCAGAGAATAAGTGACAGTAGAAGGTGACTTTTCCAGCCACTTCCTGCTTCTCTGGCAGCCTCCCCAAAACCCATTTCAAAGGGTCAGGTTGGGCCCTTTGGGCTGTGACATGGTGGTGGTGGGCAGGCACTCCTGAAAGATGGGTGGGGACATCTTGTGTGAGGAGAGCTTTTGCTCACAGAAGGTGCCTCTGTGTGATTTTTTGCAATCCCCTCCCCTCTCAGCCCACCCTATTCAGGAGCCCCCCAATGCTTAGGGGGTTGATGTGGGGAGAACCGGGAGAGGAAATCAGTTTCTGCCTTCCTTTTTTGCCTGCCCCAAACTGGACACAAACCATTGATTCCCAAGAATTTAGTTTTCAGTGTGCCAGTTCCTGCTAGAATCCTGAAACTTTTACTGCTTTTAAAAACAAAACAAAGCACTTAATTGATGCAGGTAAGGCAGGAATGAACAGGAAGCCTTCTAGCCTGTATGCTGCTATTTCTTGTGGTTGAGCTACTCATGGTTATAGAATGAAAGGTGAAAAGAGCAGCACTGTCCCAGCATTATTCATTATTTCTTTAATGAAATTACTAATCTCCTGCTCTTCAGTCAAAGCAGCTTACAGATCCTCTCAAAACAAAACACTGCCTGTTTTTAGGCTTACAGTCTAAAAGGGCATGACACAAAAGGAAAAAGGACTGGGAGGGAGGAAGAAATAAAGAAACGCAGATGCAAGATCTTAATTACAAGCTGAACTTTTTTCTGGGGGGGGGGGAGGGACGCAGGGGTACGCAATTCCCCTAAACATTTTGTGAATCTTTGTACTTTTGTCCATTTACTGCATTTATTTTTCCCAATTTGAACTATAAAATGGTGGTATTCTTGAGTCAAAATGAGAGTACCCCTAAACATTTATTTTTAGAAGAAATGCACAGGTTACAAGTTATTCTAACTAGCCGCTGAGGTAGAAATGTTGAAGGAAAGAAGGAGTCAAAAACTGTTGGAGTCTCAGTGGTGCCAGTGAAGTGGTCTGGTACCACTTCTCTAGCTTCCTCTATTGCAGCCGGTTGTACCTGCTGCTGCCAGGTGATTGTGGCAGAGGGAGAAGCCTGGCTTATTGGTAGAGTGGGTAGTGGTCCTACATCCCTTCTCTTCCTTCTTCTGCTACAAGGTGATGCAGTGTCTGCTAGCAGGTGACAGCTGAGGAGGACTCAATCCTCTTCTCCACACCATCCCACCCACTGGTTTCCACACATGCTTCCAAGTCTGGCTTTGGCATTTGCTTCCTTCACTCTCTCAGTCTGCCTGCTTCCTAATTTGCCTGCCTACTTCTACCCTGCATTCCAGTCCCCTTCAGCTGAGAGCTCAGGTCACCTGAAATTATCCTGCCTTTGGGTTGACCCTTCTGTGAGCAGGAAGAACAAATAGCTGTATTTCTTCCTTAAACACACACACACACAGAGAGAGAGAGAGAGAGAGAGAGAGAGAGAGGGAGACAGAGCAAGAAAAACATTCCCGCATTTTGCCATTAAGGTATGATGCTCACTTTGTATACAATCTGTTTCCACCTTTTTGGGGCTGTCATTATTTCCCACAAAAGCTACATCAAACAATTATAGTTCTGGTAATTAACCAGTAAGTGTAATGTACAGTTTTCCTACCCCAATCTATTAACAGCTGCTCAAAAAATGTGGTAATTAATGGTTTCATTTATTTTTGGCAAACCTGCAACACAACAAATAATTTTCTATCTACTGCAAATTAGGACTCCTTCCCAAACAACAGATGACGTGGTGGGGGAAAGGGAGCAGGCGTAACACTTGCACATCTTTGCCTCTTTAGAAGATCAAATAAAGAGCAGCTGTAATTCTATTTGTCACATCTGTGTAACAAAATATAGTCATCTGTATCATCAGAAGAAAATGAACAAGCTCCGTTCAGATGGAAAGGGATTTCCCACCAACCTAATGGGAAAAGGCTTGCTATAGAGGCATAATGGAACTTTTTGTTCTCAGGTCCCCCACCGGTGTCCCTGAACCACCCACCCACTCCCTTTTTACATAACCTGTAGTTATTAATACCAGAATTTAAGATAACATAAATATACACCTATAATTTAGTCCAGATATCATCACAATAGTCCCAAGATCAACTAAGCTAGCTGTGTTAAAAAGAAAATGAGAAGGCACAAGATGTATTTAAACAAAACCCTGCAAAAGATTACATTTCAAATTAATCCCTCATTTCCTTCAATACTAACTCAACCTACCCCTTGTAAGAGTTTTCAGATTCTTCAGAGAAAATTTTTTTATAAAAACAAACAGACAGACAGACAGACAGACAGACAGACAGACAGACAAACAAACAAACAAACCCCAATGATGTTACTCTGGCAAACAGATGCACTGGAAGCCAATAAATCCATCAATTTTTCCATCAGTCTGTCTCATTTTTTAATATTGTGAAAAACAAAACAAAAGGGAACACTTGAAATGCTTGTAGGGAGAAAGAAGAAGAGACAAGCAGATACATTGCTTTTTAAATTTGGGAGAGTGCAAGTCTTCATTTTAAACTCAAATTCATGATGCGTACAGATTACAGGACAACTTCTCCAAGTGGGAAAATCATATCCACATCATGATAAATGGAATCTAAGCAGCATAGCATACATACCAGCCCCCTTTCAATACAAGGTATTTCCAACACAACTATATACACAGATATCTGTGTCCAATTGATTAACACTTTTCGGACCCCTTTTAAGAGCTTCTGTGGCAGACAGATAGCAGCTGACCAGACAAAGAAATCATCTCTCTTTCCATCTCTATATCAGCAGTTTGGGCACTAGCTAAAAATATTGGCTAGGGATCTCACTTAAACTGTAAACTGCATTGCATATTTAGCTCACCTGCTAGCTGTTTTCACTGAACTGTTTTTCTTGTGTCCTCTCTCTGATCGGTTGTCCCGCAGGAGTTGAAGCTACATGGAAAGTTCAGAAGACATATAAGAACTATGCAATGATGGTTGCATTTTTAGAAATAAGTCCTACTAAGCCTTGTCATGTTTTTGTACTACGTTGTTTCAGCAAAGGGCCTGACAGCCCTGACATACTTTATCTAAAGTGCATCTACTGAAATGGCAATACGATATTACCTACATTTTAATTCAGATCCTCTCTCATTTATTCCTATACACCTTCTTCTACAGAGGCAGTCTTGTGTTATAGTAAAGTTTCATGTCAAGATGCCTAATTAGCAATTCAGAGCGTACTATGCCATTACAATATGTTTAGCTTTAAGATGTATCACAGTAATATTGTAACTTCACCATCTCCTTTAATTTGAAATGAGCAGCAACAGAGCTTTGTACTTAGAGGAACCGATTTTAGAGGCTCACATTCAAATCTCTGAAATTACTGTTTTATAAACTCTCTAAAAATGAGACTAATAAGGACCTGACAGAGCTGTTGTAAGAATGAATAATGATTATAGATGCTAAAATTCTACATTATTAGTAATAGAAAAAAGTAGCACCTCATAATTACTGTTGTCATATCAATCCCACTGCTTTGCCATTATTTCTGGATTGAGAATTATAATGAAGTTCAGTAAGATTTTAGTAATGGGTTGGGTTGGCATCCCTGTCTGTCTTGAGAGACAATGGAGTGCCCCTCCAGGGGTGAAGTCAAACTGCTGTGTTAGCAGCACCGAAGTGACCTCCCCGAGGCGAAAGACTGGGTGGTGTGTATGGCGGTCCTGGGCTGCCCAGACAACAAGACCCTCTGCCTCTCAGCTTTGCTGATGTGGTCCAAAGAAAAGCAGAGCAAAAATCATTCTCCCACCCATCTTCATTCTGACATTAATTTCAATAGGGGCTTTTGAAATTAGTAGGTAAAGGTAAAGGGACCCCTGAGCATTAGGTCCAGTCGTGGCCGACTCTGGGGTTGCACACTCAGCTCACTCTATAGGCCGAGGGAGCCAGCGTTTGTCCGCAGACAGCTTCTGGGTCATGTGGCGAACCAGAGCAGTGCACGGAAACACCGTTTACCTTCCCGCCGGAGCGGTCCCTATTTATCTACTTGCACTTTGACGTGCTTTTGAACTGCTAGGTTGGCAGGAGCAGCGACCAAACAACGGTAGCTCACCCCATCGCGGGGATTCGAACCGCCAACCTTCTGATTGGCAAGCCCTAGGCTTTGTGGTTTAACCCACAGCGCCACCCGCGTCCCACTTTGAAATTAGTATAAGCTTCATAACTAATTCACACAACAATCCTAGTCTTACTTTTTTTGGTGGTGGGGAGGAAGGATTCCACAACACATCTATTGTCAAATCCCAAGCCCTGCTGGTTCACAGTGATTATGATGGGGGGGGGCAGAGCATTTTCCATCCTGCCTTCCCTAGAATGGCCCCCTCCCACTGATTCCAGGGTGTGTGTGTGTGTTAATAAATTAGTTCCAGGGCTGGAGCATCTCAGGGCTATTTTAGGTGGTGTGTTTAGCAAATGAGGGGCCTTAGAAGCCTATGGATCTATGATAACCTTCAACATCCTCCCACCATTTCCCCACTATTTGGGACCCAACAGCCCTTTGGCTGCTCTCACCAAGATCTTAGGCTTGTTTCCTCATTGTTCAAACTTCGCAACACAATTTTATGCAACAGTAAGAAGTCCCCTCCCCCTAAGGTTAAACCACATCATTAGTTATTATTAAAAACCTATGTTTAGAAGACTGACACTTGTAAATAATGAGCACAGCAAAAATAGCTGTATGTACTCACTAGCACGAAAACAAACCTCAAAAGGGCACTTAAGATTATTGCTTTAATGGAAATAAAGTTGAATAAAATTCAATAAGCAAATGAGATAAGCAAATCATTGTACCTGTACTTGAGAGGTCTTTGTGATGGATTTTTGTAAACAAATCATTGGAGGAACTAGGGATTTCAGTTTGCCACTTCAGTTACAAGAAAATGATGCTAGACTGGAAAAAAGCCCGCTAATGAGCTTAAAACCTAAATCCTATGCTTGAAGACTGCCCAACTCCAGTATCAAATGCATTTCTAAGAAGATGAATGTGGGTGTACCTCACCAATATCACACGGAGCTCCAGGTGAGGAGCATTTTCAGGGCCCCTCTCCATTTGTTAAACTGTTGAGTACGTTGCTTCTATTGTGCTTGCAGCCCATTTTGTGTCTTTGCTGCACAATTTGCATGCATGATTTATCCATTTCATACGAAGACAATGTTCATTTTCCAGTGAATACAAAATCCTTAAATTCAATGGAACCCTGGCCACACAGTTCAGCACTGGCAGCTTTAGATGTGAAGGTGAACTTTTTGTGCTATTTTGGTGTGGAGCACAGTCAGGCAGATGGAAGCCTGGTGAGCAAGTCAGTTTTCTGCCCCTAAATATGGCCCTGGGAACTTAATACAGTGGTACCTCAGGTTAAGAACTTAATTCGTTCTGGAGGTCTGTTCTTAGCCTAAAACTGTTCTTAACCTGAAGCACCACTTTAGCTAATGGGGCCTCCTGCTGCTGTCGCTGCGCCGCCACTGCACGATTTCTGTTCTCATCCTGAAGCAAAGTTCTTAACCCAAGGTACTATTTCTGGGTTAGCGGAATCTGTAACCTGAAGTGTATGTAACCTGAGGTACCACTGTATATTGTGAGTTCCTAGTATCACTCATTTTAAAATGCTTGCCAGACTTTATTTTTGCTTACACCTCTGCTTTATAGCTGAACTATCCCATCTATATGGCAGAGATTCCTTTATTCATTATCTTGGAATTCCTGTTTCATTAAATTATAAACAACAATGCTTATTAGCAAGCCTTGTAATTTATCTGCTTATAAGGTAAAAGGTAAAGGGACCCCTGACCATTAGGTCCAGTCGTGGCCGACTCTGGGGTTGTGGCGCTCATCTCGCTTTATTGGCCAAGGGAGCCAGCGTACAGCTTCCGGGTCATGTGGCCAGCATGACTAAACTGCTTCTGGCGAACCAGAGCAGCACACGGAAACACCGTTTACCTTCCTGTCGGAGTGGTACCTATTTATCTACTTGCACTTTGATGTGCTTTTGAACTGCTAGGTTGGCAGGAGCAAGCAGCAATTAGAGCATGCCCTAAAAACACATGCTGAACTTAAATAGGTGCTAGGTCTGGTCAGTGTGTCTATATATGCAACTGGAGATCCACGAAGGAAAAGCAGAATATAACTTTAATTAACTCCAAGTGCCACCCTAAACCTCTTTAGAGTTTTAGAGCACTGAGTTTTGGTGAACAATGATAAGTGCACAAGATAGTGGGCTCCTCCTCCCTTTTCTAATGTCAAAAGGTGGCAGCTTTCATGGTTAAGAGAAGGTGAAGCAGAGCTATAAGTACCACAAAAGGGTATATAAGGGCAGAACAACCTTCTTGATGCCAGTGGGCCATAGTGGAATAGAATGGGTTCCTAAGAACCTGAATGTGAGTGCAGCTGCAGGACTGGGCCTAGACTGGGTCTGGAGCCCCAGACGAGGCTTCTCAGAATAGAAATGTAAAGGGTTTTTCATGAATGTGGTTTTCCTGCAGTAACTGTGACTTTGATGGTCCCTTTCAGAAACAACCAAAAAGCTAAAACTGTGCTGCCCAATTTTTTTTGCTAGCTTACAAATAATACCTTTAGAGTTGGTCAGTCAACTACGGCTGGTGTCACTTTCCACTTATTCTTCCCTGCCATTGCTGCTTATGTCCACTTTGCGGCCTCCATTTTTGTTATAGCCCTGAAAGATCTTTACAGTGATTTGCCAATACAGGCATGCATCCAATATATGTGAAATGAAAGTATTATCAAGGCCTCTTTTACACCAGCTAGCGGAATATCTATATTTTCATGATCTAGTATTCTGGTTCTATGAAGACTCTGCCTTCCTCAAAAGATTAGCAGTAGTTCAGAGAGGCAATTTAACAAAGCAAAGACCCCTGGAAATGTTCTCAGCCCAATTCTAAAGACTCTGATGTGCACACATGCTGCTGCACACAAGACTCTCCTAATTCCCTGAAATATCCTCGAGAGTGAATTGGAATGCTGATAATTACTGGGCCTACACCCACAACCCTTTTGTGGTAAGCTATTTGCTGTTAAAGTATTTTCAGATGTTTTCAGTAAAAAAAGTGATTATTTTTCTCCTTATTTCAGAAATTGGTGCTCCTGTTGTTCCGGACAGGCGACAGTTAAAAACCTTCAAATATATGAAATAAACTGTTCTTGATCAAAGTGGTTCTTACCTGGCTATGTTCCTTCCTAGCCCCAGGGCTAAACCAATGGCTGAGGGAGGGAAGAAAAAAAAAGGTTTAGTAGCATAGCTAACTGAAGCACGAGCTGTCATATGACCAGCCTATGCGTGCTCTCGGGTATTTTATTGTCCACCAGAAAAATGTAGCCTTTGGCTATGATTTATTTAAATGGGATATTTTACAGAACTCTCAAGGTCTATAGCAGTTTTCACAGGAATATAAGAATGTATCTCATTCTGTGGATTTATCCTGCTTGGGCAAGTGGATATATACTAAATCATATTGAGTTTCATGCCACAGATTCTGAAATTCTTTATATATTACATCATTTAATAATATTTTCTCTCTGTGTGTGCTGCTAAAATCTAATGTTCTTATTACTTAGAGTAACGGAAATCTTAAAAAGTGTTTACAACTATTAGAAGCATGCTTATTAATTTTGAGGGTTTGGGTTTAATGCCTACGCACTGCTACTACTGTTGCTACACAAACACACACACATGGTGTGCATAGGTTTGCTGACTTAATATCTCTAAAATCCAACCCAGTGTGGAATTATGTGTTCTGTTTCCATTTGAGTAAGTAGGAGGGACTGATAGAACAGCACTGTATCTCTCCAAGTGTCTGAACAGTTTTTCCTCTTAGTTTATGGGGTGAGTTGAACTGTTCACCAGACTTTGGATTAAGCTGCCCTAGCAGGATTCAACCACTAAGGGGCAACTGTAGAGTTAATATCACCGTTTAGCCTTTTTATCTCACTACCAGTGTTTATTAGCTTACCAACACCAAGAGGGTTGTTTTATCATCAACAATGCTTTGTGAATAATCACCATAACAATCTTACATACATTCACATTTTTAATGCAATTGTCACGGTTGGTGTTATGTACATTTCATTTATCTCTGACCTCAATGCTTACTTAACTGCTGACTGTTCTCTTTCCAACTATGTGTGTATAAATACTTGCCAAGTTAGGATAGCACTTCATACATAAAAAAGTTGCTCTAGTCCACTAAATAAGTTTTCTGGGTGTTTTCTTTTAGTTTTTAGGTTGCCACAAGGCTATTTAAAGGGCCATGTGCAAATCTCTCTTCTCCGTGTACCAACCTACCCACCCCATATGCTTACTGTGGAAACACAGGGGCAAAAAGCAGCTGTTTTTGTTTTATTTTAAAATATATATACACTGCTGTTCCAGGCAAAGCCAGTCCAAAGTGCCTTACAACAACTACAATGGAAATAAGAATACAGTGGACGCTCGGGTTGTGAACATGGTCCATGGGGGAGACATGTTTGCAACCTGCAGCGTTCACAACCCGCAGCGGTCTGCACACACGCGGGTTGCAATTCGGTGCTTCTGCGCATAGTGCGATTTAGTGCTTCTGTGAAGGCGCGAGCGCTGAAACCCGGAAGTAACCTGTTCCAGTACTTCCTGGTTAGGTGCGGTGCGCAACCCGAAAACGTGCAACCTGAAGCATTGTAACCCGAGGTATGGCTGTAATAATAAAAAAGCAATGTTACAGAAAAATATAAAACAGATTCAAAACTTCCATAAATATAATATTCCAGGTTCCATCCAGCAAGTGGGACAATATGCACAGAGAAGGCCAATCAAAACAAGTAGATCTGATGAAAATCCTGGACTGCATCCATCTGCCACAGCTCTACTGGAAAGGAAGCTATAGAAGACCCAAGAAAGATATCGTGCTTCTTTTTCTTCTAGCCACACCTCTGGTTTTACAAGCGAGAATGCAAGAGATGTTATGCACACACAGGATCATTATAGCAAGAACTGTGGGGGTGGGGAGGGGGGGTTAATCCACAGACATCTTTCCAGACAACAGTACTGGGAACTGCACATGTCCTCAAGAGCATGATCAGAATTCTAAACAGTCTTGATAGACTGGACAATTAGGGTAAAATTCAAGATGTAATTAAAACAGGGACAAATCTAAACTAAGCAGTTGAAATAATGATAAACCTGACATGGATACTTACTCATGGTGATGAGACTCCTGGGACAAATGTGCAGCTTTCTTGTTGACGCATGAGCCTGGAGCAGTATTCTAAAGGAGGCATAAATAAGTTTTATAAGTTGCATAGAGGAATTTAAGAACACACAGTACTCACTGCATGCAGGAAATAAATGGAAGAAAACAAAAGCCAGCCACCAATACCATTAATAAGATGCATGTGATGAACAAGTCAATAACCAGCTGATTCCTATATATATATAAATGTAAAAAGCTTTGAGTGGCGTTTTCCATTTTTTTCAATGCTGGTCATCAGGGTTTTGGGGAGCAATGATCCTAAAGAGGTACTGGGAAGAGCCCCAAGAGACATTGTTACTTTGGAATCACAGAACTGAAAGGGACCCTGAGGATCATCTAGTCCAACCCCCCAGGAATACGCAGGTAGGCAAGTGTGTGTGTCCTTACCTCTTTTATTCATAGTGCAGGCACCCAGTTCATAATACTACCCCAGCCATGCCTCTCCCCTACCCAACTCTGGAAGTTTCTAATTGCTACCAAAGTTTAAATCACTTAAGATAGCAAGTTTGAAAAAGGTGTTCATAGTGATCCAATTGTAACTGCATCACTTTCATGCCTAATTATGGAAAGAGTAGCACACATGCACATCATCAAGACAGGGCGACATATGACCAGAATGAACACTGGATGATCTGTAGATACTACTGCAATGTTTAATCCTCTAACCAGCTTTTACTTAGAAATCTACATATACCTATGATTTGTGCCACGGACTATATATGGACCACATGTGGCCTGCTTACTGTAGTGTCTGCCACCTAATCTTTTCAGAAAACTGGACTAGGAGTGGATTTAAGCCATGCATGTGCAACAGCAGTCTTTGATCTTTTCAATCTACAGGATCACGTTGATACACTACAGCACTTTTGAAAAACATTACAAACATGTCACAGCCAGTCTTTGTAATACAAATGTCAAGGATGCTTACGTAAATGTTACCATAATTGGTTTCAGGACAGCCAAAGCATTTATATGGCCTGGTGGTTTTGAGTGCAGGCATCCTTACACAGTGTAAGGGTGTGTTCACACAGTGGGCGTTAAAAATTGCTGTTACTCTCTGAAATACACCTGCATTAAGTTTCACTGGATAGGAGGTAAAATTACGGGATTTTCTTCATTAGCCTAAACATAGAAGACAAATAAAACTTTTATTTTCATAGCTGACTTGACTTACAAGTTGGAAAACAAGCACCCTCTCTCCAGACAGGTGCGTGGGCTTTGAAATTCTAAGGATTTTGAAAATAAAAATACTTGTATGACCTACTAATTATAACATTAACAACTCAATAGTTACTTTAATGCTGGAGGTAAACATTTGGCTTAGCTCTCCAGTTGCATCCTGTATTAATCTCAAAATGAGGTTTTCATGCTATTCCAGTGGGTATCCCTGGAATATAGTAATCCATTTTCTACACTGTGGCTATAAGAAAAGCCGACTGTGCCTATGTCATGCTTTGTTAGAGGTTCATGATCACATTATCTCATGGTGGACCTGACACTTTTATTCAGTTTACAGTATGTTCTGTGTACAGGCAACTTATTTCCTTTGCCAGGGCTGCTGACAACCTTTTCCACACTATATTAATCTTGTTTACTGACTTTATCTTGGTACAAATATCAGAAAACTGAACTTTTTATCTCAGGGAGAAAATAAACAACGTGTTGACAGAAGCAGAAGCTATTTTCTGGGCTAAAATTGGTTGTTTACCTCCAGCCATACTTATGGAAAAATGTTTTAAAGTCTTCCAGTCTGTGCAAAATGCATAATCCATAATTTAATAAATGCAGGCATCCCATGGAAAGTCACCGAGATACATCGGAAGGGATAAAGGATGTACGACCACTGAACAAAATACAATTTGTAGATAATTTGCACATAAATATGAGCATGTTTTATCTAGTCAACAACTGACTAGAGCTTAGATTTCTTCTACATACCAGGGGGCGTTTCATCAATGTAATTTGCTCATGTAAGCCACCTCTTAGCATCCTATGAGTGATGAAGGTAAGAAAACCTTAGGGAGGTAGAGAATCAAGTTGAAACACTTCCTATGGTTAAGCTCACTCCTAATAGTTCTCCTCTAGCTCAGTGAGGGTGCCTATGCAACCTCTGCTAGTCAAGATGCTTGGGAGGGTGGCGGCAGCTGAGGGATTTACTTATGTGGGGGGGAAGTACATAGTTTGAAATGTGTTCGGTCTCTGTGAAAGCACCTCAGCATATTCAAACTACTAGGAGAGGAAATTTTACGACAGCCATCAAGAAAACAATTTACACACAGAGTAGGTTAAATATATAAATACATAGTAAAGGGACCCCTGACCATTAGGTCCAGTCATGACCGACTCTGGGGTTGCGGCGCTCATCTCTTTATTGGCCAAGGGAGCTGGCATATAGCTTCCGGGTCATGTGGCCAGAATGACTAAGCTGCTTCTGGCAAACCAGAGCAGCGCACGGAAACGCCGTTCACCTTCCTGCCAGAGTGGCACCTATTTATCTACTTGCACTTTGTGCTTTCAAACTGCTAGGTTGGCAGGAGCTGGGACAGAGCAACGGGAGCTCACCCCGTTGCGGGGATTCGAACCGCCAACCTTCTGATCGGCAAGCCCTAGGCTATGTGGTTTAACCCACTGCGCCACCCGCGTCCCATATAAATATATAACTCTTAGTTAAAAAGTTAAAATGTCCACTTGGAAATGGCGGGGGGGGGAGGGGATGTGACGCAGGAAAACGTTGTGAGATGGATGTACTTTTGATTAACACACACACACACGACTTTAAAATCTGTATAGTAGGTTTACTTTCAGACAGTCACTCAACTATTCTTATGATTTGGAAAAATGCAAGACAAAATGTGTATTCTCTAAATGAAATTTACTGAAGAAATTTCTAAACATTCCTAAAAAGGGCCTCCAGGGACAGAGAGGACGTGAGAGTTGTCATTAAACACATTTGTTTCATCCATCTCCGTTTGATGTTTCAGTCAGGATAAAAAGAAACATATGCGCTGCAGTACAGAGAAAATGGAAAGTTAAAAAACAACTGTTGGCAGGGCTAGACCAGATAATTGTGCTGTGTTTAGAGTATATACAAATCTAAAGAAGGAAAAAGACTTTGTCAAATTAGTGTCCAGCTTTATGTAGCACGCTGTGAGTGGCCTCTACTGGCTGACCAAGGGCTACATAAGTCACCTTGTCATCTATTATTATGATGGTATTTTCACAATGGCTGAACAGATACCTTTATACGAAGCTTTTTGCTTATCAACATACAAAGTTTACACATTCCAAAAGAGATAACTCATGCAACAACTGTAATCCATTTTTGTAATTCTAAGAAATGAGCAAGGTTAATTAATTAGAAATATAAGGAGGACACGGAAGTCTTCAAAAGAGACACATTGAAATGAGGGCGAATAGCAGCTGAGTGAATGAGTAAGGTAGCAGTGGGTAAAATATTCAAATTTTACTTTCCTAAATATTCACTCGCAATTACAATAAAAATTCAACTTCTCCTAAAACGCCTCTTTCTAATCTATTATTAATTTCAAGAAGCTAACCAAAGAAATTTTTAAAAGCTTCTACCCAGAAGCCACTGAAACCAACCGTTTGTTTTAGTGGTTGGGGATAGTGCTGAACCTACTCTGTTTAGAAAACACCTAGTTGTACCAAGAAAAATTGAATCCTGTGATGCCACTAAATCATATCTGCGCATAGATATCTAATTGCATTCTCTTTCTGTATGTGTGTGTGTCCCCTCCACCCCTTTACTACTGTTGACTTTTGTGTGGTGAGACGTGGTTCCAGAAATGCCTAAAAGCAGGTAGAACCAATTCTGATGCTAGATAATAGCATGAAATCAGTCAGTCCCTTAAAAATGAAGGCTGTTATTGTTTTCAGAACCCTCTAGGAGGGCTCTCATGGACCCCAACAACTGCTACATGGATCGCCTGCTGACTTTGGAAACAGGAGCAGGCCTTGGGGATAAAAATACTGTTCCCTAAGTAGCCTTTCATTCATCTCAGCATCACAACTCTCTCTGGTTTACAGAACAAAAGCTGGTAAACTTGTACTAAATCTGATTGAACGTTGTTTGGAGCTGGCTATGTGTACAGAAAGTCACCTAGTGGTTCTGATTTTGGTACAATATCCTGCTTTGAAAGCTGCACTCAAAACAAGTTTCACTATTCACATGTCATAGAAAACAACTGTACGAAACCCAATCATCTCCCTCAAAGCTTGGCACATGAGGGCAAGAAGGAAGGCTCATTCACATTCCAATAAACTGTGGCCTGTTGGACAGAGATTGTTACATTTGAGCTAAGCTTGTTACAAGCAGCAGCAAAAAAAAGCATTTAATATCTAAGCCAGACTTGTAAAAAAAAGTCCACGATACCATTTACAACGTGGTAAAAGAAGGTAATCAGTAACTTACCAATTTATATATTTAATAGTTATTAGAGGACTAAATTAATCTATTTTAATGCAAAGTAATTTACCAAATAGATGGTTATCTAGGGGGTCACACACTGAACAGTTATATAGATGTGGTCTCACTGGTTTCACTGGGAATATATAACTGTAAACTATCAGTGAATTACACTGTGGCGTTTTAAGTTTATGAACAGTCACCTGGCATGATGTACTCGTATTACAATACTACTGCAAATACTGATCCACAATACAATTACTCTCAAATAAGTTCCTTTGCGTTCAATGAAAATTATTTTATGTTCCTTAGCTTTCAATGAAAATTATTTTAAAGTAAAGCACCCTTAAAACTGTTGGCCTGGTCTCTTGTTCAGTATGGGATTATGCACTTGATTCTATTATTCCCTTAATTGCACCTTATTAAGGAGAATGTTGTCAGACCTAAATGACTAATGATGCCAAAAGGTGACTGCAGTTGTAAGAAATATTATTTTGCCGACACATAGCTTGGTACTCTGGGATATTTCTAGCCTTATTTCAGAATTCTACTTTGCTTCAGAATTCAGTCCCATTATCTTGACTGCTCAAAATTGTTCACAGGGTTATCTAGCTGACATATAAGATAACCCTCCATCTCACTAGACACCACTGGGATATGACATGCTGACCCACAGTAAGCCTTGATTATTAGCCTGAAATATATACCACACAAAAAGGGAGCTTTAGCTAAAGAATAGCTGAACAAAAATTCTATCGTATATACCGTAGTTTTTTTTTATACAAAACCCCCCAACAATGTAAGATATACTGTATTTGATTTATCAGAGAATTTTAAAACATGAAATAATATTACATATTTAAACCCTGATCCTTACCATTTTTACTGGGAAGCAAGGCCCAGTGGTTTGAATGGAATAGACTTCAAAATAAGTTTGTTATCGGAACCTTAGATATTTTACCAAGTGGCACACAAAAGCCCCTTTCAATAGAAAGCAGCAGCAATATATTTAATTTATTCATACAATTTAGTCCCCGGTTATTTTTTCATTTGTGGTCTATATACTCTTGGGAAAAGACCATAGGTACTGATATTTTAACACCACGGAACAGGGAGCAAGAGTGCAACCAACGTGTTTTCATATATTGATATCCGCGATATCCATATTTTGATGCCTTACAAAAACGAAATAAAACCTTATATCCGTTTCAATTTACACCATTACTCAGTCAGAAACACTTTGTGCTTAACTTTGTGAGTCAACAACAATAAAATACTTCAGTGAGCACTATTCAGTTCCCAAAATAAGTAACCACTGTCGCATTCTAAATCTCTTTGCAGGTCCTTGGGGTGGAGTGCGGCTCAGCTTTGCTACTAAAACCTGTCCATCTTGCCAGCTGTTGAAAGTGGCTTGACAGTTCCAAATCACTGTAAACCATGCGACAAGGCAAGCTTATTTCACACCAGAAATCAGATTCGGATTCCACCTGCCTCTCCTTTTCATTAAATTGCTTATGGACAGAGCAGCATGACAGAATACCCAGCAAACATGTTGTCATGCCAAGTGCTAGTACCTCACTGTTGACAGACATCTGACCTGACACATCTACAAACATCGAGAAGTGTGTGTGTGTATGTGATGTTTTATTCAAAGCCTTTCCATTTCACGCAAATTGGTGTTGGGGAAGAAGAGCAAATGCAGAATAAGAAACCAGATCCTAGGAAAACCAGTTTTGGTTTCTGCATCGTTGAGTTTTTGGGGGGTTGTTTGAGAGATTTTCCCCATCCTTAACACCCCCCATCCTCAGATTTTTTTTGTACTTGTGTGTAACTCAGGGTTACTGTGAGTCAACTGGTAGTTTTCCCTTACGTGGTGGTGGTACAGCTTTGGGTTTATAAGCAGGAGCAGAGGAAGACTCAAATGGGTATCAGTATGTAGATTACCTGTTAAGAACTATTGCTCATTAAGAAAGGCAGCTTTAAATAAAGTTTGCCTTTAGAATTTTGAAAAAAAATCATTACACTCTCCGCCTTTCCAGATAGATACATTTAACTTGTTGGATTTTACCACTGTACCCTCAGATCTCCCAAATCCTAAGCAGAAATAGATGCCTCTCTTTTTTGGAGAAGAGTAAGGAAAATAAGGTCTCATTCACAGTTCTGGCAGCATCAGTATCAGTCCCTGCGCAAACGAATACATGAAGCTGAGGGATAGTGTCCATGTATTTGGCCAGTTTATAGAACCGGCATTTATATCTGAGTTTCTGGGAACAAACTATAGGACCACATTATCAGCATGGAGTTTAAACATATGCCCATGCACAATTCAATAAAAACAGAAATATTTGCAGGCAGTAATCCAGGCATAGGCAAACTCCGGCCCTCCAGATGTTTTGGGACTACAATTCCCACCATCCCTAGCTAACAGGACCAGTGGTCAGGGATGGTGGGAATTGTAGTCCCACACATCTGGAGGGCTGGAGTTTGCCTATGCCTACAGTAATCTCAACTGTGGTAATTTTACAGGTATCAAAATTGCAACCCAGTTTCTACAAAATGGTTAGTTGGCTACTAGCTGTTTTCTGGATCCAATTTAAGATGCTCACGTGAGTGTTTTAAGTCATAAACAACTTAGGCCCCAAATATTCAAGGGGGAGCTCTTAGCACTTCCTCCCAAGTTTGGGGTTTGGTGGCCCAGGAAATGGTAATCTCTGTGGCAGCTCCTTGGTTGAGGAATTCCCACTCCAAGCAGCTGTATCTGGCCTCTTCATTAAATAGTTTCTGCTGTATACTGAAGATGCATCTTTGACACCTGAGATGCATGTTCCACTCTATTCCTGTGACTGTAATTTGTTTTTACTCTTTTTAATGTTGAATTTTAAATTGCTATAACCTGGGATCAAATGGTGGAGTAGGTAATAAATTAAATAAATATGTAAATAACAATTAAATGTGTAAAAATTTATAATCTCTATAATTTACATGTTATACATAGCCCACTATGGATGTTGGATGGCAACACCTTATAGAAATAAAGCTATTTTTAAAAGGGGGATGCAAGCAGCACGCACACTGCGATATTAGGACCAATCCATCAATTCTGCTTATATTAAAAGATGAAATATGTAGTATGCGTGTTATTTAAAATATTTTAAACTGCCCTTCGCCAACATTAGGGCAGTATAAAGAGGCATAAACAAAAAGAACATACCAAAAATATGTCAATTGATCTTAGCCAAAAGGCCAGTTTATGCAGTGTGCTTATGATAAGAGACATTTGCCTGAAACAAGTATTATTGCTCCTAACACTTTGCAGCACTGGTTATCTTTTCCCCATGTTTTTGAGCTGTAACCTTCATATTGCTTCATTTCGCACTGAAAGAGACTCATTGATTTTAAAACTAATAATGGTTTACATGTTGAAAACGGTGTGTAACTATTAATATCTTCTGTCTCCATCTGCAACATTGAAACAGATTGACCACTAGATGTTTTGAAAAGGGCAACTGCCACATTGTTCCCTTGGCACACCAGAATGGCAGGTCAAACTTTTGTTCCTCTTGTCCTACAAACAATTTTCAAGCCAACGCTCAATAAATAAATTTGGTCTCCGCACTCCCAATCAGGACTGCACAATCCCCTCAGTAGCAGACCTATGATAAATGGACTTATTTTCCCAAATCAAACACTTGAATTTAAATTCAGATGAGTTAATGCAAAGGTCAACATTGTAATCAGTTCTTTTGATCTTTATAGAATTTCTGGAGTAATACATAATAAATCTGAAACAAGGCAATTTGCAGCTCTGTATGGGTGGCTGGTAATAAAAATCTTAACGATTAGAGCCTTTATGTACTTAGGGAACATTTTATAGTAATAGCTATGGTGAGAACCTCAATGCATGGGGAAAGATGGCAATAGATAACACAGAAAGACATGATTGCTTGATTGTTTGTGGTTTATACAGTATGTGCTCATATGAACTATAAACAAATTAAATCACACATCTGCTGATGAATTAACACTGCTTGGTTCTTTGCTCACTGGGCAGTCTGCAACCTTACAACGCAATCCTATGTATGTTTTCTGAGAAGTAAGCCCCACTATGCTCAAAGAAGCTGAATGCAAGGTAAGTAAGTGTGGCTAGAAATGGTGTCTTAGTCATGTTTATTTACTTGGAAACTCTTCAAAAGCATGGAGGGCATTCAAGATCATATTCATTTTAGAAAGCAAAACTTTCTCTCAACTTTAGCAGAGAAGTAGAAATTATTTTAAAATCTACAGTGTTTATATGTGCTGTAATGTATGGCATTATTTTTTAAACAAATGCTTGCTGTTTAACAAAATTAGTTTTAAACCTACAGGACACAGAACACCACTTGTGTTAAAAGTTAAGCTTTCTTTACTGATGAGCTGTGGTCAGAGCAATAAGCTCCTCCTACGTTCACATGCATTCCATGCTTGCAAGCAAGAAACTCCCTCCAGATTGTGTCCTATGTTCACAAGCTTATTATTGCTGTTATTATTATTAGAAAATATTTCCACTTAAGTGGTAAAACTCAGATTTTACAAGCATCTTCAATCTTTGCAAAATTTGCTCCCTTCTGTTAATGATGAGGATAGGTGCTAGGAAAAGGGAAGTAAACAATTGTCAGGGCAACTGGGCCAATATTATTTCACTCATCTCTTTCTGCACAGTTAACTAGTTGCAAAGGGATATGTGCATTTGAGTTCACATATAATTACAGGCTACTGAAAATGAAGTTTGTGAATGGATGACATAAAATCCTAGAACTGTAGAGTGGAAGGGACCCAAGTGTCATCGAGCCCAACCCCTGGTAATACAGGAATCTTTTGCCCAGCATGGGGCTCAAACCCATGAGCTGGAGGTCTGCATGTACACATCCATCCAAATGCATATTCCCTTTCCCATCCTTCCTGAATTACTCATAAGAATCTATGGACAATTGGATCAATGGGGATGGGATGACTTGCCAACCAGCACTGCCAGAGGAACAAAAAAGAAGAAGGAAGAAAACACTTGTCAAAGCAATGGAGTGGGAAGGGTAGGGTTCACATAGGCATAGTCACATCACACAGATAACCATGCACTGAAGAGAAAGGTCTTTTAAGTAATAACATGATTTTAAATAAAAAACAGTATACTGGAGAAACAACTGCTGTGAATTTGTGTGAAGAAATGTACACAGATAGGTAGAGCTGTGGATGTACTGTGGTACTTCGGGTTACAAACACCTCGGGTTACAAATACAGTGGTGCCCCGCAAGATGAATGCCTCGCAAGACAAAAAACCCACTAGACGAAAGGGTTTTCCGTTTTTCGATGCGCTTCGCAAGACGAATTTCCCTATGGGCTTGATTCGCAAAACGAAAAAGTCTTGTGAGTCTTGCGATTTTTTCCCCTCCCCCCTTTTTCTAAGCCACTAAGCCGCTAATAGCCTTTTAGCCGCTAAGCCTTTAATAGCCGCTAAACCGCTAATAGCGCTAATCCGCTAATAGGATTGCTTCGCAAGACGAAAAAACCGCTAGACGAAGAGACTCACGGAACGGATTAATTTCGTCTTGCGAGGCACCACTGTACTTTTGGTTACAGACTCTGCTAACCCAGAAGTAGTACCTCAGATTAATAACTTTACCTCAGGATGAGAACAGAAATCACATGGGGGGGGCAGTGGCAGCGGGAGGCCCCATTAGCTAAAGTGGTACCTCAGTTTAAAAACGGTTTCAGGTTAAGAACGGACCTCTGGAACTAATTAAGTTCGTAACCAGAGGTACCACAGTATTTGGAGACTCTTCTCAGTCCACTCTTCACCCCCCAAAAGAGATTTAACAAAACCTGAACACCACAAAATTCAGCTCACCATCCATTTAGAATTGTGCTTTGTTTCACACAGTTTCAAAGACTTATGATGCCCATGTAGAACAACTGTATACATGATCTATGAGCACAGGTCATTCATTGGTGGGTAGAAGCAGCAAATGTACTGCCCCAGAGGTGAATGCCTCTGCAAATGAGCCCTTGAGCAGTGATGCTTAGGATGGACAAGCATCCACTTACTGATGCTGATGTAAATGTGCATTTCCCACTTAGAATTGTAACGGCCTGCAAAGCCCTTATGTTTTAGGCAACTCTAGATTAGGGCCTCTGTTAGTACTAGTAGACGTGAGGTAGGTAATAAATAAATATGAAATATGAACAGTTACACTGAACAGTTCAGCTCAGTACTATAAATTATAATGTTTGTGCAGCAGTTTTAGTTCAATGTTGCAAAGTCCTAAAGTAAGTATTGTACTCTTAATATATTTTACTGTGCCACATATTCAAAAGAACAAGCCAGCAATTTTAACTGACAATGTGATCTGATTTAACAAGTGAAAGCAACTGCCCCTTATGTATTTTAAGAGCTCTCATTTGATGTTGAACACATTCACAAATACTACTTCCATATAAACTACTCAAATGTGTCTTCTTAGGGAACATGTGGCAGTGGAGGGGGAAGGGGCAGTGTCCACATCCAAGCGGATTTCAGCTGGACAATGATGAAAAGTCCATATGTTCCAATGCCATCATAAATTATGTTGGAACATTCGGTCAGGCCAAGAGGGACTCCAAAAATAGGCTGGAAACAGCTCTTTGACTGAAAACAAATTGCCTAAATTCCAATATGAAGAAAACAGTGATCTTGACATATATTTTCTTGTGGCCACTGCAGTTTGAAGCTAGGTCTGCAGAGATGAAATACAATATGCTGCAGTTTTAAATTTGGAAATTATTATTCCATCTAGACACAAAAATGCAGAGAAATCTGCATGGGTCCAGTGCCTCTGGGCTCAAAGATTTATTAGGAAATAAAGGAAAAATGAATGATGATATGTCAGCTGGCTTGGACCCCAGCTATGAACCGGCAGTTGGAAGGACAGAAATCTCAAATGATTTTCCTTTTAATCATCCAACACATTAAAATATGTTTGTAAACCAATTATTGCAAATGAAGCCAAATGTCCAAAAATGGAAAGTGTTAAGAAAGCTACAAATTAATAGGAGAATTACCCCACTGAGCAGTATGTCCTTAAAGGAGCATGCCATCCACTAAATATAAAATACATTTTTTTTTGGGGGGGGGACAAATTAGGCTCTAACTTAACTGCCTATAAAATAGTTGTTCACATAATTTTAACTTAGACTTAACATTTCAATACCAAGAAAATGTCAACTTTTAGCAACAACGTTTTATATACCTGATGAAACCACTTCTGCAAGGTAGACTACAGAAGTGGTCTGGAGCTTAATTACACTGTTTTTGCAACTTAACATTCAATAAACATATTTTTCTCAGTGGTAAGGAAACTACTGCACTTCCAAAGAGGAGAGGGAGACAGAGGAGAACCGATCTGATAAACGTGTTTGCTAATTAATCCTATGATCTCGCCAAAATGCCTAAGATCAAATAGAGTATTGTATTAATTGCCACGTTAAAACTACACAATTGTCAGTTATTTTGAAAGGTGCAACTGATAAACATATATTACAGCTACCTGCACAACGTAAACCCAACATAGCTGTTTTCTGGCACACAGCTCCAATGCACTAAAACAATTGGAACGCACACTCCTTAATCCTGCACACATTTTGGCTGCTTAAATCCTATTTCAGGTTAATAAAATTAAAGTAGCCTAACAGTGTGCAGTGTTGGAACCAAAAACATTACATGATTGCTAGAGGCCTAATCAACTTAAAAGTAGCATTTCTGATGGCTGTTGCGTTTAGGGAAATCTCCAGATGATCCAAAGCAGTCTTGAGGAAAATGTCTTCCTCGTGAAATGTTTCAATAATGTTAATAATGGTAATAAAATAGGCAAGATTTAGACCGCAGCCTAAAATATTATGTCATTACAATGTTTTGAGTTAAATTCATTTATTAAATATTTATGTGCAAACGCCTACATGTTTTGCCTGGAGTAAAAAAAAACAAAAAACAGAGAAGTGAGCAAAATATTTAGTTATTTTAATTACCAGTGCAGTATCAAACAACAAAGCCATATTGTCCCACAGCATGAAGTGATCAGATATCTGCCCAAAATGATGGACAGCTCTGGCCCATTGAACAGGCAAAAAAAGAGAAAAACCCATTTACTCTCTGCCAGATGGGACCTACTGGACGCTTCAGCGCAAACAACTCATCCTTCTTCAAACCTTCTTGTCCAGCTCTAGAGCCAGCTCCAGCTGATAATGATGGATATCAAGGCTACAGTAAAGTGGGTGACAAAAGCAGCCTTGTTATAGCTGCCAGTCTTTCGGTCTTGTCATTATTACACATTGAAGATTTATTTGAGTTTATTGTTGTGCACTGGGTCTAGCCATTTGCAATTCATCACCTAGTACAGAAGGTTCAAGATAGTGGCCATAGCTATAATTGCCACCTCCACCTGCTTCTTGAAATTATGAGGTCAGCAGCTAGGGCAGCCCACTGTTCACAGAGCTCTCTACACGTCAGGAGAGACGTCTGCTGTAAAATACCAGGGCTGCTCATCTCTACATAAAAAGGTGGTGCCAACCTTGTGGAAATTCTGCGTTGCATTTTTAGTTTACGCCAAGCAAATCTATGCACGGTCTTGAAAGACTGGAGATTTCCGAAAGGTTAAAACAAAAAACACCTCTTCTGAAACTTTAGAGCTGCTGCTGTTTTACTTCAAGAACGTTCATCAACTGTTGGTTTTCTTCCTAGCAACTATATTAAATCTGTTAAAAATAATCCTATTTAAAAATAATTATGTATTCTTCTATGCAGTTTAAAATTTTCTAAAATAAGCAACGTGACACTTTAGCCTGCCTAAGCATGATGTGATTCCTTCTCTCTAATGTTCCTGGATGTATGTGAGGCTAGCTGTTACCCCAGTTAATGAGAAATGCACTCTGTGTATGCTCAAAGGCAACAACATCTTCATTATTTCACATATTAGACGACAGAATCTGAAACCAGTATTCAGTAACAGGTTGCAGTGTGCTTTATAACCAACATGCTAATGACATTTCAAAATATTTTCATATTGCTTTTCATCTGAAAGAATTTCAAGGTGGTATAAAAATATTAATACCAAACCATAAAATGGTGACGGCCACCCATCCCTGCATCTTTCTTGGCCAGGCTGGGCAAGAGCTCCACACATGCACAAGGAGCTCTATGGGGCTCCAGCCAAGCTCGAGGGGTGTGGTGAGCGGAAGAGGAAGTAATGCTTTCTTTGCCTCCTTCTCCTCCTCTAGGGGCAGATAGCAGAGTGAGCCTTGAAGCTTCTTTGCCATGGGAGGAGAGGGCTGCTGCTTCCTGAAGTCTCCCTGCCGCCTCCCAGCATATGCCGCCTGAGGCGGCTGCCTCACTCAGCCTAATGGTAGAACTGGGATGTATTGTATCTGTGCTTTCTTTTTGTATTTTCATAGCTTAAATTGTTGTTCTATCATATTTTGTAGTCAGCTGCCTTCAAGTCTTTAGATTAAGGCTGGGAGGCAAGTAATGTTAATATGTAAATAACAATAGATTGTAAACTAGATCAGGGAATGTACGTCAGGTATCCAGAGGTGAAGAAGAAAGTGTAAAATATATTTATTCATTTACTAACTAATCTACTCTGTCCAATTAAATTCCGGCCTCTTGGCCCCTCAAGTGAAACCTTCACATAGCTCAGAATTTAAAATATTTTCTAATATAAGAAAGCATTGACACAAGCAGAAGGAAAACAGCATTCATTCAACCAGATCCTGTGCATGGCTAGCTTGGAAATAATTTCCACTGTGTTTAAAGGGGCTTCCTCCTAAGGGTGCAAAGGATCATGGCTTTATTTTCGCAATCTATATAACCACTGAAGGTGGTGGTTCCGTTACTCAGGTAGAAGTTAGCAGCAGCAAGAAGCCTTATGTTTTTCATACATTTGTGATAGTGGGGAGTCAAATAATGAGGCAGCACACACTGCCTACAAGCTGAGACGCCTGTATAAAACTGTAGCAGACCCACCTTGGCTGGATCAAAGTCAGGATAGTCTCTGGGTTAGCAGGCTGTAGTTGGCCCCTACTTCACTCCCAACTCTGAAGTTGCATATATGACATTTGGTGCTCACATATGTATAGTCAAAGAAAACTATACAGTGGTATCTCATGTTAAGAACTTAATTTGTTCTGGAGGTCCGTTCTTAACCTGAAACTGTTCTTAACCTGAAGCACCACTTTAGCTAATGGGGCCTCTTGCTGCTGCCGTGGCACAATTTCTGTTCTCATCCTGAAGCAAAGTTCTTAACCCAAGGTAATATTTCTGGGTTAGTGGAGTCTGTAACCTGAAGTGTATGTAACCTGAGGTACCACTGTATTAATACACAAAAAGGGGGATATTGCGTATCTTAGTGGTACATAAACTTCTATGCTTTCCTGGCAGCAAAAGACTCTAAAGCTCCCTTCATGGGTTAATCAATTGAAATATCTCCTTGACATCACAGGGCTTCCCCAGCCATGTTCTAGCATTCACACAATGAGGATTACCGTATTTTTCACTCGGTAACACGCACCTGACCATAACACGCACATAGTTTTTAGAGGAGGAAAACAAGAAAAAAAAATTCTGAATGAAACAGTGGATGTATCATTTTTGTGCTTCATGCTGTGGCCACAGACATGTGATTTGACGGTGAGTTTGGGGTAGCCCAATGCAAAGATCCTGAGAATCCATGTGGATCTGTGCTTTGTAACCACGTTTTTGCACCATTGCAGCCCCAGGCAACAGTGGGTGCGTGATTTTTTTGGTGCAGGCTGTAGCCATGGATATGCTATGTGATCTGATGGTGAATTTGGGGTGACCCAATGCAAAGATCCTGAGGAAGGAAAAACATAGAAGGGACAAGGAGCACCGAGAGGGGTGTGCGGAGAAGCAGCTGGCTAAGAATGCAGGAGAGGAGTTATACCGGAGGGAGGAAAGGAAGGCAAAAGTTCCCCCCACGCACCCACCCAAGCCAGCCAGCTCTCTCTCTCTCCCCCCCCCCACCTGCATGTTGCAGCACCGGAGCATGGAGAGGAATTAGAAGGAAGGACGCTCTGCTTTCCCCTCTGCTTGCCTGGAGGGGAGGGGTTTTCTCTGCTCTTTGTTCCGTTTGAGCAAACACAGTAACAAACAGAAGCGGGTGGGCAGTAAGACCCTGAGGCAGAATGCAGGAAAGCAGCAGCTTCCTCTTTTCAAGGCTTCCCTTCTCCGGAGGATTGATTTTTGCCTGATTTTTGCCTTCACTCGCACCTCTCGGCTCCAGGGACCACACATTCGCTCAATAACACGCACAGACATTTCCCCTTACTTTTTAGGAGAAAAAACCTGCGTGTTATAGAGGGAAAAATACGGTATGTAGCTCTCCAGGTGTTGCTGCACATCCTGATGGGAGTTTGAGCTCAATGGTACCTGGAGGGCTACAAAATCCTCATCCCTGATCTCAAGTGAACTGCCTGGGCAGTTGATAACAGTCACTCATGCCATTGCTGGTCCTTCCTTTTCTCTGCCAATCCTTTTCACAGGTCAAACGCTCACTGCACTGCAGCAATGAGAGGGGATCTTGAATAGTGCCAGATTCTAACATGTTGCCTGTCAAACAATCATTCAAACTTTTATTGTAAGGTGTTATCATAAACAACATATCAAAAAGTCTCCTCTAAAACTGATTTGAGCTGATAGTGTCTTTGGTTATGATTGTAGAGACCATAATAGGTGAGACATGAGTAGAGAAACCCTTTTAAGCTCATTTACATTTTTTTAAATGTTAGTTTTCAAATATGCTAAAAGTATTGCACCCATACCTATTGTTGCAATCCTATTCCTTGCAGTGACTTTAATAGAATACCAGTTTCAAACAGCTGTATTTGGATAGTTACAAATACAAAATAGGTGCCATTATTGGCTTCTTTATGTATTTTATGAAAGGCAGGACAAATGAATGAAACAGATGAATCCTAAATATTTGAATAATTAACTACTGATTAATTTTCTGCGTCTTCAGAGTTAATATACTGATGGCTATGAAACTGCAGTAAACATACTAAAGAGAGAACCAAAAGTTTACCACCTCTAATTTGACAAGTGATATAAAAATAATCTCTTAAGAAAGATAACATTATTTGCAAATTGAGCAAGAGGACCCCAATGATAGCCATATATAATCAGTTGTCACCTTGCAGCTCAATTAGCCCTCATGTAAAAACGAGGCATGTAAGGAGAAATGAGGTTTTGACATTATCTCTGCCAGCAAGATAATTACACAGCCTTCATTTAACAGTAGGGCAACACTACTGTAGCAACAAATTAACTCAGCTCCATTTGCAATTCATGGTGTGTTTTCTCATTTAACACCATTTGTCTTACTCCAGTGAATGTTTCCATTAGTTTTCTTCAGCAAAGCAAAAATATTCCTTGTTTTGATTTCAACATTACGTCACCAAATCATTATGTATCTGTTCCAGTAACTTGAAGTAAGCCAATATAAATCTGATTTAAGGCCCTTTTTCTGCAATTTTAACTAAAATCTTTGCATTTTGGTTCACAGCCAAATAAAAGTGGAACAAGTGCTTTTGAATTTAATGGATACAGAAATTTGTTTCACTTTGCATTCATTCCATTTCACTGGGAGCCCAAATTGTCATTTTATTAATAATGACGAAAGGCATGTACTAGATTAAATTGCCAGTAAAACCAACAAATCCTTAAATTTAGTACTACAGGGCATGTGAATGATGCAATGCTCACTCGCTGCAAACCAGTTTTCAAGTCAGGAGACAGCGTCACAAAAGTATACTCCTCCCTGCTCCCCTACCCAGATCAAACTCCCGCTTCCTTCCTTTACCTGTATGTTTCACATGTACAACCACACTAAACATGGTTAAAAATCACCCTGGTTCCCTCTTAATTAAGATTTGCAAACACTCTTCAAACTCTGTTTTTAGTGGTTCACCTGTCAGGGTAAGCCAGGGTATGAATGTATGAACATGATAGCTTCTATTGATGAGCTGGCATCCACTTTGCTCCCCCCTGAACCTTTTAGGTCAGCGTGGGATGGCAGCTAAACCATGGTTTGGTTCAGTATATTGTCCAAATCCAGGCTTATGGTTAAAGTATCTCCTCCCTAACCATGATCTGTAACCATAGGACAACCTTTGGCTACTGATTGCGGTTAAAAAGGAGAAACCTTAACCATGACTCTGGATTTGGATGACACACTTACCCAAACCTTGACTTAGCTGTGTGCTGCACTAACCTAAAAAACCTGGAGAGAAGTAGAGTGGCTGCAATCTCCGCCTTGAGAGCCAGAGCGTTTGCACTAAGCCATGGTTTGGCTTAGCATGACATATGAATGTGGCCTAAGAATGGAATTCTGCTTAGCATGAACAAACACTTGGAACATGTCAATAAAACACTTGGAGCACATCAAAGCATTTATATTAATAGTACAAGGTGTGAGAAATTGCTGAATCCTGCCACTAGCTACTTAACAGAACCGACATATTACAAAGGCAACAAAAGTCAACAGGTGATATAGCCAGCACAACGAACAGTTTCCATGGAATTTATTTTAACAAAATGCAGAAAATACAGACAATAGGCGTCAAGAAATACAATAAAAAACACACACACCAAGCAACACGCCATGCATGCAAAGTGATGGACCATTATGCTCCAATGTATTCACCTGTAGGTGTGGCTCACGGCACTTATGTCCTGCACTTCCTGCAGGGAGTTCAATGCAGCATATGTTGTTCTTACCTCGTCCCACATCTATTTTATTCTTACAACAACTCTAAGCTAAGAAGGCTAAGAAGGGATCAGAACTCTTGTCTCCCAGATCCTATTTTAGTTACATAACATCAGTCATAATAGAAGCTGAATTTCTAGAAGTCTTTGTGTGGTCAAGAATTTATGAATGAATCAAAACCAGAGTAATGATTCCACCAGTACAACAGCAGGACATGTTAGAAAATATTCACCAAGTTCACTGGGGCACTACAAAATGAAGACATACAGACCTTACAAATTTGTGCTTAGCACTGGCTGGTTCCAGTAGAGCCCTGTATCACAATGGAATTGCTGGAGCTTCCATAACAAATATTGGTAGCTAATCTGCTTACCAGGAAAGGCTTGATTAATCTTGTTGTCACTGATTGCTATTCCTAATACTTGGAGATAGCAAATCTACACGGCACAGACATGGGAAGAGTGATCACTGTTCTAAAGAGTGTAGTTGCTCACCATGGCATGCCTCCATTTTGAGGATAGATAATAGGCTTCAATTATCTGGCATTGCTTTCAAATGCTTTGCAGTAGTCTCAGCAATTTTCAGCATATCCTCAGTGGACCACACTGTCTTCATAGCAGTGGGGTAAAAGAACAGGTTGTTTGGACACTGGAAAACCTGCTCTTAAAAATGAGAGGATACATATACAGCTCTTCTGATTTAGAGCAGGCAGAACTGTTCATGAGTAGACAACTGTGTACAACCCTACTAACCACTGAAGGAGCATCAAGACTTCCATCAGAAAGCTAAATTGATAAAAGTCAGCCAGAGGCACCATTTTAACATCAGACCTGCAAGCAGAAATGTCCCAACTCCTTTTATATAACAGGAACTTTGAATTCTAGATACTTTGAATTCCAGAGTTCAAGGAATTGTCCAGACTAGTGGAAAATCTTCACTCGTCTCTAAGTAATTAGGGGGGTACTTCAATTCCACAATAAGTTTTACAGAAAACCTACTTATTAAAGACCCAATCCTGAGAAAGTGGAGAAAGAAAAAGTTAAGCAAAATTTTAAGAAAATTACCCATTTCCGGAGAAATGGGGATGTAGTAGACAGAGTAAACTTTGTTGCAGGTAAATGATGTCATCAAGAAATACAGCTTTCGGTGGAGTTAGTTGTAACAAAGCACTGGAGCAAGTCAGACTGTCTCAGCTCTCTTAATATAGCTAATACATGGTAACGGGAAAGTTCATTTCAGTGTGGACAGGGAGAGAATCTGCTGCTGCCTAAGCAGGCAACATCATTGCAAGATCTCACGCCTTTTGTCTTATTTTTGTATTCATCACTCCCCTCACCTAATTTTTTTTCATAGCAGGTGACATAGGTGATTTGTTAATGTAACATCTCCCTCTTTAAGCTCAATGAAAAGAGACCTCTGGGTATAGGGTGGTATATAAACCCAATATAATAATAATAATAATAATAATAATAATAATAATAATAATAATAAAGCTATCAGCTGATGGATGATTTATACTAGGAGATAGTAAGGAGTTTACTACAACAAAGGTGTGTCATAAACACAAGCATCCACACAAACGGTGCCTGGGAACTAAAACTGCTACATGTTATCGTATGAATAGTGACACCTTTCCTTGATATAGTTATACAACAGGTTGTATAACTGTTGTTGTTGTTGTTGTTGTTGTTGTTGTTGTTGTTGTTAAATGAATTTATATTCCGCCCTATACCCGGAGGTCTCAGTGCGGTTCACCTGGGTTTCTACTCACAAATGCCTAACTTTTAAAATAAATAAATGTGTGCCTTTAGAAACAAATGAGCTGTAGGCTAGCGGCTGCCTTTTGTACCACTGGCAGCTCTATCATTGCTCACATCAAACAGAAAGCTTATCCAAGAGATGCCCTCTTCTTACCCTCTGACAGCTTTTTGTGCTCTCAGCATTAGCCTACTAACACAAGGCATCTCTGTATTAACCAGTATGATCTATATGGAAAGGTCTTTACTATAAAGTAAGAGTGGTTGCATTAGAAGAATTCACATAATTGTGGTCACCTGCAAAGCTGCTACAACAAACTACAGAGCCAGCACTTTATGACAGAAGCTCATGCAACAGCTAATTAAAGGAACCGAAAACATTAGGGGCAGTCTTTTGAAGCTTTTCTATATTTAAACGTTATGTTGAATGTCACCCTTTTCTACTTAGAATGAATAACCTCTGATAATCATCTGACCCTCTTTAAAAGAGAGGAAAAATAAACCTAATATCCTTGCATTATTTAACACACATGCACTTTGAGTGTGTGTCAAAGGAAAGCAACAACTTCCCGGATTAATTAAAAAGAACAACAAATGCAACAGACAAACAGCTGATCTGTCTAAACTCAACTTCATAAGATCTATCTACCCTATAGTCAAAGAAAGGGTGTCACTTTCTGTTATGTGATTCCAAGGTGACTGCTTATATTTTGAACTGCTAGGCTAATTCTAGCCTGAGCAAAAATCTGTCTTTTATTTCATAATTAATTCTCAGTGTCAACACTGGTAGATGTTCTTTTAGTAACAACCTACTGTGGCTTTTGACTACAAACAAAAACAAAGTCTGATTTAATGTTATTAGTGGCCTGACATACAGAAAACATGAAAAAAGTACAGTAAAGCTTAGGCAAAATTATTGATAATATGTATTCCTTAACTACTTGTTTTTTCAAAGCAGGCCAACCCAATATTGTTGAATTTCTGCAATTTTACTAGCATACATTTCAATACTGTGACAACACATGGCGAAATCAAATGTCTACAACTTATCAGATGAACGACCAGGATGATACTCCTAATACTATTCTTAAAGTAAGCATTTGAATAATACCAACCAGAACAGTCATTTGAGCTAGACCCTTATGTACTAAATGGGCCATATATGACATGAAAATTTGGTAGGAAATATCACATTTATTGATGTTTGAGAGAAAGCAGGCCACAAAACTGCTCCCCAAAGCAAAGAGTATATGCTTACTTTCCAGCACAATGTTACATCAATCTATATGTACAGTGGTACCTCAGGTTAAGTACTTAATTCGTTCTGGAGGTCCGTTCTTAACCTGAAACTGTTCTTAACCTGAAGCAGCACTTTAGCTAATGGGGCCTCCTGCTGCTGCTGCGCCGCCAGAGCACGATTTCTGTTCTCATCCTGAAGCAAAGTTCTTAACCTGAAGCACTATTTCTGGGTTAGCGGAGTCTGTAACCTGAAGCGTATGTAACCTGAAGCGTATGTAACCCGAGGTACCACTGTATAAGGATAATGTTTGAAATTGGAAATATTTAAGTATAAGGAAATTATAGACATGTACAACATAAAATAATACAAAAGAACTGGGGGAGGGAATGGAGGGAAGTCAAAGGATTGGGGAATCCCAAAGTATAGATTTAATATGGTATGAAAATGTTTTATTTTCTGTTTTTGTTTTAATTGTATTGGTTTATTAAGGTACGCGAAGAAAATGTTTGACTGTGAAAAATAATAAAAAAATATAAAATAAGAAAATTGGGATAAAACTTTCAGTTACTACTTATAGGAAGCCTAGTCATCAAACATGATAATACACAAAGAATAGGCCCAAGGTTAGAATGAAGATTCAGCCTGCATTTGATGGTCGTTCTGCCTTAAAAAACCATGTTTATGCTTCCCAACATCTATTTATGTGCAGAAACAGTGGAGGGGAAGGGAAGAGTTTCCCAAGTAATCTCATGAGGGGAAAATGCTTTTATTTCAATTTGCCTGTTCTTTGTTCCCAGAATACTGTCCTAGCAAGAGTTTTCTAGAATGTCAAAAATCTTCATCCAAGTTCTGTGGTAAATTTTAAACATCCACTTGATGCCATTACCTGTTATATCCAAAGCCTACTTAATCAAATTAGCCATCTTTCTTCTAATTCACTTTCCCTTTGACATATTTTAAAGAATCCTAGCATATCCCCTGTTTCCTCAAAGCAGCTCAAGGTGGCACACATGGTTTTCTGCCTCCCCATTGTATCCTCACAATGACCCTGTGAGGAAGGTTGAGACTGTGATTGGCTCAAGGTCACCCAGTGAATATCATGGCTGAGTAGGGATTTGAACCCAGGTTTCCCAGGTCCTAGTCAGTGCTTTAACCACTACACCATACTGGCTCTCAATGCCACTTTTGTATCACCTCAGCTGGAAAGTACTGAATTTGAGGAGGCTCACCTATTCACAGCATGTTTCATAACAAAATGCTAAGTCTACAAGTGGCAAAATATTGCATGAAGTGCTTCCGAGTGTGAAGAAGCCCTAAGTTGCATTTCCCCTAAACTAACAAGCAGATACGGCAAATAATTAAAGAACAAACACTTGCATGTAAAGGAAATGTTGTGCGATTGTTCACACATAAGGGTTTCGATTCAGGGTAGCGCCGAGATTAAAAACGACATGTGCTGAATCGCTGTAAGAAGCGATGACGAGAATGTTCAGTTCTAATATAGTCAGATCGGCAGTGTAAAGAAGATAAAAGAGATGCATCACATCACATTCAAATTTTGAAACAAATGTTAGGAGACATACTTGTAAGAGGAGTGTTACATTTTATTTTGCTGCAGCTAAGCAACCGATGATGTCCGAAAGCAACACATTATGCCTAACACTGTGACCACATTAGGGCATAGATCCCAATAAAATATAGACAGCAATGCCTGTGTCTACACGTATTAGTGGCCATGGCAATCACATCAAAAATGGCAATGTACTCCCAGAAAAGAGCAATAGCACATTACTCTTGCTGCTTTTTTGAACAGTTTAATAGTGTGTGTATATGTGCATATGTGTATATGATGCTTGGGGGGGGGGGATCTTAACCCTTTCCCTCTATGCCATTTTCCTAAAGGAAAGCACCTCCATGAATGCTATTTCTCTCCTTGAGTAACACAGGCAAGTGAAATAGCAGCTTTAGCAGGGGTGGAATTTTTCGTGTTTCTTCAATGTCATGTCTTATTTAACCCTGAAACCACAGTTAGAAGTAGGCTAGGGAAGCTGCATTTAGTTACCAGGGTATATAATTGTAACAAAAGTGTAACGTACAGTGCAAACCACTAAGGCTGCAATTCCAAGCGTTCTTACTTACAGGTAAATCTCATGGAAATCCATGGGACCTCTTTCTGAGTAAACATTCAGATTCACTGCTTTTGCTGTTCCTGAGCCAGCAACAATGAAATTAACAGGACAGCACAGAAGTGACTGGTGGATTAGGCACCTAGTACAGAAAGCTCAGGTGAGTGAATTTCTGCATTGATTGGCAATGGTTTGATGAGAGCTCAATCAGCACTTAAGCAGGTACCAGGGGATCCCCTGACAAAGAGTTTGATGGCAAGTGGTAAGCAGTCAACCTACCAGGCAAAGTTCAGAAAATCCAAAAGGCACAAACAATGTATATTGGAACAAACATGTAAATAAAGAGTTCTGCCATTCAGGCTGAAAGATATCAAGAATTCAGAATGGATGTTCCCAGGTTTATTTTTATTGAACTGCAGTGATCCAAATACATTCACATCATGAACTAATTCCTTTTGAATTAAATGAATTCTATTATAATGGAATGACTGAAAGACTTGAAAGAATTGCTTACAAATGCACATAGAAGGGGGGGGGGGCAAGATAGCTAAGTCTAAATTAAGATGTTGGCTATGAAGTTTCCAATAGGACCTTGACATGACTGTTGACCTACTCATGACATGATCACACCAGTAAGGATTTGGAATTCTATTAGTATTACCAGAGGAAAAAAGTCAAGGAGTCATCAGGAAAACAAATCTATATCTGCTACTCCATCAGCCAATTACTGTTGTTAAAGTGGAATTAGATGGGTATTGACAATGCGAAGGGGATAAGGATTAAACAGATGACTGAGTATACAGCAATGTTGCTGTGCATTTTGCTGCTTAAAGTTTCAAAGAAAAACAGTCTGGGAAAGGAAAATAATTGTCATATAATATTATGACTCTGAAAAAATATATTGGAAGGGATACAGGTATTTAGATTAAATATTTCAGCTAGTCACAAAAATTTCCCTCTGGCCGAGGCACTAAATAACAGCACTCAACTGGAGTGCACTAACAGAATATTATTATGCTATTAACTTGGCAACACAGTTCAACCACGATTATCTCAATGCCATGGGGGACTCTGAATAATTTTAAATAATTACCTTTTTATAAAAAAAATAATAATCAAGGGATTTCTTTCAATTGAGTTAACAGATGTCTTGGGGACATGAACCTGATAGTGGTGAATGGAGTTTGTAATAGAGAGGATGGACTGCAATATAAAGACACACAGAGAATAATGTGGTATGTTTGTTGGATATATTAACTAAGTAAACAACCGGCATTATTCCTGACAGGTGGCCATCAGCCCTCTGCTTAAAAACCTCCAAAGAAGGAGAGTCCACCACCTTCTGAGGGAGTTTGTTCCACTGTCAAACAGCTTCTACTGTCAGAAAATTATCCCTGATGTTTAGCTGGAATCTCATTTCTTGTTGTTTAATCCACTGGTTTGGGTCGTGCCTTCTGGAGCTGCAGAAAACAAGCTTGCTCCATCTTTCATATGACAGCCCTTTGGGTATTTGGAGATGGCTGCCCTGTTACCTTTCAGTCTTCTCTCCAGGCTAAACATACCCAGCTCCCTCAACTGGATTTGTCTGCCCCAAATCTCATTTGCTTTACAACGTACCAAATCTGCCATAAACATCAGATGATGTCCTACAACAAGGCCAAGAGTAGGTTCATCACATAGTCAATGACAAACCTCCACTTTGCTTTTCCCACTTTAAATACACTGATATAAATATGTGGGATGTGGCTGCAAGTAGTCAGGAGTGGAAGGGGCATTTATGCTTACTGGGAAGCCACTCAGTAGGGCTGGCCTACCAGGCAACACAGTTTTGGTGGTGGTCAGATATGATACCAAGGAGAGGGAGTGAACCAGGAGGGCTGTGCGTCTCATGCAGGAGCTGGGCTATTGGTCAATCCAATGCCTCTCTCAGCAACGTCGGGCAGAAAATTTCCCAGTGTTCATTTTTCCACAGACAGTTTTCCATTTCAGCTTGCCAGACAGAACCGCCCCACTCTCCTTCCTCCATGCACTGTTCTGGGGGTTCTCCTGACACTCCATCGCCAATATGATGGCACAGAAGTAGGGGATGGAGAACCCCATGTGCCAGCAGAACTCCTGCTGCGAACGTCCACTAGGGCATTGAAGAAACACTAGGAAGACGCGATAATTTCTGGGGTTTTAGCTAAGCTTAAACCTAAGCTAAATTAGATCACTCTAGGGCAAGAGAAGATTTTCTAGAAACCCCATCACTCTTCCTCCCAAATGGCTGAAGTGTTCCTGAGTGCGGGGATTCCCTTTCCTCTTTCCTAGTGTGTGTTTGCATTGAACCAGGGGACCTCCAACTGTTCAAACATACATGGTTCTACCAGACTGGAGGTCCTCCTGCAGACCCTGTGCTCCTGGCATCTACTGGGTCCTCAGAGTAAAAGGTAAAGGGACCCCTGACAACTCCAGTCACAGATGACTATGGGGTTGCGGCGCTCATCTCGCTTTACTGGCCGAGGGAGCCAGCGTTTGTCCGCAGACAGCTTCCGGGTCATGTGGCCAGCATGACTAATCTGCTTCTGGAGAACAAGAGCAGCGCACAGAAATGCCATTTACCTTCCTGCCGGAGCGGTACCTATTTATCTGCTTGCACTTTGTGCTTTCGAACTGCTAGGTTGGCAGCAGCTGGGACCGAACAACGGGAGCTCACCCCATCACAGGGATTCGAACCACCGACCTTCTGATCGGCAAGCCCTAGGCTCTGTGGTTTAACCCACAGCGCCACCCGTGTCCCAATGGTCCTCAGAGTGGAAGCATACAAATGACTCATGATGTGCCTGATGGCTGGTGGCTGCTGCTGTGACTAGAGCTAAGGGCGTTGTTCTGTGGTGTGTTTACTGTGTGGAAAGCTCCCCTGTATTGTGCACTGACATGACTTCCCCCTCCCCCTGGTATGCAAAAGGCTAGTGGGGGTATGTTTCTTCCTTCCCTGTAGTGCAGCTCAACCTCTTTCTTCTCACTCATAACCCCCCCCCAACTTTATCATGTTAACTGATTCTTATTCACATTGTATTGAGTTTATTGTATGTGCCTTAGAGACTAGTGTAATTAGGATGTATATAAAATCACAGGATCTTAGAGTTGGAAGGGATCCCAAGGGTTATCTAGTTCAACCCCCTTCAATGCAGAAATCTCAGCTAAAGCACCCGTATCTTTTCTTGCAACTTGAAGCATTCCCTCAATTCCTTCATCCAAGTCATTTATAAAGATGTTAAACAATAAGCCCAGGAGAGAACCCTGCAGCGCCCCACTTGTCCCTTTTTTCCAGGATGACCCTGTAGGGTACCCAGAGACTGGCAGTACTCCTGGTTGCTGCTGTCTGTGCCACTGGACCGCAAGCAGTGGGAGCACTGTGTCATTATCTTGTGCACTGTGTGTACAGTGATACAGGTGTGCCTGAGTGGAGGGTATGTGGCACCATTGGAAGCTGAGAATCCAAACCAAGCCACTGTTAACTTCTGGTCACATCTTCACAGAAATTTCAGTAAGTCGAATCGAAGACTTACATCATTAGTTTCTTTGGGAATTAAGAAACATAATAATGACACACACTCTTCTAGAGATAGCTACTGTTATTGAAACCCGACTGACATGTAAGGGACAAAAATAGAGGATCAATTTTATGATCCTCATTAATGGAAATTAATGTTCTAGTCAAGATCCTGAAGTGGGAAGAGAAAACTTTCAGAAATACAGCTTGCTGTCCCTAGTATAAAGTCTCTCTTTTGGCACTTTCGTAAAGTAATAAAACACAATGTAATTTTGGGAAGGGAAGTTATTAGGATTGTAGCATGCCACTTAGCCAGAGGTATTCCCATTGGTTGAAACAGGATTACGATGGTGTAAGTGATGAGAGACTTCTACAAACTTTATACTCATTCCCACAATGTTTTCTATAATGAACTACTAGCACAATTAAAAGCTTAATGAATTCTCAGATGAGCTACTGCACTGGTAAGCACTGCCAAAAAAGAAATGTATTCCAGAGCCAATCATGTTTCAGCGCTTCCTTTCAAAGGTATTCAAAATGCAAACTGAAACTTGCTCAATACATTTCCCTACCCCTCACCCATATTTTTTCCTTGCATTGGTTTGATATATTGAAGCATTACAGGACTAAAAGAGATCTTATGTTCTCATGACTTATTATAGCCTACTCTGATTAACATTATCTAGTGTGTTACCGAACCTATTTTTTATCTTGAGAACCTAGGCAAATTTCATATTTACTTTATGTATTAATAGACACTCACTGGCCTCACTTGGCTAACCAAGAGTGCTGCCTTGTGACTTTTAAGGGTGAGAGAACAGCAACAATGTTTGCTTCGTACTACACACACTCTTGATTAGCCAAGGGAAACTGCAGGCAACTACAACTTAAACATTTGATACAATTGTATTTTGAGAATAATTTTCACATGAACAAAACTTCTTGTACAAAGACTACAAAGCACTCTGTACACTGAGAGTGGTAGAAGTCATAATAGTTTAGTTATAACACTAAATGCGTGCGTCCTCCGATATGTATTCATAAATTTTGGAATTTATAGCACATGCTTCTTGTTATCGGTTCCAGGGTGCCTTACAATATTGTTATATGGTATTAGAACAGAGCAGTAAAAACACAGTAGAAGCAGAATGAAAAACAAGAGTAAGAACCTCTCATCCTCAAATAAGTCCACCATCTGTTTATGCCTGAGTTACCATCATGGATGGGCCTTCTGTATGCAAACACATTAATTGACATAGTCATGTTCACTTGCCTTTCCTTTATTAAAGGAAAAACCCCAAGGTGTTTAAAAAAACCCTCAAGGGGGCTAACGACAATTAAAATTTCAAAAATCTAAAAATAACAACAGTGGAATGAAAGCCAAGCACCATTAAAACAATTTGGAACCAATGTTGGTTAAAACACAAACACAAGGAGCGTAAGAGTTTAAAACCATGCATATCCTAAAAGCTTTCCTAAGAAGAATGCTTTTGCCACCTGATGGAAGGCCATTAAAGATGGTGGCAAGAAGCTGTTCCTCAGAAGTTCCAAGACCTGGGCATGACCACTGAAAAGGCCCTCTCAGTGGTATCACCTTGTCCAAATGTGCTGTCTCCAGAAATGGGTGTAGTTGGTGTACCACCCTTAACTTGCCCAAGTCACTCCTGGTTACAGCAGTCATGGGGCAATCAAGGTCAAGGCTACTTCAAATTTTCAAAGAGAGTGTCAACCCATCTCCAAATCACCTCTACTGTCCAGGAGCACCTGTGTCTTCTAAGGATTAAGTTTCCGTTTGTTTGCCCAAATCCGATCCATTACCACCTCCAGGCTGTATCCAATACAGAAATGCAGCAGAATAACCTGTCTGCTCCTGGTGTCTTGGGATTTGGCTTCCGCTTAAAGCCAGGTTGCAATCCCATTCAGTGTGTGTTTTTTCTCCACATGAAAATTGTGTTTTTTATATCGTTGACAAAATAAAAATGATAACAATATAAAAAGCTTATCATCCATAAAATTTAGAAAGTCCACTGGTGTATAGAGAAGGAAGGAAGGAGAGGAAAAGTTGTTTTTAAAAAAGTGGTTAAACTGATAGTGAATTGCACAAAAAAAGCAGGTTCTGAGTTTTAACTAAAGAATTCAAAATTTAAAAGCAATGTGCAATCTGCACAATCCACTTGAGTAATTTATCTACTCTTCAAAGATTATAATTCCATCTAGGTCAGAAAAAAACTGACCCAGGAAACTCCCTTACATTTCTCAACTGGAATTATGAATATTTAAACTGGCTAAGATCTACAATCAGTTACTTGACAAGGCAATATTTTCATTACTGAAAAGGCCTTCATCTGGGTTTGGATTAGCAGACATTTCAAAACTCTAACACTGATTAAGAATAAAGGGCAGAAAAGTGAAAATGTTTAGTACAGACACAAATATAAATTTAAAGCAATCCACTCAATGTAACCTGCCTTGCCAGATCTTTTTAACTTATTGGGAAAGTCACTCGACTTAATATTGACACAAAGATGTGTAAATCAATACATTCAGAATGAGTGATATATTTTAATTTAAAAATGCTCAAACTATAGCAGTAAATCTATTCACTTAGCACATACAAATCATCCAAACTGTATGCTTCTTGGGATTTAATATCAAGATACCACAGAAATCTGGGATGCATACATCGCACTGCAAATTTAAACCCTATGATCTTCCTACTCCCCCTGAACACAGCTATAAGTATAACAGCATTGTGTAGCTGTTGTAAATAGAGGGAAGGTGCACTTCTACAGAGTTAGGATGCTTAAATCCCAGAGGTTAATGTCCCAAGACTACAGCTTGGGTTGAACTGGTATACCAAGGTTATTTTACCTATGTATACTTTGTAATTCTTTAACTTTTGTATGGCATTTTGCAACTTCTGCCAAATCAACTTATTATATATGTTCAGAATATTTTTTTGATTTAGTATTAAAAAAAATCCAGTAAAATGAAAGGGAAGAAATTTAAGCAGGAAAGCCTGACAGAATAAGCAATATCAGACTCAAGAGCAGAACCCACTGACATCAATGGGCCTTTTCCAAGCATGACTAAGAGACATTAATTACTCTACCTCTTCCCAATATATTTATTTAAAATTATATAACCCACCCAATGTCAGCTGCTTGGAATAAGCAACAATTAAAGTCACAGTGTCTGTGTACACAGGAAGCTACCTTTTGTAGCAAGTCTGATGTCCAGTACTGTATATTCTGACTAGCAATGGCTCCCCAGGATTTCAAGAAAAAGTATTTCCTATTATCTCCTACCTAATCCATTTTAACTGAGATGCCAGAGGCTGAACCTAGGACTGATATGGATCTATATGTGAAGTATGCACACTGCTGCTAAACTATGCCCCCTCCTAATATCATTTTTAATAATAATTTGTAAGCAATAACTATTTAATAAGCTACTAAAGTGTGTGACAGCATCTTAAAAAGCAGAGACATTACCTTGCCAACAAAGGTCCGTATTGTTAAAGCTATGGTTTTCCCAGTAGTGATGTATGGAAGTGAGAGCTGGACCATAAAGAAGGCTGATCGCCGAAGAATTGATGCTTTTGAATTATGGTGCTGGAGAAGACTCTGGAGAGTCCCATGGACTGCAAGAAGATCAAACATATCCATTCTGAAGGAAATCAGCCCTGAGTGCTCACTGGAAGGACAGATCATGAAGCTGAGGCTCCAGTACTTTGGCCACCTCATGAGAAGAGAAGACTCCCTGGAAAAGACCCTGATGTTGGGAAAGATGGAGGGCACAAGGAGAAGGGGACGACAGAGGACGAGATGGTTGGATAGGGTTCTCGAAGCTACCAGCATGAGTTTGACCAAACTGCGGGAGGCAGTGGAAGACAGGAGTGCCTGGCGTGCTCTGGTCCATGCGATCACGAAGAGTTGGACACGACTAAATGACTAAACAACAACAACAAAGTGTGTGAAGTGCTGTACAAATTAACAAACAACTCCCTCCCAACTCTACAATTCTGTGATTCTATGATCCCTGCTAATGGCTCACATGTCAGTGCCACCCATCAAAGGCATGTGAAAACACAGAAATGGCACTACAGTATCCTAACCTTGTCCAACTCCTTGTGAACTTCCAGAAGAAGTGATTTTTATAGATGCAGAACAAGCAGCACCTCCCTAAGAAAGTAAAAAGAGTCTGCTGGATCAGGCAACCGTGAGAGACATTATCACAGCGTCACACACAGGTACCTTAATCTTTTCTGGATTTAATTTCGACTTGGCACACAGCACAATATTTGGGGTAGAAACTGCCAATGTCAAATGAAGTAGAGCAGAGTGAAATGCCACCAACACACTGAAGCTCAGAATGATCTCATTTAGTGGTCTCTTGCTGGCATTGATCATTGGGGGAGAGGAAAGGAAGGAATGAACAGCCCCAAGAAAGTATCCCAAGATAACTGGAAGCTATCCACCATGTGACTCTGTACCAGTACAAGTAGAACCATTCAAGAGCCAACTGATCGACATCTGCTAGCTGGCAAACTTTCACTGTGAAAGCATTTAAAGGCTGCATTCACATGTAATGCATAGCTATAAACGTCGGCTTATCGTACCTTATCATGCACAAACTGTGTCTGAGAATTCCTACTTTGATCCCACCTTTGCACAAGCAGGTAACCAGCTCAGGCACACTGTGGTTTAGTTCAGCCAAGGGTTATTAGTGTTATGTGTGAACATAGGAACCAACTCCTAGGGGCTGTGGGGATTTTGGCCCCCACAATAAAATATTTGAGGGGGGCCACCTCCCCCAAAGTTGATAGGTATTGCCATTCAAATGGTGTGTATGTGTTTGTGTGCACTGTGTCATGTGATTGATTATGCAGGGAGGGACTGACCTGGGCCCATACAATTTTTTATTCAAGTTGGCAGCTCTGACAGCACCCCTGTGTGTGAACATTGCCAGTGTGTTATTTAAAGTTTGGTATACTTTTTTAACTATTCAGGTAAAGTTAAGGATGGTAAGCCTACACCGAGCAGTGGATCCTCACAGCTCTCAAAAAGGATAAAGATCAGATAACCCAGACAAGAAACATATCATTTCCTGAAAATTAGTTACTTAAAAGACCTCTGTGCTAAGGGGTGCATAAAAAAGCTTTAAAGAATCGGCTCCAAGTGAATCTGTGCCAGGCGTTTTGCCAAGAGACAGACCATTAAAGGCTTCAATGATCTCTTCCTCCGAGATGGACCTGCCAAGACGAATCCTCTCAGATATACTAGGGAGGTTAAGTGAGGTCATGAAGTCCCTCCTCTCCCCAGCTGTGGGTACTTTACCAGTTTGTACATTTTGCTAGGGAAATAAATGAACGCTTTAGGAGTTTATCTTTAATTAGGCTGGTGCCAACAGAGTTTCTCTGAGCTGGTACTGTGCTTGGGCTTTTGTCTGACTTGATTAACTTAGCTGAACAGCGAACTGGTTCTGGCACTCTACTAGAGTAATCTGTTTTGTGAAAATCAAGGCCGTTTGACACCTCTGGGCTACATGCAGATCTACAGAAGAGTTGGCCACTTCCAGTTCCCCCAGCAAAGCAGAATAAAACAAGGCACAGAAGTACCTCATCCTCAACCATTATTTTTACATTTCTGCAGAGATCAAGAGTTTACCTATTCATTTCAAGACAGTAAATACTCATTTCCAGTAGCTATAAATTTCTGGAGTGCGTGGAAAGCAAACCATGTTTAACTGACGACTGTTGGTTGTAAGGATACCTGACCTGCACATGATGCTTTCATCTTGTAAGTGAATGAGGCAGAAGTCCTTCTAGAATCATGGCAGTATTCTTTTGCGGGGGGAGCACATGAGTTCAGTGCTTTGATGCAGTGTTGTTTTTCTAGAAAAAGAGATGCCGGAATGCACCATGTTTGTTCTCTTATAATGGCAATGGTGCCCACCTGAGAGGTGCTGGAATTAAGTTCTGTGTGGTTCCAGCTGAAAAAAAGCTCTGCTTTGAGTGGTGCCTTTCACCCATGTAGTGCAGGGAAAACCAGCCCTGAGACTTTGTGGCTGAGATGAAATTTGAACTGGGCTCATACCTGATACTCAGCCAAAGCACTGTATCAGCTCCCAGTATAAAACATAGGATAACTAACATGCTCTAGCTCAGGATTCCTCAAACTCGACCCTCCAGATGTTTTGAAACTACAATTCCATCATCCTTGACCACTGGTCCTGCTAGCTAGGGATCATGGGAGTTGTGGGCCAAAAACATCTGGAGGGCCAAGTCTGAGGAAGCCTGTTCTAGCTGGACATGCAAATGGTTCATATGTACTTTCATGAATCCTTGTAGGCAAGAAAATACCACCACCTTAGGGAGGTTCATGCAAAAAGTCCTGAAGGTGGTCTAAAGTTATTCATGCTTCCTTTAAAGTTTGTAGAATGTTTACTTTGAAATGTAAAATTGAAAACTAAATAAAACAATATTATTTTTTTTAAAGTTCTTCACACTGAATGACTGTAGTTTTGAAATTTCAATGTAATTCTACCTAAATTTTTTGCCTTTACCAGCTTTAAGCAACTTATTCTAACTAATAGCATGTGACATGGCTGGTAAACTAACCATGTGATACATCCAACCTGTCAGGACACAAAAACTCAATAAGCACACCTTGCTGCTAGCATATTTGACTCATATACCAGAATCTGTAAGCACTACCCAGGCATACTAAGAAGCTGGCAATTTTACCCCCAAACTCACTTCTGATTTTTCACTGAAAATACCTAGTAAGGGATTACCAATAGTACTCTTGGTTTCAAAGCCTACAATATGGAATTTACATTCAGCCACAAATTGAAAATATGAACATTCCATTATCTTACATGGGTTATACTTTTAACATTCTCCTTTGGGTCTATTAATCTGGAAGAGGCTTTGTACAACAGAACCTTTCCTTATATTTCTTGCTGGATTTAAGATTTCTTCCACACATGATTGTAAAATAATGAAGAGACTGATTTTGTGGATTAAAAGATGGGTATTCTAAATCTATAAATCTTTTGAGATACTACCAAAAGACTACTATATTCTCTTTTTCTTTTGGTGAACATAATTTTATTTAAAACTGCTTTATTAATGAGGTCTTGGCAACTTCATAATGGCATAAGCCTTTCTACAAAAATCAACAATTTAAAGAGAGAAAACTGAACATATTGACACTATTTTTAGATGAACAGGTAAGACCTGTAATTAATGCCTGCTCTTTAGTGAAGAAAACAGATGCTTTCTTCACTATGTAATTAGTGAAATTAATGAATTCTAATGCTTCCATGCAAATGATTTATTTACCTCAGAAATCAATCATTTCAACACTCAAGATGTTATCAACTTAACAGATTCACTAATGTGCCATGTCTTGATCTACTGTATTTATTAAGTCATTATTTTCTTCCCAGTTGTCTTTGAAGTGTTTTCTAACATTCTCCAAGTCTGTCAACATTCTGGCGTCTATGGTGTAAACAAAACATGATTAGGTATTATGACATTTGTATAATGGGCCATAATTATACAGAATGCCAATCACTGAATCTACAAGTCTTATCAGAACTATCACCTGCAGTAGAATTTGGTGGTCAGAGTTCTGAGATGGCACACTGGATTATACTACTTTGGATGACTACTGGGGGGGAGGGGGGAGATTAATCACATTTTTGAATGCTGACCCACACTGGGGGGGGGGGAAGGGAGAACTGAGTGATAACTGCTAGGTTTCTATTTGGAGGAAACATATGCTGGGGGTGTTTTTCTTTGTTTTGCAACATCTAGAAATAATAAAAAGAGTATAGCAAATCAGTTATTCCGAAGTGATATGGCTCATCTCGTTACCTTAGGATGTAGCTACATAATTCTGCTGTATATACTGATCTGATCTGCCAATGTGTGCAAAGAGTGGAAGTTGACAAGAGATTTCAAATCTATGCTCCACTTCAGAGTACAGACACAAACCTGTAAGGAGAAAACAAGCATGCAGGAAGAGGGGATGAACAAAAACCTCTCTTGCTGATATGCTACCTTATTTGTAAGGCATCACCTGTAGTCTTATGTTGTACAGTGGTGCCCCGCAAGATGAATGCCTCGCAAGACAAAAAACTCGCTAGACGAAAGGGTTTTGCGTTTTTTGAGCTGCTTCGCAAGACGAATTTCCCTATGGGCTTGCTTCGCAAGATGAAAAACAAAAACGTCTTGCAAGTTTGTTTCCTTTTTCTTAACACCGTTAATACAGTTGTGACTTGACTTCGAGGAGCAACTCATAGAACGCGGTGTGGTAGCCTTTTTTGAGGTTTTTGAAAACTTTGGTGATTTTTGAAGCTTTTCCAAAACTTCTTTTGCAGCCACTTGGTAAGTTAAACTTTTAAAACTTTTTGGGGTTTTTTTGGATTTTGGGTTGGGGTGTTTGGAATTCAAGGACTTGGTGTTGGGGAGGGGTTTGCAAGAATCTGGAAGCTTGTGTGTTTTCCCCCCTGCATTTTTATGATTTTCTGTGACCATTGGGCCACTCTGCTGGTTTTTTTAAAAAAATTATGGATTTGAATTTCTGTGTGGTGGATGGCTGGGGGAACAGTTGAGGAGGGGGTTCTTCAGCAAGAAGCAAAGAGTGGAAGAGGAACCTTCTTCAAGTTGTCCCTCCAGAGTCTTAGAAAATGTACTGTACACTTTGTTGATTTTTAAATGTTTTTCTGTCATGTTTAGAAACTTAATTTATTGTTCCTTCAATTTTTGAAATGCTCTTTACAGTATGTGTGACTTTAAAGAGCACTTAATAAACTCTTGTTGTACCAAATTTGGCTTTGTTTGGACTTTTTTTGACCATAGGAACACATTAATTGAATTTCAATGCATTCCTATGGGATTTCGTGCTTCGCAAGACGAAAAATTCGCTAGACGAAAAAACTCGCGGAACGAATTAATTTCGTCTTGCGAGGCACCACTGTACAATCACTTGGTCACTTAATTCCTCTGAATTCCTAAAACCAAGCTATAGATACACTGGATGTGCAATCCCCTCCTTTCAGACTCAGTTGTTTATGTAGATGCAATGATACCAAGGTTATTTTGAGGACTGCACACAGTGATTTGCACCAATTAAGTACTATAATGAGTAACAGTCTATCCCCACAACTCAGCATATACTAACATGAGCAAGACTTCCAAGACTTATTTCAGTGGTGAGAGTAATCTGAATATGGCAGGGTCAGCAAACTTTTTCAGCAGGGGGCCGGTCCACTGTCTCTCAGACCTTTGGGGGGGGGGTGGACTATATTTTGAAAAAGAAAAAGAAATGAACGAATTCCTATGCCCCACAAATAACCCAGAGATGCATTTTAAATAAAAGCACACATTCTACTCATGTAAAAACTCCAGGCAGGCCCCACAGAGATGCATTTTAAATAAAAGGACACATTCTACTCATGTAAAAACACGCTGATTCCTGGACTGTCCGTGGGCCAGATTTAGAAGGCAATTGGGCCGGATTGGGCCCCCGGGCCTTAGTTTGTCTACCCATGGAATAAACATTCCTTTGTTTGTACAGACAGGCACTGAATTGTATATGGAATCCTATAGGTCCTAGGTATGAAAGGTGATCTGAACTGAAAGGAAATACAGTTTTGCAGAAAATCAGGGTGTCTTTTGGTTTATAGCCAGTTTTCCTTGCTTTTTTATTATTAAAAAAGATAGAGCTTCCCCCATTTATTTTTCCAGAAAAGTTTATCAGAAGGAAAAGGAGAAAAATAATCTGAGCAATTATATGATCAACTACTGAAGGATTCATTATTTTTATACAAGCAATGCTAACATTGCTACTTTTGAAACAGTTTTGTCATACTGGAAATAATTGACATCTTGGAAAATTAAGCATGAATTTTTAAAAAGATAATAGAAAAATGTATCTGAGCATATCAATGCATGCATGCGACGTTATTTGTAAATGCTTTGAAATAATTATTGGCTATGTCTGGATAAGCCTTTGGCTATGCACAGAACTATCAAGCCAATTTCGATATTAAGCCAACTTCAAATAACAATTTAATATCCTGGCTTGTTCTGAAGCAGTTAACCAGTTTCTAGTTTGGACAAAAGGGGAAACTGATTTGTTTGCCAAGTTGTACAGAGGAAGGAGCAAAGGGGCTATAAGACTGTCTGAACACTGCCAAAGTTTTAAAAGATGACAAAAGGATGCTTGTTATCTCACTGATTGAGTACAAATGCAAATAGGATATTTCTTCTTGCATATGTTCAATTAAACTAAAGTGTATTCAGTACTACACTTATTCACCTGCTTTAATTCTTCCATTAGTCTTATGCAATCAAAATCTATGATACAAGTATCTCAACTAGTTGCTTCACTAGCTAATTCCTTTTCAACAAGTTACAAGTCTTTTAATCAGTTTATGATCAAAATTTTATAGGACGGCAACAAAGTTCAAGGGTATTAAAATGTGTAAAGGTCATAAAAAGGAAAAAGGTTGGGTTATAGATTTTAACTTCTTAACTAGAAAATTGACTCAAAATAGATTTTCTAATTTACAATGAATCAAAAGAAAAAAAACATTAGACCATAGCAAAAGTGGCGCAAATGTATCAAGCAGCAAATGAATAAACATTTGAGAAGATTTATTATTAGAAATTGCAATAAATTTTCAAAAGATAAATTGATTTTAGTTAAAAGGTATAACTGACAATTTATTGGGCGGGAAGATGCATTATTTTCCAATTGTTATCCATCTACAGTAAAACTGATTTGTGTCCTATTGTATTTTATGGAAAAGGAGAGAGCAACTTTCAGTGATTTAGATTAAATGTATTAATCATAACCAGACACTGTGAACTATATATCTACTATTAAAGAAGATTTTTGACATTTAATTCTGTAGCAATATTTTGACTCTGTACCTCTCTTCCTAAATCTAATTCCTGCTGCAGTTGGCCGATTTCTTCCTCTAAATTTTATGAGACTTAAAGTAGCATTTTAACCACCCATGCGGTAAATAATGCAGGATTAGAAATATTTAGTGTTTTGTTTCCCTTTGAAGAGTACAAATCCATCAAACCCAAAGGGTTTTCTTTTTTAAAAAAAAGGAAAAGAAGAAAGGAAGGAAAGAAAGAATTTGTACTGTTTCAGCAATAGTCAATATCAGGTACAGTAAAGTCTGTACAGTAAAGAATGCAGAGATCAAAAATCAAACTATTCTATGCTGTTATCTATGAACTGGCAGATCAATAGGCCAGAAATGTATAAAGTTGAATAAAAATGTGAACATTAAAATATTGTATAATTTTAAAACTGTGTAGCTGACACAAGTAGTTTACATTAGAAAGACGTCATGAATGAGAAGCAACTACCTGTGCTACTGGAACAGGCTTCTATATAAAGAACACCTTGCTAGATGCACTTCATGGGCAAAACAGTGGAGTGAAAAACTTCATATTTCACTTAGGGATACACATATGGACTTGCTGTACTAGGTTCATGCATGATCAGCCTTGAAAACATTTCTAACTTACCATATTTTTAGCTCTATAAGACTCACTTTTTCCCTCCTAAAAAGTAAGGGGAAATGTGTGTGCAGGCTGCACAGCTATCCCAGAAGCCAGAACAGCAAGAGGGATCGCTGCTTTCACTGTGCAGCGATCCCTCTTGCTGTTCCGGCTTCTGAGATTCAGAATTTCCCCCCCTTGTTTTCCTCCTCCAAAAACTAGGTGCGTCTTATGGAGCGAAAAATACAGTACTTTGGAGTTACTTTCCTTGCTCCCAGAAATTTACTGGAGCAGTAGGAGCTAACTATCCTCTGTACAGCAAGTAAACATATGGATCATTGTATACAACAGCATGCAACTGAGACTTCCATACAGAAATGTCTGGTCCTACTCTTGATAATCTCTTAAACAGGAAGTTACTGTTGGGATACCTTTATTTCCTGAAATCCCCCCACTCCTCCCTTCAAAAATAGATCAATACACCATCCAAACCACTCTCCTTCAAACACTTTTTCGTTGGCTGAACGAGGTGTTTTTGAAACAGAAATCCAAAATTACAGAAAAGGTCCTTCCTAATGAACCTGTGCAGTGTGGAACTTCAGTGTGAAGTTCCTTGGAGTTCGATTTTATCCTCTGTGCTGACGACACACAGCTCTACTTTCCCTTTACATCTCAAGGTGTGGCAGTGGATGTGCAGGACCATTGCATTGCCTTGGAAATGGACTGGATGAAAGCCAACAAAATAAAGCTCAGCCCAGATAAGACTGATGCACAGTTAGTGGGTGGTTCCCTAGACCAGATGGATGGGAGGTGGCCTGCTCCCTTTAAAAGAAAGAGTATGCAGCTTGGAGGTACTTCTGGGTCCTTTGTTGTCATTTGAGGCTCCGGTGGTCTCAGTGGCATGGAGTACCTTCCATCAGCTTCGGCTGGTGGCTCAGCTGCGCCCCATCTGGATAGGGTTAGCCTAACCAGATGCTCTGGTAACCTCTAGCTTAGATTACTGTGACGTGTTATACCTAGGGCTGTCTCTGAAGATGGTTGGGAAACTTCAGCTAGAGCACAATTTGGTGGCCAGGATGCTCACTGGGACAAGATGGTTTGAGCATATTACACATATGGCCTGACTGCACTGGCTGCTAATTAGTTTCCAGGCCCAATTCAAAGTGCTGGTTTTGACTTATAAACCCTTAAACACCTCAGAACTGCAATACCTCAAGGACCACCTCTTTCCATATGAGTCTACCCAGACCCTGAGATCACCATCTGAGGCCCTTCTTAGGGTGTCCCTTGCTTCTGGCAACAGGAGAACGGGCCTTTCCTCCAGTGGCTCCCTGTTTGTGGAATGCTCTCCCCAGGGTGGTTCAGCTGGTGCCTTCATTATATACCTCTAGGTGCCAGGCGAAAACATTCCTCTTCAACCAGGCCTTTGGCTGATTAATATCTTACACCCCTTTTAAATGTCTGTTGAAGGAGACGGGACGTTTATTGGTTTTTGGTTTTTTTTTAGTCCTTGTTTTTATTATGTATTATGTATTTAAGGGAACGGGTGGCGCTGTGGTCTAAACCACCAAGCCTCTTGGGCTTGCTGATCGTAAGGTCGGAGGTTTGAATCTGTGCAACAGGGTTAGCTCCCATTGCTCTGTCCCAGCTCCTGCCAACTTAGCAGTTCAAAAGCATACCAGTGCAAGTAAATAAATAGGTACCGTTGCAGCGGGAAGGTAAACAGGGTTTCCATGTACTCTGGCTTCTGCCACGGTGTTCATGCTGGCAACATGACCCAAAAAAGTTTTCTGCAGACAAACACTGATTCCCTCAGTATGAAAGATGAGAAGAGCACTGCACCACATAGTCAAATTCGACTCGACTTAACCATCTAGGCGTCCTTTCCCTTTTACCGTATTTTTCACTCTATAAGACGCACCAGACCACAAGATGCACCTAGTTTTTGGAGGAGGAAAACAAGAAAAAAAAATTCTGAATCTCAGAAGCCAGAACAGCAAGAGGGATTGCTGCGCAGTGAAAGCAGCAATCCCTCTTGCTATTCGGGCTTCTGGGATAGCTGCGCAGCCTGCATTCGCTCCATAAGACGCACACACATTTCCCCTTACTTTTTAGGAGGGGAAAAGTGAGTCTTATAGAGCAAAAATACGGTATATGTTGTGAACTATATAACAACAACAACAACAGACTTTATCACACCGGCTTGACCAGAAATATTAATTACAGTCGGTTCTCTACCACTTTCTGGAAGATATATATAGGCAACGATCATTTTATGCACATTCAATATGTGTGCCTGCACAAATCGCCACAACCGAGAAGTGGTCAGAAAGGAGGCCTTAACAGGCCGTAACAGGGCATAACTGTTAACATTTCCCCCTTTACTTGATGTATGAGATGCCACAGTTGAATGGTATTATTATTATATGGAAAGGGCATCAGGGACAGTGGAGAAATGTCACAAATATAATACCAGATGCCTGCTTCAGTTGGATGTCCCAAATTGTTCTATGGCGCAAGAACAAGGGGGTGAAAGAGAAATGTAAAGAATACCCTCATCAGTGTCTGCTCCAGTTAGACCGCTGCTGGGGCAGGGGCAGGCTTTAGTCTTTCAGATTTCAGCAGTGCCCTGTGTAAGGCCAAAACACCTCCCCACCTCTTGCCTTCCATTCTGTTCAATTCACAACATCATGGTTGCGATGCCTGCAGCTTCCCTTAGGCTCAGTGCCCAGTGTGGTGGAACCGGTCACGTTGCCCTAAATCCACCTCTGCCCAGGGGTAACTGGAACTAACTACTAAGTGGGGAAGATTCTGATAAACTGTTCCATTGATATTGTCTTATTCTGGTTTCAATTTTACTTATAAGCCTCCTTCAAAGGATTTGGTATCTCTAATGGTAGAATAACAGTCATTTAAATAAATGATAGAACCTGGGAAAGAATACATCTAGGAAAACCAAGAGCCAAAGCACTGGCTTAGTTAAGGAAAGGGTCTTGATGCCAAACCAAAGCAGATCTTTAGATTTTTAGGTGTTCTGCAGTCAGAATTGACAGAAATAGGTTATCTACAGCAGGGTTTCCCAACCCTGGGTCTTCAGCTGTTTCTGGACTACAATTTCCATCATCCCTGACCACTGGTCCTGCTAGCTAGGGATGATGGGAGTTGTAGTCCAAAGCAGCTGGAACCTCAAGGTTTTTGGACTACAACTCCCAAGCATCCCTGACAGGAACCAGTCTAACTTTTCCTCATACTAGGTAGGAGATCTGATTGCCGTGGAATCTCCTCCAGCTGCACCCCTCCACAACAATTCCCATGCCATTTCCCAACCCACAGAAGTGGCTTTTCGGGATGTGCAAGTGAGCGTACCAGGCTGCTATCCTGTATCACCTCATCTAGGAGCAAGTTCCCTTGAAATCAATGAGACTTAGTTTTGAGTAAGCAGGCACAGGACTGCCTTGTAATTTAAAATTTTCTGCTCCTGACTGAAAGTTACTGTGAAATATTTTTATGCTAGATTTTATCTTGTTTTAATTGTGTGGATGTTTTTGCAAGTTACCTTGTATTGCTTAGTAGCAGCAGCAGCAGCAGTAACAACAACAACAACAACAACAACAACAACAACAACAACACCAACAATTTTATGTCCAGCAGCTATGTTACAATTCAAATCATCCAATTCTATCAGAAACCAAAATGATCATTATTCAGCCACAGCTTTTCCAGTTTCCTGCAGTTAGCCTATTGTACATAGTTTAAAATATCTCTGGGAGTACAATTTTATTAAGCAATATGGATACCATAAGCTGAGAAGAACTGTACAATCAGGTATGCATGTGCAATGCATATACATATTGCAACCTGGTATGGCACTCAGATTATGCCTCACCAGAAAGTGTGCCCTTTCCCTCCTTTATTCCCTTCATAGGTATTGAGCAAGTGTTCCTGTACAGACATCACAAACTCATCTACGTTAAAAGTGAAAGAATTAGGTCATCATCCCAATTCTGTTCAATGAGTTGCTTTTGCAGTATTCTCCTTTGCTCTGGAAATTAATCTCTCTAAAAGCACTTTTGCTTTCAGTGTAACATTCTAATAGTAGTAATTACTTCTTGTTCTGCATTACCAGATGTCATAGGTATTCCATTTCTTCCCTTCCTTTTTTGGATTTCAGCAATTTAGAGATTGCTTTTGAAAATTCCTCATTGATAACAAATAAGCATATGTGTTCTCTCTTGACAGGCCAAGGCAAATGTGTGAATGCAAGGAGGTGGGTGAGGGAATGGACTGTCAGGCTGCATGTGAATCAGGAATATGGTACCCAATACTGTTGTGTATTATTGCCCAATAATATAGGTGTATCCATTTCATCTTTCCTAAATGCCGTATTTTTCCGTGTATAAGACGCCCCCTACTTCTGGGGACCCCAAATTTAGAAAATGGGCATATGCACTATCCGTGTATAAGACGCCCCCAGATTTTTAACCTTATTTTAAAGTTAAAAAAAACACCTAGTCTTATACATGGAAAAGTATGGTAATCATTGTATTTGCAGCAATCCAAACACTTGTAACATCAAGCAACAAATACATTTACACACACCCACCCCAAGAAGAGTATTCTATGTGATTAGCTTTCCTCTGTAAAGTCTGTATTTGATATGAAGATAATTGTCAAGTAAATATTTTCTCTACAAATTTTTCAGAGAGGAAAATAAAAGCACATCACCAACACAAAAATATTTACATTCACAAACTGAATCAGCAGTAAAAGCAAAAAACAAAAAGACACCATGGCTGGTGTCTTTGACAAACATTTCGCAACACAAACATACCCAGCTTTCTGGGAATTGTTTAAGACCAAAATATTTCTCTCTCTAAAGCACAATTTTATAACATCCACAGGGGTTTCTAACAACTGAGATATTGCGCCAGAAAACAACTCTCATTATATGTACACACAGAGATACAGTATATCTCCATCAATTGAAACTTAATCATCTTTTTACAATTTAGAGGGGGAAGGCAGTTTTTAGCATGGTTAAGCCATGTATCATCAATACCATGAAGTTAACCTATCAGTTGTAATAGCTTCTATAAAATACCAGAGTGAGATTGCAATAAGCCTAGAAAATGGGCTACAAATCCCAGATATGCTCAAGCAAGCAGTGAACCAAAAACAAAAATTGGGAGATCTGAAACCAGCAACTAGATACCATTCATCTGATTCATTACCTCTAAAGGCAAAGTTCACAGGCCAAGGTTTTAAAGCAGATTATTCAGCTTAGAACTGCTATTTCTGAACAAAGAATTTTAAGATTTCCCTCTGCTATCCACAATGGTTTCCATAGTTCCTTTCTTTTCTTTTTTTACACATTTGTACATTTATTAAGCAAGCAAGCAAGTAGAGATCCAGGATTATCAGGTATTAGTTATATCCTAAAATTTCAAATGAATGCGGTAAGGTTAAATGTCATGTATTCTGTTTTTGGCTTACATTACCACCTTTTGAGAAGGATTCTCAGATTCCAGTACAACAGAGTTATTTTATTAACAATGGCACTACAGGATATCAAGTTGCTCTAAATTTATCTATTGATCTAGTAATCCAGGCACTGTATAAACTTCTTAAACCAATTTCTACATATTATATCAATAATGACTTTGAGGTAAAAATATTTAAGGAAGTGTTTCCAGAATTAAAAGATAAGCAGATCAGTTTAACACAGAGAGCTTCTCTAGACTATACTTAATGCTGTCAGTTTGACCTTCAAGTTGTGTTCAACAAACTGATACCGTTCTGAAAGGAGAGCCCAACTATTAAAAACGTCAGAAGAACGAAGTCTCACCCCTTGATTTGCACCCTGTAAGAAAATTATTTTCACATATGCACAACCAGTAGTTATTTTTAAAATGTTTCAATTTATTGAGGAAATGCAGTTCATTGTAAATGATGGGAACCAGCCTACCATTGTGGTCAGATTCCCAGCAGCCTTTTTGATGTTCCTTGCTGGCATTCCATGAAGGTGACTAAACCTTGTCTGGAAATCTACAAAACAAAATTTCAGCTCAGCTTAAACGTGCACAACACCAATACATTTGCAATCGTTAAGAGAGAATCCAAGAAATGAAGATCCTGTCTCCTTGTCTGAGATATTTTAATGGCTGTTGGTTGGTATTACACCTGCTATCCTTTACGCTCACAGAGTACTGAATAAGTCACTACCATTTTTTATTTTATTAAAGTGTATGTATTTTGCAGGTAAAAGGCAGGATGCAAGTGATGGCATCCAACAGACACACACAAAAAAGTAACTCCAACATATGAAAAGATCGTACTGTTAATTGTATTGTTTGGAGCGTTTTAAGTTTCCCCCCATTACGGATTGAAGAGCATCAAAATCTGCAAAACTATCATGGAACACCATGATGAGGAAAAATAGAGACAGAACATGAGCAATGTAGGTCGTACCACCTACGAATCTCGGAAAAGCTAGCATGCATACAGCCATAGATAATTTTTACGATCACCAAAATGCCTTTAAAACGATACATTTGTGAGTTATCCTGAGAATTACAAAGAAGCTACTCAGCAGGAATGGCCACTTTTCCAGCAATTACAATCCTCCAGCTAGAAATTAATCTTTAAAGCTTTAGGGTGCATAAAAACAAACACACAGGTAAGACATTCTGACCACAACCCCTAGTGCCCTTAACCATCCAGTGTCATCTCTTAAGGGTAACGATTTCAAAATGTGTAATTTGGTCACTTAAAACGTTGCTGACCTCTCTTGCCTGAGTGGGACATCAGAGGGAAACTGCCTGTTAAGATACTTTCAAAGACTGGATCAGGCAACTCTTTTTCCAGTTCTGCAGAGTCTTCTTTTTCCCACCAGGGAATGATCCCAGTGATCCCACATGCACCTCCAGGTTCACTTTCATGGAACCAGTCACTCTGCTCATCGTCACCTGTGATAACAAACACCTTACATTAAGAAAAGAGAGATTGAGGTTTATTATCCAAAGAAGCCCAATCCTAATGAGAATCAGTATCTCCTTTATTGCTATGCTATAGTTCAGGCTTCCTCAGTGGTCAGGGATGAGGGGAATTGTAGTCTTAAAACATTTGGAGGGCCGAGGTTGAGGAAGCCTGCCATAGTTGTTACTGTAGTGTTTGGAACACGGCATTTACTAGCATGACTAGTACTGCCACCAAAAAAGGGGTATAAAATGCAATGTTTTAGAACCAATTTAGAAATTGTGAAAAATAATAAACTAGCTAATATTTTGGTGATAACGGCAGGGAAATCCATTTAAGCTACTGCATTCCCAACACTAACAAAAACAAGCCTTAATCTCCTGCAGGGAATTAAAGAGAATAAAACTGTGAAAACAGTTCTTTGCAGTTGATAATGGTATATAATTAGCTTAATTTCATGATTTGTATGGTATATAAATGGGGGAAACAATCATGAACAGATGTGACCAAATCAAATTAATCTGATTAAGTTCATTAAGAAATAAGTTTTGAAAAAGTTGTTTTTAAATGAAAGATGACAGTACCACAGGAAACATCAAGAGTCCAGGGATATTTTAATGACTCTTAGAAACTAAAAAAATCAAAAGTAAAACAAAATTATGCACTTTGCTAAATCAACATCTGAAACTCTTGTATGCATCTATGCTCATGTCACTTTGATTTTATCCAGAGTCATGCTTTACTTTCTGTATAGGAATGATGGTTGCTGAAGTACAACTGGTTTGTGATGTCAGAAAGGACATTATGGATCTGCAGCCTACTGTAGAGTGGCTACGTTACCTGGATGAGGGCAACAGGTTGTCCTCAGGTCACTGTGATAGAAAGGAGTGTTAGCCTGTCTATCATGATTAAAGGGATGTCCTACAGAACTTGAAAGTCTTGTGATGCTCTTTCTTTTTAAAAAAATGTTTATTAACGTTTGAGAAAACCAATCAAATGGAAACAAATATATATGTGACTGTGACTGTGAACTTAGGTGATGGAAGGAAACATGCACACAACATGTGAGAAGGATGCACACAAGAGGAGGGACGCAGCTGCCCAGGCAAGATACCTCCACAAGCTTTGCTCAAGCACGCCAAGAGAAGAGAACAGTAATTCAGGTGCACTCTGATCCTCTTCCTTTAAATCTAAGCCATGGTGTAAGGTAGGCTTCACATAGATAAAGATATCAGTGCTTGCATTTGATATCTCAAGGAAGTCAAGCAAGCGGAGGATGAATTGTCCTGCATTATGAACAGTTTTGAACTGTTAAATACTTAGGCACCAAATAAAGGAGATGGCACAGCAATCAGCAAATTGTTGGTACTAGACTAGCCTTCTCATCTGGTGCTCTCCTGATGTGTTGGACTACAATTCCCATCTGCCTCAGCTGGTACTGGCTGGGCCTCATGGGAGCTGTAGTCCAAAACACCTAGAGGGCACCATTTTGATGGAGGCTGAACTAGGTATTTATTACACAAACTTTTAAGAATGATCAGCAGAAATCGGCTGATAGCATTGTTTCATAATAAGTTGGAACTATTCTCATGCTTGAAAATTGTTCACGCTGCCTTTCAAATAAGGAGTGGAATCCAAATAATTTGACGGTTAGGTAGATAATCCAGAGCAACAGAGTATACTAATGAATACTGTACTGTTTAGACTAAGACTAATACATGCTAGCAATGGCAACCCAAAGCCCCAATACTATTCTGAGCAAAGGTCAGAATTAAACTGTAGTATTTACCTTAGTCTGACCCAGCCTTGCCCTTGAGATTGTCTGCAGTGATTCCAAGACTTAGTCCTCCAGACTTAATTCTAGGTAAAGATGCCCATGACCCTAGCCTTTAACAAATCACCAGAAGAGAGAACAGTAGTGTACAACAGTCTATACACCAACAGCAAACTCATTCTCCAAGTGTTGTTTCTTATGTAGAACAAATAGCACCTTACACACATGAGAGGGAGGTATCAGCTGGCGTAGAAGTACCAAAAAGAAAGAAAACCATTTAGATAAAAAAAGCTTTTAAAAGGAGGAGGGGTCCAAAGCAGCCTAGAAACCACAATAGGGGAAAGAGCTCTTGTGATCAAATTCTGCTTGCTGTTGGGGGAGGGGGGCACAAGAAAAACAGAGAAGTGGGGAAATGGAGAACATAGGGAATGGCTGGCTGGAACAGTGTGATTTGGAGCACTCCAAATCCGTTGTCCCTCCATATACTATTGAAGGTGCACTACAGTGCATTACTGATAGAAGGGCACACTTGGTCAACCAGATATGTAACAGCAGAGCAGAGCAGGAAGAGTTTCCCCATTAGGGAGATTCAAACCCTGTTTAAGCATCTGTAAACGGGGGGGGGGGTCAAATGTACCCCAAGAGCACCAGAAACTCAGAACCTTTGTTTTCCACAACTATGCTCTAGGTATTCCTCAACCTTAAAGAGGCATGAATTTCCATGTGGCGTTTCAGCCCCATTCTGCACTACGTAAAGCAACAAAATTATGTTTTCCTTTCTACTGCTCTGTGGGTAGGCAATTCTCTCTATTGGTTTGATTCAGAAAACTGGAAAGCCATACACATAACAAGCTACAGATTGTAGTGCCCCACAAAATGGTGTTTAAATTCTTTAATTCCTCTTCGTGTTCTATAGATGTTTAGCCAACAACTTGCTCCTTCCATTTCTTGTGAAAAAAGGAGCACAAACAACAAAACAAACTGAGTGGTATGCAGCTTATCTATGTTCATTGAGCAAAACTTATTATGTAGCATTTAACTATGTTTATAATAAACTACTCACTTTCCTGTATATTAGAAGTTTATAGAAGGCCTTTATGAACCTTAGTTTTCTAAATCTGTTTTTTATTTAAATAAACAATTATAGCTATCATTTAATGCAGTATACACTACTAATTCAACGTTTGGCGTCACCAAAGGTTGCATCCAACCAAGTTATATGAAATCAATGGACTAACTAACTTAAGCCAATTGATTCCAATGGGTCTATTTTGAGTACGACACAAAACTCTGGGTCCCTACTGCATATGCAGATGTTAGCAAACAGCCTGAATCCTAATCTCAACAGGTGACAAGACATAACAGCAATTTTCAATCAAGGACCTCCAGATGATCACTTTTTCCTTTTCACAGAAAGGTATTTGCTGAATGTGCTGATGAGAATCACCCAAAAACACTTTGCATCCAAGCAACTTAAAGCTGACTTATGTGCAACTGTATTGTTTTGCTGGAAAAGGCAAGTTCTCAATCAAGGCATTATTATTATTATTATTGCTTGCAAGTGGTGTCATGGTTTTCATCAGTTATTTTATTTGCATAGCTTTCCAGTATCTGACCCCAAAATTGAACTGATACACTCCATTTTCTAATGATCAAGGGTTAAGAGGAAATAGTAGTTAACATTCACACTCAAGAATGGAAAAGAGGGGATCGGAAAGGGAGCACACAGTCTCTTAACCACAGTTCAATAGACTGACCAATACTACATCTTCACTAACCTTAACTAAAGACACAAATCCCAATTACTTACTTCAGCACAGTATTCCTAGATCAAGGAGACCACACTTGGGATTTGGCCCTTTAGCCCATGGGAAATTAATAGTGTAAGATGCGGACATATCCTGTATTCTGTTGTGTGAAATAAGAGAGTTGCTGCATTTCAACTGCTAAGTAAGGCTTTTTAAACTGGACTAACAAATTCTCCTGCCCACCTAGCAGTTCGAAAGCACGTCAAAGTGCAAGTAGATAAATAGGTACCGCTCCAGCGGGAAGGTAAACGGCGTTTCCGTGCGCTGCTCTGGTTCGCCAGAAGTGGCTTAGTTATGCTGGCCACATGGCCCAGAAGCTGTCTGCGGACAAACGCCGGCTCCCTCGGCCAATAAAGTGAGATGAGCGCTGCAACCCCAGAGTCGGTCATGACTGGACCTAATGGTCAGGGGTCCCTTTACCCTTTACTTAACAAATTCCCAAATGCTTCTATAAAAATAGAATGCAACATTTATATCAGGCCTGTAGTTCAGAAACAGTTTTTTATGTAATGTTGCTCATTCCCCAAATCACACTTTTCAAAGATATGAAATCATCTTTTTTACACATTCTGAAAGAATTTTGCATGAAATGTTTAATACAGGAAACAATGCAAATGTTCCTTTACTGTGTTCCGTTTCAAGAACATTCAAAAGGTCTACTGTATCAACTTCCTGAAAACAATAGGTTTAACCTTTTTGCCTTATTGTGGCAACAAGAATGGTTTACCCTATGCCAGTGCAAGTGTCACCCTATACATGCTAGGATTGGGAAACACTAACTGATCAGTCAAATATCTCATGAACCCAAGAATGTCCTTCATTCAGTCAGTAATTTCAGTTGAAATATAACGTTTTCAAACAGGAAAAGCAAGAATAAGGGCTCTGCTCCTTAGTTCTGCAATGTGTCTGCGAAACCATGAGTACATTTAGGGCAGGCATAGGCAAACTTGGCCCTCCAGATGTTTTTGGACTACAACTCCCATAATCCCTAGCTAACAGGACCAGTGGTCAAGGATGATGGGAGTTGTAGTCGCAAAACATCTGGAGGGCTGAGTTTGCCTGTGCCTGATTTAGGGGAAGGTACCCCATTATGCTGAATGACAATATTTAAAAACCAGCTTGTTAAATAATTACTATATACATTTTTAAAATTTAATTTCACTTTGAGCAAAATTTGGAATTATTTGGAATTGTTTGGCCTATACTTGGGAGTCCAAATAATAGCCCCGAAGAACAGCTTGATTTCTTGACTATTGGTGACACACAATTGAACATATGACGTTGTCTACCTAGCCTCATTCTGCCTACTCTGATGAAGGGGAACTGATCCCTGATACCTGAGTTTCTTAGCCAGAGATGGAGGGCATAGAACCTGGAACCTGCATGACCACCAAGTTGTGACCTCTACCAAATTGATTGGAATATTTTACTTCAGAAGAGTTAATCAACACATTTTTATTATTATTAACATACTTCACCCTCTCAACAGTTTTAACGAATTCATGATTTAAAATGTTTGACAATTCTTTGACCAGTCAAAATGACTAGCCCTAAATACATGGGGCTCACTCGCTCCTTATGTAGTGGTGACACATATAAGAGTTGAAAGTTGTACGTGCAGTAGCACCAGCTTCAGCAGCTGTGATGGTGGTGCACCCAGGACCAAGTCCCAATAACAGAGGATCAATCATGCCCTTATATAGGCATTTGAACCCTTATCCTGAACTGTGTATGCTGCCGTAGCAACGTGCCTAAGAGAATAAGAAAGCCGTACATAACAATTGTTATAAGATGCCTCAAAAAAGTCCTGTCTCCACAATCTTTTTTGCTTTACACAAAATGTGATAAGAAAATCACAGTTCATTCACAAGATTAATGTCTAAAATTAGAGAGGTTGCACTATTAAATTGATAAATAGTTTTACGTTTTTTAAAATCTGCAAGAACTAAACCCCAAACTTCCTACATGAAGATTAAAAATACTGGGATATAAACCAACCAATTGTGAAATAATGTTCAGTGTTTTACAGAACTGAGTCTGATCCAATTTCAAAAACAAAAAAATTGCACTGTTTCAGTACCTTGTCTTCCCTCATCATTGGTAAACAAACCAGCATCACTACTGCTCAGGCTGCTGGATTCACTGTAATAACAGAGAGAAAGAAACAGATCAAAAGTGCAATTGATATCTCAGTCATAAAATTTTAAAGAGACAAGATTGCACTCAGATGAAACTTAAGCCTTCACAAAATCTAAAAGAAAATAAGATGATTTTTTTTTTAAAAAAAAATATCAAACTGCAAATATCCCAGTTCCATTAACTACAGAACATTATTTTTGGCACATAAAACCACAGGAATCTAATGGGACCCTGACAGTAAGCCAGATGTGACTGCAATGAGGTGCTGACACAATTGATGCATTTTATTATCTGTTTCCATCAAATGCTCACTGCTCCTTTCTTATGCTGTGCAATTCAGCTTGATCCCAAATACTGCTGCTCAGTTAAAAAATAAAATAAAAGCGGTGGTGGTGGGATCTCAGGCAAAACCATTCTGATCTGTTCTTCAACACACAAAACACAACGGGCAAGACTTTTTTTTCCAACATTTACAAATATTCTGAAAGATGCACTGCATAAAGATTCACCAGAATTCTATTATTTAGAAGAACAAACGCTTACACTACAACAACCTATTAAAATAAAGTAAATGTCACCCTGAAAAACCCCCCGCCCCCAGGATCCATGTGATTCTAATGGCAAAAAGAAATGTTAACTTCCAGCTGACAGCTGTTTCATATGCGTCATTCAAACGTCTTGTCTATCCATGTTAAAAAATGTTTATGCACAGATGTGTATTTGCGGCTATGAGCATCATGGAAGAAGCCATGTACAAATTTGCTGCGAAGGCAGTTTTCAAACATTTTCAACTTGCAATTTGGTGGCAGCTGTGAGCAGCTATGAATCGTGGTTTCTTCCAGTCTACTGACTTCACTCATATGCAGAAACGGACTAACCCCATGCCACTTTCATAATCCTCGAGGATTGACCAATGCAATGTTCTCTATTTGTGGTTGTCCTTGAGCATTTAAAAGCTTCACGGAGGCAAATACAACAGTTTTCCTTGTTAAGCATAGGGCGATGGGATCACAGGACCCATGTTGTAACAGTGGAACTGACTCTCTGCTTTCTGTGTGTAATTGAGGCAGCAGATGTTAACCTATAGCCGAATCTAGATAAGACAAAGGTTCTGTAGTTGAGTGGATCCCAGATATGGAATTTGACGAACACCCAGATCTGGATGGGGCTGCCCTCTCCTTGAAAAAGCAGGTTTGTAGGGTTTTTCTGGGTTTGGTTTTGTTTTTAAAGAGTTGGTGGTGCTCTTATAACCATCACTGTCATTTTACACCCAGGTGTACTCAGTGGCTAGGAATCATAGCTGTCAAGTGTCCCTTATTTGAAGGGACAGTCCCTTATTCCAGCACCATGCCCCGCTGCTGTCCCTTATTGATGGATGTCCCTTAAATGATGTCCCTTAAATTTCAAAGGAAGCAGCTCCTCTCCCTCCCTCCCTGCCGGCCAGGGAGGAGGGAGGCTCCAACTGTGTTGCTTGGCTGTGTTGCTCACCCAATAAGAAGTCTAAGAATGAGTGGGGGGGGTGGAGCTTGCATGCCTTGTGTGTGGCTAGTTAATGCAAGCTGAGGGGGGGGTTGGATGCTGGATGCCATTTTGTTGCACGTGCTGCTGCAAACTTTGCAGTGCAAAACCAGGCCGGGGAGCCATCTTAAGTTGAGGCTGCATAGGCCTTGTGGTGCATGTGATTCAGATTCTATTCAGTTGAACCTCTGGTTACAAAGTTGGTTGGACAGTGTTCTCGAAGTTACCAGCATGAGTTTGACCAGACTGCAGGAGGACAGGAAGACTGGAGTGCCTGGAACAGGTGAGGCTGCAAGTCCCTTATTTTGGCTGCTGGTCCCTTATTTTCAAGGCTGCTGGTCCCTTATTTTCAAATCTGTAAGTTGACAGCTATGAGGAATGCTGACATTTTTCTAAACAGGGTTAGACTACCTACAGTTATCCATGCTCTGGTAACTTCCAGGATAGGCTACTGTAATGTGCTTTGCATGGGGCTGCCTTTAAAGATGATCCAGAAGTAATGAAGAATGTGGCAGCCAGGGAATTAATAGAGGCAGCATATAACTCCTATTCTAAAACAGCTGCATTGGTTTGACAGTCATCTTCGAGGCCCAATTCAAAGTTCTTATGCTGACATTTAGAACCATGAATGGTCTGGGACCCAGATAGAAGACAGAACATCTTCTGCCATATTAACATGGATGTGCATTAAGATCAGTCAAAGAGGTTCTTCTGGCGACTAGTGTGGGGTGAATAGTGTGGGGGGCGGAGGAAAAGTCATTTTGGTGGTAGCTCTGTGTCTGTGGAATAACCTCTCCAATAAAGTGAGGCTTGTCCCAACTTGTTAGTCTTTTAGATGCCAGGCAAAAACACACTTTTTTTGTCAAGCTTTTAGAAGCTGATGGGCTAAGTTATATTTATGATACTGCTATTTATGTTATTTATTAATTTAACATTGTTGCTTATTGTGTTTTATATTATTTTAATGTAAAGCACTCTAAGAGTATAGAAATCTCTTAACAAATAAATAAAACCAGCTACTCAATGAGAAAGCCCTTCTTCAAAAACATTCAGTTAACACTGTAACATCTAGCAGAATTTGGTAATACTTTCTCCATTAAATACATTGAATCGGAGGTCTGTACTCTCTGTATAAACATTCAGCAGCGCAAACTAGCAGTTGAAGGGAAGGGGACTATAATGTATATCAAGTATTAATATACTGAGAACATATAAAGAGTCCTGCTGGTTGAGATCTAGACCCATCTAGTCCTTGTTCATTCATTCTCATAGTGGTCATATAGTGGGCCTATGGGAAGCCCACTAGTAGGATTTAAGGGCAAAGGCACTTTCCTGCTTGTGTTCTTCAACAACTGGTACTGATACTGATACTGGAGGCAATAGGCAGGTTAACAAGAAATATGAAACAAGAATGTAAAATACGAATGGTAAATTATAATATTTAGATTTTATCATGCCACCCGCCACCTTGTCCCTAAGGGAGGTCAGCTACCATTAAGTGTAGACAAATTATAAACCTACTTCCTTGACAATATTTGACCATTGCATGACTCTCTGTTCTCCAGACTGTAATTCATATTTATTGAGTACCAATAATGTACTAAACCCCATTCCCTGCCTCATCACCAAACAATTAGTTTACTGCAATTTCAGCAAATACAAAAGCTCCTGAAAATGTAGGCTTCTTGGACAACTTATGGCCTCCTAGAAGAAAGGGGAAAACAGCACCCTACAGTATCTTCACCTAGGAGCAGAGTGGCAACCTGTATGGCCGGGTACTAAGATTACTCATTTTGTCTTAACCAAGTGTAACCATGAATGCAGAATGGAGTTAGTGCTTACAAAGGGAACAGAGTAGAAGGCAAAATAAACCACCGCAAAAACAAAACACACGACCTAGAACTTGCCATCCAATGTTGTGTAAGTGGAAATTAGATGGGAAGAACATTTCAACATGTTTCCCAAGACCTTGTGGCACCAAGGGATCAAATTAGTTTTAAAATACTTCCCTAGCTTCTAAATGTTTATCTGATTTCGCAAAATGTCCTATTTGAAAGAGAAAAAGAGGGTTTTGTGTTTAAAACTAACAAAATCAAAATTGTGCAAAAAAGTGTTCTGCAAAAGGAAAAAACTGAATTTTTACCCATGTACAATTTTTACAATGTACATTACTTATCTAAATTTGCATATTTTTCCTGTAGTTATTATTTGCTCATTCTAACTACTGAACATATGAGTGTTCACTTTTAATATGAGTGTTCACAACTCATGAAACACAGGGGGAAAAAACATAATGACTGAAGTTAGTAAGGCTAGCAAGCCTATGCACACACTTGCTTGAGAGCAACTATCCCTGAACTCTGGTTTACTTATGAGTAAATGAGCACGGCATTGCACTGCCCTTGACCTTCAGAGCACCCATATATATTTAGATAAAATGCAACAGTTATGCATATGGTGGTATGCATAAAAACACTTGGAAGACAGTAAAACTATCCCATAATTAAATGAAATGTTAAAGGTAACCTGTCACTCATGTTTTCATCTGAGCCCTTTTGCTCCTCATATTCCATCTTATCCTTGCTTGTCTGGTTGATTTCATCATTCTCAATGACCACTCCTTCATCCAAAATGTCTGGTCCTTGCCGACTTGCTGCTAGTTTCCTTTTTTTAACTTTGCTCTTGGTTAGTTCTTGATGCTGGCAAGATCTGTTGTCATTGTCCATTTCCTGATCCTTAATGTTATCCTGCTGCTGCTGCGGTAAGGTCAGCGTGTTTGTTACTTCTGAAGGTAGATCCACTGCCATTCGTTTCACCTTTCGCCTCCTCCGCAGAGTCCTATTTCCTAGATTGTCAACTGCTAAATCAGGTTCATGCCATAGAGGCCGTTTGCCCCTGAGGTTATTTAAATTTGACGTCGGCCTGCGTTTTGCAAGTAACAACTGGTCATCAGAGTCACTATGGTCTTTCTTGTTATTGGCATGGTTTTCTCTATAATCCTTGTTTGGTTCCTCAAGGCTGGAATCAGAGCCTTCGCTTAAACAGTGGCCTGTCTCCCAGGGGTGATGGGTGTTAAATGAACGTCTTTTCCTCCCCCTTCGCTTTCGGGCCTGGCGTTTTAGAAGACAAGAGACACTGCGAGAATGGTCTCCCGTATCTGCGAAGCCTCCTCTTGCTTGCTCCGAACTTTCCTCCAGTGCCGAGACCAGATCATGAACTAGTTCCTCCATAGTCTTGCTGAACTGCCTGAAAAAACAATTCAAATTAATTGAAGAAAGCTCTTCTACTAGAACCACTACCACCTAAAAGGCATAGCTTTCATTTCACATTCAAGTGCCACTTATCAAACTTACATAGAGAAACAGGATCCAAAACCAAGATGTGGAAATTATCTTATTGTTGTGCCATCTTTCATTTCACCCGTCCTAGTACCTAGGGCCAGTTAAAACATTTAATTTCTGTCTGTAATTACTGCCATTTCCCATGCAGTTGATCCATGAAACAGGGCTTTAAGTATCTTGTGTGTGCTGTTCTAAATATAGGGAACATCCTTATTCTAGTTTTCCTTTGATGTGGGCTCACTGAATGTGGTATGCAGGTACAATCATTTAAACAAGCACACATAAGTGCCACCTATACTGCCAATATATTGATTAAATCTGCTTACTGACTAATTGGAATCTAAGGAGAAAAACTTTCTACTTCATGACTCACTATGAGAATGACTCTGAAATTCTGAAGTGACACATCTGGAAGGAGACAGCTGCAGCTATTTTGACCTGAAGAGCTTGGAAATCAAAGCTATGCTGATTTTCTCACTTTTTCAGTGACTGCATTATTGTTGTTTCTTATGAAAACAATGCTTATGTGCGCATTCCAATGACACCTTCTTGGCTCCTTCCCTGGTGTGAATAAGAAATGCCCTGGTTACCCACAATGAAGCTTGGCTTCCCATGATGTTGGAAGCCAGGATCCTAGTTTGTTGCAGGATAGATAGGCTAATAATAACAATAATAATTCAAACTACCGTATTTTTCGCTCTATAACACGCACCAGACCATAACACGCACATAGTTTTTAGAGGAGGAAAACAAGAAAAAAATATTCTAAACGAAATAGTGGATATATGATTTTTGTGGTTCATGCTGTGGCCACAGACATGTGATCTGACAGTGAGTTTGGAGTAGCCCAATGCAAAAATCCTGAGGATCCATGTGGATCCATGCTATGTAACCACGGAGGAGGGAAGGAAGGGGAACCATGGATCCTCTGCTCATGACTGCAGCAGATCCCCCCCCACCCGCAGGCATTTGCTCCATAACACGCACAGACATTTTCCCTTACTTTCTAGGAGGAAAAAAGTGAGTGTTATGGTGCAAAAAATACGGTATATACCACCCTTTATCAAAATATCTCAAGGAAATTTATAACATTAGAAACACATTACAAAACATGAATGATAAAAACATAGTAAAAAGCATACTGACAGAGCGCCTATTAGTAAAATAATCATCATAACAACAGTCCTATACCCACAATAACAAGCCATAGTTTAAGAGAACAATGAACCAGGATTCCTGATTCAGACATCAGAGGAAGCCAAGCTTAACTGCAGCTTCCTTGCTGGTTTATTGTGAATGAACAGTATGTTGATACATGTGGTCCATTTATTTCTGCTTTAATCCTCCCCTGGTGCAAGCAGGAGAAACAATCGGGCAATATGCACCAGTACATTGTTTATTCACAGTAAATCACAGGGAAGCCACAATTAAAGTTGGCTTCCTGTGCTGTCTGAACCTGCAATCCTGGTATAATAGGGAGCAACAAATCAGGATCCCAGGTTCAGAAAGCACAAGAAGCCAATCTCAATGGTGGCTTCCTGGTTCATTTCTCCTATTCACACAAGGGGAGAATTGAAAGAGGGAGAAATCAGGCAACATGAATCAGCACAATATTTATTCACAATGAACCTGCAAAAGTAACCTAAAATTTGAGGACTGGAGAAATTACCAGCATTTCAGCCCCCATAGAAACTTTAGTAAGTGATGTGGGAAGAGATTCATGATACTGTCTGCTGTACAAGTTGTCCAACTGAGGAAAAGTTTTTTGGCATCAAGAAACAGTGGCTAACATCTAAGCCAATAGTCTAATGTTTTGCAGAATTACTGCTCAGTATCTGAGTGGTGTAACCAAGAAAAACTGAAGAGCAGCATGGTTAGGTTACAATTTAGAAATATCAGCATACAGAATTAAGTTACGTATCTATGACGGAAAATCTGTATGAATTGAAAATTGAAAAATATTTTCAGGTAATGCAATACCAGGATTGAAGTATAGCCTTATTCATCAGTTCTAATATAAACATCCAAGAATCTGAACGTAATGGCAGCATTTTATTTTAAAGTGAGGCACATGGATCTTAAAGATAGGACAAGAAGCAAATTATTCCATCCCATTTTGTTCTTTCTAGTCTATCTCTGAAGATAGTCTTTTAAGGTGCCCCCCTAGAAAACATTTTATTGTAGGTACAGGAACCACTTAGATTGCCTTCTCCCTCTGTTCAAGAAGAAGAAACTTATGCCACACTAACATTGTGCAGTCAAAAGAAAAACATCATAAGGATGCAGATTTGCAAAGGAGGGTGATATCTGAAGAAACTGTTACTGAAAGTAGTTATGAAGACACTTGTAAACATTCACCAGAGACTAAGTTGTCAGTTCCTTTACTTGTTCTTTTCCTAAAATGTAGAACAAAGAAAGTACATCTCTACTGTATTTTCCCACTAAGCCACCTTAAGTAGGCATCTATTTGGCTTATTTCAGAAATTATGATACATTTAAACAGAAAATTAAACCCATGCAAGCAGCATTCAAAAATTGCAACTTGTATTATTAGCAAAACAAATATTTAAGTGTTATGACAGTATGAGTTGTACCTACTGAACTTCTCTCAGGCATTTAATATCTCACATTCAGTGTTTTACATCGCATAGCAAAGACAATTACAGCAACGCCCCTCAGCTAGTGATAAAATCTACTTCTTGTTTCAAAGAAGACATTAAGCTAAAGAAATTGTAGTTTGCCTGCAGTGACCTTTACATTCAGCTATAACAATAAAGTTTACTAAATGCTGACCTCTCTACGCACTACTAGAAGCAATATAGTTTGAAGCAATCACACTGTAACGCTGTTTAAGGTTGTAATCTTAAACCCAGTTACCGTATTGGCCTGAATAAAACCCTCACTTTTTCCCCAAATTCCGACTGTAAAAAGTTGAAGTGTGGCTTATATTTGCGACCTTACGGTATTCAGCCAGAAGCGTGGGGCAAACAGCGCCAGGAGCGCAGCAAAGCGGTGCTCGCCTCGTGCGTAGTCCCTTGTCCTCATATTTGAGTGCCGCTTATATTCAGGCCAATACAGTATGTACGCTTAAATCTTCCTGAATCTGGTGGGGTTACTGTGCATAGAACTGAAGACTGGCAATCCAGGGCAAATAACAGCCAGGTATTTTTTAAAAAAGTAAATACCATATTTTTACATGCATAAGACTAATTTTTTTCCTAAATTTTTGAAGTTTAAAATAAGGGTTCGTCTTATACACAGATAGTGCATCATGCATGTTCTTATTTTGGGGTCAAAAAAATTGGGGTGATCTTATACATGGAAAAATACGGTAGATTTGCTTACTGTATCTATGTTTTAATATCAATTAATGTCCTTTTTTAAAGATAACCCTGTTTAAAATGAGTTTGTAGCATTTTAAGGACTAACACATTTATTATGGCATAGTCAATTTCATCAGATGCATGAAGCATAATTCTCAGTTGCAAGTATATATACACATGGTGGGATTATAAACAGAAATCAGATGCAAATGAAATGCAAAAAGTAGACCTGTTAACAACATAGCTAAATTGTGACCACCTCCTAAATGTGTCTAAAAATACCAGAGGGGAGACATGGGTTTAAGCATTATAAATGACAGAATACATATTGAGTTTATTTTCATTAGCTTTCCTACTTGATCTGATAACTAGTAACTCATAAAAGGTGCTGGGATCCAGGAGATGTTATCCTGTGTTTCACTAGGATTATCCACTGAGTCCATGGCTGAACTTGTCCTCTTTTACCCCTTCAGCTACCTGATCTCTAGAACAGGGGTCGGCAAACTAAGGCCCAGTGGCCCACGGGGGTTGTTTAACCAGCCCACAAGCCACCCCCGAACCAAACCGCCTGCTCGGCGAATCCCTGTGCTGCACTAAACTGATGCAACACAGCGTGGAGACTCGCTTCCACAGCTCTGGAAATCATGTCTGCACCGATGTCGGAAATCGCGTCTGTTGAGATACCGATACCGGAAATTGTGTCTGAGCAGACGCCAATGCTGGAAATCGTGGGCGTTCACGCGTGCACACAATCCAGCCCACAGAGGGATCTCTGCTGGAGAGAGCAGGCCCATGCAAGGTAAACCTTGCCAACCTCTGCTCTAGAACATGTTTAGTTCTCAAATTACAAATATGTATTACTCTACTACTCAAAACATAATAGACAGTTATGTTACTTTACATATCTCAATACTATTTTGCCCAGTATCACAAGCCTTTGTTTATGGAAACCTCAATCCTGTGCATGTTTACGCAACTTGATCATAACAATGAGAAGCCAATCTCACTTTGGTCAAATGCACTTGACTTTCAAAATGCGTGCATGGGCATTCTTAGTCATCAAGTGATGTTGCCTGTATGTTTATGGAGAGCCAAACAGAAAGCTCTCTCTTCTTTCTTGGCAAGTGCCTGTGGGTGGCATGACCAAAGGATTTAGATTTTACTTCTAGGTTGTACAATTGCACTATTAGGTGTAAAGCAATATACAGTAACGTGTACTATCAACCAATAAATATGATTTCTTGTTCAGAAAATATATACATTTTCCCCATATGAAGTGCTGGAGCAGCAGATGGTACAAAGGCATCTTCACATAAGAGAGGCTGTTGGATCAGGCCAATGGCTCATCTAGGCCAGCATCCTGTTTTAAGTGGCCAGCCAGATAGCTGTAGGATGCTGCAAGCTGGACATCCCCTTGAGTGTAACTGTACTATGCTCATCTGTGATTCCCAGTAACTGGTATTCAGAGACATGATACCTCTGACAGTGGAGGTAAAACATTGCCATTGTGGCTAGTAGCCATTGATAGCTTTGCCCTCTATTGCTTCCTATTTAAAAACTTCAAATTGGTAGCGAATACTTCCTCCTGTGTGAATAAGTTCCATAGTTTAACTATGTGCTGAATGAAAAGGTCCTTTATTTTATCTGTCCTGAATCTTTCAACAGTAAGCTTCATTGCATGTCCACAAGCTTAATGTTATGAGAGGAAGACAACTGTATTCATTTTCTCTACGCCATGCATGTTTTATAAACTTTACTCACCATTTAAGCTGTTTAAAATGTGTCCCTGTCCTTAGCATCTGTGCCCTCAACCTTCATAGCCATGAGAAAAGGAAGCACTATTATTTCCTATATCACTGATGTGAGAGACAGCTTGCTAGAGGATGGAGGTGGTTTATACTCTTCCAGTAGGTACAAATGTCCATTCATTTTCATATTAGCTGTTTAGACGGGAGGGGGCTAGGGTTAAATTGGCATATGGCAATGACCAATTTTTATTAGCCGCTTCACTCCAGAACCAAGTGCTTCTTCATGTAAACATCATATACTGTCATTGTTGGCTCCATATACTGTACCTGCTGCTTCCCTCCCTCCACCCTTTTGCATATTTCTGCCTCCACAATACCAGGCCATAAGCTCTCACTCCTTGGTTCTATTTACCATGGACTACATGAAAGCAAGCTTTTTTTCAGTGGCTTACAAGCATTCTCAGCTATTGACAAATGTGACATGAATTTCTGTGCTGTTTCTTATTTTTATAGTGATTGTATATATTGTATATATATTATTACTTCATACTACTTTTTAAACTTTATTTTTGTACTCTTACAGGGAATTAATACAAACGTAATTCTCAGTTCGCAGTGCAGTTTTCAGAAGTTACAAGTATCATCCTGGGAATCATCATCCCAGCTGTGGACAACATTCTGGCCAACTCAGCTATATAAGAAAATGAAAAAGTCACTCTGTAGCCCCATTAATATCATCTTGATAGCCAAAGTGTCAATACCCCAGTCTGCTCTAGATGGCTTGCCTCCTTATTCTCACTACCATTGCACTTTATGGAGACTGTGTGCTAGAGCAGCACTTTCCCAACTGTAGCCTGCAGACCACCAGCAATCTGCGAGCTTCACCTGGATGGCCCGCTTGTGTGTCTGTGGATTTGCTGTTGAAGACTGGAGATGGCACATCCATTGCGTTAAACATACTGATTTTATTTTATTGCCTCTTATAGAGTTCTTCAATTGCATTTGTTGTTGCCATATGCCAATTTATCTATTTCAGTTTGAATTCTACTGTGTCCTGAAACAAAATGCAACACACAAGCCATAAAGGAAGAAATAAAAACACAATTAATAACCACATAGCGCCCGGTACAATGCATTAACAATTATTACAGCAAGTAGGAAACCGTGTGTGCATATGTGGTCCACCCAGACCCTCAGCAATGTTCAAATGGTTCGTGGGGAGGAAAGTTTGGGAGCCGCTCCATTTCTTTTCCAATCCAAACCCTGCAGCCCGTTGGCAGACGTTTCACAGCCAGGGGTTGCTAACCTTCAGCGAACCCCCCTGCAGCCAGCAGGTCACTACGGGGGCGTCCATGCTGCAGCTTCTTCACCTGCCTGTTTCTGAAGGCGGAGATGCTGCTCAAAGCCCAGCAGCGGAGCGGAGCAGCCCCCCAGCCAGCCACCCCCGTTCAGCCGACAGGGCCGCCTGCCCCCCCCCCAGCCGCCCCCTCGCCTCCCTTCCTAGAGCCAGGCCTCGCCCTCCACCTCCTTCCTCCACCCCTTCCTCCTGCCCCAGCCCTGCCCCTCACCAGCTCTTCCTGGCGGCCGGAGGTCTGCTCGGGTTGGGCTCAGCCCCCCGGAACATGTACCCGGCGCCCGCCGTCGGCCGCTCCCTGGGGAGGCGGGTGCCGCTTCGCAGAGACTCGGGGGAAGGTGACCGTCCACCGGGCCAGCTCTGGGGCTGCTGCGCTTCCTCAGTCCCCCATGATGGAATCCCGGAAGCAGCCGCGGCGCTGGGAGGAAACCGGGCCCGACCATTCCTCCCTTGGAGGGGGTCGCCGAAGCAGCAGCAGCTGCAGGAACTGCGGCGGCAGCAGCAGCAGCGGGGCGTCTTCGTCCTCGCCGCGACCACCGCTTGACCCGCTTCGTCCTGCCTTCCTCTACGGCCTCATCGCCCTCAGGCTTAACGCGCCTTCCCTCCTGTCCCTTTCCCCACCCCCCCAACCCCCGCTCTGTCTCGGGTGGTACGGCCCGGTTGCCATGCCGACTCCTTGTACACCATCAATGGGAGCCGGCTGGGAGGGGGGAAGATGGCCACTCTGGCCAGGCTGCAAGAGAGGCTGCCGCTCTTCAAGGGGGAGTATTACTCTAGGAACAGGTAAAGCTTCCTCTCGCCCTCACGCTCGCGCCGCACTCCCCAGCCTCTCCGAGGAGCCGGAGTTGCCACTCCCTCCCACCCCCCCGGAAAGTTCCCAGGTTTGCTGCTGGGGGGGAGGGGAGAGATAATTTCTTCTTTTGTTTTGGCCCCGGAGCAGCAGCAGGAGCTGCCCTTTCCCTCTCTTCCTCCGCTCCCAGTAGGATAAAATCCACAGGTGAACAAGTTGCTGACTGCGCAAAAAATCGAAAGGGAGACCTCTCCCCCCCCCCACTTCATTTCTGGGAGGGGTAGCAGGGGCATGGGGTGGGCAAAAGAAAAGTGAGGGGTATGGTTTGCTTCTGACCTTTAGCAACTGCTTAGATTAAGATTTTGAGAGGGGCAGCTCTCTCTCCCTGTTGTTTAAGGTGTGGGAGACCTATCCACATTGCACCTGGCCATTCAAACTAGCATGGTAAAAAAGGTAAAGGACCCTGGACGGTTAAGTCCAGTCAAGGGGGCTCACGCCACTGCCCTGTCACTAGTGGAATACTCTTACAGTGCTTCCCTTTGCTTGCGAGGCTTCCTGGTCCTAGAAAGATGCCAAGTTATGGTTTGAAGGTAACAAGTGACCATCTTGGCAAAACTAAGCAGGTCTAGGGATGGTCAGTGCCTCCAGTGAGCGACTTCCTTGGAATCATAGAATCATAGAGTTGGAAGAGACCACAAGGGCCATTGAGTCCAACCCCCTGCCAAGCAGGAAACACCATCAGAGCACTCCTGACATATGGTTGTCAAACCTCTGCTTAAAGACCTCCAAAGTAGGAGACTCCACCACACTCCTTGGCAGCAAATTCCACTGTCAAACAGCTCTTACTGTCAGGAAGTTCTTCCTAATGTTTAGGTGGAATCTTCTTTCTTGTAGTTTGGATCCATTGCTCCATGTCCGCTTATCTGGAGCAGCAGAAAACAACCTTTCTCTCTCCTCTATGTGACATCCTTTTATATATTTGAACATGGCTATCATATCACCCCTTAACCTCCTCTTCTCCAGGCTAAACATGCCCAGCTCCCTTAGCCGTTCCTCATAAGGCATCGTTTCCAGGCCTTTGACCATTTTGGTTGCCCTCCTCTGGACACGTTCCAGTTTGTCAGTGTCCTTCTTGAATTGTGGTGCCCAGAACTGGACACAGTACTCCAGGTGAGGTCTGACCAGAGCAGAATACAGTGGCACTATTACTTCCCTTGATCTAGATGCTATACTCCTATTGATGAGGCCCAGAATTGGAACCACATCTATGTTGTGCCTTGATTTCAGTGATAGGAGAAAGGTGGGGTATAAATGTTTAAAAAACGGGGGGGGGGGGTTAAAAATGTCCCCCCTACCCAAGAGGCATGGGTATCTCTCAAAGAAATAAAATAAATAGACCAACAAGCCCCAGGTGGACCTGGCATCTCAGAAACTTGTAATCCAGGATTACCCTTGGGTTGATTATGAGTTGTAGATGTGCCATCCAGACATCTTTCCACTCACCACTGAAACTCTCTGTTCCCACACTCTCTTCTTTCCCTCCTAATTAATTGCACTGCTACCACTGTCAACTTCAGAGTCTACCACCCCACTGCATTTCCCTCAAAAACAAAACCCAAAGCAATCCACCAGGTTGATAACTTTCCTAGGTTGTCATATGCTACTGTATTCAAACTCTTTCCTTTACCAGCAAAAAAAGTTACAGCTACTTTGCAGGGCTAACATAACATACACACTCACAGTCCCACCCACCCCATCTTGTCCAATATGGATTCAATAATAATTGGCATTAGATTAATTTTTTAAATATTTATGATTTTGGGGAATAACCCCACCCCATTTCCTGTCTTTTCTGCTTTTTTTGTTTTTGAGTTAACATAATACACCATAATTACAGCTGCACTAACATTGTTTTTCTGTGAGGCAGCAATCATTTCTCCATCAGGAAAGACTGCAAGGATGTTGGACATCACTCTATTTACTGCCCTGCAGTTATAAGACAAAAGTGTATTACTAGGTTTAATAAAAGAATGTGATCTTACTCAGAGAATATATTGTTTGTTTTTTCTTCTGTTCTTGAATCATAACATTTGTTTATTTACATGTCATTGTATGACTGACCAAAATTCAAATTGTGAAAACCCATTTCTTGTGTTTTCAGATGCGTAGATGAATATAGAAAAACAGAATATTATGCTGCTGTAAAAATTCAGAGTTGGTTTCGAGGATGCAAAGTCCGAGCGTATATCCGGTAATTTTATTTGCATCCAAATTGTAGACATGCATACTTGGAAGTCACCCCAACTGATATCATAAGCGTTTATTTATGGGAAAAATGACTTTTGGTTACACCCTAAATCTGTATGTTATTTACCACTTTTCCAAGTCTCGCTGAAGTTAAGAACTTGCTTTGCACATTGAACCCCCTTATTTTTCAAATTAGAAAAATTAATAGCTTTCGGCTATTTTGAAATTTTCTTCTTATTTTGGTGGTAGAAACCACCATCTCCAAATGCAGCTGCAGACTTAAAAAGCCAAGAAGTTTTCCAGGTTACAACCTGGCAATCACTAATAGTTGGGGCTTCGTGTAGAGAAGCATGTGGGTTTGCAAGCCTTTCTATACCCTGTGCAGCATGGTTGTGCATTGAGGAATATGTGTAGAGAACTGGGTCATTTTTCCCCTTATTTGAATGTTTCCACTTTGCAGAGGACCACATGAAATGGTCTAGTACAGACTTAATGTTCCAGACTTTATAGACAGTAAATTATTAAGTCAAGAACCACATGAAATGGTCTAGTACAGACTTAATGTTCCTGACTTTATAGACAGTAAATTATTAAGTCAAGAACAACCACTGGGGCAGTGCTTTCCACTGTCATCCATCCCCCCCTCCTCCTCCTGCATGCCAGCTTTAGTCAAACCAAAGATTACCATTATGTCTGGAACAGGAAACTGTGGCTTAATGTGGCTGTTAACCAAGATCTGAAAACAGACCAAGCAGTTCTTTGTTTTGGATGTAACAGGGATCTGGTGCAGAATCTGCTGTACAAGTGTAAGAAGGATGGAGAGGAACAAAGAGGAAGAGTGTGGGCCCATCGCTTGCTCCCACTTGGATAAACTATGGTTTATTAAGCCAACAATGTTATGTCCAAACCAGCCTAGTGGAATTTGGTACTATTCTTCTGAGGCTCAAAGTTCAGACAAGCCTAAAGTGGAAAGTAGCCAAAGATGATTATAGTTTTGTCGGCTTATCCTTGTCAGAAGCTGACACTGACTTAAAACTGTTAACTCTTCGCATCCTCTTCCCTATTCCTTTTGTGGCTCCATAAGAAGTTACATTGGAAGGGGTCCATGATTCAGGCAAGACTTCGTACTTTTAATCCCAGATTGATACCATGTATTCCAAAAAATTGGATGAAAGCATCAAGATTTAAGCTGCCACCTCAAATTTAGGATGCATATTGATATAAAAAGTCTCCAAATTTTAATTGTCAAGCTCGACTGCTACATGCACTGGATTTTTAAAAATGGTTCAACTTTTCACTATTTCCAGGGGGAAAAAATCTTACCAAGGTATTTTGTTTCAGGTATCTGAACAAAATGATGGTTTTTATTCAGAAATGGTGGCGGGGTTATCAAGGAAGACAAAAATTCAGAGAAATGGTGGAGGTAAAAACTAAATTTGTAATTAAAAATTATTGTAAGCTTTCCATAAGACTGTACGCAAATACAAAGTAGGTGAAATCTCTTCCGTTTGGCCAAGTACTTGCTAGCTTTTAAATTCACATGCTGTTTATCAGGTATAAATGTGTCAGGATTAAAGAGGGGGAAATAAATTACCGGTAGGTCTTGTTAACTTTTCTAGGCTGGTTGTAGACTCACAGGTCCTGTTTCTCTTAGAAAAAAGAATACAGTATTAAAGACCTGATTTCAAGGGAAGAATGAGAGGGAATATCCTTGGCTTTATTGGCCTTATCTCTTCCAGATGGGGCTGCACTCCTACTAAAGTTGGCATGGGGAACCTCTGATTTGCAAGCCAGATTAGGCCTGCAAAGGGGCCTAATTTGACTTGCAAGGACATTTCCCCACAACTGGCCACCTGCCCCACATCTGAGACATCAAGTGTGGGGCAGATAAAGCCACAGTTACGAAGGGACAACTGGGAGTCTTGGTGCACGCCCACCTTTCCAGTTGTTCCTCCGGAAGCAGGGCTTGCATTAAGTGCCTTTTAAATTTGGTGCTTAACACAAGCTTCATTGAGAGTAGTCCCACTCAGGAGTTCTCAAAAGCAGAGTGAATCCTACCCGCAACCTAATAAGCTGTTCCAAGGCTTTAAAACAGCAGATTTTCAGTTTTTTGGTTTTTAAAAAGCTCTCCCTTCCTTGTGATAATTTTTTGCTATATTAGAAAGGAAGTAATATAATATTAAAGCCAGCATTTTAAGACCTCCTTTAATTAAATGAAAGGAATTATGCCTGGCCTAATGTAATGAAGAAAGCGAATTTTAAAATGAAGTAGCATCATTGTGTTCATTTGTAAATAACATATTGCAGCCAACTGTTTCTTAATTGCCCAGACTGTTGATAAATAATCCAGTCCTGCTGCTCTCCACAGACAATTTGCTTTGGATCAGACTAGGCAATTCAAATAACACTAATTACAGTGAAACCCTTTTACGGTGAATTCTTCTTTGCCAGGGAGGGTGAGGGGAGTTGTGAGAGAAAAGGAAACCACATATCACTTTTTCCTCTGATTTGTAGTCCCCCTCCCCTCCAAGTCTGCAACTTATGCTGAATAAAGGACATCTTCTGCCTTGAAAGTACTTATTTTACTTTTTATGATGCAGTTGTGAATTATGTTCATTTTGCATTTGTAATTAGAGGGCGGAACAGATGTGAAAGCTTAGTGTAAAGTGATGTATCCATTAAAATAACCTATCCTGCCAAGTGAGTGTTTGCTATAACAGGGGATTCTTTCACTCAGAGTGGGATTCGCCTTTATTGGAAGGGAACCAGGAAATGTTTTCTATATCAGGGGATTCACTGTAACATGTTATCATTGTATTTATGATTTTATGATGTTGGAATGAATATTAAATGAAACAAAATTCCCAAGAATTACTCAGGAGGCAACTAAGTACATAACATTTAGTACAGATGGTTGGAAGGCACAATTTTGCTCCATCACTGCATCCATATCCTTGAACGATTTCGACTGAAGACAGCATTTCTTTGAATTTTTCATTAAACCAGACGTCTTGAAATATGAATTCCTTTTATGTTTCTGTGAGTTTTGGTTAAAAGAACCCCAGTGAATAAATCATACAATACTACGTGTCACCAGCACTTGTGAATATTTCTGCTTTGTTATTCTACTCTCAGTAGAGCACCATTGATTATCAAACTCAGCGGAGAGCATTTTATGATCATATATCTCCATTAGCTGCTAGTTTGACTACCATAGATTTTTCTGGTTAAGCCTGCATTATGTATTAGGAAGCCTATCTCTTCAATACAAAGGTTGATTTTATTCTCTCTAAGCCTAGAACTCTTATTATGTATTATGTATAAAGATTCTTATCTTTTATATGTAAAAATAGGAGTACTGTCTTTGTGTAACTGAAATGTATGGCATCTTTCCCCCCACCCCTCCTTGATTCACAGACAGCATATTTTATTATGAAGATGAATTTCTACAATGAAATGGCTGTCAGGGTAAATATTTCTTCACTTGTTAAACAAATGAAAAGTCAATTGTGCTCTGAATTTGCTTTTAATAAAATGAGCAACCCAGAATAATATACACTTGATTGATATGCTGATGGTAAAGTGAGGAAATGGTACATAGTTACAAATTTAAAGTTACACTAAGTAATCTAAGTTGCATTTTTGAAAAATTCTGTTTGATTTAAGATATTGATGTGTGAATTCTTCTCTATTCCAAATGTTGGGGCGCTTTGTCATAGCTATTTAAATATTATTCATTTATATATGTGTACACCCACCCACCAATTTTATTCTATGATGGACTCAAAGCAGCTTACACAGATTTCACTGGTAACCTCCCATTCAGACACTGATCAAACCCAGACCTACTTACCTTCAGCTTACCTTGCTGTATCATGTGACTCAGACCAGAAGTGAAACCTGTTTAATTTCGGACCTAGTTGTGCTAGGATCATCCATGGTAATGGTTGACGCATGTATAGTTTTCAGTTGTGCAATGTATGGTGTAGTGTTTAAGAGCGCTAGACTCGTAATCTGGTGAACCGGGTCGCATCTCCACTCCTCCACATGCAGCTGCTGGGTGACCTTGGGCTAGTCACACTTCTCTGAAGTCTCTCAGCCTCACTCACCTCACAGAGTGTTTGTTGTGGGGGAGGAAGGGAAAGGAGAATGCTAGCCGCTTTGAGACTCCTTCGGGTAGTGATAAAGCGGGATATCAAATCCAAACTCCTCCTCCTCCTCCTCCTCCACTACTACTACTACTACTACTTCTTCTTCTTCTTCTTCTTCTTCTTCTTCTTCTTCTTCTTCTTCTTCTTCCTCCTCCTCCTCCTCCTCCTCCAGCAGCTTGGGTGTATGTGCATTGTCCTTACAAGATTTAAATAATCTGTGGTTGTGGTTGTTTTTTTTTTAAATTGAACAATATCATTGTTCAAGAGGTGGGAACAGAGAACAGGTGCAGCCCCCCCAAACCCCGATCAGTGCTATTTCTGAGGAAGTGCATGTGCAGCCCTGCATTGTTGTGTTGAAGCCTTTGCTATCTATGATTGAGTGCATTTTCTCCACCTTTCCTCTTAGGGCGGTCTACATGATTTTTTTCATTCCCCCTTTATCTTCACAACAGTCCTATGAGGTAGGTTAGATTAAGTGAGAATGACTGATTCAGAGTCATGACTGGATTTGAACCCATGTCTCTCTAGTAGGACACCACAACCACCCTGGCCCTGACCACGCGGAAGTACACACATGCACTCAGTCCCTCTTTTGCAGGTATTCTTCCTGTATTTCACATGCACACCTTCTGTCAGCCTCAGCTTACTTGTGCAGAGTACTAAGGATGAAAATCAGAGTGTGACTTCTTCTTCTGCCCATCTCTTAGAAACCACATATCTGGATTACCTGAGATGACATTCTGGGTAATCTAGACCAGTGACATATAGAGACTCTGTAGGAAGCCTAGTGTCAAGCTAAGGGGTGTGGGATACCTAGGTCTCAACATTCCAGACTCTGAAATCCATAGGATTGGATCTAAAGTTGCATGGAGTGGAACTCCGCAAACTGGATGCTGTCACCGGCAGAAGAGGCTAGGCAATTTTTGCCGATTCCCCATACCCCTGTGGTCGAAATATGTTTCAGGGAGTTGAGAGACCCTCTGGAGCAGAATAGGAGATGGCACTGGAGGTTGCAGAAGGGAGAGGAGATCTGTGGAAATTGCCTTCCCTCCTTCCTGATGTGGCAACATCCCGTTTGCTGAAAGGAAGCCTCTTCTGCATTTGACTCACTTCTACAAATGGGAGGCACTCTTCCGTTTTCATAACAGCGTATCTTGATCCAACCCTTAATCCTCCCAATTTTAATGCATTTAGCAATGTTTCTTTTAAGTGAGATTGTGCTTGGTGTTCAGCAGAGGAGGTCCAACCATAATTGTCGTGATGCTTGCGTTTATATCACCATAAACCCTGTAAAATCATTGGCATAAATATTGGCATAAAACTGGAGCATAATACCTGAAAATTAATCTGCTGGTGTAAAGACAGGAAATAAAAAGTTGTACGCTGTATACAGCCTATCAGTGTTTTCCTTTTCTTTATGCAGTCCCATGCTGCTAAATTGCTGAATCTTGCCCATAGGCTAATGCCTTCAGGTGAAAAGGGAGAGAAAAAAATGCTGTGTGTGTGTTAAGTAAAAAATAAAAAATAAAAACCTTGGGTAGCCTGATACGGCTTCATTGTACCAGTGCAGCATATCTTCCGTTTTGAAAAACAGTTTTAAAATTAGATTCGGGCAGAAAGGCAAAACACCTGGTTGGTGTAATGGCTTTTGTGTCACTGTGCATTCTTTAAAGCTGTCCCTTAATTATATCTAACCCACTACTGTCAAACTCTCACCTTTAGAACAAGAAAAAGCACAAAGAAAGCAATTACTATAATGCATAATTTTCCATGAATCAGATTTACTTTTAGTATAGTGGGTTGTTATATATTCATCCTTTTCATTTGGAAGATTTAAGGGTTGCTGTGAATTTTCAACAACAAAAGTAATCCATGTTTTTTAAAGGAACAATCTTTGTGTGAGCAGATGGCTTTTGATATATCAAGGTTTTGCCATTTGTTTTAGTGCTTAAAATAAACATTATTTATAAGACCACTTACATTTTGATGTTACTTAATGAGGAATATGCATCATTGATTTGACTAGCTTAAGAGGTCATTTAGAACTTGCCCGTTAACAAGCTGTAATCTGCTGAGCACACAATGACTTTGTTTAAAATTATCTGTTTGGTACTGATCAATGACAATAATTGTTTGGTACCAATCACCATTGAAACTTGCTAATTACTTTGAAGGGCATACACACTCGCCTTTTGTAGGAGTGTGTAAATATTCACCTTGGAATTGTAAGATACGGTAGTGGAAGTATTACATTTTCTAACCCATTCAGCAAAGTCAGGTAGGTAGTTGTGTGTCCTGCACTATGTTGGGAAACACCAGAAAAAAGCTCTGGCATATGGAGAGACTAAAATGGCTAGGACTCTTCAGCTCAGACAATAGATGATAGGGAATGTAGAGTATATAAAACTATGACTGTACCGGAAAAGCTATTAATGACAATGTGCGTGCCATTTGGGATAGTACTAGTACTGGAAAACATCCAATGAGATGTAAGGATTAAAAATGTGTAGGGTGTTGCATACACAGGTGTCTCAAAAGATGCATGCTGTCCGCTTTAGATTTCAACAACAGTTGACCCTAAACGTGGTTTGCGAGTCTTGTACTGTATAGCACTCCATATAGGCCTGCTCTATGTCTTGTTCAAGACTTAGACCTGAAAGGGAGGAGTCCAGCCAGAGTATGATTGGCACATAAAGCATAAAATCACCTGACTTTATAATAATATTTCATTTTTTTACTGCTGTGTAATAAAGAGCTATCTGCTTGTTTTCTTCATAGCTAAAGGCAATTCAGAACCATCACTGTATGTGTGTTTTAAGTCTTATCTGACACCACTACATGACTTTACTCCTAATGTCAACTGCTTCTTTCTTGGCCTACCACCCAGTTTGGAGTTAGCCTTCTGGAATACTTTTAGAACCTCCTAGAATGCTTCAGAGTTTACTTTGATACATCAAACCCACTGCTGTGCTCTGCAAAGTTTTTCACCCCTCCTCTATATAGTTTATGTTTAAGAGTGCCAGTCACAACACACTGATTTTACTTAAGGTGTATTGCCAAAAAATAAATAAATAGAAAGTGGGCGGGAGACAGTTTCTTACCAGGCTTTGGAGGCCATTGCAAGATTTTGCAGGGCTGTCTGAGATCTCATGGGAGCCTCCAGAGCCCTCACACAACCAACCTAGCGCTGAAGAGAAGAGTGGAGGGCTTAAAAGCTCTTTCCGCAAAGTGTTTTCCCACCCTGGAAAGTGCTTTTAAGCCCTCTGCCTTGCTTACTGGGCTCTGGGAAGGCCCTACACAGGCTCTGGAACTCTTTGCAAGATCTCAGGCGATAAAAGAGTCTAGACAAATTTATGGATGATACGCCATCAGTGGCTAGGAGTCATGATGGCTGTGTACTACCTCCCATATTGGAGTCAGTGTGCCTCTGAATACCTGATGCTGGGCAACTGAGTGGAAGATGTCTGTTGCCCTCATGTTTTGCTCGTGGGCTTCTCTTTGGCTGGCCATTGTGGAAACAGCATGCTGGACGAAATAGATCTTTTGTTTGATCCTTCAGAGCTTTCTTTTGAAATAGCCACAGTTTATCTTTCCTGCATTGCCCCATCCCACCTGGCAGGAAAGTTTAACCCTCTGGGAGATAATACAGCAACACCTCCTTCCTTGTGACTATGGCTCAGCAATCACTTCCCCCAGCATTCAGAATCATGTGTGGGTCCCGCTGTGGGTTAAACCACAGAGCCTAGGACTTGCTGATCAGAAAATCGGCGGTTTGAATCCCTAAGACGGGGTGAGCTCCCGTTGCTCGGTCCCAGCTCCTGCCAACCTAGCAGTTCAAAAGCAAAAAGTGCAAGTAGATAAATAGGTACTGCTCCAGCAGGAAGGTAAACGGTGTTTCCGTGTGCTGCTCTGGTTCGCCAGAAGTGGCTTAGTCATGCTGGTCACATGACCCGGAAGCTGTATGCCGGCTCCCTCGGCCAATAAAGCGAGATGAGCACCGCAACCCCAGAATCAGCCACAACTGGACCTAATTGTCAGGGGTCCCTTTACCTTTACCTTATCTCCACCTAGCATTCCTTAGTTGTAGGGAAAGAGCCTTTAAAGTTGTAAACAGAGACAGATAGCTTTCTATGTGATAAAATACAGACCAATTCTTAAGATAATAGCTTTAGTGAAATTTGAAATGTAGAGAAGCTAGATGTTAATTTACATGATACGCTGTAATTAACTTAAACATGGCTAACAGCTTTGACTTGAATATACTACTTATTTCTTTTGGTACTGCTTAGAAAAGCAGGTGAATGGATTTCATTCTAAAGGCCCTCAAAATTCTTTGGAATATGCAAAATACCTTACACAACCATTGTAAGCTCATGTTCACTTTAGCATTCCTTGATCAATAAGTACTATTTCAATATATTACTTTTTACTCATACCTGTAATTATGTATACATGCATGCTTGATGTTGAAGCAATATCATCTCTCATAAAACTAGATTTTTAATATAAATTGACAATGTGATCTCTCTTGCAAAAAAAGTATTGAAGCAAATATATGTGCTTTTTCTCCACTAGATTCAGAAAAGATGGCGAGGCTATTACGTGCGAAAATATATCCATAATTATTATGCACTGAAGAAGTACCTGGAAGCTATTGCTTTGAATAATGAGCTGGTCAGGTAAAGATAAAAATACTGAGTAGTGAAACTTTAAATTTCTTTTTTTATATATTTCTAAATAGTTTATGGTGCTAATTAAATTATTTCTTCATGGAAAGAATTGCCTCCATTATCCAATATATAAAATAGTCTTCTTCTTTCTCTTACCTAAGCATGTGGTGCAAATTATGATCTCGTTTATACCAGTATGCATGCAGCTATGATTCTACTGAATCCACTGGCGTGAGCCCAAAGCTGAAATACATACAACACAGAATTTATCTCTTTCCATCTGCTCAGGAGAAAAATACTCTGGACTTTCTATATTAACAAGTCTGTAGAATAATGAAGTAGTGCTAGAGGCTTAAGACCCCAATTGCAACATGTATGTGGGCCCTAATTCTGGTGGGTGGGTGCTGAGACAAGGCACATGCTGCTAGGCCATGATAGTTTTCCAGTGCCTTTACCAGATATGACTCTCGGGGGTCAAGGAGCTGGAGATGGTTAAGAAGACAATATTGCCACCACTGTCCACCATGTGCACTGAGAGTGTTTATAGAGTAAATCAGCCCGAAGTTAGACTCAACTCCATAACTCAGTGGTGCACTGAACATTCTGTCCCTTGGGCCTCACTGCTTCCTTAAGGTCTGTAGGTCAAGACACCAAGAGAGTGTCACTATCCCTTTAAAATAGGTGTGGGGAACCTGGGATCCTCCAGATGTGGCTGGAATACAACTTCTCCTAGGCTTGTGCCCCAGGGAGGACACTTCAGTCCTGCTAACTCAGTGGCTTGACTTCACTCCCAGAGGCACACTCCACTGTCTCTGAAGGCAGACTGATGCCAACAACCACAGCTTTCATCATCCCTGACCATTGGGCATTCTAAATGGGGCTGATGGGAGTTGGTATCCAAAAACATCCGCAAGGCCACAGATTCCCTAGTCTGAGAATTGCTCACAAACGACAATTTCACTTGATGTGATTTTTGCCATCATGGGTCTTCTCGCATCGCTTCAGCCCTGTTTGGCAGATTATTTCATTTTTAGCAACTCAGAAAGGGAAATCATAATCTTCTGTGGGAGAAATAATTTGTGTTACAGCTCCAATCAAGATGCATCAATACTTAGATCTTGTAAATTTACCAAAAAAAAGGCATTTGTGCACATTTTAGTTATTCTTGTAAACACAAATACTGTAGTAAAAATGCAGCAGATTTTTTTTAAAATGTAATTTATATATTACCCTTCATTTGAAGATTACAGGGTGGTTTACAGTATAAAAACAAAATACATAACATAAAAACAAAACAATAACACCCCACCAAGCAGTACTTAGAAACAAAAATCTTCTATGAGTGGTATTCAGCTAAGCTTTACTCAGAGGCAACCCATTGAAATTAATAAATCTACCCTAGTTGTGCTTAGTAATTTTAGTGAATCTACATGGAGTAAAGCTTAGCTGAATACCACCGTATGTGTCTGGATAGCCCCCTTTGTCATTATGTTTATATAACACATATGTAAGATTAGGTTTTCACAGCCTGCCTCTTACAAAGATAAATTGGTTTGATTAATTTAAAGACTGAGTATGCATTTTCTAGATGTGTCCACTTATAACCTATAGCCCCATATGCAAAAACTGCCCTAGGTTATGAACAAGAAAATGATATCATGAAATTAAAAACTAGCCTCAGAGATACAGATTGGCAGCATTAATAAAAATCATAATGCTGTTAATGGTGAAACTTACAATACACCGATTTTCTCTCCTAATTTTAGTTTCAGATATACATTGACTTTATCTGTTACTTAATGTTTTGCAGCATTAAAGGTGGGATGCAATCAACTGAGAAAATGAGCTAATTTCAGGAATAGATTGAATTCATTAGAACTGTTATCCACAAGCCCTTTGCTATTGCTTATGGCTTTAAGCTTCATTTGAAATAGGTTTAACTGGCGACCCTTTGGCTTGAACTGCAAGTTATGAGACAAATGTGGGATCCCCGTGTTTGCCTTGTAACACTAAAACAAGAAAGAGTTAGGCAGGATAGGGCGCCTAAGCCATTCTTCCTTCCAAATCCACCCTGGCCATTTTAACCCTACATTTCTCAGCCAAGCTCTGAGATTCGAATAAGCACAACTGGGGGATAAAGAGCTGGAAGGTACATCTTCAGGGGAGAATCAATGGAAAAGTAAGGACAGTTGGTTTGTCCACCTTGGGAACAAAACCGAGTGTTTCAGTAGGTCTGACCAGCATATCACAGCATTGTAAACAAATATTGTCCAATGTCCGTGTAGATGTCTTTATTTTATTTTGACCATTTATATCATATCTTTATTAGTAAGTAAATTCAGAGTGACTCATAAGAAAGTTATTGCAAAAGCCTGTTTCCCCCTTCATATGACATAATGATATCATGTGATTGACAGGTGGAGGTCCTGCCCATCTGCCAGATTTGGCCCCTTGATGCAGATCCTAATAAGGATCTGTCCCGTGGAGCCAAAAAGTCTCCACACCCTATTCTGTTCCTCAAGTGGGCTCTGGAAACCGAGCACAAACAGTATGACTAGACTACACAAAGGAAACCTGTCGGTTCTTAGGACTAGGCAGTTTTAATGGAGCAAGAGGGGTTGGAACAGAGAAATGTTCTGTTGAAAGCAAGTACAGTAATTTGAAACTGTGTGTGTGTGTGTGTGTGTGTGTGTGTGTGTGATATCTGGGCTGATACCGTAACTAGTCTTTCTTAACATGAACATTAGTTAATTGTGCAAACTCTCTGTGACTACTTTTCAGCACTGTTTAGAGATTTCCTTTGGGGAGAAGATGGTGTCCTGCCTCTTAACAGGATTAGGTAAATGGCAGCATATTACACTGATATGGCTGCCCATTACCTTCCAGGCAAAAATTAAAGTGTTGGCCAAATTTGAATCTGTTTCTTCAAAAACTTGGCAACTAATTTCATTGTACCACTTTTTTTAATTGAACAATTCACCGTAGAGCCTGGATGAAACTTAAAGCTGTTCCAGAGCAGTGATAAAGTAATTATGGGACATTTTGGCTGCTGAACTACCTTTATTAAGGTTACTTATGGACTTTAGTATCTTCTGTAGATTGATTCTGCTGTTAAAACCTGAGCCTCAGTGTGTATCACGCGCTTTTATATAGTCTCAACTGCAACAGATTTCACAGTCTCCTATTTTATCTAAAGTGGGATCTTAACTGTAAAGTAAGTAGAAAAGAAGGAAAAGGTGCAATTTCATTAAGCTCTAACATATCATTGGCTGTCAGGCTGGCCTTGTTATGCTGTCCATCCTCATTTAACTATCCCACAAGATCTCTTAATGAAGTTAAGCCCCAAGTTCACTCCAATAATTCTGTGGCAAGAGTTTGTGCAATGTAACAATTCATCACTTGTCAGGAAGGCACTTTTAGTTTATACATTTAATAAGGGCATCCTCTAGCTTGGTTAATTAGAAGTGAACAGTTTGCATATTTACTAAATGTGGAGTGTCATTGCCACCACGGCCTATTGCCTACATGAATTATTTCTCTATCTGCAATAAACAGCTGGGTAATTATTACTGCCATAATCAGATAAATTCCCTCTGTAAGGCTTTTCTTACATGGCAATTCTTTGAACTCATCCAAAGCTGAACAAAATTTATGAACTCCAGTAGCTGGGCCACTTTTTCATAGTATACTGTCCCTATTTCAAGGACACATATAGCATTATAAATATTCCATAAATTAGGAGGGTAAATATGATTACCTAAAGATTATATATTAGTAAATGAGATTTTTGAAAACACAATTCTCGGGTTGTAATTGATTAAATTATATCACTCCTGCTCTATGCAGTTGTAGGCATCTGACAGGGTATCTGCGGTTCAGGGTAAAAGAGCCAGGCACCAAGATTGGAAGTAAAATTATCTGGGAGAGAAACACCAGAGGAGAGGGGTGTTTGCTCTGTTCATGTTAATAGACTTGTAACTCTTCTTTCATACGCATGAAATGTTAGGTGGGATTTTATGTGGGGGGAATGTAGTGGGCCATTAATACAGTACGTTATCTTGCTTTTTAATCATTGTGTTATTCTTTCTAGAGACAAACTGAATTTACTCGTGACTAATTGACTGATATGGTTAACAGGGGTAGCCAATGTGGTGCCCTCCTGATGTTGTGATCTACAATTGCCAGCAGCCCCAGACAGCATGGTCAGTAGTCAGGGATGTTAGGAATTGTAGTCCAAAACATCTGGAGGACCCCATACTTTCAGTTCCGTGGCTAGTTGTACCTACACATAGAGGGATTTTTGTTTGTCCCCAGGATATGTTATCTGTTTTTTTCTGGTTTGGTTTTAGTTTTTTAATGGGCTTTGGACTATGAGACTTCACTGGATCCTTCTAAAGAGGAAAATGAACTAAGTGAGGAAGGGAAAGTGTAAGAACAGGAACGGTTTGCAAAGAGCTAGCTCTCTAAACTGGGTGAATGGGCATTAAATGTGATTCAGTGCAATCAAGTGTAAAGTTATGCACATTGGGTTAAGTAATTCTAACTTCTTATGGGAGGTGATGGGAGTTGTAGTTCAGCAATATCTCTAGGGCCAAGGGTTCCCCACACCTGACTTAAAAAGAATATGACCATAGTATAACGTTGCCATACATCCGGAAATTCCCAGACATAGGTGGAATACTGCAGTCGGAAGCAGTGTCTGGTAGAAATTGCTAAAATGTCCAGAAAAATCCGGATGTATGGCAACCTACGTTGGTCGTGTTGTTTTTGGCAATTTTCCTTTAAAATAGTTCAATTTTTGTGTGTGTGGTCCTTTTGGCAATTTTGCCAAACAAGCTCAACAATTTTGGCCCATATTTTGAAACATGGCAACCCTACCATATTGTTATTTCTCACAAAGCTTATACACGCTCTCCTTGTTACATTTTGGAAGGTTCTCAGAGTGAGTAAGGAGAAAACTACTGTATCTTTCTGCAGTAAAACTCCTGAAGCCTCATTTAAGTGTAACTCCACTCCCGCCCTCATCTTAAATGAACATATAACTTCTCGGTGGTTTTTCGTAGACTCCTGTGTCTCATCTCCTCTCTACTTAGCATAGCTCTGCTACTGAAAGTAAATATTGGGGCAGGAAGGCAGGAATCAGAGGAATCATTGCTGATGCACTGCTGACTGTGATCCCCAGAAATTGATGTAGTGCCAATTCATGTTGAAAGCTCTTTTATCGACTTTGAGGCTCAGAGAGCTGATGTAAGTGTATCTGTATCTTTTTAAAAAATACTTTTACATAAATAAATGCTTACTACATGTGTTGTAAAAAAACTTTTACTGAAGATTATTGGCACAATCAAATAACCCATTGATAGCCAAATTTTACACTTCATTGGCCATGTGGAGACATCATGGTAACATAAACCATAGTTTACCATACAAGACTGTGTTGTGTCCATTTCACTCCTCCCTACCACTACTTGGGAAAAACAAAGTGAAATCCTTGGCTTAACATCATGGCAGCATTGGGGATTGTGATTCATTTTGGTGAAACCAGGATTGCTAAGCCCAGAACAAAGCTTAGATTTGCCTACAAGCTAGGATACTTCATTTGAACGCAGCAATAATTTTATAGAAAAGGAAGGAGCAATGACTTAGATCCCAAATCATAAAGACCAGCAATAGATTATCTTGGCATGAAATATGTAAACCACTATCATTTTTACCTTTCTAGTAGATCTAAAGAATAGAGCAGGCATAAGCAAACTCCAGCCCTCCAGATGTTTGGGACTACAATTCCCATCATCCCTAGCTAACAGGACCAGTGGTCAGGGATGGTGGGAATTGTAGTCCCAAACATCTGGATTGCCGGAGTTTTCCTATGCCTGGAATAGAGAGTTGGAAATGTGGTCATGAGATCAACAGACTAGTTTGATACTATATCCCTCCTGATATGATGACTCCATCAGAGTAAACCACAGTTTTATTTTGTTTTTATTAATGTTTTACTGTGAATATGCCCTATCTTGACTGTTTTGCTCTACCCTTTCCTATACAAATTATACACTATTTTGATTTGTCTGAAATGCCCTTTGCTTTCCTTAATGCTACATATTTATAGTTATACAGTCACAAGATCACAAACTTCTTATTAAAATGCAAAACAAAATGCAATATTTTGATAAAGTTCAATGAAAGTATGTCAGTATAAATCTGCAAAATCTTAGTGTTGAGTTCATCACCATTACGGTCTGAATATTGCTGTAATCATCATTTAAAGACATCTACTAAAGTGCTAGGAAAACATTATATATGTATTTTTAACATTTATAGAAACAGAAGGAGCACTGTCAACCAAATTTGCATCTCATAGCTGGAACCAACACCACTGCACACTGCATAAATGAAAACTCAGAATAACAATAAGTTACCTTGGCACATGAATGAGTTTTATTTTTAATACCTAACCAAAAGTGAAAAATTCACAGTCTCAGACATTTGTTGCATATAATCTTAGTTGAATCATGATGACAAGTGTTCCTAAGTGCATTACTTCTAAAATATGAATGCATTTAACTAGTGAAAGGATTTAAATTATTGTGGCATTTTACCATTAAAAGATTCTATTCCTTTTTCTCCAACTTTCCCAAAGCTTTATTAGGCCTTCGTTCTCGCTTTCGCTGACTTTTACCATTTTGTAGGGCATTTGGGGGCAGAATGTCAGGCGCAGGTTCACATATTCATTTTTCTTTGTAACTTCACTAATATCCTATGCATAGGGTAGGAACATAAGAAGAGCCAAGCCAAGTTTATATAGGATTATATGACAGACAACATTTTAGAAAAGGAATTCCTAGTTCATCCTCATGCTGATGGGCTTTTCTAAGATGGTGCCATCTGAAACCAAAAAGTATGCCGTGTTCTTCTAACCAATTTTTATTCATATGTAGATTTACATAATTTAATCAATTAATTTAGCAATTATGAATGATAACTCATAGGATAAAGGAATATTCGTTTATTTGAGTTGACCAAAAAAAAAAAAAGTAACATCCTTAATCTGAATGGTCAAATTATGGGGCCCTGATTCCCCTTTTCAGATCCAACTGATATTTTGCTGCATTGTGATTTCAAGAGGGTGATACACTGGTAGCTCTGGTTATGAACTTGATTCATTCCAGAGGTCCGTTCTTAAGCTGAAACCGTTCTTATCCTGAGGCGAGCTTTTGCTAATGAGGCCTCCCGCTGTTCGCGTGTCTTTCCGTTCGCATCCTGGAGCAAAGTTCGCAACTGGGAGCAGCTACTTCCGGATTGCAGAGCTTGTAACCTGAAGCGTTTGTAACCAGAAACAGTTGTAACCAGAGGTACCACTGTACTGAAGTCTAGGGGAAAGATTCAGTTAAAGGGTCCCAGTAATGGAAGCCCACACAAGGACTTTTCCTTGCTCAGTGGGGCTAATGTTGTATGATTTCATCAGCATTATGTTTAACTTTCTTTGTAATTGTTTCTCTTTCAAAAGGTTCCCTTTATTGTTCTTATTATGCAATGCATGTTAATGGCTATATATTTTAAAGTGGTTTGGGGTTCTTATTAATTTTTTTGTATTTTTAAAACAATTTAATTTAAAAGTTTTCAGGAAAAGTAGAGGGAAATGTGCATGTGCTTTCACCTGGGGTGATCATTTCGTTCCTTCAGTATTTTCCTTCAGGGCCTGACCTTTGGTAGAGACTGTCTCCCTTTTTGCCTTCCCTCACCTTTGAGTCCCAAGCATGTCTGCCCATGAGAGACCCACTGTAGAAACATATAGCACAATACTAGTTGCACTGAATTAAAATATTCAGGATGAAGCTTAATTCCTATCAAATCTTGCTACCTGGGAACATACATTTATTTTCTGATATCATTGGACTTCCCTTAAGAATCTGCAGACAGTTGGGGGTGCCTTATGCTTGGGAATTGGTACCACTCTAGAAGCACTGTAGTAGTAGGGCATAACATATAATTCTTTCTTAAAATAGTTCCTTGTTTTTAGGCTCCCTATTCAGTCTTAGATTCCTACTTACTGTATTTTTCGCTCTATAAGACACATATTTTCCCCTCCAAAAATTAAGGGGAAATGTGTGTGCGTCTTATGGAGTCAATGCAGGCTCCTTGGCTTCAGCGAAAGCAACGAGAAGCCTCCGAAGCGCAGTGGGAGCGCTCCTGCCGCACTCCAGAGGCTTCGCGTTGCTATCGCTGAAGCCAAGGAGCCTGCATTTGCTCCATAAAACGCACACACATTTCCCCTTAATTTTTGGAGGGGAAAAATGTGCGTCTTATAGAGCGAAAAATACGGTAAGCAAGAATCTAAGACTGCGCTCCGGAGGCTTCGGGTTCCTTTCGTTGGAAGGGGCTCCGTTTCTCCTGCCGCTTCGCTGAAGGGGCGCTGTGCAGAGAGAGGGAGAATTTTTTTCCCTTGTTCTCCCCCTCTAAAACAAGGTGCGTCCTATGGTCGGGTGTGTCCTATAGAGCAAAAAATACGGCATATGCCTCTTTGAATCACTGCTTACTCATATGTGGGACTCTGTGTGAACCCATTTGAGGAAGAAATGCTGTTGCTGTAACTTATTGTCCTTAAAAATGTTCTCATTCATCACATTCCTGCACTCATCCCATCCCAACCCTGTTTTTCCTTCTATGGGTGTGTGCTAGAGAGCTTAGAACTCTTGCAGAAGGGAGAGATTCCTCTCTCTTCCCGCCTATTCATTGTTCTAGATCACTAGCCACCTAGTGTTGAACTAGGGTCTAACAACCACATCATGTTTTTATACGTATAATGCATTCATATTCATAAATTATAGTGTTTCCATTAAATATTATATAAGATACAAGTTCAACAAAAGGTACCATCTTACAAGTTCAACAAAAGATACCATCTTAGCTTTTTCTCTGTTGCCAGTTTAGCATTGATATATATTGTGAAGAAAAAGAGCTCTAAAAATGTAGGCTGCTTGTTTATGTAAAAAAGAATTATATCTGCTCTTCAATTCTGTGAGTGGTATTCAACTAAGTTTTACTTAGAGTAGACCTACTGAAATGATTGAACATGACTAAACTAGGTCCATTAATTGCATTGGGTCTAGTCTGAGTAAAATATAGTTGAATACCATCCTATAACTCCCAGGGCGGTTATTGGACTAGCATTGGAGATTAAAAAAGAAAAGAAATACTTGTTACTGATATAGCCTTTATGCTGCAGTGACTGTTCATAATAAAATTATTTGCTGCCAAGTTCTTCATTTTTTGACAAATGTAATTTAATTTTACCAAATTACTATAGTGAATAGTGAATCATCCATTCGGAATAATAATAGTCAACTTTCATTGATGGAACAAAATTATTTTAGATATCATTATAATTAAATTGAATATATATTTTTATATAAATGCTTTTATTCTGTGTTGTCCAGCACTTACTCGTTTTTGGACAGTGCTACCTTTTACCATTGTTGACAAGAAGTTGGATGGAAATGAAGAACTTGTAAATATTCATTCGTAGGCATTTTATTCTCTGTAGTTCATAGACACTGAGGCTGACCAGACAAATCTGCAACGAAAAAAGAGTAATTACTAAATAGGAAACATATGTACCAATCTTGACAGGTGTAATTGCTTTTAAAAATCCGAGAATGTATGTTTATTTATTTTTATTAATGCTATTGTAAAAATGCTTATTTACTCACATTTCTCGGTTCTGAGATCTGTTCCTTGAGGACAAAGAAAGGTCACCAGTCTCTCCAAGTCCTAGTTCTTTGTCAAAAGTGGACACAGTTAATGAGGTTGGTTTGGTACGGCACAAATTCTCAGACACAGATAGAGATCCTTTCAATGGAAACAAATTTGTTTGGCTTTACCAGGTTACTTAGCGATTAATAATAGCCTTGAGATGCAGGTCAGAAAGGTCAGTGTACCCGCTTGCCAATACAATCTAAAATGTACAGCAAGTCCAGGTCTCCCGGCTTGGAGGCCTCCAAACACTATGCATAAAGTAAAACAGGCTATTTTCCAACTTCTTTTTTCATATTAATAAGCAATTTTCAAGAGAAGTGTGGCAAAATGGGGGCCATGCCACTCTAAGTAATTCATTTATTTTGCAATTTAATCTTATGTTGGGAAAAAATTACACTGCTGCAAAAGCATAGCATGGTGATTTTTAAACGTCAGTATGTTTCATAAGTAACCTTGTATGAAATATTGTATTAGAAGCCTTTAACAGTAAAAGGCAACAAAAAGAAAAAAGAAAACATTCCAGGGATTGAAACAGAATAATACATCTTCTCCTATCTTTAATTTATTTCTGTTTTGTTCTACTTTTGCCTTGTACATTTGAAAGAAAAACATGTGTGATTTACTTAATATTTTACTCTACATGCTATGGATTAATATTTTGATGGAAAAGTAAAAAATGACATAGCATATAGATTTTTGTAACAGAGTTTTCTATATCTATGGTAAAAATATTGCCAGATTGCATGTTTTAAAAAGTTATGTCCCATTATACTGAAAATATTATTTATTTGTTTTGTATCCTTCCATTCATCAGCAAGCAATCTCAGCATGGGTTACATCATAAAAAAGGGGAAAAATACATCCATTTTAATAAAATGCAGTAGCATTACAAACAACATCAAAACGCTCCATATCTACATATTTATAGATAGCGAGAAACTGAAAATATCTATAATTGTAATGGAGTGAAAAGGCTCTGGTTTTGTAATGGACAGAGTCAACTGGTTGTTGCATGATCATGTAATGCAATGAAATCCACAGTCCCTACACTTCATACAGGTTTAACTCTGATTATTTTTCAAAGCAAACCTTTAAAGTGCTTCTTGCGTTCAGCCTTTATTTCAGGAGACTCCCACTGTGCCAAGACCACAGTACTGTAGTAAGTAACTGGTGATGTAAAAGAGAGAACTTGTAAGAACTTCTAACTCTGGAGGTGAATTCTAGGGGTAGGAAGCCTGAAGAAACCTAGTTTTCAGTTCATGTCCTAGCTGGGACGCTTGAGGACCCATAGCAAATTAGATGATACTCCAATTTTGGATAAGGGGTGAAACTCTGCTGACACCACATGGACATCTTCAGGAGAAGAAAAGGCTAAGGAGTGAACCCTACACAAATCCGGAGTGGAGTCTCTAAGGCGGTTGAATGGTGTCTTGTGTGCCATCATTGACCATGGGCTGAAAATGATCAGCATTGACCTTGCTGCTCTACAGGAGACCAAACTTGCTTCAAAAGACAGCCTCCAAGAGATGAATGACACCTTTTTCTGGGAAGGAGGGCATCCAGAAGAACCACATATTCATGGTGTAGGCTTCACAGCATGGAACCCTCTTCTGTCTGCAATAGGACCGCTGACCAAGGGCTCAGAATGCTTGCTTTCCCTCAGCTTTCAACCACCTCCAGCCCAGTTAACATCTTGAATGTCTACACTCCCACTAGACCAGGCTGTTGGGAGGGTCCCAGCCTGCTAACACCTATTCCTGTTGGGAGATTTCAATGCTAGGGTTGGAGATGATCATCACACGTGGGGCAACTTCATAGGCCACTTTAGTATTGGCAGCATGAACAAGAATGGACAACAGCTGCTAGAACTGTGTTCATATCACAGCCTCTGAACCATGAACAGGTTCTTCTCTACCAAGGCAAAACAGCAAGTGTCATGGAGATGTCCAAGGTTGGGGCACTGTGATCATGTCACATGGAGCTACCACAGTGCTGACTGTGACACGGATCACTCTCTAGTGATAAGCAAGATCCTTCTCTGATTCTGCCAAAGAAGCTCTACTGAACTGCCCCAGAGACAGCATCAAAGCAAGGTGGAACTACCTACAACACAGCTGTGACCTCCTTTGGCAAAAGAGAGCAGCGGATCCCTGACTGAGCCCGGCATTAAGAACATGGAGCCTCTTTGGCATTTTCTTTCTCCTTGTTGCTCTCCTATGTCTTCAGCTCAACTGAAGACGGTGCCTACATCCATTCAAGGAGTGGGGGGGGACTATTTAACCTGACATGTTTGCACACCTGGACAAAAGTGTGGTGGGTCCATATCTGAGAGATGTTATTTGCAGGTGATGCAGCCTTGATTGTGCACTCCAAGGAAGCACTAGAGTCTCATCAACCAATTTGCCCAAACCTGTATGGGATTTGGCCTTGCCATCAGCCTGACAAAGGCCAACATCCTGGGTCAGGACATTGCCTGGGTGTGTCTAAGTGCAACCAGCTCCTCTTTGAGAACACATGCACGGTCCTTCACATATATATTGGGGATTTTTTCATATGTATTGAGGCTTTCCATTTATAGGTAGGCAATCAGTGTACCACTTGAGTGCATGCAAAAGTGCCCTGCATGTGCCCTTTGTATCTACACGGGGCTCTTTGAATTAATTGTAATATTTAATTACATGCATCCAAACCAGTGCCATTAAAATCAATGGGAGCTTTGCTATTAACTTTACTGTGCTGTGGATTGCACTCCCTGATATTTAATTGATATGGAATATGTTGAAGTATTATAAATATTTACCCTACAGGAACTGAATTATTTTCAATGCTGTATTTTACATAAGATGCCCAGAAAAAGGTCAGAACTTACCTAATTAACATTTATTAAATCTACATACATCGCTGAACAAAATTTATGTCTTTCACACACAAGGTTAATTTGAATTAGTGTTTCTTAATACCAATAACAACAAATGTTAATCAAGCTAACTTCTACTCTGGGTATATGTTAGTGAGGGTGATACTGTAATGCGTTGTTATAAATATATTATGCAATCACATTTTATCTATGAAATGTTTTAAGGGTTCAATAATTGGCAATAGGATTAGTAATTTATTAGAAAAATCATAGAAACAAATTCACAGGGTAGAAAATTCCGTCAAGAGTTCTCTTAACTAATTACTTAATCTTCTGTGTCTTAATATTGAATCAGACCATTTGTTCATGTAACGCAACACTATCTACTCAGACTAGAAGCAGAAGTCCAAGGCAGAAGGATAATGGTCTGGGGTTGTGTGGAGGTCAAATACACATTACTATTTCTGAAGCAGGGTCCCCCCAGTATACTTGTCTCCAGCATCCTGGAGCCGACCAGTCAGCATAAAAGGGGAGATTTTAACCAAAAAGTATTTTCTCCCTTTCTGTTGATTTGAGCCAATCCGAGTTGAAGGAGGTGAGTCAACCACTGAGGACTGACTTCTAGGGACACTCTGAAGTCAGATGCGCAAGAACAACACCGATGAGTTGTTCTGTGTATTCCATATAAAAACACAAGCTGCTTCAGTTTCAAGAAACTGATGTTGAAGTTCTGCTACGGACAATGGAACTTCAGGGGAAACACAACTCAATTCACTCCAAAATAATATATTGGAGCACTCCAAATCATATACCCATGTATATGCACAGAAAATAGTAGATCTAGCTGAAAGGCAACACATAGAGAACTGCACTAATTGTTGCAATGCATCCCTAATTATTACCGTATAATCTTACAAGGTTGTATAAACTTGGAAAGGGACATGGCTGTGAGGAGATCAGGTTGTGAGGAGGCATAGCTGTGACTATTATGCAGGCACCCTGCATTTCTGAATTTGCTAGTACACTCCTGGTCCCAGGTCCATTGGGGAGGAGTTTCCACTTCTGTTACCTGAGATCTACCACTGGTGCATGGCCCCTCTCCCAATTGTTGTTGTTATTTAGTCGTTTAGTCGTGTCCGACTCTTCGTGATCCCATGGACCAGATCACGCCAGGCACTCCTGTCTTCCACTACCTCCCGCAGTTTGGTCAAACTCATGCTGGTAGCTTCGAGAACAGTATCCAACCATCTCGTCCTCTATCGTCCCCTTCTCCTTGTGCCCTCAATCTTTCCCAGCATCAGGGTCTTTTCCAGGGAGTCTTCTCTTATGAGGTGGCCAAAGTATTGGAGCCTAAGCTTCAGGATCTGTCCTTCCAGTGAGCACTCAAGGCTGATTTCCTTAAGAATGGATAGGTTTGATCTTCTTGCCGTCCATGGGACTCAAGAGTCTCCTCCAGCACCATAATTCAAAAGCATCAATTCTTCGGCCATCAGCCTTCTTTATGGTCCAGCTCTCACTTCCATCCATCACTACTGGGAAAACCATAGCTTTAACTAAATATGCAATAATGCGCAATCTCCATAGGACCCTCTCTGTCAGTCTCTTTATACCTGTAACCTTGTGACTCGGAAAGGGAGACAAATGCTTATTCAACAGCAAAAACACAGGATAGTTCCTTATTTACAACCTCCCGATTCTTACTGAGCTCTGTTAGTAAGCAGAATGTTGAACTTAGAAAGACCATTGGTCTAACTAAGCATGGCACTACACAGTCATCCATAAGTATCTATTCTAGGGAGGCTACAAATTTTCATGATGCATCTAACTCACACAACCAACTACATGTTTCCTTCATGCTCCGGTACTATATGGAGAAGTTTATTCCTTTATCTTTAACTCCTGCCCCAACATTAAAATATCATGCCGTGTTTAGGGAAGCTTAAGTTTCACAGCTCTGTATTGGGAAGCTTTTGATGTCTGATGTATCTTGGTTTTTTTATATTCTGTTGGAAGCCTCCCAAAGTGGCTGGGGCAACCCAGTCAGATGGATGGGGTACAAATAATTATTTTAATGTTATTATTAAAACTAAAACCAGTCATTTCTAAACAATTTGTAAGCTGATTTTGTTCTAAAAACATAGATACAAGGATACATAATCTTTAAACTCTTGTTTACGTGAAGCTGGATCTCCCAGAATGGTTGAGAATCTTAGTGCATTGGCTGAATGTCTCTTGAATTCCTTTGTTCTAACAGTACTAGCCAGGCATTGCTGAATGTAGCCAATCCTGATGTTGTCGATTTCAGTAAACAGTGGACGATGCCAGCATATCATCACTAGGGAAGATGGGCTGGGAAAGACGTTTTAAAGCACTGATGCCTTTTTACATTGGCTCAGTAATCATTTAAATGTTTTCATGCAGGAAAGAACTGGAAGAGTTTGCGGAGATGAAGGAGAAAGAGGAACAGAAAAAAGCCCTCGAAAGAGAAAAAAGGAAAAAGGATTACCTCGCCCAAAAGATGCATTACCTCCTTAGCACTGTGCAGGTTGGTGTACCTGTCCCTGACAGCTCATGCAAACCACTGAGGCCCCTAGCTTGACAGAGATAAACTAGCAGGCTGAATGGGACATGACTTGTTGAAAAGATATCACAAAGACACTACTTCGAGTTCAATTTAGTGCATTTCTATAGGCGAGAGCAGGTACCATGACTGCTGCGTGACACGACAGCGGCTTCATAGAGGCGGCATCAGCGCGGCTGGCAGAAAGAGTCCAAGTCAGCAGTTTGATCTGCCATTGTGATAACACAACACAAAGGGCATAACCTCACTTTAAAAACTCATTTTGACTGGCTTATTGTTGTGGTTGTTTCACTTGTCAAGGACTAACCAGTTATTAAGCTGAGGAGGGGTTTCATATTTTTTCGGTTTTAATTGAGCTAATTCTTTGATCAGAATTACATTGCTCCACTATGTTTCAAGATAGGTGGTTAAGAATGGATTATCTGTAAAAAAAAAAACTTTCCAGAGTGATCTTCTTGGGTCAGCAAATTTACCTTGATTACCTTCTTGTAGACAGTACTCTTGAATATATTCCAACAGATCTATTTACTCTTCTTAGAAGATTTGCTGGAATTCTGAAGAGCTATTTGGTATGACAGATGTTCCCCTCTTTAATCCCTGCTTAGGTTCATCAGTGCAAATAAGTCTTTTCCTGCCTGCGATAAGTGCTTATTTATATGAACATCCATACTGGAAATGCAAGCACAATTGTTTCAGTCTTAAATGGGTATCTGTTATTGCAGATTAGACTTTTTATTTAGTCATGCTCACTTTCTGCTTAACAAGTGTCATTCTTCCAATCAGGGATTGAAGACAACAGCATAAGATTTTGCCATAGAAAATTTAGCTCCCTTCTTTTGTGTCACATCAATCATGAATAAGCAATGTTGGAGTTTGTTTACCTAAGCTGCATAGCAATTAATTATGGGAAAGTGAACTGATTAGTGGAAATTAGTTATTTTAATTGTAAATTTAGTGAAATCAAGGTTTGTTTGTGAAGAAACAGAAGAAAGGACTAATTAGTAAATCAATATTATTAAAAATGAATTATTCATCTGCTCCTTGAAAGAAAAAATCTCTGGGAGAGGACTTTTCATTGTTTAAAACTTTAATTTAGATACATAAATACCTCCAAATATTTCAAAGAGTGGGCAAACCTCATCTCAATGAAGACAGTGCGTAGGGGTATTTATGGTTAATTTGGAAATTTAAGATTTCTCATCCTCATAATTTCAAGACAATCTACAAACATGCTAATCAAATGGTGCAATATGTAGCAACATGTGAAAATCACACTCATCTCTGAAGTGTAATGCACTTATTGAAATATTACTTAACAATTTAAGAACTAGCACTTCAGGTCCCAGCCCCAAAATGCGCCAATGTCATTGCAGAATTGCGGTGTATCTTACATTCCCTGTGATCCGATATGCAGCAGGTTAATGCAAATATGCAAATTACACACACACATTAAAATATACAGATTTGTTGCATCCTTATATATTACCTTCTCAGGGTGTCTAATGCTGGTATAAACTTAGCATACAAAGAAGTTAAAAATAGAATTGGAATTGTATTTTGATTAAAACTGAGGTTGCTAGAAGACAATGCCTGGAGAAATAAATGACAAGCTCTAAAACTTTATCCTTATGAAATATTGAGCTTTTAATCAACGTTCTTCGTTTATTGGTGGTTTCAATAACTAGTCAAGTAACACCTAACACATCTAAGCCTTCCTTTGTTTGAAGAAAATTCTTTCTTCATCATCCCTATAATTATGAAGAAACTTGCCATAGAATCTATGCCAGTGTTTTCAAGTCATAAATTATGTTATCTGCTCCACCTACTGGTTGCCTTGTGGAAGAGATCCAACTGCATACTACAGTTAGAAATACACTGAGATAGGTTTATGATCTATCCAATTTTCGTATTCATAACATATCTGTTGAGACTGAGATTTTAAAGGGGGAATTTTAAGTTTGTTTTTCAGAGAAAGCCATGGAATCCTTATTTTATTTCTTTAAATGGTGCCTGTTTTTCCTCCTGTTGTTCTTTCTCAGGTTTGTAGTGCCAGCACAAAGCTGTTACAAAGACCGAACAACATCATTTGAGTTTTTTAGACTTAACATCTTTTCTATTTGTAAGACAAATCAATAAGAGCAGATCAGGAAACTTTTATCATCATTTAATATTTGTAAGACACACTACAATTGACAGTGGTTAATTTTTATACTAACAATTCTACATTGTAACCCTTTCCAGAGCGGCTTAAAATATGAACATAAGCAATGTGTGTCTCCTTGTGAATGTATTTTTAAAATACATGTATTTTTAACGTGTGATATTTTACTGTATTTTTGGTTTTTATGGAAGCCGCCCAGAGTGGCTGGAGAGGCCCAGCCAGATGGGCGGGGTATAAATAATATATTATTATTATTATTATTATTATTATTATTATTATTATTATTATGTAATTTTGTCGCTCAACTTCAGCAAGAAAAAGAAGAATGTGCCGAAACAGTGAAAGCCAACCAAATTATTACACATATTGTTCCTGTGTTTTGGAAGATTTTGAATCTTCAAGTGACAAGAACTATAAATATACCTATTTTCTGCCCCTCATATTATTGCACCAAAATAGCTACTAATATCCCCTTCCTCCTCTTAAAAGCGACTTGCTATGACAGAGCTTGCATTCGTCAGTAATTTGGCTAAAACAACAAATGGTAGCATTAAAATCAGTAGTAGAATTATAAAATTAATTTTTTTTAGTTAGTATGCCATGGTAAATTGCTTCTATTGCAGTTTGACCTGCTGTCTCTGGTGTTTTGGTTTGTAAAGCGATGATATTTGCAGTATTATTAATTTGCATGTGTTTATTTCTATTTTGGCTCGGCATGTAATGCCTCAGGCTTATATTATTGATTCAAAAAGAGCTAAGTAGTCCGTTGTAGCAGTGTTGGCTGCTGTGGCTTTTCGGGATCTGCAGACAAAGATGATGTGCCCACACTGTTTTCCGCTTTTTAAACAACTCAATAAAAATAATGATGACATTGTCCTTGAAATGCAACTTGGTGGTACAGTTTTATGGTATGAAGCAAAATCTTACCAATTTTGAAGATAGCTGTAAATCTTGTGCTATAGCATATTTCCTTCAGATAAATAAATTCTCTGGAGGATTTGCGAGAAAATGGCGAGTAGCGGTCCCTGATCTGGCTTTAGCTGTCCATATTGTGTGCAGTGAGTTAGTTTTTAATAATAGCCAAACAGAACGTAGAAAAAAAAATACTTTCATCCTATTCAGATATAAGATAAAGAAAAGAAGTCTATTGCATGGAAAAGATCAATTTAAAACATAATACTTTACATTAAAGATTGCTCAAAATCTTCATTTTGTGTCATGATCAGAGTATATTGAAGTGCAGTTTTCGGACAATGTCCTCCAGAGAAGAAACACTTGTTTTTTTGGGGGGGACGCGGCTAGCACTGTGGGTTAAACCATAGAGCCTAGGGCTTGCCGATCAGAAGGTTGGCGGTTTGAATCCCCGCGATGGGTTGAGCTCCCATTGTTCGGTCAAAGAGATTACACTGTATGGAATCATTCACTTCTTTATTTTTGCAATATTTTCAAAGTATGTGTATGTGTATTTAAATTTCCAAATCATTCTTTCACCTCTTGACACAGAGAGAGGCCACCAGAGCTCTCCCCTCCATCTGGACATTACCAGGAATGTTCACTGGAATTCTTATGGAAGCATGAACGGCAGTACCTGGAAAAATATCATGTTTCTTTTCAGTTCCCCACAAGAGTAATTGAATGTTGAATATCTTACTAAATGTTGGACTGTGACAGTGTGTTAACATTCTTGACTATCTCCTAACAGCAGGCCAATTATTTGCTGAGTGGGATTTTTATAAATCCCCTGGCAGTAGTATGTCCTGATAATTATGATGAAGTGCACTGGTCAGTGTTGATTCAGCAATTCCGTTTCCAGCAAATATTTCTTTCACACCTCTCCTTCATGCTTCTACATTTATGGTTTCTTTTTTCAAGAAATGCTCTCTCTGTTTCTGCGTCTCTGTGTGTGTTTCACAAAGAAAGTAGAATAGATTACATGCACACAAAAAGTTTCAAGGAACGAGCTAGAGCTTTGCAAGGGAAGGATCTAGGGATCAGGCTGTCATGCAATGTCGTTGACAACTTACCCATTTTGGACAGAGTAATATTGTTTGCCTTTTGGGGCTACCTGTGTGCCCAACACTGATCTTGAATCGCAGGTTGAACTCTGTCTTGGAATGCTTTCTTCCAAATTCACTATATATACCAACTGCACCCTTCCTGGATTTGTGAGATCTAACCACGGGTGGTACTGTGGGTTAAACCACAGAGCCTAGGACTTGCTGATCAGAAGGTTGGCGGTTCGAATCCCTGCGATGGGGTGAGCTCCCGTTGCTCTGTCCCTGCTCCTGCCAACCTAGCAGTTCGAAAGCACGTCAAAGTGCAAGTAGATAAATAGGTACCACTCCAGCGGGAAGGTAAACGGCGTTTCTGTGAGCTGCTCTGGTTCGCCAGAAGCGGCTTAGTCATGCTGGCCACATGACCTGGAAGCTGTACGCCGGCTCCCTCGGCCAATAAAGTGAGATGAGCGCCGCAACCCCAGAGTCGGTCACAACTGGGCCTAATGGTCAGGGGTCCCTTTACCCTTACCTAACCACCATTATACATTCCTTGGTAAGTTCTCAACTAGATTTTATCAGTGCATTGTATGTGCAGCTACTCTTGAACATAGTTGAGAAAATAAGGTGGGTCCAGAATGCAGCTGCGGAGCTATTGGCAGGAGTTAATCTACAGGGAGCATTTTAATTTGGGCATTGATTTCAAAAGCATTGGAAAAGGATTACTTGTAGTTTGGAAAGCTGTTTTAGGTGGGTGCCTGATAACATTTGTAGATGGTGTATCTGACAGCAGGAATGTGTAAAAAATAAATAAATGCAACAGTAGCAATGCACCTTAAGTGATGACACTGAATTATTATCAAAAGAAAATTAGAAGAGTGTGGGTGACTGCTCAATGTAGAAAAAAATACCAGGTTTTTTAAAAAATGTGCTATTTATATAATTCACAAACTTGATCCTTCCTGGCAAAACCTTTCTCTTCGCCCTCTGCATGCCATTCTCAATTACCAAGATTAAAAATTATATGAAGAAAGCAAAATGATACATTGTTAGAAATGAAAATGATTCAAAATATTAATGTAATGCTAAGGGTGGCTGGGTAACAAATGGCACATGCACTCCTATGCTTGGGATCTGGCAAAATTAATAATACTTCTGGGTCATGCATGGGTTTCCCTGGTGGAAGGCCTGATGAAGAAAAGAATTCCAGGGCAAGAGAGCAGAGAGAGTTTGTGGAGCTCAGTTTTCCTTTTTACAGTGAGTCAGAATCATAGCCTTAAAACACACACACACACACACACAGCTTTCACACCTCATTTGCCATATTCACCACTGGGCCACTATTCAGCAGAAGGGCGTATTGCAAGGAGGTCAGTAAGAAGCTATTAGCAGAGTCTCCCCCAGAGGTTTCTTTGGTCTTATTGAGTTGGAAGTTAGCATGACAGTACTGCAAATAACTCAGTTGTAGGTTTTTTAACAGTTAGCACAGATTTCCCTATAGTGTTTGTCACTTCAGAAAATTGTTCCTGAAAATGAAGTCCCAGAAAGCCAGCTTTGACAGAGGCCCTTGCGAGAGACGCTTGCGAAGAACATGGATACAGAAAAATGTGTCATTCTCTCCATAGACTAGATGTGATTTGAAAGGGGGTTGGGGTTGGGGATAACCTATAGTACTATTTAGAAATAAAGCTGGAAAGCACACTTTAGCATTGGATGCCCTGCTCAAGTAACACTGATGACTTTCTAACTGGTTATACTGGGTGATGAAAATGAACGAACAGGATGTTGGGAATGACCCTGGGGTTTTTGAGGGCATAAACACCAGTCGGTTTATGCGCAACTCTTTTTTTATGGATGGATGGGGTTGGGGAGTAGAGATGGGTGGATGGCAAGGAAACTGGTTATGTATTGTCACCATAGGCTAAACCGAAGGGGGGATATTTACAGAGGAACTCATAGGTCTGTTCATTTATACATGTTTTTATGTGTTCAGATAAAACTATTCAGTTTACTGTTTACAGTTTACAGTTTACTGCAGAATAGGAGCTGAGGATGGAGCATGGTGATTGCTCTGCTAATGCAGTACAAACAAGGGTAACATCCAGCTACTGTTGAGTACTTTTAAGTCTTACTGGTTTCAGCAGAATAACTCTCTCATTGAATTAAACATGAGCAAAAGCTGCCATATTTTGACTGGTCATGTCTCAAAACATTAACACCAGTGTTGGCAGGACACCATACCACTACTACTGTATATACCCTTGTAGCTGTGTGGGAGGTGAAAGTAAATACAGGTTAAAGCCAAGGATCACTTAGAAGAAACCAGTTTGCCTATTATCATCCTGTATTCTTGTTGCTTTTTAAAAAGTATACTTATTTTTAAGCCAAACCCCAACTTTTCTGGGCAGAATATGAACAGCATAATAAGATGACCGCTAAACAATTATTTAATCAGTTTTGCACAGGTAAAGGATATGAGTAGGGAAGTATCTTGTTTGGAGTGATTTTTCCCAGGGATTTCTTAGAGATGATGATCTAAGTGTTTCATGATATTCAAGTGGTGACAGGATAGAACTTGGAAATGAATGTACAGCAATAGAAATATAAAGCTAAGTTTCTTAAATATAGAAGAACAAGCCTTGCTGATGAAGAATGAGCATGGCTTTTGCAAAAGAAATCCCTGCCTCATAAACCATCTGGAGTTCTTTGAGAATTTCACTTAGCATTTAGCGATAGAAATGGTCCAACTGACCCTTTTACTCGGTCTTCTAAATACCTTTTGACAATGCCACTAACCAGAGTCTGCTGAGCAACGTTAACAGTCATTATATATGAGGATTAGCACTTTGATGGATTGGCAGTTAGTTAAAGAACAGAAAATAGATTAAATAGACAGACTAGGATTAAATAGACAGTTTTCCAAAGTGGTGCAAAGTAAACAGAAAAATCTGTAGTGGGACAGACACTGTTTAAATTATTAGTTCATTATCTGGAGTCAAGGGTGAACAATAAGGTACCCAAGACTGCCAAATGATGGTGGAAACCCAAGAAGATATAGAAGGGCTCCAAAAGGACTTCTCTAAACTTTGTGAATGGACAATAAAATGGGAAATTAGGTTGAGTGTAAGCAAACTGATGCACATTGAGACAAAATACTCCTGATTTAGTATATACATTGATGGTGTGTCAACTGGTAATGACTAACCCAAGGAGAAAGTACTTTATGCCATTATAGACAGTTCAATGAAAGCATCAGTGCAGTTTGTGGCAGCGGTAAAGAATTCCTTGCTATATCTAGGTTATTAGGAAATGGATTGAAAATAAAACGGCCAGCATTATAGTGACTATATACAAATCTACAACTATTTTTAGAATGTAGCATAGAGTTCTGGTCAGCCAATCACAAAAAGGATATCATAGGACTCAAAAAGCGGCAGGAAAAGACAAAATAATCCAAAAGTTGGAGCATTTCCCCCGTAATTAAAAGCTAATGAGTTTATGTCCTTACCATTCAATAAACAGCCAATCTTCCCATCCAATTATCTCTCTGCATATAGGAGTCTTCTATACATTTGAACAGCAATTTATAGATATAGATAACTAAAAGCTTGCTTAACTTTTTGACACTAAGAGTTTGAATTTTCCTGTGGGACACACTAATGAAAAATGCATTACAGCTAATTGAGGAGCACTCAATCCTCTCACTCCCAAGAGGTTAATACATTATGAGAAGCTGGACTCTTAAGTTTCCCTAGGAGCCAGAAATCAGCAGCAGATGCAACAATATAAACATAGACTCTACATCTGCTTCAGCTCAGTCCGAACGCTTTCTTCATTTCTCTTATTCAACAGTGCTTAACAGTTTAAAAGATAATTATGCTACCTGCATAAATCTTGTTTCAACAGGCCGATACACTTGTTCTAAAATGGCTCTTTTGGAACAACATATCAACAATCCTTTTTTTATTTTTCTTTGTGCTGATTAGATGACTTACACATCCCACAGCTCTCCTAACCCATTGAGGTGGCATGTGTAGATGCAGGTTTTTGGGTGTGCTTGTAGTGCCATATGAAGAACCACATGGAAGCAGCATCCCCCGCTGTATTGAAAACTGAATGTACAGAAGCAGTGCTGTGCATGCAGTTCCTGGGACGGCATCCAGCATTCAGGATATATTTGTGGTTCCGTGTCAATAATTCAGAGCATACAACAGTTGGTGTACCAATGAGTGATATCCAACTAAGTCAAATTCAGGATAGTACTCTTACTCAATGAAACCTGAGTCAATTATGTCCATCGATTTCAGTGGGTGTATTCTAACACTGGATATCACCCAAGGATGTCTGGTTTGAATCTGCAACACATTTCGAGGAGCTTAACAGGGGTTCTATGGCAAATAACATGGAAAAGGTTCTCTGCAGGAAGAAATTTGAACATCAAACAAAACTCTTTACATACACATACACAAAATCCCCAAGTGATTTATTTATTTATAATAGTAATTCTATACCACCATCATGTAAAATGTGCAGTGTACAACAATATATGAACAATAAAAGAAATATTAAAAGAATGTATAATATGTATTATACTTCCATCATCTTCAGATTTCTTGGTGAGCTTGTCTTCTGAAAGCATGTAATAACTAATTTATAATAAATAATATAAATTAAACGATACATTGTTTTGTTTGCTATCTAAACTAGAGAAATTTTGAAACAATGCACATAAATGGTGTGTCTTTAGATTGCAGGAATATACAACTCGCCCTACAGGAAATCACCGGATCCAATGGAATTGGAATTAAGGAACGCAAAACCTTTGAGGCCCAAGAAGAAAAAGGTCAAGAAGGATGCTGTCGATCTCCACTGGAATACTTATTCTGATTTGTTTGGCTTCCAACGAGAGCCAGCTCTTCCTCCTATTGGGAGACAAAAACCTCAGGTATTGTGTATCAATAACTCCCAATAACAGCCACAGCTACGGAGTGTTAAGTACAGTGGTACCTCAGGTTAAGTACTTAATTCGTTCCGGAGGTCCGTACTTAACCTGAAACTGTTCTTAACCTGAAGCACCACTTTAGCTAATGGGGCTTCCTGCTGCTGCCGCACCACCGGATCACGATTTCTATTCTCATCCTGAAGCAAAGTTCTTAACCTGAAGCACTATTTCTGGGTTAGTGGAGTCTGTAACCTAAAATTTATGTAACCTGAAGCGTATGTAACCTGAGGTACCACTGTATGTTTAATCTCGTTGATTTCATTGTTCTTGACCGTTATTCTAGGACAAACATTCATGAAATGACTGAAAGGTTTTTGTTTCCATCTTTATGAGAGACCATGTGTTTTAAATGGCCACATAAAATGAAAGATGTTAACCATACCCTGTACAGTGGTACCTCGGGTTACAGACACTTCAGGTTACAGATGCTTCAGGTCACAGACTGTGCTAACCTGATAACAGAAATCACGCAGCGGCGGCACGGCAGCAGGAGGCCCCATCAGCTAAAGTGCTACCTCAGGTTAAGAACAGTTTCAGGTTAAGAATGGACCTCCAGAACGAATTAAGTTCTTAACCCAAGATACCACTGTATATAATAGCTCTCAGGCTGCAATTGTTGTTTTATTCAGGAGATCTGGTTTAACCAACCTTAATAGGAATGGAACTTTACATTCATTTCATTGTGGGAGAAAGTTCCATGTACTTAAACCACAGAACTTTCCCAAGCAAGAAGAGAATGGACTATCCCTGTCCCTGCTCACAGAGATGGCTATGAGTACAGTGAAATCTTGGTTCTCGAACTTAATCCATTCCAGGAGTCCGTTCAACTCCTGAAACTGTTTGAAAACCAAGGCACGGCTTCTGATTGGCTGCAGGAGCTTTCTGCACTCAATCGGAAGCCGCATCAGATGTTCAGCTTCTGAAAAACATTTGCAAACTGGAACACTCACTTCCGGGTTTGCGGTGTTCAGGAGCCGATTTGTTCAGGAGCCAAGCCATTCGGGAACCAAGGTACCACTGTACATTCTTCGGTGGGGCATTCCATAGCACAGAAGAGAATACAGCAGTCCCTTCATGCCCTGAGCTCTGCATGCCCTGTGAAGGTTTCACAGTACCTAGAAGGAGTCCCATCAGTGTTTCAAATTGTTCTTGCCCAGTACCATTTTCAATCTCAGAATCAAAATAACAGAAGTGATGACAATTTCATCTTTCTTTATTTCCTCCCACTCACACAATGTTCACTTAGAATGTCATTTGCTGCTGATCCAACTGAGTTGCAATGTTAATTTCCCTGACTAAAAGATCAATTTACCATGGGTAGAAGAATGAACAGGCAACATACATTTCTAAGGAGTACATCTCTCCCAATATTGTGTAAAGATCTCTTTAATATTTTAAAATCAAAGTGGAAATCCTATTGTTTCTGGAACTACTTTCTGCTGCAAACTTGAACTCACTGAAATTGGTTATAACAGTTAATGGCCATTTAAAATCAATTAGGCTCTTCCCTAGAGTAGATGGGAATATCTCCACTAGCCTCCAATTTGCCAAAATACAGTTATACTACGTGTTGATTTGCTAAGTTTCTCTTGTTTAGGCTACTTTGGAGCATTTCCCCCCCAGTTTAGACACAGACAAAGAAACTTACACAAGAAAGCCTTTCAGAACAAAGAGAAGACTTCTACTTATTTCCCTGCACATTGAAGAGGGAATTTACTGTATAATACTTTAATCCTTTCAGTGCCCTGGGATGTACACTGTGGAGTAAATTTTCAAAGTACAGTGCATGGATTTAACTGTGCGACTCTCATTGATGTTAATGGGAGTCACACGGCTAAATCCCTGGACAACACAATTTAGAGGTGTATGTTTGGGAAAGGACATTGGTCTGAGCTGATGAAACAGCTGGAATGAAAATCCAACAGAATGCACTGTTCTCAAAGTGGTCTGGTGGTGTGACAATGAGGGATTTATAATTGCTAGCCATCCTTGTGACTTAGTACTCGGTGACAGCAGCATTTGACATTAAACTTATGTACCTTACACATTAGGCCCCATGTGAGTGTTAAGATACCAAAATGTGCTCAAGGAGAGTGTTAAAACAAGAGTTTGTATTCATGTCAAATTTTCAGACTAAACATTTAACTATCCATTGGCTTTCTCAGGCAGTATATGGGAAAATACTGTGTGTGTGTGTGTGTGTGTGTGTGTGTGTAACACACACACATATATTCATACTGTTGATATATATTCTGTCAGATCTCTGACTTTTATCACAGAATTAACTAGAATTATAGAACGCTGGAAACAAAGATCATGAAATTAGTTGTCACTTTATTAAAGGTAATTAAGAACATCTACATTGCTTTATTTTATCTCTCCTTTCCCCCTTATGGCCTGCTATGTAAGATTCTAGCATCATCTGAATTATCATCCATAAATGCAGTGAAACATTCAGGATAGTACACTCATCTGGTGTGCAAGAAGTTGTACGAATCAGATACTGTTGTTAGGCCGCAGGTTGAGTTACCAAAAGTGGCCTCCAAACCATAATCAGAGCCTTTCTGGATCAAACCATATTCCAAAATCCTGTTCATTCAGTGACCAATAGTGAGTAGCAATTGATTGTCTTATCCTCTAGGTCAGTGGTTCCCAATTGGTAGTTTTATGAGAGGTGGAGAAAAAACTTTCTCTACCTACTTTCTCCACACCGTGAAAAATCATTTAGAACTTTATTGATAATTTTGGTTACTCTTTTCTGAACCTTTACCATACCTTTTTTGAGGTGAGGCAACCACAACTTTACACAGCACTCCACATATGGTTACATCATAGCTTGGGGTAATGGCATTATGATATTAGCTGTTTTATTTTTTTAATGACCCCCAAAGTGAGATTTCACAGCTGTAGGGTTGACATCATCATGCTATCATCTATGATCCCAAAATCCTATCCTCTCCATCCAATGCATGTGTAGAGGCAAATTGCTTTAAAGTGGAATGCCACTGTATGCAACATTTACACATCAAAAGCTACTGTAAGCATGGACTTCCCCATTCATTCCAGTGGAGACCACTCTGCATTCTTTTTCTGTGTATAGAGCTTCCCTTTTTCATAATATTAAGGGGAAAGAACTTACAGGTTCGTGCACATCAGATCCCTGACTCATAAGGAGATTGCTGTATTTTGATGACAGAATGCAATTCCGCATGCACTTAAATGCCTCTGCAGTAAAGCATGGTCTTATCTATGTTGGATTGTGCCCATAACAGCAAAACATAGCAGGGGTGCAAGATGGTAGGAAGTAAGTGAGAACTTTGAAATGGAAAACAAGTAAGTTTTCTATTTTCCTGTTTACACTGAATCCCCATTCTGTGCTTTAAGGACTATCGTCACCTAGATAAGATCATGGTTAATTCTTTTCCCCATTTTATGTTTTTAACTGCAAATTTCTAGATAACATAAGCAAATAATGTGCATTATTTTGAGTCAATTACTTGATTACACTCATTACTCCTGTGAAACCTAATAAACTTTTAAATTTCTTTTTCACACCTTTAAAAGCTCTGTAGTGGTCCCAATAAAATAAATTTATTCTTGGCATAACCCTTCTGGAAGTGAAGGAGGGGGGTTCTGGCACAATGAATAACTGCTATGATCACTTGCTTCCTTCTTTTCAGGAGACCTGGCAATTGGGGTGCTGTGCCTTTAAAAAGTAAAGTTCCAATAAAAATCCATTAACAACTTTCAAATATAGCAATCCTTCTGTCCAGCTGTGAAAAGTACTAGATGATACTTATTTGCCATTTGTGTTATTTACGGTCCGTGACTTTTATGGTAACTGGTTCCTATTATTGGTTTCTATTAATGTAAAACATAAGTGAACATAAATGAGGCGTGAATCATTTCTTTTTATTAGCCCTGCAGTCTTCACTCAGTTCTTGCAGTAACTCCAGCTGTGGCTTGTTAGTGATAACCTATTTAAAGAAAGAGATCCTTCAGAATAAGAGGCATGATTAGGATTGTTGCCCCCCACCTCCTTTTCTTGGGTGAGATTGTTTCACTACTTCAGTGTTAGAACAACAGTGGTAAAAAGGAAAACAAGCTGTAATTGGCAACTCAGCAATAGTCAGCTGCCTGTAAATTGCATTGAGTTACAGTGCTAATGATATTTACGGTACGTTCGTACTTACTACCTAAAGGCAAGAGGTGGTGTAACCCTTTTAAAAAACACTGGATAGATGATTTTTCCTTGCCAAATATCTATGGTCTGGGTTCCCACAAACATAGTGTTAGCTTGTCAACATTTCTATGTCTGGAGCACTTCAGATCATACAGCAAATTCTGTCCACCCAGCACCCAATTTATTTATCCACATAGAAAACTAACATAGAAAAGGCTCTTCTCCCTCACATATTTGTGTGTGTTTGTTATAATTTGGAGGCATATTCAATCATACAAGCCCCTGCTAAGTCTAGAATGGTATAGTTCAGATATGATTCATCACTTCTTCCACTGTTTGTGATAACTCAGCAAATGTGTCATTATATTAATATAATTACAGTCTGATAAAAGCTTACTTATTAATCTATAGAAAATTATCACAAAATTAGGTAAAGACCCAAAACTATTAAATTTAGCTTTTCACCAAGATTCGAGAGAGAAACAAGTCTACTCTTAGATGCAGAGACATCAGTGCTAGGCTGCTAATAAAAATCAAAGCAAAGAGGAACAGCCCCAGTGCAGAACGCATGTCTTCTCCTGTACCTTTCAGGGCCCATTTCGTGATCCTGTTGAAGTGTTGCAGCAACGCTATAAGCCTTTGGAACCATCTGTGCAGGTGGCAGCTTCAAACGTTTCACTGGAGCTTGCCAGAGAAAAAATTAAACAAGAAGAGTGGAGAAACCGTGTACATGATGAAGTGTAAGTTGCTTGCTTTCCCCTCCTGTTTTCACTTCACCGTGCCTCTTCTTTTTATATCTTTTACTGTTGCTCGATAGACTCAAAAAAGCTGTTGATTCTGAAAAGTTGAAAAGCAACCATTAAGCATAAGTCTATCTAAGCATCATATTTTGTGGACCAAGATTTTCAAATGTCTTAGGCCCTGATCTATTCACCCAGGAAAGCTGAAATACTTGGATTTAAGCTTGTTTAGCTGAGTTGAGGTCAATGGGGCTAAATCGGTTTAAAACCAAGTCCATTTCATCTTGATTGATTTGTGGATTGGGCTATTATTCTGTAATAATCCCACTTAAGTAGTTAGGTTAGCCGCTTCAGATGACAAGCCACTGAACAGCCCTGATCTTAGTCAAGCAAATCAGACACTCCTGGCCAGAAGAGAACTCCACTGCTTCGTACTTCTTCACCAAATACGTGCAAGCTTTCATTGCAGGCTGTACCTGCCCAACCCCACCCCAGCATGGTTCAATAATAGCTTCCTTACTGTGGCTGCATCTGAGAAATAATTAAGGTAATTCCACACCACCTGGAACATTGAAACTTGGTATACTTGTAGGCCAAGGCAACTTGCCTATTTGAAAAGTACTTGAAAACTGGAATGTTTTCCTTTAACAGACTAAACTCTGAATATAAAGATTACCTGATAAGATTGGGCTGAGGGAGTTCAATAGACCCTTCATATACTCACGTCAGTATGGATGGCCAAGACTTCCAACAACAGTTTTGCAAGCAAAGACGCAAGTTTCATTTACTAAACTGAAATAAACATGCGTTAGGAACTTAAACAGGAGCTGTGCAGGCAAAGTACCAGGCTTGGAAGTGCGGGAATTTAACTTTGCATCATTCTCTCTTTTATGACTATATGGTAAAGGAAGAATTAAAAGGTTTTACAGTGCCGAAATTGTTTGATAGGGGGCCTACCCATATACAGATTATTGTGTGTGCTCAGCAACTCAAAATATTATTGACACCATCACTTTTGATAATACGGTTGATTTCAAGGTGTAGGAAACCTAAATCTACCCATGGGGCTCACTTGACCTGGATTTCATCCACCAGCCCTCCAGAACAGGAAATCAGTGTTGTCAAATCACTGTGCCAGTGGCTTCTAACTCAGTATAGGGTACTATATGCATCTAGTTCTGGGAATCATATGCACTGAACCCCTTTACCTGCACTGTCCCCAATACAGCAAAGGATGCATTTATGGAAACTGGCTTCTGGTTATATGTTGCCCTCACTTAGTCAGGGTGTTTGAGGTTTGGAATGTGCATTTACAAGTTTGAAGAGCATGGGCAGTTATGAAAACAGGCACTGAATGTTATTCCTTGCAAATCTAACACATCTAAAACTTTTTTCAAGTTATGTCTAGTTTGTCAGATGCTTTGCAACTTTAGCAATTTGCATATTTTCTGGACTATTATTGTATTATGATAAACAGGGATTATCATATATTTTCAGATAATGTTTTCTTAACAATTCAACTTCTATTTGTAACTCTTCCATTTATTTTAATTACTAGCACAGTGTGCAACATTTATTAATCAGCAGAGCCTTTTTAAGTTAAAATACTAAATTAGCTAACCCCATTAACACAGAATACTCCAAACAAGCAGTAATAGGAGAGGTAGTTACTGTGCAAATCGTATTATACATGCGGGTGCTCTAGGGCACAGTTAAGCATGATTACCCTCTTTTGATCCAGTATTCCTCTGCCTCTTCTAGCTAATTTCCACTGGAAATTTACAAAGTGGTGCCTTCATTTTTCCAGCTTAATTTTTCTAATGAAGTTCTGGTACTTTATAACACTGGGGATATAGATAATAAGTCTGTATATAATTAAGAAGTTCTAGAATGTGTCCGCAAAGAAGAGGTCTCATTACTTTTGCTTTATACGAGAAGTGGGCTAGCGTTTGCCTGCTGCTTTTACTTCTACTGCAGACTGGGATTAAAACCAAAACAGCCCAATGATTATTATTAGTGTTATATCAGAAAACATAATGCAGGCAGCGCAAATACAACCCTTGTAACTGAAATACAGCCAATGTAAGACTATGTAAAGTTTTAAAATAATAATTCTTAAAGATATGACTTCTTGAGAGGCACTTTAAGCACAACCTAACTCGTTTTCTCTTTTCTTTTTTTTAGCCTTCAGTTGTTACACATAAAATTATATCTAGCACAGGGGAGTTGACTGAAAACAACTATTGACTTAGACCTGTTGTCTTGGAAGGGATGGGAATTAAATAACGTTTAATACATGCTTTCATAAATCAGACACTTTTTATAGTTTACTGCATGTGCTGCTGCAGCTAATGCAGTACCATTTCATTAATGTGCTCTTACCTTGTGCTCTCCTTAAAAGATTTCCAGGGCTCAATGCAGTTCCTTCTAGCATTGGTCGCAAAACTTTCAACCCATACCAGGGTACTCAGCAAGAATCTTTGATTCTTCTACCCCTTGGGGTGACAGTTTGCTTTCTGGCCAAGTGTCAAAGAATACCTGGTAACTCAAATGACTGCATGTAATAAACCTAACAGGCATACAAGCCAAATAGCAGAGAAAACACATAACATTGCACAGTGCATGCTTCACTCTGGAATGTTAATGTGCTCATTCATTGTACATATGTATATATTGGCCAGTAGTGGATGGGCCTTGGTGTTGTCCTCATGCCCCCTAAGGAACACCCTTCAGGTGAGAACAATGGTCCCATCAGTAAATGAGTGTCATTAATCCAGACAAAGAAATTATTTATCAGAATGCTAGGCCTTAGCTTCTAAACCAGCCTTTCTTAACTTGGGTCTCCAGCTGTCATTGGACTACAACTCCCATCATCCCTGTCCACTGGCCATGCTGGCTAGGAATGATGGGAGTTATAGTCCAACAACATGTTGGAGACCCAAGGGTGAGAAGGGCTGTTAGGTTCTGGGACCCAGGAGAAGCTGGCTGTCAATGCAAGTGGGTCAGAAGCAGGGAGGCGGTCCAAAGCAGGTGGTGGTTCAAGTTACAAGCAATCAATCAAGCCCCAGAAGGGACAGGAGTAGGTGCATGGGCCAAACTAGGGGACTGACAGTTAGGCAGAATCCTCACACAATGAGACAAGTTGTCAAACTAACCAGCAAGCTTTGTGACTGGCTTTATAGGGCCTGATGGACAAGAATTGACTTTTTGGGTCAGCTGGTGGTACTCAGGCCTTGGCTTGTACATCCACCAAGTTCAGTCTTCCAGTCTTGCACTGGAAAGAGAGCCCTGGTAGAGCAGGAGGTATAATGCTGGAGTCTCACTTGCTCTCTCACACAAAACTGAACTGCTCTCTTTGAGGGCCACTAAGTGAACCCTATAACTTTCCCATCTTAGCTTGTTTCCTTGAGGTCCATCTTATTATGACCACAAAACACACTGCTAGGCCACAGATGACGCTGTACACCATCACCAGACTTGTTTATATTTTATTTCTTTTGTGTTGCAATTTTCAAGCAGTTTTGTTTCTAAAATGACAGGAGCTTACTGTGTCCTACCTTGAGAACTTGAGGTTAGTCACAAATCTTCTACAGGAAGGTCTGAATTCTTTATGATCGTCTAAAGCCTAGTTTGGGTTAATGACTTTATCTCAAGGTTTAAGTACAGTTCCTGTGCTATTTTGCTCTGGCAATCCAATATTAAGACCCTAGTACATCTGCCAAGATGGAAGCCATTTCATTACATATTTTAATGCAAGTCACAATATATAATTAGATCATGAAATCCTTCACTTTCTGTAAACATTTGTGTTTTGAATTGGGGCTATTCTCAATGTCTTTTATTATCAAGATGCAAGGCTTTCCTGGGTTATAAAATTAAGAATTTCTACTAATAAATGCCAAATGAAAGAATCCTATAAACAAAGAAATCTGCATATATTTCTATTATAAATCAGGCATATTGTCTTTGATGTTTTACAGCACTTAACAATGTATTCCTTATTATAGAAAGTTATTTTTACATACACCTTGTTCTGAGAATTAAGACTACCCTAAATTCCATGCATTCATGGGCAAATTCCTTTGCTACTAGCCTTGTCTTTCAGTCATCATCCAATCCCTGGAGAGAGCCAATTTTCTTTCATGTCTGAACAAAAGAAAAATGTACTATTAAAATGCAATTCAGAAGTGATAAAAACTGTAAGTGGAGCAGCCGGCTTCCAGCAACTCCTATGTATACTCAGGGACATTGGGGCCACATTAATTTTTTGTGTGTGTGATGTCCATCCCATGTGCAAATTAGCCCTAGAAGTGCTATAATCTGTCTTATATGAAAGCCACCTGCCCCATGAGTATATACATGCTTCTGTAGCTTTGTATAATTTAAAGCTCTGCTACTTCTGTGCTTTTGTTTTGTTAATTTTCAAGAGCCCTTGGTTTTGAATTCTTTATGGGCAATTTGACTGGCCAGATGCTAATAAAGACCAATTTGTTTCCCCACAAGGAAGGTTTATTGATATAATTTACTGTTGATGAAATATTAAATCCTTTCAGTAAAGGATTTAAAAATAGAATTCAGCAGTTAAAATAAGAAAATCAGGGTTTTTTTTAGATGGCATCACAAAAAGTAGTACGCAACAATTAAAAACTTTCTATTGGAAGCTTTTCAAAAAGAAAAAGAAAATAAATGTTTCCTATCTTTTTAAAAGGGCCTCTTCTTTTTTCATTTTACACTGTTCAGTATAGCATATGGGGGGAATGAAAACTTGATTTAGCCTTCTGATATCTGGGAACAATAATATTTTGCCTCGTGGTACAGACAGTGATCTAATAATTTAGGGTATGATCCACAGAGTCTTTTTCATAAATGCCTTTACTCTCAGGGAGCACCATTATTACCCTTTCTTACTACCAGGGGTGCCAACTTGAATAAATTATTTTGGAGGCCCAGGTAAGCCCTGCCCCGCATAACCGATCACATGACACAATGCGTAATTGATCACATGACACAGTCCCACATATACCATTTGAATGGAAATGCCCATCAACTTTGTGGGGCCCCTGCCCCCTCAAATATTTTATTGTGGGGGCCAAAGCCCCCACAGCCCCTGGGAGTTGGCTCCTATTCTCACTACAGTATTATGGTATCCTATTTGATGCCCCACCTAATAAGCAAACAACCAACTTTTTCCCCTTAGCAAGAACTTCTCTTGATGTCAAATTACTTTCCTGCACCTCCGCACCTGAAAACAAGGGGTAGTTACATTGTTTACCACTGATGTTTTATTGGTAAAGGTAAAGGTAAAGGTACCCCTGCCCGAACGGGCCAGTCTTGCCAGACTCTGGGGTTTGTGCGCCCATCTCACATCTATTGGCCGGGGGCCAGCGCTGTCCGGAGACACTTCCGGGTCACGTGGCCAGCGTGACAACGCTGCTCTGGCGAGCCAGAGCCACACACGGAACGCCGTTTGCCTTCCCGCTGGTAAGCGGTACCTATTTATCTACTTGCCCCCGGGGGTGCTTTCGAACTGCTAGGTTGGCAGGCGCTGGGACCGAGCAGCGGGAGCGCACCCCGCCGCGGGGATTCGAACCGCCGACCTTTCGATCGGCAAGCCCTAGGCGCTGAGGCTTTAGCCCACAGCGCCACAAAATGAATTCTGTTCATGTCTCCAGAACCCATAGATGAGGTATGGGAGAAATCCCCACCAGGACCTAGTTCCTAGTGAAGGAAATGGAGAGATGTGTGGGGGCCTGTTGCTTTGGATTAGTATTGTCTACACTGACTGGCTCTCCAAGGTTTCAGGCAGGAGTCCTATCCAGCAGTGCCAGGGATTGAACCTGTGACCTTCTGCATCCTAAGGCCACTGAGTTGCATCCCTTCTTAGCCAGCTCACCCTCCCCACCTCCATTCTGCCTCTGATGCACTCAGGAACAGTGTGCAGGATTCGTAATACAATGGCACCTTGGTTCCCAAACGGCTTAGTTGTTGAACAAATCAGCTCCCAAACGCCACAAACCTGGAAGTATGTGTCCAGTTTGCAAACATTATTTGGAAACCAAATGTCTTCTGCGGCTTCTACAGTTTCCAATTGAGTACAGGAAGCTTCTGCAGCCAATCGGAAGCCGTGCCTTGGATTTTGAACCGTTTCAGGAGTTGAACAGACTCCCAGAACAGATTAAATTTGAGAAGCAAGGTACCACTGTAATCATCATCATCATCAGAATTTCAGCAGCAGCATTTTGAACCAGCTGAAATTGGGAACACTTTCCAAGGGCTGGCTCATGACCAGCATAGTTGTTGTTGTTGTTTAGTCGTGTCCGACTCTTCGTGACCCCATGGACCAGAGCACGCCAGGCACTCCTGTCTTCCACTGCCTCCCTCAGTTTGGTCAGACTCATGTTTGTAGCTTCGAGAACACTGTCCAACCATCTCGTCCTCTGTCGTCCCCTTCCCCTTGTGCCCTCCATCTTTCCCAACATCAGGGTCTTTTCCAGGGAGTCTTCTCTTCTCATGAGGTGGCCAAAGTTTTGGAGCCTCAGGTTCACGATCTGTCCTTCCAGTGAGCACTCAGGGCTGATTTCCTTCAGAATGGATACGTTTGATCTTCTTGCAGTCCATGGGACTCTCCAGAGTCTCCTCCAGCACCATAATTCAAAAGCATCAATTCTTCGGCGATCAGCCTTCTTTATGGTCCAGCTCTCACTTCCATACATCACTACTGGGAAAACCATGGCTTTAACTATATGGACCTTTGTTGGCAAGGTGATGTCTCTGCTTGGACCAGCATAGTGCAGTAGTCCAAACCAGAAGTAACTGAAGCACACGGCGCATAGCCAAATCAGCTCTCTCTAGTAGTTGGTCTGAAGCGTTAGAAAACGAAGTACCTGAAGCTGTCCCTGAGTTTGCAAAGGGTGATATTTTTATGCCGGTCTGTCTTTCGGTTGTTGAAGAATCATTTGGCCCCAGAATAGGCTGTACAGGCAATGGCTGATTAGACACATAGTGGTGACCTGGAAGTGGTCATAAAAGGGGGCAGAATGGGGGTGGGGCAGAGCAGGCTTATGCACACTCTACTGGCACACGTGGGAGTCAGGAGTGTAATCCCTGCACAAATCGGTCATTGCCTGTACTGCCATCATTTCTTTTGAGATGGTGAAGTTTTTATAAAGCAGCTCCTGCGTAATTTACTTTCAGCTGAACTATGCAAAATGAAAGGCATAGGGGAGAAGTAAAGGGGGGCATTCATTAACTATGTAACAGCAATGATAGACTATGGCTGTATAAAATGGTTGTGCACTGAAACAAATGCTTTCCACATTGTACAGTTCCCTTGTGATTTATATGACCTGTACTAGTAGAATGAAAAAATATATTAAATAAACATATATGTGTTTCACCTTTCAGGTTTTTGCCATTTTCAGGCCACAGAGTTGATAAGTATGTCCCATCAATCCAAACAGCAAGTAAATATGGTCAGTCGAGTTACGGGCTCAAACACTTCCGGGAAGAACACCCAGAGAAATGGATAACAAATAAGGTGAGTTATGTTGGGAAACCAAAGCAAAGTTACAGCTTTGTAGACTTCTTAAAAATATCAAAATCAATCAGATCCACTCCACTAAATCAATTTCTACTGAAATGACATAAAAGCTCACTGAATTGGGAAACTATACAGAGCTTTCATGAGAGTAAAATATGAACTGAAACTCCTCTGCTGTATATCGAAGAAAAAGAAAAAATGGATATTGTTAAAAATAAGCTTTTACTTTTTAAAAAATCAGGTAAATATGAAGCTAAAGAAATCTTGCCCTAATTATTGAAATCTGATGCTTAAAAATTACACTACTACTCCTTAAGGCAATAAGGAACATAATAAGTGCAGCAATTGTACACAGTAATTAAGAACATCACAACACACACACACACACAAACACACTTATGCTGTTTTGGCATAATGAAATTAAAACTTTCACTTACCAATAATGTATTTTAAAAAGTATTATTCTTAGGGCTGCAATTTTGTAAGACTGGTAGTTTCCCTTTTCTGCACTGATGAGCATTCAAAGATGAGGGTGCTCAATGCTTTGCACCATTCTTGAGATTGTACCAAAAGGATTAACCTTTCACTGCATTGAAATGAACAGGGAAGTCTAGCAAAAGAAGGACCTCAATGCATGCACACACAGCATAAGTGATTACTGCATAAAAGTCCAGTTCCCCCAATTATATGCAACAAAGTTACCCTGGTTTTTGTTGTGTGTTTTTGTATTTCTATTAAGAGTTTCAAACATATTTTGTTAATACATTAAAGCAAACAGGCATAGGGCAACCACAGTTGTTGGTAACGTTGCCATACTATTATATAAAGGATCAGTGTGATTAAGTCGACAAGAAGTTGGGGGTCAGATGAAGAGGAGAATTATGGTTGTGTTTCTTTCTGGCCGAGGTGAGCAAGGAAGAAGAGGTGGAGATATTAGGGGTTTTTTGTGTGTTGTTCTTGATTACATTCATGGTTAGAAGAACCCACCTCCTCAAATGGCAGCAAAGTTCAACACACACACCTGAAAAAATGGTCAACTCACACCTCTGTTTGGGGACCTATAGAATCATAGAATCATAGAGTTGGAAGAGACCACAAGGGCCATCGAGTCCAACCCCCTGCCAAGCAGGAAACACCATCAGAGCACTCCTGACATATGGTTGTCAAGCCTCTGCTTAAAGACCTCCCAAAGAAGGAGACTCTACCACACTCCTTGGCAGCAAATTCCACTGTCGAACAGCTCTTACTGTCAGGAAGTTCTTTCTAATGTTTAGGTGGAATCTTCTTTCTTGTAGTTTGGATCCATTGCTCCGTGTCCGCTTCTCTGGAGCAGCAGAAAACAACCTTTCTCCCTCCTCTATGTGACATCCTTTTATATATTTGAACATGGCTATCATATCACCCCTTAACCTCCTATTCTCCAGGCTAAACATGCCCAGCTCCCTTAGCCGTTCCTCATAAGGCATCGTTTCCAGGCCTTTGACCATTTTGGTTGCCCTCCTCCGGACACGTTCCAGTTTGTCAGTGTCCTTCTTGAATTGTGGTGCCCAGAACTGGACACAGTACTCCAGGTGAGGTCTGACCAGAGCAGAATACAGTGGCACTATTACTTCCCTTGATCTAGATGCTGTACTCCTATTGATGCAACCTAAATTTGCTTCCTTTCCCTGTGAGGATCACATAAAATAGGGTGACCTTTCCTCCCAACCCTGTTTGTATTGCAAAGAAGGAGAAAATAATGGTGGAATATTTCAATAACAACAAGAGAAGAAAATAGTTTGTCTGTTACTTTCTCTTTCCTGACTAAACATGACTGTAAATGTATTGCTGTTTTCAGACATTTCCAGAATTGTCTGATTTGCTAAAATCTCATTTCAGAATTTCCTGCTACAGGCCTCGATGTTTCTCAAAACTTTTAACATTGTATAAATAGCTGTTCAGTGGAAGGAATTCAATATGGGATAAGATGTCAAAAGTTTAAAAACGGAACTAATATAGATCATCAGTCACAAAGCATGAAATGGAAAGAAAACAATTGAACAATTGCTTCTCGGCTGCTTTTCTGAGTTCTTGTCAGTTTGGGGAAGCAAAAAAATTCTGATTTTATGTAAGCTCCCTGTAGACTCAAGTTAAAAGAGACGACATAGAAATTGCTCTGCACACTTGGGTTCTGCTACCTTGGCACATGATTTTGTCTGTAGCATCCTGAGGTGGGGATTACAGCCTACTAGATACGCTAACAGTTTACAGTGTCAGATGATAAAATTCAAATAATTGCTGCCCAAGATACTGACCTTTTGACCCACTCTAGTTCATAGCTCCATTAGTCTATAGCAGCAAAATACGTATTTGGGCTCCAGTTCTGCAGATCAAATCCCATAGAAATCAATGTGATTTAAGCAACCTTAATGTGAACTGAACTGCAGCTTTTGTTACCTAATTGATAGTGGCTTCATTCAGATGCCATGCTAAATCATGGTTTGATGCTTTAGGAAAGAGCAGCGGTTAGGCGCTCCCTCCCCACCATGCATATGCTGTACTTCAGTTGTAATTTGGCTTGAACAAACCATAGTTTGATGTTTCCCTGGTAAAACTGTTTTGTACTTGCCCTCCAAACTAACATGGTTTGAAGCTGAAGCTGTTTTGCAGTCTTGGTTTGGAGGGCATGTGTAACCCATGTTTTGTCAGTTTGACATAAAAGCAAACTATGCTTTGATCATATTAGGTAAAGGTAAAGGGACCCCGATGATTAGGTCCAGTCGTGACCGACTCTGGGGTTGCGGCACTCATCTTGCTTTATTGGCCAAGGGAGCCGGCGTACAGCTTCCGGGTCATGTGGCCAGCATGACTAAGCCACTTCTAGCGAACCAGAGCAGCGCCCGGAAACACCGTTTACCTTCCCACTGGAGCGGTACCTATTTATCTACTTGCACTTTGACGTGCTTTCGAACTGCTAGGTTGGCAGGAGCTGGGACTGAGCAACGGGAGCTCACCCTGTCGCGGGGATTTGAACCGCCGACCTTCTGATCAGCAAGTCCTAGGCTCTGTGGTTTAACCCACAGCGCCACCCGGGTCCCTTTTTTTGATCATATTAGGAAATAACTAATTGAAGAGGAGCTTGTGGGACCAGGAGAGAGGAAAGGGGCATGCGCACACACAGACGCAGGACTCATTCCTACAGTGTCAAACCATAATTTGAGAACCAACACAATAATTGTAGCCTAAGAAGAGATTGAGCACACTTTGGTTCAGTTCAGACGTAACAGATACCATGGTTTCCTGCCATGCTGAGACTTGTACTCCCCCCTCTCCCTTATTTCCACCTACAATGAGAAAATTGAAAGCCACTTTTGCGCTTAAGCTAGCTGTGGTTCCCCATTTTGTCCAGACTCGGAGAACTGTGGTTTGTTTAACCCAGGAGCAGGGAACCTTTGGCCCTCTGGATGTTGCTGAACTACAACTCCCATCAGCTCCAGCAAGCGTGGTCAGTGGCTAGGGAGGATGGGCAACATCTGATAGGCCAAAAGTTCCCCAGACCTGTGGTTCTGACATAATGGGAAATTGTGATTAAGTTAAAAGCTACAGCTTTATATTTCTTTTTCAATTTTTTTTTATATAGCATTGTGAGTTTCTTTGTGAACCCAAGCAGAAATTTTAAATTAAAGTAGGACGTGGGCCTGAGTCACAGGTCTGATTTAGGATTGAAATGATCTACCAAATCCATGTTCACAACTTTGTCTATTGAACCAAAATGAACATAGAGCCACAATGTCTTTCAAAATGGAGGCAACGGAGGTTTTTATTTCTCTTATCACCAGTTGAGCACGTGGTGCACATGCAGAGAGCAGCTAGCAGTACGACCATACTAGTGGTTGCTGCTAAGGTGGTGGCAGTTCTAGGTTCAGTATTTGTTGCCTATTTTGGCATAGTTCAGATGGAGGGGCATAGTACTGCTGTGCCCATGCAGCGAAGTTGGTAGCAGACCACTGGCAAAGATCATATATTCATATTTCCGAGGCACTAGCAGAATTATTACACAGTAAATTACTAAAATATATAAATCAACTTAAAACTTAGATAAACCAACAACTTTATATATCTATATATCTGAAAGATTTAAGGTAAAATAATGTGCTTTGTTCAGACGTTACACTTGACGAAAGTATTTTCCTTGGTTCAAAGCTTCCAAATGACTAATACTGCCCTTACAGCTGCGAAGTTTCAGGATTCAGAAACCACCAGAAACCGCCATGAATTTAATCAACACTGATAGATCCTATGAAACTGGACAGACAAGCGATCAGATATACTAACTAATCTTTCAGTTGTCAGAACACTTGCACTCTCTCAATATTCACTGAAGCAGAAATTATAGCCTACAGCCTTTAATCTGAAGTGGAATTAGTTTTTGTATGCGTTTTAAGACATCTGGCTTTTAATGGCAGTAATTTTTGGTATGTCCTTGTTTTTGCAGACAAGGAAGTGGCATTCTTTGTAGAGCTTTCTGCTGTTTGCCTTATTATAGGTGACTTACAACACAGATGCGTGCCTCTTTCCTTATTAGCGCATGCATATTTGGCCCTAAATAGAATTTTATTATCTACAAAGCATAAAAATAGCCAGTACTCCAAAGAATTGATTTAGAGAACCTAAGCATATTGCATAGAACATAAAGTTGACCTTTACCGTCTGCAGCTTTTGAAATGGAGTGGGATGTGGAACACATCATAGGCTTAATGTGGCACAACGCTGTCTGCAGAAACTTGGGTGGGACTGTGACTGCCTGCCCATTGCACCCGATGATTGAATCTGCTGTCACCAGCATCCTGATAATAATGAACATTCAGCTTAACGACCGTGATTATGATTATCATAATTGATGTGTGAGTGCAGTGTGTGGGGATCATTACAGCTAAACTGTACGGCAGAGAAACATGGCTTAGTTATGGATAATTTTACTTTTGCACACTGATTGGGATAAAATATGCTTTTCAAGCTCAACAGTCCATCCTACTGCAATTTCAGGAAGAAGTCTGTATATGTGAATTGATGATCCAAGCATGCTGCAAAACAGCCAGTCTAGCTGTTTGTTTAAAATGGTTTCATTTCATTAATATTGGCAATTAATTAGGTATCAAGAAAGGGGAAACCTCTTCTGAGTTGCCAGTTGCATTAATCAGATACCAAGTTCCTTGCATAGGCTGAAAAGAAAAACATTTAGCTATGCACAACCGGTGCAATTCCATTGATAATGGCAAAGACATTTTACCTTTGTATTGTCAGTGCCAAACTAAAATAACATTTATCTGTTTTCCTAATGTCTTGGGGAAACTGGCGGAAAATATTATAAAGATAAAACCGCCAAGCATATAGAAGAACAAGCCTGGCTGAAGCAGAACCAGCATGGCTTCTGTGAGGGTAAGTCCTGTCTCAACAGGCTTTGGGAACTAACTGCTTTTAATGAAAGGACTGGTGCCATGCTGTTTTTATTGTAATTATTTGGATGGTTTTAGTAGATTGTTTATGCGTGTGTGTGTGTGTGTGTATGTGTATAGTTTTAATTCTATCAGTGTTTAATTGTTTTTAATGATCCTCTGTGGATTAGGACCTGGTTAAGTAATGGGAAATAGAGAGCAGGGATAAATGGACAATTCTCCCAATGGAGGGCTGCAGAAATGGAAGTTCCCCAAGGATCGGTATTGGGACCTGTGTGTTTCAACTTGTTCATAAGCAATTTAGAGTGAGGAGTGACATGGCCAAGTTTGCAGATGGCCCTTAACTGTTCAGGGTTGTTAAAAAGGGATTGTGAAGAGATCCAAAGGGACTTTTCCAAACTGAGACATTGGGTGGTAAAATGGCAGATGCAATTCAGTATAAACAAGTATAAAGTGATGCAGGGTGGAATCTCAGTTTCACACATATGCTCATGGGGCCTAACCTGGTGGTCACTTAGAAGGAACAAAACCTTGGGGTCATGGTGGCTGGTCTGATAAAGTTTCAGACCCAGTGTGCATCAGCTGTGAAGAATGCAGCTGCCATTTTAGGGATCATTGGGAAAGAAATGGAAAATCAAACTGCCAGTGTCATAATGCTGTTATACAAATCGGTGGTGCAACTGCATTTTGAATACTGTGTACAGTTTTTGTCACCTCACTTCAGAAAAGATACTGTAGAGTTGGAAAAATCACAGAAACAGGTGGTTGTAGGTTAAATCCTCGTATAGGAGAGCTGCATATGCCTGCATTGCAGGGGGTTGGACTAGATGATACTCAGGGTCTCTTCCAACTCTACAATTCTACAATTATTGTTCCCTGAGCCACTGAAAAGCATTTCAAGAGGGTTGGGAGACCCTTTGTATTGGAATGGGATGTGGCACAGTGGATTTATAAAGCTGCAAGGGAGAATCAACAAACATCATACACATTTTATTACACTGCTTGGGGAAACCTTGAACATAGGGCAATTATTCATTCTGAAATAAAATAAGTACACACATGCCGATAAAAGCAGAAGTGCCTTTCACATGTGCAGCGGCACCTTTGGATTCCTGCCTGTGTGAACGGGCAACAAGAACCATGTAACAATACTCCTTTGAAGGTGGCTCAGAGAAAATAATTCAGAAGGAATGATTTCAAGTAGTGACTAAAAAATTTTTGAGCCATTCATTGAAATTATTTGCATAAGAAAAGACACTGTCAGCACTTTCTAATGTATTTGAATAGGGATTGTCAAGCAACTAGTTCTATATTTTATAAAACCTTATTTTTAGTTCTATAATTTCTCAGTGGGAAAATGCCATGCTTTGATAATGTTATTGGACTTTGAAGAATAAATATAGTCTGAAGAGAAAAATTAGATGGCTCTTATTAAACTTTCTAACTAGCAATCCTGTGTCGTTCGTCTGTTGCATGATAAATGTCTTGTGTTACCTATCTTCTATGTTTAATCAGGCAAATAGCTTGTTTCAGCAGGGGAAGAAAATCTACCTTTTAATAACTGCTAAGTTAAGTCAAAGAGTCTGCAGATTTTCCACACAATTCTTTACTGAGATTAGAGGATAGCAGAGTTTATGTATAGTTAGTTAACAAGACTGATGCTCTGTTAACAAACAAGATTTTTTTTTGGAGACCTCCCAAAAGAGAGAGATGGCAAGCTCTTTCTCACCTCTTCCCAAAGTTATTCAGATTTGTTTTGGGTGCTGTTGGTTGCACCAAAATGTGCTAAAGCTTGTTGTCTTCTGTGAACAATCCGGATACAAGTTAGCGAGAAAGAAGAAAACCTATAGTGGCTTAGGGGGAAAATGCGGTTTTAGCCAGCAAAGCTTTGACCTATCCTTCTAGCGATGGTCTCCAGCCAGTTTTGCCCCAGGGTAGCTGCCCATGAACTACTATGCAGTTGTGCTTGTTGTAGGTAGAGAGATATACGTCACTATTTCTTTGAATGCTACGAAAAGTGCACTGTGCTAAAATTAATTTGATCTAATAGCTTCAAATATGTGATTGTCAGTGAATGAAGGATTTGTAATTTACAGCTTACAGAAGTAGCAAGATGCAATATAAAAGCGATATACAAAAAGAACAGGTGCCAACAAAGACCAGCGATGAAACATTTTTGAAATAACCACAGTAAGAGGCACCATGAACTATAATAAAAACAAAAGGCAGAATAAAAACAAAGTAAAAACACAAAGAGGGAGATCGTAAATAATTATGGCTGGCAAGCATTAACATCTATCTGCTGGAGACCAATGTCATCCTAAACAGGAAGGTTTTAATGCTAAGTCAGAAGGCCAGCAAGGAGGGACAAGATGAACCCTCCGCAGTGAAGAAGGTCCACATTCTGGGCCCAGCAACAGAGAAGAGAGACATGACTGGGTGTGTTGTGGTCTGGATTGCAGTGCTAGTAGCAGTTACTACTGTTGTGTACTCTAAATAATAGGAAGAAAATTGCAATTATGTATATTCTTTAACCCTGCTGGTTAAAGGCAGGTTCACTGAAGTGGGTGGTGCTTCCAAGATATGCAGAAAGGGTAGCTCATCACCAAGGCTGAGTTAATAATAGCTCCAGGCTTCAACTTAGATGGTACCTTTTAGGTTCATGCTCCACAAAAAGCCAGACAAGTGATCAAATTTGAACAGTCAGAATAAAGTACCCAAATTTCTGTCAAGTCTTTGTGACTTTCCAGAAAGCAAAGGCGTGCAAAATCGAGTCAGTTAATGAACGTTTGTATCTGTGAAGATGGCTTTGTGCTACGTGAGAAAGGATTATCCTAGCATAAATTGCTTGCCCCGCTCTGTGAAAAATACTACATTTTTCCAGGACTGTAGATTATATTTTTGTCATTTTACGCAGAGCAGGACAAGTAAGGTGAAGCTTTGTGATATATTAATAAGGAACGTGTGTGGTGTGTGTGTGTGTGTGTGTGTGTGTGTGTGTGTGTGTACTGTAATGGAATAATGATGTCCTGAGTATTATACCTGCCCTGCATGCCACTGTATAACCTGCTGTTCTGTTGGTACAATCTAGTTGGTGACAGAGCTTGGGACCTGGAGAAGTAGAGAACAAGTCAATCAAACAATACAAGACCATGCATATTAAAACAGACTTGGTGCCCTGATGTGAAGCTGCTTGATTGAGCAGCGCAGTGTCAACCATGTCTTTCTTCTAATGCTAAAAGTAATGTACATAGACAGAGTGACAATCAGAGTACAGCCTCCCATCAGCTGTAATTAATCTTTTCGTTAACAGAAAGACTAGAAAGCCTCTCATCAGCCACTTCTGAAGTCGGAGAGACCCTGCTTTTTGATGTTTGTATTCTGAGTAAAATTGTCCCCACCAGTTCTAACAAATTGAAACACCAGGCTAATTATGGCAGCTAATGAAGTGTGTGGAATGGTCACAGCTTGTCGTGAAACTGTTCCTTCAGCTCAGATTAGAGTTTCATCAATCACTTTTTTAAACTGATCCAGAATTGCTTCTGCCTGGTGCTTGGCATTTTTAATGCTGTTTCTGTAATTGGTTTTTTCCCCAAAGCTTAGGCTGTTTTTTGAAATATTACATTCTTAAGATAGAACACGCAAATGCAGACTCCAGTCTATGTGGATATGTGTGTTTGTGTGTGTGTGCGTGTTCATTATTGCTTCTATCAGCTGATCAAGTGGTAAGAAGCTAATAAAAGGAGCACAACTGTAAAATTTGATATACTGCTTTTAATCCCGCTAAAGGTAGCAATAAAGCATATACACATATATGGATATGAATCGTTATTACTGGGGTTTGATGTATACTGGCATAATCACATGAGATACAGTGTGTGCGGATGGATGTCTTAAATCTCACCAGAGGTTTTAAATTAAATGAATGATTCGGATTGTATTCCTCTGTATATCATTCAGCAAAATTGGGTGTAATTTGTTGTTTCTGCAAATGTCAAACCTCCTGGCAATGGAAGTTCAAAATATATTAGTAGCCCAAGAATAGAAACTTTTCAGCTTGAATCCCAAGCCCTTGGGATCGCATTGGGAATTTTCACTGTGCCTCTTATTTCCTTAAGGTAGAAAGGTGCACAATTATTAAAATCCCAAGTTCTTGCTCATTTACAGGCACTACTGGTATTCTGATATATGATGATTCTTTAGAAGTTCTACATTAGTATTGACAAATACACTGTCAAATTCATTCCTTCAAAGTATTATTTAAATAACACAGGGCTGAAACTAAATATATTTCCCTCATTTCTCTGCTTGTTACTTTACATGTCAAGAACTATCTCCTGTTTCATGGATTTCAGGATGTGTTAGCACATTTGCAGTATTTTGATCCTGTTATTCTAAATTCCACCTCCCCCCTCTCCTTTGCCCTTATTTTCCCATGCCCTTATTTTCCTGTTCGCTGTGGTACCCTCTTGATTTTGTCAGTGATTATACTGCATTGGAGACATCACAGAGAGTTATGTGGGATTCAACTAATGATTTGAACTAATAACAAAGTGTATTGCTTGTTATATACCCTTTGTTTAGTTCTGCTAGTTGTATGATATGTGTATGATTGAAGGATTTAAAAATACCTGCATATTTATATTGCATTTCTTCACTTTTGAGGAACTAGTTTAAATGAAATATATTTTATTTGTGCACAGAATATATTAAGCATAATCCCACTTCAGGTAGACTTGTTTTTTCATAAAAATATTTATTAGTCATTTGCAAATGTTCATATTTGACAAATGACATTTATTAATCGTGAATGAATGAAGATGAAGCTTTTGACCATCTATTCCCTTTATAAGGAATACTTTTGGAAATTGCCCTGCACTAAACTAAGGCCTGAATTACAATAGCCAATAAGTTCCAAATACCAATCCAACAATTTCATCTGCACGTTTGTTTTTTAGCTCTGATTCAGTAAAGTTCAAGGGTATCCAAGTATGAAATAGCTTGTGAGGAAATTCACATCACTGTCTTAATTTAATTTAGCTGTAATAAAGACTGCATTAGTTCCAAAAATAGAATATTATCTTTGGCAATTTTGGTTCAAATATAGATATTAGATATGTCCAAAACAAAATAAGGCAGCTAGTGCCATTTCCTCTGGTGTATGATATAAGAGAAATGGGCGAAATGCAATGTTTTGAAACTTATGGCCACATTTTCACGGAAATGTATACCCCACCCCATTTTACAGACTCTTGGAAAGTAACACTAAATATAAAAGAGAATGTGAAAACATATTATAATATCCTACCAACGCAAAACAAAATTCATTCAGACATCTCTTCATCCACTATAACCTTAACTCTTGCCCTGCCAAACCTAACATAAATAGGCAGGCTTGTGCTTAGGTTGTGGAAGACAAGAGTGCCTGGCATGCTCTGGTCCAAGGTGTCACAAAGAGTTGGATACGACTAAACAACAAGAAGTGCTTAGGTTAGGATGGAATAATCACTAAGGAAGAGGTGTTGTACAACTATGACCAGTGCTTTTTTTCTAAAAATATGTTTAGGGGTACTCTCATTTTCCTACTCATATTGAAATACTGCCCCTCAATGCGGCTAAACTTAGATTCACAAAATGTTTAGGGGTATATGTACCCCTGCATCCACCCTGAAAAAAGCACTGACTATGACCAAGAATGGCTCTCTCTACATCCTTGGCAGCTGATTCAAAAATAGAGATTTCATTGTTTAGGAAGTGCCCTGGGTTGATCACATAATGGGGAGGGGTGGCTGTTTCTAAGGTACTTTTGACCTATGCAGATTAGAAGATGGATACATAGGGATATTGATTCATTATTCAGATAAGACAGTTCACACATATAGCCATCAGTCAGAGTTGGGTAACCAAGCAGTGATAAATCAAGTGATGCATGTGTGAACCAGCTCTACATTTACTGTGTTGGACACTTTCCACTATTACTGAATAAACCTGAGTGCAATCTATCTTACTCTTTTTTAATCAAGCAACTGTATGATATAAAAAATTGGCAATGCCAGAAATTGCTCCAGAATTTTTTTGGGAGGAGCAGGGTAGATTTGGGTTGCAATCCTATACACGCTTGCATAGGAATACACCCCATTGAATTCAATAGGACTTTACTTCTGAATGCTTTACCTTGCGCATCGCAATCTTCCCAAACAGAAACAAGTCGATGTTTCATATTGTGAAAAAGGTAAATTTCACGCTAGAGATAATTAGGAAAGGAATTGAAGATAAAACTGCCAATTATACAAATCTGTGGTGGTGGTGCAGTTGGAGTAATATGTATAGTTCTGGTTGCCTCACCTCCAAAAAAAAGATTTACAGTTGGAAATGGTTCAGGAAAGAGTAACCAAATTGATCAAGGGGGTGGAGCAACTATGGAGGAAAGGTTACAACATTTAGGCTTTTTAAGCTTAATTAAGGAAAAGGCCGAAGAATTGATGTTTTTGAATTATGGTGCTGGAGGAGACTCTTGAGAGTCCCATGGATTGCAAGAAGATCAAACGTATCCATTCTGAAGGAGATCAGCCCTGAGTGCTCACTGGAAGGACAGATCGTGAAGCTGAGGCTCCAATACTTTGGCCACCTCATGAGAAGAGAAGACTCCCTGGAAGAGACCCTGATGTTGGGAAAGATGGAGGGCACAAGGAGAAGGGGACGGCAGAGGACAGGATGGTTGGATAGTGTTCTCGAAGCTACCAGCATGAGTTTGACCAAACTGCGGGAGGCAGTGGAAGACAGGAGTGCCTGGCATGCTCTGGTCCATGGGGTCACGAAGAGTCAGACACGACTAAACAACAAAGGAAAATGCAAGTAAGAAGCAATAAAATTATGCATGGGGTTGAGGAAGAGGGTAGGGGAAAGTTTTTCTCCCTCTCTCCCAACACTGGAATTCTTGGACATCCAGCGAAGCTGAATGCTGGAAGACTCAGAACAGACAAAAGAAAGCACTTCTTGTTAAACTATGGAATTCACTGCTTCCAAAAGTAGTGATGGCCACCAACTAGGATGGCTTTAAAAGAGGATTAGACAAATTCATGGATAAGACTATCATGGATTATTAACTATGGTGAGCATCTTCTGTCTCCACACTTTGGGGTGCACACTTCTGAATAACTGTTGCTGGAAACCACAGCAGGAGAGAGTACTGCCATGCGAAGCTCCTGCTTGCATGCTTCCCATAGGCATCTGGTTGGCCGCTGTGAGAATAGAAAGTTGGACTGGATGGGCATTGATCCAGCAGAAGGCTCTTAGGTTCTTAAGATGGCTTGATCACGTGTGTGTGTGTGTGTGTGTGTGTGTGTGTGTGTGTGTGTAGAAGCAAGCCTCCAGGATTCCACTTGGAGTTATGCCCCAAAACCACTGTTATATGGTAGAAGTGGACTTTCTGCCGTTAGTTTCCAGACTTGTCACAAATCCATGATGGAGAAAGCTGCAAGGTTTGACTGTTCTGCGTGTTGAGCCTCTCTGAGATCATGTAATAAATAACACGCTGCTTGCTTTCATTTGACTCACCTGGGATTTGTTCTCTGCTCTACTGTTCTGTACTTCACAACCTCTAACCCCCTGTGGACCTCCTATTGACAGTCTGTTTCAAGCTTTCCCAGTTGTGTGCAGGTGTGTACTATAGTGTTAGAGTGTTGGATTATGACCTGGGAGATCAGGGTTTGAATCCCCACTCAGCCATGAAGCTTACTGACCTTGGGTCAGTCACCATCCCTTAGCCTGCCCTACCTCACAGGGTCGTTGTGAGGATGACATTTGGGGAGGAGAACCATGTACACCACCTTGAGCTCCTTGGAAGAAAAGGGAGGCATATAAATGTAATGATAAATGAATGCTTCCTTTGAAAGAGGACAGAAACTGGCAGCTTTTTAAAAGAGAGGAATTAAGCCCATCATGGCTGCTATTTTGATTGTTCCACCTCTGCCGTGCTTGTTGTGGCAGCTTCTGGTTTATATATGTATGGCTGGCAATTATTTGGATGTGCTTCTCCTTACCTCCCTGGTCATCCTGTGAGCATCAGAAGCAAGTGCCATCAGAACTAGTACTTGTAAAAGCTGCAACAACAGTTATCCCGGGGAGAATTATATGCCAACATTGCTCTATTTTAAAATCTGGATCTCATCCCTTTCTGCATTGCAAGTGTGCATATGACCAATGCAGCAGAGGGTGGTTTTCATGTGCATTGTGTGGGTTTGATGTGCATCTGAAGCTGAACCAACCCCTTCTCCCCAAAATGCTTGTAGAGGTGAGCTCGAAGGTAAGCTTTACTGTTTCTCTTTGGGACATCTCAAGGGGCAGACTAACAATGCTCTAAGAGTCTTAATTTGGACCACTTGTAAAGAGACAATCAGATAAGTAATTATTCAAACTCAGAAGCAGTAATTACAAGTCTTTCATAATTTCTCACAAGACTGTTTGATTCTAGTTCCTCGATTTACAACACTGAGAGAAGTATGTATAATATACTATTTCTTAAGAGGCTTGGTCAAAATTTAAGTAAAATTATAATGAAATGTTTGTTGCATATATTAAGCTGCAATTAATATGTTTTCTGCCTCTGTCTGAAAGATAAGATATTAAAATAATGTTGTTAGCGGGCTTCCCACTGTGCGAATAATTTCCTGATATTTGTACAGCATATTATCATATGCTCTCTGTCAATAACCAAATAGACTATCAAACAGAGAAAATAGTATGATGAAAGTATCATGCAGAAGGACATAACATTGTTTCATGATGACTAGCCAGTATCATTTTGTATTTTAAAAATGAATGATAAGTTGATTCAAAGCATACTTATAAAGTCATTAAAGCAAGTTGAAAATTGCCCTCCATTTTAGTCAGCTAGCCTTTTTAAGTCAGAGGGGTTGTTGTTTTAAATCAGCTTTGCTTGCATTTTAAGGAGGCAATTAGCCATTGGGTTTGACATATTGGCCTGGTTACCATGTAATGCTAAGTCAAACCATGGCCAAGTGTGGACACACACAATAAAATCACAGGAGCTTCACTCTTCTCTAGATCTTGCTGCTGCTGTGCTACCTAGAGTTAAGCCATGGCTTGGCTTAATGCCACATCTGAACACATGCTCATAGTTTGCCCTGCTACATCATAAACCGCAGCTGCGGATTCTTTTTGTTTTACAGTTCACACTTAGCCATGGTTTATTTCATATGGTTTGGCATAGCGTCATGTACAGACTATTCAGAGGCAACCCTCAAGTTCAGATGAAATACATTAAATCCCTATGCAGAAAAAACTTTTCCCAAGATTGCATTTAGCTAAGGTACTCATCTGCAAATGAATTGGTAGACTATGTTATAACTATGTGAGTGTTTGTTATAACTGGACAAGACATTGGTAACTAGTGGGTGTTTCCATTCATGAATCTATGTTCTATTTGGCAGTTTGCAGAATGATAAGAACAATCCTTTCTTTGGTTGGTTGGTTGGTTGGTTGGTTGGTTGGTTGGTTGGTTGGTAAGGCCTTCACTTGGTGATGGGAGGCCTTTTACCACCTCCAAATACTTAGGTTACACAGATTCCCATCTATAAAGCAATTAAGTTGAACTACTTGAATTAAAATAGTGTATTCTCATTGACTTCAGGGAGGCTAAAATAAATCTCAGTCTTGCTGCTAAAAATCACTAAATCACTAAAATCACTGTCCAATATAAGGAAATCCTTATCCAAACATTCTAAATATATGGAGTAAAGTGGTATATTTCCAAGATAGCATGTTAAGAAATCTCCCCCCCCCCCAAAAAAAAAAGATCATGGAATTAGTAATTCGTGTTAACAAATGGAAAGTGGTTGCAGTGCCCCTAGGCGGTTGAAATCTCAGGGGTCGTCTTGCAAATTATCCCCTAATACGTTTTTTTTTTAGTGGGATAACATTGAACTAAGAAAACTTGATTGTAATTTTCTTTTAAGATTAAATCAATATTAATTTTATATTTTATTGTGGGGCCCCTAAAAGGCTTCAGGCTCATAGACCTTTGCCTATTCTGCCTGTTTGGTAATCTGGCACTTGAGTGGTTGTGTCTCATATGGTATCAGAGACTGTTACCTCAATCCACATGCCCATTTGTTCTCAAGTGTGCACATAGATATCTTGCTCACATATGATAGAGGAAATTAATTCCTTTATGTGTGCAGATCACAGTTGCTTCAGTGAGGGAGCATTTGCAAGCAGAGAGTTTTTCAGCTCGCATCAGAGTTTATATGGCTGTAAAGTAATTGTGAATCTAACTATAGTCTTCATAAAAACAAGGCTACTTTTCAGGGAACAAAATGCACCATGAAAATTCCAAGCAAGAAAACCAGGTGGCTGGCAGGATTGTAGTGCAACATTGCAGGTGGTTTACCTGTGATTTGTGGGTGTTTGTTGACACCAAACCCACAACTGACAGTGTTTGCCTGCTCTGTAAAAAATAAACACCCAACATTCTGGATTATTATTTTAATGGGGTTATACATAAGAATTAGATTCCTTTGGCCACAGGAAGTAATTGTTAGTCATGATTAATATCCCATCTAATCTCTCTCAATAGTTTTTGTGAGCAATGCTACTTAAGGTGTCTAAATGTACTAGTGGGAATTGAAAATTATAGTGTAGGCCTCTTTCACTAGTTGAAATATTTTAAACCTTATTTCACTGAGGCCAGGAGTGGTGTCAATGTACTTTGTGTGAAAAGTGCAATAGAAGCATTAGTATTTGACAGCCCTTGTTGAAATAAGTGAAATTAATGGAGCTCTTTTCATATACGACAAGGCCATGGCACCCCTTTCATGCTGCTTACAGACAGAGAAAAGTCAATACTTTTTTATTACTTGACGCTGACCTACATTCTGCACTACAAGTGCCAGGCCCACTAATTGGTTTCAGTTGTGAGGAAAGTTTGCCCCAAAGAAACATTGGAGCAGATAAATCAATCTTTTTAGGGTAGCTTAGTGGTTTTGAGCACTTGAAATGACATTTGTGTTGTATTGACAGAAGGGGCTGTTATACTCATTTTGTCATGTCAGAAGCCCTTGTACTAGTTGGAAGTGTTAACCAGTACTAATATATTTAGGCGGGAAGCCCCTCTTTGCTAGATCAACATTTTGCCCTAATAGCAGATTGCCGTGTTTGCTTCTCTCCCTCTCTCTGTTAAATAGCACTGCATGGCCATTAAAAGGTCACAGAATGTCTTGCGGCTTCTCAGTTCAAAGCTCTAATTTTGCCATTACAGGCGTTAGGATTGCAGGGAAAACTTGGGCGAGGACCCCTAGAGTTAAATGGAGGGAGCCATATTTGTACCATTGATTTGTAAACAGAACTTCCTACTGTGTCTTTCTCAAATATCTGTGCCATGAAGTGCTCCCGGGTGGTTTATTCAAAATAAAAACGTCGTTAGGATAGCAATGGATCCTCTCTTAAAAGAACACACATCTTCCTATTAGCATCTAAGAATATGGCAGGCGAGTGGAAAAAGAAGTCTACCAATTGCATGGTTTTAAATAACAGCGTCCCAATGATAAATGTAGAAATGATCTATAATTATTTCACGGATAAAGTAAGGATTGTACGAACTTTGATTTGAAGTGACATTCATCATTCCCCCACCCCCTGCAAGCTTGAAGTTTGTTATTTTAGACTTACAGGATTTAACTGGGCCTGTAAGACAGAGCTATTCCGCCTGGCCTTTAATTTGAATTCAGTCTGATTTTTTATTTCCCTTCCCTTCCACCCCCCTTCCCTTTTATGAAGATTACCCACTCTGAGACCCCACAGCTAATTCTCCCCTGGCCTCCTCGCTGACCCAAGTAGGACAAATTCAGCCAGCTAGCCCTGGTGACTATCTAATGTTTATTGGATGGATTTCCCCCAAATTTATTTTTGAACTTTGAATTTTATTGTTACTCATGCTTTTATACGGTATTTTATGCTGCTTCTATGTTGCATTACAATTAAGTGTTTTAAATTTGTTGTTAGCCGCCCTGAGACCGGTTTTCTGAACCGGGAAGGGCAGGGTAAAAATTATTATTATTTATTATTAAAACTGAGAATCCTGTCTAAGGCTGGATTTAGACACGTCAAAGAAGTGTTTCAGTTTAAATCGTAAATTTAAACCGGGAAAACAGGTAAGAGAAAAACAGGACTCCACATAGCCATCTGGTGGCATAATGTTATATCACACATACAACACATATATCGCTTTTCTTTACCAGTCTGCTATCTTGCTGGGTTAGCAAGAAAGCTTGCTACTGTTCCTCACTAAAAGGAGTGTGGCAAGGTGACATTATGACAAAATTCATCACTAGAAAACTAGTCTGTACAATTTATGTAAACTCTCCTTAATCACTTTATAAAATCATTATTTATCTCACAAGATTTATATACCGCTTGATTGTAATAAAAGCACTTTACAAAAAAGTAACATAGACTAAAGGTACTAAAAAGCTAAATATTGTTACAAGTGGCCCTTTAGTTAGGAGGTATTGCCTTCTATCTAATGTTTTGCTTCTTTTTTCTCTTAAAGTATATGGCACTTACATTATTATGCTGTTTCTCACAATGATACATGAATTGATTGTAACTGACTGGTTTTTCTTTAAATAGATTGCTAAGCCGTGTTCCCACACAAATATGACATATTTTTTTTTAAAAATATGTTAAATGTCTTCAGTTCATGTATATGCAGCTTTTGTGTGTATAAATCACCTGCTCATTCAATATGTGTACCATTTGCTAAATTTTGACACAAATTTAATGAAATAATGCATGTACAAAAGTTCATTTTTCAAAAACATGGGTCCTGCTGTTAAATCCATCTATGCATGCATCCACTCAATTGCAAACCTCAGATATTATTGAAATAGATATTATATATTGAAGTCCCTAGTTTAAATCAAGACATAGGCGCATACCTGTATAGGCCCTGGTTCAGAGAACTCTTTGAGCTGCAGAAATGCTACATACACATGGCTGTACTGGCTGATAACTGGTGCCCAATGACCAACCTTTTGCAAAGGTAATCACATGACAAGACATATTGCTTAATCTATAGGTTATATATGCATTTTCCAGATTGCTGGATACAACCGGTCTCTCGTGCAATAGGCTTTTCAGCATTCAGCTGGGGCTATGCACATATATAAGGGACGTGGATGGCGCTGTGGGTTAAACCACAGAGCCTAGGACTTGCTGATCAGAAGGTCGGCGGTTCGAATCCCCACGACGGGGTGAGCTCCCGTTGCTCGGTCCCTGCTCCTGCCAACCTAGCAGTTCGAAAGCACGTCAAAGTGCAAGGAGATAAATAGGTACCATTCTGGCAGGAAGGTAAACAGCGTTTCCGTGCACTGCTCTGGTTTGCCAGAAGCGGCTTAGTCATGCTGGCCACATGACCCGGAAGCTGTACGCCGGCTCCCTCGGCTGGTAAAGCGAGATGAGCACCGTAACCCCAGAGTCAGCCACGACTGGACCTAACAGTCAGGGGTCCCTTTACCCTTTACCGTTATGCACATATATAGCCTTAAATCTTAATTGCACTGATCATCTCTTTAACAGGAAGACAGGAGAGCAATTTGGGAGGTGCTAAATCCAGCCTCCGCCTACTCCTCCCAAACAGTGAGTGAGTGTGACTATTGGCATCCATCTGTCTCAAGAGACAATGGAAGAGTGCATCATTGGGGATAAGGACAAACTGTTGGAGAGTTACAGCAGTGTCAATGGAAAGGTTGCTGGTAATGGTGGAGCCCAAAATTGTCTACCTGGTCACCAATGCTGATATGTGGAGTGCTGGTGACTCCTGACCCAAGGTGTTGGTATTTGCCAGGCTGATGGTGAGGCTGAACTCAGGCAGGCTTGGGCAGAATGGTTGATGGGTCACTATAGAGCTTCCTTGGAGTCAAGGCTGCATCATCTGCAAACAACATCTTGCAAATAAAAAAGCCATCACATTTTTGTCTTGGCATGGAGACATGCCAGGTTGAATAGACCACTGTCATTCCTTGAATGAACATACACACACTGTCTTTCATCAAGCTGAAGGCATATGAGAGCAGCAGGGAGGAGAATGTGCCAAAAAGAGAGTTGGGGGGAGAACAGCTTCCTTAAAAAGCAAGTGAATTTTCGCTGCTGGATCTGGCTGGAGAACTGTTAATGCAGCAGTTGTTTGCATTCATGATTCCCCATCCAAAATTGGAATATTCAATCATAAACCTGCCTTCATGAATTGAGGTCACCTGCCTGGATTGGAGCATCATATTGTATTTGTTGGACTGGGCCAATAGTCTATAAACTGTTGTTCCCTGTCATCATTTTCTTTGCTGCATTCTTTTGAATTGTGTGTATGGGATAATTAGCCTACATGGCAGTCAAATTATCAAAACATTGAAAAGGTCCCTAGGTCTAGTTAAATCTTGTCAGTATAACTGTAGTAGACTATAATCCCTTGGAAGATAATGGGATCAGAAAATGAAAATGCTTAAAAAATGGATTCAGAATTTTATCATTCAGCTTTGGGTTTCTTTGGGCATGTTTATTCAGGCTGTAATTTATTAGGCCTTCTATTATATCAATATTTTAAATAGCACAGGCAAATGCATTCCTGGATATAATACAGGTACACCACAGTATAAGGAGGAAACTTTCTCTCATCGTCTCTTGCCATTAGGCTTACCTCAAGGAAAAGCTTGAGAGTCCAAGGATGTGGGAAATCCTGAACGCTTTTGCACAGTCTGGTGAGACTTTATCTCATATGCTACTGATTCAGAAATACCAACTTCCTTGTCACCCCATTTTTAGAAATATGGTTGTCTTGGGGGGGGGATGATATGATGAACGTTTTGCAATAATGTGACATTTTGAAATAGCTGCACTCTGTTTTGTTTTGTTTTTTGATGATTTTCCGTTTATGTACTTTCTATTTTTTCCCAACAAATTTGAAACTGAAAAAAAGAAAAGAAAAAAGTTAGAGCTTTAGACTAGTGGATGACTTTTTTTTCTGGGATAAATCAAGAAAGGTACGCTGAGTGACTTTATTGTCAGATTGCATTGTATGTCCTAGGGTTTTACATTTCATTTCCACAGAGAACACTGCAGATACTTACTAACCATGGGAAAATAGTATGGTGGGTTCATGTCATGTTACAAACTATGCATGTCGTTTAATTAATATCACCAACTGAAATATTAAGTGGGCCTAGGCCTGAGTATTCTGTTGTGAAAGCTATTATTGCTGACATTGCTAGCGCTATTGGCACTGACTCTTCTTCAGGGCTTGCCCAAAATAGTTTGCTTCTTGAGGCAGAGAATAAATGGTGCACCTTCCCAAGTCAAAGTGCATAGTATCCAAAGCTGATCAAGTTATTTTGGCATACGAGGCAGAAAAGTCTACAAGCACCTCTCCTCCTTCATGGCAGTAAAAATAATAATAAAATAATAACAATTTACTTCCCTTGCATGAATTGTAGAGTTGGCAATCTAGTCCAGTGGTAGAAGAGGCCACATCACACAGCCTTAGGGGTGAGGAGCAAACCACTGACTCTGCTGGCTAGGGTTGATGAAAACTGGAGTCCAACAACATCTAGACCAATGTTTCCAAACTTGGGTCTCCAGCTGTTTTTGGACTACAGTCCCCATCATCCCTGACCACTAGTGCTGCTAGCTTGGGATGATGGGAGTAGTCCAAAAGCAGCTGGAGACCCAAGTTTGGAAAACCCTGATCTAGAGGACCACAGGTTTCCCACTCTGCTCTACCTAATGGCCAGCCCTGTTAGAATTCCTTCTTTTCCTGCTACTGCCACTACAGTTACGAAAAAGAACGAAAGGAACAGAACAGTGTCACCATTCAGAAGAACAGTAGGAATATATAATCAGCAACTTCTGGCCCCATGATCCGATCCAGTTGTTTAAATACACAGCTGTGAGTGTGTAGCGAAATAGCCTTTAAACAAGATAAGCAGTACAGCTGCCAACATAAAGTAATCTTACGCTGAGGGAATGAATGGCGCAGTGGACTTCCTTTTTGTCATTTTGACTTGGATTTGAAGTCGGGCGTGGGCTTAGTTCCAGCTCAAAAAGCCATTCACTTCAAAGGCACCTAAATTGTCCCAAGGAACTAATTCTGGCAGTCGGTTGTTATTGTCTGGCAAGTCATCCTAATAGGAAAAGCCGTCTGCTCTCTCCAATCAGTGCTTATTTTGGGGATCAGAAATGACTGGACCTTGTTTTATGCAGACGAGAGTGGTAGGAGCAGAGGTACACTCTGAGAGGAATGCTGACAGCTGTTTTCCTGCTCATATTTTATTCTAATTTCCTAATAAGTTAATTATGATGGGATGTTCCTCTCATACCCTCAATAGAGCCCATGATTCTTATCAGGAACACAGAGCGGCTGACAAGTGTAGTTTTCATTGAGTACATCATAAAGAGAGATGTGCATATTCTCTGGGTCTGTCACATTACTGGAATCTGGCACAACTCCCCTCCCATCCCCTGAACATCTGTATTTTAAAAAGAAGTTTCTAGCTCCCATGGTAAAGGAAAACTCATGATAAATATATTGTAAAGAATCAGAAGCCAAAGGGGTGCTAGTCTGTTTATTGAATGGACATTATTCTGCCTCTCCAGCTATCGCCCACGTAGCCCTTGTCCATCCCCCGTCACTTGATATGCAAAACAGCACATTAAATACAAGACAATCTGGGAGGGTGTGATATAACATGAACATAGATAGCCTATACAGAATCAGAGCCAAAATTCAATATTCTGCCAGAGGGCAAGAGCCAGAAGTTCTAGTCTGAAGCACTGCCAAGTGTACGGACTGATTCAAAGCTGGAATTTTAATCACATTTGAGGCGAAAGAGCCAGGAAAGTGTTTTGGTTCCCTCCCTTAAGTGCTCACTGGTGTACTCAGGAATGTGACAGATCACTGGATCCTGATTTTTATTAAGAAATGTTAAAAAGAGAGTATGTGGATACCGTAAATATTTACAAGATGTAACTGAAACTGTATTGTTTGATAAATACAATTAAAGATTCAAATTAGATCAACTGTAAGTAATTGTTAACACTGAAACTGTTATGTGACGAGGAACATTATTTTGGTTCATTCTACATTTTCTCTTCAATCTGTAATGTGTATGTGTCGGACTGTTATAATGAGTTGAATGTGTGTTTCCTTTTAAAAAAAAATCTGTATAATATATACAATATACATGTTAAACTATGATACTGGAAAATTCAAAAGTGTGTGTGAGCTCAGTCAGCCTAGCATGAGACCCTTAATCCCAGGGTCATGGGTTTGAGCACAAGATTGGGCAAAAGATTCCTGCTTTCCAGGGGCTTGGACTAGATGACTCTCATGTTCACTTCCATCTCTGTAATTCTATGATTCTATGGACAATTTATTCATGCAGCGTTTATACTGTAGATCTCTTCAAACTGAATTGAAGTGAAAAACCAACCAACCATGATATAAAACACAAACACACGCCATAAAAAAGCCAGATTAGATTGCCCATCTTCTTCCCATGAACAAGGTGGAAACAGAATCCTGCCTTCCTGCTCCATCCACCGGCCATGCCTATTCCACCAGATGTTTACATGCAGTCACAATAAGTTTGAATAGAATGCCCATGTGAAAAATCCAACCTATGTAGGCTCAAATTACACAGCCTTTGGGGCTTGTTGGAGTCAATCAACTGCACTTTTTAGACTTATGTACGTTTAACTTTTTATGCACGCATTCATGTTCAGGTGCAGCCAGTAAGTGGTATGAGAAAGTGTAGTATCGTTACACTGTCACGCCCTGGGAGATTATCAGGGAGAAAGTTCCATTCAGTCTGGGCTGCAGTCAATATAACATGAAATGCTCCAGTTTAATTTTTCCTTTTTGTTTTCTCTAGGACTTCTTAACCGTGCTACCATCGATTCCTCTGTTTGCAAAGTTTGGCCAAGCCTATTCCAGAGCCGGAGCAGTAGTGTAATTTCTCTACCAACCCAGTCTATGAATTTTTAAACACTTGAAATAAAGGGGTTTTTGGTTTTTTTAAAAAAAATGTGAAGCAAAGCAATTACTTATGATTGCCATGTACTACCTGCAGACAATTCTCATATACAACCTACTTTTGGAATTCTGAAATAATGGTTCTAAGCAATCAGCAAGTTACATCATGCCACATTTTTTGTGTGAAGGACATCCATAGAGACAGATCTCCATCTTCAGAAATTATTAATCGTAGGTATGTCTAGTCCGTTTTCTCTGTTAGCAAGATTGCAGATCAAAGTAACTGGTGGAATAAGCTCAACGATCTGAAGAATTAGAATAATTTACTTACTCAGGTAAGAGATGTAGCCCTTTTGTCTGTGGCGAAAATAAAGGAATAAAAAATGCTTACTCTGTTAATAATTCATTATCATCTCCCTGTGATTGAAATGATCAGTTGATAATGTGATGTAATACTCATATTGGCAAAGCACCATGAGGTGAATATATATGCACCCCAGTCCTAAATATACTTGCTAGTGAGTAAGTCCCTTTTAATTTCATTGAAAATGTCAGTGCTACCATGGGAAGTAGGCATGTTGTCCACCTGGCTCCTCACGTGGTTCTCAGTTCCTGGTGTTACTCCTATAGTCTCTTGCACTTTTTCTCTTTCTCTATTGCTGATCCTTGTCTCTTTTTTATCACAGGTACAGAGGGCATTCGGGGTTTATGTCACCTGTTTAGCGTCAATATAGAATTTTCTTGTTCCCCTGGTCTGCTTCTTAGGTATTCCTAGTACATGGAACTGGGATGAAGAGCCCTCACAGAAGTTGTCCACACACAGGCAAATTCTTAAATGCTAGGGTAGACTCAGCCATATTATTCTACAAACTTACACAGTTATCAGGCAACATCAGATAACATCAGCTCAGACACAAAGAACAGAGAAATCAAGCTCTCAGGGGCAGGGGCAACACATACATCATTTTCTAAATGACAGCAGTACAAATCAAATATGTCAGGCATCTTTTTCCAAGCATATTTGGCTGTCTTTTTGTACTTTTGAGTAGCTGATCAAATTCAAACTTTTGAAAGTTTTGTATTTATGTCCTGCAATGGGAAGCGAAGGTCCTTTAATTCTGGTAAGTGAGGGACACAACCCGAGCAAGTTAATTTTGCCAAATAAATCGGAGTGCTTTTGTTCTTTGTTCAGGGGGCTGAACAGAAGACACTCGCACAAAGGTGTTGATGAATAAGGGATGCCATAGTAATTTTTAGATGTGAGGGCTATCTCTTTGATTGCTCCAGCTTCAAGGTAGTTCATCTCTTCATGATAATTCACCCTGTGTTGTTACTTATCTTTCTACCACATTTTCCCATCAGTCCGATTAGAACTGGCAATGCCTTTATCAGATTAATCTTTCTTTCTTGGTTTCTTTTAAATATCTCTGACCCCAAGATAAACATAACCTATGCCAAGCAAGCCATCACTGAAGCTGCTGGAGTTTTCAGTTGCTGATGATACTCTGCATATATTAAGGTTAAAAAGAGTACTTCCAATTCACTCTAATCCACTCACTCATCTATTGTGTAGCCTTTATTCAATCTCTTTTCTTTTCTTCCTCCCAAACAGGGCAATTTTAATAATCCTTTCCATGTGCAAAAATATGCCTGCGATTTTTATGAGACAGACTTAGGAGATGACTACACTATACCCATTTTTCACTAATGTAATTTTGTAGGAAAGAGTGCCCTTAAAAGCAATGGATATGGATGTTATTTATTTCAGAAATTCATGCCCATGTCTACCTCCAGGCATATCTTACTACAACTACCGCTTTGCAAGTTGAAGGCTGGAATCCTTCCTCTAACTGCTCGGCTAGGAGTTGTTAAACCACAACTGAGGCAATTAAATAGCTTAAAAGAAGAAGAATGGAAAGGGGCCCTTAGTGTCACTTCCACTTCCTTCTGATTAAAGAGCAGTATTGGTTCTTAACTTGGCAATCCAGTTATTTATTTAAAATGCTTTTATTCTTTTATTCTTGTACTTGGCCCCCATCTCACTACTGATTATGCTACCAGGAGAACAAGAGTGTCTGAATTTTGGAAACAGGTTCAGGGGAGGAAAAAAAAAACTTTTCCAATTTGGGGATTGTGGAATAGCTCAGTTTACCCATATCAAACCAGGGTAGCTTCACCCTAGACCAGTTTTAACTGTGAGCTGGACAAAATTATGATGGACATTATATTATGACTGACACCTGAGCAATAGAGGGGCTAGCCAAGTCATTGTCACAAGTACACAACATTTTAAAATGTCAGCAAAAGCATCTTTGGGGCACCATGGTATAAAGCAAAACTACTCTTCCTGCCCATTATTCAACCTCTACCTTTCATTATAATTATGGTTTATGGTGACAACTGATATATGAATCAATATATGGCACCATGGCAGTTTCAAGGTCCCATCATTTACACATTTCCTGGTAATACGAGTCATGGCAAAATCGCATCCATTGCAGAACAGCCTTCTCTCATTCTAAGTAAATCAGAAACTTTGTGACCTTTTGAGTCTTTACCAAGATGCTGGCAAGGTAAGAAAATTTGCATAATGTGGATGCCTGCAAGGATATAAAATGTATTCCAGAAGAATTCTCACAAGCTTGAAGAATCATTGTTGACACAATTCATCCATCTGACAAAATGGACCCTAGTTTGCAAAAGCTTGCCTAGTGGCTTTTAAATTCTTGGACTACATTTCCCATCTGGCTGGGGCTGCTGTGACTTGTAGTCCAAAGCACCTGGAGCACTAGACTGGCAAATGCTGCCTTATCCCTTAATAAAGATGCCATGGGAGTTTTTTAATGCATGAAAACTAAATCAGACAGTGGTCAATTTTGCCCAGTATTGCCACTCTGGCATGATTGCAGATAGTAATATTTCTAGCCCAGCTACCTGCAATACTAGGGCTTGAATCTGAGACCTTCTACACACACACACACACACACACACACACACACACACTTTCTGCTTTCTAACCAAAAATTATGCCTTAGTGAAGAATAACAGACCAACCACTGGCATATTAATTTTTTTGTGGTATCTTTACTCTGTCTTCACCAGAGTTACAAACTAGTAGCCTAAACCTAGTTTCATCAGTGGGACAGCACAAGGCAATTTCTCCAGCCCATTCACTGTAGAAAGGGGAAATTAAGGTGTCTGTCCCAAGATAGAAGCCAATAATTGCAGTGGAATTATAAGTACTGTACTTTTCATGTATAAGACTATTTTATTTTTTTACTCTAATGTTCAAAATCTGGACTCATCTTATACACAGATAGTATCTTCTTCCATTTTCTTAAATTGGAGTCCTCCAAAACAGAGGGTGTTTTATACATGCGGTCATCTTATAGACGGAAAAATACGGTATATGGATAAATGGAGGCTGTGGAAGACAATGTTTGGGCAATTTAGAATACCTCAGAGGTCCAAATGCATCCTTATGGGTCACATATATTACTCGATATCCTGCTCTGTTTTCCAGTCTGTGGCATAAAAAAGCAAGACTACCACCACATAAAAAAATCCAACTTACAACACTCTCCCCTCCCCAAACCAAAGTAACTTCTTTTTTTAAAAAAAAAAAAATGCACAATTTATTCCAATGATGATTTAGACGGGTTGTTAAATTTCATTACTACCTAGGAATTCCAGAGCTCCTTATTATAAGGAAGCAGTGTTGAATGCAAGTCTTGTCTTTTCAAATAATAAGTAAAACAAAGTAAGTGAGTGTGTGTGTGTGTGTGTGTGTGGTCTTACCAAACGCTTAAAAAAAAGGATGCTGGATTTTATCAATGTAATAAAGGAGGAACTCTAGAGAGAGCCAATTTTATTTCATCTACTATATTGGTGAAATCCCTCTTCAGGCTTACCCCCGTGTAATACCACACAAGAATCTCAGAAACAGATGGAAGCTGTTTTACCCAGGAACTTATCCTAGTGAGGTGGAGAGGGCCAGATGGCCCAGCTCTCCAAATAAAATCTTTCAGAGTATTTAAAGTAAGTAAAGATTTTATTAATATTGATGGTTGGACATAGCGTAATACACAAGGAAGATTAATTACAAACCCTAATTAAATGTAGCAGAGTGGAAGAAGCAAAGCACAGTTTGGCACAGAGCAACTTTTCTGTTCTCGCTCAGGCCAGGCAGCTGCATTGTGAGAACGCTCAAAAGAGTAGACCCAGGAAAGCAAAGGTGGGCCCTTTAAGGTCATCTGGAGAATTCGAAGTGCATTCATTAACCCAGTTGTGTTGCTTTGGAATGTAAAAACCTACCTTCAGAATTCTAAGCTTTTTATCTGAACAAAACAAAACAAAACAAAACAAAACAAGCCACACATTATTTCAAAGTAAGCCATGATGGACTTTTGCCCACAAGAGAGCCCAACCCAGTCCCAGAGCAGTTGCTGCTGGTGAATTGGGGGTATTCCCAGACTACCTGTTTGTTCAGGGGTGTACAAGCCCACCCAGAACTTACAGTGGTACCTCGGGTTAAGAACTTAATTCGTTCTGGAGGTCCGTTCTTAACCTGAAACTGTTCTTAACCTGAGGTACCACTTTAGCTAATGGGGCCTCCCGCTGCCACCGCACCAATGCGACCATCCTGAAGCAAAGTTTTTAACTTCAGGTACTATTTCTGGGTTAGCGGAGTCTGTAACCTGAAGCATTTGTAACCTGAAAATATAATAATAATAATAATAATAATAATAATAATAATAATAATAATTTATTTATACCCCGCACATCTGGTTGAGTTTCCCCAGCCTCTCTGAGCGGCTCCCAATCGAGTGTTAAAAACAATACAGCATTAAATATTAAAAGCTTTCCTAAACAGGGCTGCCTTCAGATGCCTTTTAAAAATAAGATAGCTGCTTATTTCCTTGACATCTGATGGGAGGGTGTCCCACAGGGTGGGCGCCACTACTGAGAAGGCCCTCTGTCTGGTTCCCTGTAACCTCACTTCTCGCAATGAGGGAACTGCCAGAAGGCCCTTGGCGCTGGATCTCAGCGTCTGTAACCCGAGGTACCACTGTACTGTAATTCTGTACTTGGGAACTACTGGCCCATAGCATCTCTGTCTTGTCAGGATTCAGCTTTAGTTTATTAGTAGCAATCTGGCAGGGAAGAGTGAAACCACTGTAATGCAGTGCTTTCAATTCCCAAGCCTCTGAGTTATTCCTTAAGAACACCACCGCACCAGGAACCAGCCCTACTATAGGCAGAATGAGGAAGTCAGACGGCAGTTACTGGGAGGCAGCACTGGTCATTCCTCCTAAGCCCTTGCACTCTGTTGGTGATTCAAGCAGTGTGTGATAAACAGCCTGTGATACACCCCAGCCAAAAAAAGAGAACAGCCTGCTGCCACCCAGGTGCAGTTGTGTATTTGGTCTCATTTCCACTACTGAAGTAAGATTTAACTACCAGCCCAGTCAAAGGGCAAGATCACACACAATTCCAGGTTCAGAAGCTCAGGCAACAAAATGTATTGGACCACCCCTGTGATGATCATGTAACTTGAAGCAGTTACCAGCTGAGTTAGTTGCACAAGGACTTTAGACACCAAAACGTCAGGTTTGTTTGCACTGATTAAGCATGAGCTAGAGGTGACTGCAGATACCTGTAACATTTGCATCAGTGCTTGTTTGAGTCAAGGTTCACCACAGGCGAATATGTGAATGGCCTAAGCTAAATATACCTAGGAATCAACATAGTAACGGAAATTCATACAAGTCTAAAGATTGGCAAAATTCCCCACTTTGGCAGTTATAAAACAATATGCATGGGTGGCTGTGGATGACACTTGTAAGCGGAGTCCCAGTTAAGCCCTTAGCAGTCATCCACAAACATATCTTTCTTTGATTTTTACATGGTTTACAAATATTCTTTTCCTAAGCTTTCTACAGATTCACTAAGAAAGAGGCTCAGATGTAAAAGAAAGAGGCTCAAGTGTAAGCAGATGTCACAGCTATGCATGAATGCCCAATTGCACAGTTCCTCTTAGAGGTTTCAAATAGGGAGCTTGAGAGAATAATGGAAACCAAATGTTTGCCACACATTTCCGGTAAAAGTGCTTCCCATATTTGGTTTTGATATAATGCTCAAAGCATATGCTCAGATATAGAGGTTCTAGAGTGGCCACTTGCTTATCACCAAGAAAGAGGACTAATGTGCTATATTATACATATAGATGCAAATGTGGGCATTATTACTACAATTTAACAGAAGTACATGTCATGTCAGTAGGGGGAAGGCGGTGACTAGCTAACCTGTGTATCTGCTCAGTATGATGTTCAGCTGCTAGCTGTTGATGGACAACTTTGAGACTGACCCCTAATCCCCATTCTTATGGTTCTTCATATTTAGACAGTGCCTCTGTAAAGTAGTATGCATGGCCCCCTGAAAAGGTTCTCTGATCAATGCAAGCCAACAGTGTACCACAGAAGAAGATTTTGGATTTGATATCCCGCTTTATCACTACCCAAAGGAGTCTCAAAGCAGCTAACATTCTCCTTTCCTTTCCTCCCCCACAACAAACACTCTGTGAGGTGAGTGGGGCTGAGACTTCACAGAAGTGTGACTAGCCCAAGGTCACCCAGCAGCTGCATGTGGAGGAGCAGAGGCGCAAACCCGGTTCACCAGATTACGAGTCTATCACTCTTAACCACTACACCACACTGGCTCTCTCAGAGAGAGAGATGCCATTAAGAGGTGGCCTCTGTTTAAGGAGACGCCTGGGTTGTTTCGTGTTGTGCTTGCTCTTATAAAGAAGCTATAGCATATTGCAGAGCAGGAGCAATTGGCAAAGTGGAGTAGCTTTTTTTTTTTTAACAGACAAATCCGGGGTGACGTGATCTAAGACACACACAAGAACCTTTGGCATCACAGTAGGTGATCAATGCAGGAAGTCAGAAAATAATAATTTTGTAACAAACTGTGACAAAGTGGAGGGCCTGGGGAAAATTTCTTGGATCATGGCATCATGGGAGGGACCCATGGGAATGGTCAATACTCTTAAACACACAACACAAACACAGGAAGTTCTTGAGGAGGGGGACCCCAAAATGTTTTGGAAGGCCGGACCCTGGGCTGTTGGCTAGGAACCATCAGGTTAGGGACGTTGGCACTTGATAGGGTCAGATTTTGTTTTTTTTATAAAATATTTATTAAAGTTTCACAAATTATACAGACAAACACAACAATACAAACAAACACAAACAAAAAAAGAACAAGTATAATTTCAAACCCTTATTTTCTTATAACTTACTTCTCCAACCTCCTCATACCTCCCCTTTCTGCATTCCAATTTCAAATTTTAATTCAGCAAATCCTCACCCTTAAATTTGTCTAATTTTTAACCTTTCTTTTCTTTTAACTTAATCCTTACAACTGTAATCCACTTAATTTCTAAACCAGCATCATTCTAACATTCATTAATTTTGCAATGTTTCTTAAGATACTTCTTAAATTTCTTCCAATCTTCTTCCGCCGTCTCTTTTCCCTGGTCTCAGATTCTGCCGGTCATTTCTACCAGTCCCATATAGTCTGATAGGGTCAGATTTTGAGCCTTCTCAGTGATGGCTCTAGAATACCCTGCAAATTGAGATTTAGCTGGCTCAACATGTACATGGAAATTAGAATGTTTTTATTTCAACAGGCTTTTGATCTGAAATTATGCTGCTGTTTTTAAACTAATTCTCATAAAATTGCATTGATTTTCACTGGTATTGTTTTATCATTTTATAAGTCATTTTACATTTGGTTTTAAACAGATGCAAGGTGCTCTGTGAGCAGAATGGTGGGATATAAATCTATTCAATCATCATAATATTTTGCCCAAATATGGTTAAGTATATCTAACAGTGTTCCATGCATGTAAGCTACCTAACCAAAAATACACAGGTCATCATTTTCTCTGCAATTTTCATGGTAGCTTATCTTTACACATTTTATTATTAATTTTATGATGGCCATTAAAGACCTTCCAGCGCTTTCTAGATTGCCTGAGAAACAGTGAATATACTGCATATATGGTTTTTAATCATATAATTAAATGTAGACCCAACAGCTCTACTATATTATTACATACATCACTACAATTAATATATTGTACATTCCCCACAGAGGGAGCTATTGAAATCACATATATTGCGGCAGGTGTGTTATATTTTAATGCTTTAAAGCATTTTGCATAAGCACATATACTAGCTGTCTCAAATCACCATTTCTATAAATGATCCTAACCTGAAGCATGATGGATATTTTATGTTTTTCGTAGTTTATTTATTTTATTGCATTAGCCGTGTGGCCATAGCATGATATACACTGAGGTAACAACATAAAATAAGGGTGGGGAGGTAAAGGTAGATATCGTTCTGGGCGATTACTTAAACAAAGAAGAAGAAAAAAGGGTCCTTCAGCTCCTCAGATTTGTCCTAACTCGATTGTCCTTGTACAATAAGGCTACTTGGAACTTCGTTCGGTTGTGCGGCATATCGACTGCAGCTGTGGTGTTAAAGAAGATGTTGGTGCCGCTTTCCTCTTCATCACACTAAGCAGGAAGTTTGCTGTCATCTCGGTAATCCAACAATCAGAATCCTGCAGAAAGAGGGACACTATCCAAGACTGGATTGGGAGATGAAGCTTATTCACGAGGGGAGTTAAAAACCGAGATCTTTCATCTGTCCAGTTGGGACAGAAGAGCATTACATGTTCCATAGTCTCCAGGGCTGTGTCATTACAAGAGCATGTTCTATTTGCAATGGGAACTCTGGAATAACGACCCGACAGAACTGCTGTAGGAAAACAGTTGAGATGGGCACAGTTGATGGATATTTTGTTATTAGTGTCACTAAAAAAAGAAAGCATCATGATAAGTGGATGCTATGTCCTTCCTCCAAGCACTGTGCCATGGGACAGCTACTCCACAAAGGCTAGACCTCAGTGTTAGCTACTACCATTTTTATTTTTTGCCCAGGCAAAAAAGTCCCTGGGCAAAAGTCCCTTCTTGGAAAGGAGACATAAACCTGTATTGTAGGGGTTCAGGAAGCCCTTGCTTCCCAGGAAACCTTTAGCCCTACAAATACTGCTGAACTACAACTCCCATCATTTCTGTATTTGCATTGCTGGCTGTGTGGCTGATGGTTGGTTTGTTTCCTTTATATAACAATTCATGCCAGAATAGGCTTCCAAGTATAAAAAATTGAATTGTTTTACTATTAAAATATAACATATGTAATTAAAATGCACAATCTGGAGCCCAACAACCTATGCAGAGGCCATGTCTGAAAAGCCAGCTCTGGAATCTGGAGGGAATACTGTATTCTACAGAAGAGAAGGGATACCCCTCCTGACAGACAGCTCCTAAGGCCAATATCTCAAGCCCTTTGTTACACCCGCCTTTATTACCCCGCCCCACAACTAATGAACTCTCCTTTCTCCCTTCCACTGCTCCCTTCCCATCACTGGGCTGGTCTTTACTTACCACACAGCTTGCCAGGCAGTAGGTGAGGTGGCAGGCCATAGTGGGCTTTATAATGGGGCAGAGGGGCATGGGGCAGTGACAAGGCAATAATGGGCCCAGTTATTATTAGGCAGCTGCCACCTAAGTTTCCTCACAACTGGTCCCAAAACTCCCGCAGATGGCGCTGCATAAGGGCCAGAGCCCATGAACATTGTGGGAGAATTTAAACAGCAGAATTTGTATTTTGTTTTTTTAAGGAGCAAACGCAGCCCGTTGCTGGAAGATTTACATAGTGGTGCATCTGACCAGGGACTCAGGATTTTCCCAAGCATAGCTAGTGCTGATGCTGGGTCTGGACCTGGCTTTACAATTCTGCGCACTTGGGGTTCACAGTGAACCTTCTCGTTCCCCATATTCCTGACTTAGGTCTGTGTGAGTCCCTCCATGCTATAGGCAAAAATGAGCTGATGCCTTGGAAGGTGGAACTATGTGTGTTTTACAATAAGCAAAGGCCTGTTTACCAAAAGCAGCAGCTCTGTGTCTCATTTCCAACTCCTCAGCGGGATGCACTAACTGGCACTTTGCCTGCTTAATTTCGGACTGTACTGCAAGTTGTTGAACTCTGATAGTTAAAAGCAACAGGAGTCTGGCTACAAATTAGGTGGTTACTCAAGGATTCCAGTCCATTACCACATTTAAAGCAAAACCAAACCAAACCTCACCCTTCCTCTGAGGAGCTAAAGGCTGTGTATAAAGTTCAACCCCCCCCCAATGTTATGTTCACAACAATCCTGTGAGGTGGGTTAAGCTGAAAAATACAACCAAAGTTACCCACCGAACATAAGAAGACACTTTATACAGTCATAACATTAGTCCAGATCGTGAAGCTGAGGCTCCAATACTTTGGCCACCTCATGAGAAGAGAAGACTCCCTGGAAAAGACCCTGATGTTGGGAAAGATGGAGGGCACAAGGAGAAGGGGACGACAGAGGACGAGATGGTTGGACAGTGTTCTCGAAGCTATGAACATGAGTCTGACCAAACTGCGGGAGGCAGTGGAAGACAGGAGTGCCTGGTGTGCTCTGGTCCATGGGGTCACGAAGAGTCAGACACGACTAAATGACTAAACAACAACAACATTAGTCCATCTAGCCCATTATGGTCTACACTGACTGGCAGCTGCCCTTGACTTCATGGGGATTTGAGGCTGATTCTCCCTAGTCTTGGTCTGACACTAATTCCTGCCAGCCCCAGCCAGATGGGAATTGAAATCCAGCAATCTCCAGAGGCCCACAAGGTCCCTGTTGCTGCTCTAACTTTTACCACATCAGTTCTCTGCTACGGCTGCCTTCTCTGCCCGTAAAACAAACAACTCTAGAAATCCCAAGGTAATTTGTACCGCTTTGTACAAAGTTTTTGTTTCTGTTTTTTAAAAAGGAAAATAAGTACTGATGACTTAGCTCTCGTTATTTCAGAGCTAAGGTGGTGTGCTGTGATTAATGGTTTAATTTAATACGGCACAATGTAGCACTTTCTTCCAAAACACAGTTGAGTTATTGTAGGACTTTACATCAGAGAGCGGAAAAACAAAACTATGACTCAAGCCATGCTCTGAAGTGATTTAATAGTTTGCTGGAGTATTGCTCACATTGCAAAAGAATGGTGAATGAGTTCCTATAATCTATGACTTACTGGCTGTTTCTAAGTGTTTCTGGCTGTGTCAATAAATTGTTCACAGCTCTAATTGTGTTAATGAATTGAACATAATTAAACTTACAGCATGTCATGAGCTTCCTCTGGCAAACACAGTTGGTTTCTTAAGTGAGACTTCCAGTGGGGGTGGGGGTGGGGGAAAGCCCAGCCTTTGCCACCCCTGGTATTTAAAATGCCATAAACTTTCACTGGGGAAACCCATAGAAATTAAAGGGGGCGATACTAAATCTCTTTAGAGACTGCAGCAGGAAATAAAGTGGGGTGCATTCTCACATGCTGCATATGCAGACTGTGCTCTCGCAAAAGCAATCAAGACATGGGAAATGCGGGGAAGGGCCATAGCTCAGTGGCAGAGGATCCGCTTTGCAAGCAGAGGGTCCCAGGTTCAATCCCCAACATCTCCAGGTAGGGCTGGGAATCTCCCCAGCCTGAAATCCTGGACAGCTGCTGACCTGACTTTGGTCTAAGGCAGCTTCCTATGTTCTTATCTGGTATCTTCGAGTTCAGAGACAATCTGAGATGCGAGGAGGAATTTGAAGGGATAAGCTTAGGAGGCAGCTACAGAAGACAGCCAGTGGAGTATAGAGCAGCCTTTTCCCAACCTGCTGCCCTCCATGTATTTTGGACCACAACTCCATCAGCTGCAGCCAGCGCAGCTGGAAGACTTTCCCAGGATCCCTGCATGGTGCCACCCCTCTCACTCCCTTCAAATTTCCCTTCAAAAACCTTTGGATCAACCCCTTTACTTCCATGCTCTAAATACAGTGGTACCTCAGGTTAAGAACTTAATTCGTTCTGGAGGTCCGTTCTTAACCTGAAACTGTTCTTAACCTGAAGCACCACTTTAGCTAATGGGGCCTCCTGCTGCTGCCGCGCCACCAGAGCACGATTTCTGTTCTCATCCTGAAGCAAAGTTCTTAACCTGAGGTAATATTTCTGGGTTAGTGGAGTCTGTAACCTGAAGCGTATGTAACCTGAAGCGTATGTAACCCGAGGTACCACTGTAGCAACATTTGGCTTGACACAGCACACTGTACATCCTGTTCCTATTTTTGCTGCCTTCCCCTGGGAAAGTGAAAGGGATTGTAAAAGTTTGGGATTTTAGAAGTCAGGTTCAAATCCTAAAGGCTTGCCAGTGTTTGAAATTTGTGTGAAATTTGTGTTCCTTCCAAATGTACTAACATTAGCCTAGGAATCACACAGCAGTGAAACTCCAAGAGCGCCACAATCTTGAAACTTTGTGAGGCACTTTTGATGTGCTGGCCAACACCCAAAACTCTGATGCCGACACCCACTCCACATATGTACTGGTGATCTCAGTGTGATAGATTGCAGTGGCCATGTGGCAAATTGCATTTATCATGCAATTTTGGCTGTCTCCTTTGCCCTCTGCCCACTAATTTATCACCACTGGGAGTACTTCTAAGATTCACAACATCTGAGCACCATCAATGAAACACCATTACCTTTAAATCCAACTGCCAGCGTACATAAAGCAGTTTTTGCTAATTGTAGCAAACCCTGGAGACACCACCACCCATTTCTTAATACACTCCATGCGATTTTTAATTGCACATATTGCCAAAACATTAAAGCAACATAACAACTGGTTTTTAAAAAACCCAAAACTGATCTGATTTCACGAGAATAATCAGCTGAGATTTCTCCATTCAGTGTATGCTGACAAATGATAAAAATGTATATTGACAAATAAACACTGAGATGTATCAATTCAAACTGTAAGAAAATATGAAGTATTCAAATGGTAATTCAAACAGATGCATGGATTAGCAGTTGAAATAGAGTTACAGCCCAGGCCTATCCTATGTGCGTTTACTCAGAAGAAAGCCTCATATTTATTATTCTGTTGAATTTCCTCCAAAGTTTGAGATTGTAGCCTTTGGACAATAATGAGGCCTAAATGGGGCGCAGTGCAACATTTCTCCATCAGATAATTATGTGCATTGTTGTTAGTTAAGGATTGGTGGGAATCATAACTTTGTGAGGCATGAACCACAATACCTAGATTTATTATTCTTTTTTGGAGGGGGTGTGCTTTTAAAGATAGTGTGCATGGAACCACATAAACTGAATCAGAGCATTAGCTAACCTGAAATCAACATACAGTAGTGAGATCCTGAAGCAAGCCTTCACTGATTAGCTAACAGAGCTACCCATATGGTGAAACAAACCACTTTCTGTTACACTTCCCATTGTGTGATATTGGAAGCATCTGAGATATAGAATATGCCCAGTGGCTCCTCTCCAGAGAAAGACATGAGTGCACTGTGCATACAGAATATATAGCACATGCCTGATGATCGGGTATGGTGCACTTGTTTTATTCAACATATCCACATACAGTGGTACCTTAGGTTACATACGCTTCAGGTTACATACGCTTCAGGTTACAGACTCCACTAACCCAGAAATAGTACCTCAGGTTAAGAACTTTGCTTCAGGATGAGAACAGAAATTGTGCTCCGGTGGTGCGGCAGCAGCGGGAGGCCCCATTAGCTAAAGTGGTGCTTCAGGTTACAAACAGTTTCAGATTAAGAATGGACCTCTGGAACGAATTAAGTACTTAACCCGAGGCACCACTGTATTTAGTAGTCATTGCCATCTATGGAAAATATTTAGCGTCTAGTATAAGCATCAGTTAACAAAAGGTGAGTGTGCTGAACTATGCCTTGATTTCTGGCCGTTTCATGATGATGCTATTGATGTGCAAGGCATTTTAGCTAAGCGAGTGGGCCTAGCTTATGCATATACTCCTGTGGTCGCTGTCCCAGGCAAGGGATGCTAGGATCATAGCTGTGAATCTAGGTGCCAGAGTCCCCGTTAACTGAAGTGTCATGTACACCAATGTCCCCATTTGTCCCCATTTTTTCTTCTGGGGAATGTCTTGTTCACATTTTTTGGGGCTTCTAGAGTTTCTTCAGGGTTTATCTCCCCACACCCCCAAGCAGTGGAAGCTGGTGTGGAGATTTGCTGGGTTAACACCAGCAAACTGTGTGGCGGGGGTGGGGGAGATGGTATATTAAAGCACCAGGGGGCAGCAGTAGAGGTAGTGAATGCCACAGCCAGCACCGTGAAGCACATGATTGCTGATTATTTCCCTTTGCTGATGTCAGAGCAGACTCCATCAGAAGAGAGACTATGCAGTCAGCAACTGTGCTGGCACCCTCGGGGTTCAGCACTAAATCCTGGTACTTAAGGGTTTGGATGAGAATTCCTCTCTGCCAGCAAATAGCAGCAGCTGGTGGTGGTGTCACCAAATTAAGGTAAAGGTAAAGGGACCCCTGACCATTAGGTCCAGTCATGGCCGACTCTGGGGTTGCAGCATTCATCTCACTTTATTGGCCGAGGGAGCCGGCGTACAGCTTCCGGGTCATGTGGCCAGTATGACTAAACCGCTTCTGGCAAACCAGAGCAGCACACGGAAACGCCGTTTACCTTCCCGCCGGAGTGGTAGCTATTTATCTACCTGCACTTTGATGTGCTTTCGAACTGCTAGGTTGGCAGGAGCAGGGACTGAGCAACGGGAGCTCACCCCGTCGCAGGGATTCGAACCGCCAACCTTCTGATCGGCAAGTCCTAGGCTCTGTGGTTTAACTCACAGTTAACCCCCAAAATGTCCCATTTCTTGGTCCTCATGCCAGAGCACCAGGCCAGAAGGTACTGTGGTGTGACCCAAGCACTGGACCAGAAGGCACGCCCTTCCTGATGTCCTGATTTGGGGGACGAAAATGTTAAGAGAGTCCACAAATTTCCTCACTTGCCACAGGAAAGATAGAACATGGACTGAATGTGCACCATTGGTTCTAGATTACACTAGAAGCCATCTTCTAATGAGTCATCTAGGCCATCTAGTTCAGTATTGTCTGCGCTGGCTGGCAGCAGCTCTCCAGGATTTGAGGCACCTCTCTTGCAGTCCTGCCTGGAGATTCTGGAGGTTGAATGTGAGACTGTGGGCATGCAAGGCAGATGCTCCACCACTGAGCTACAGATGGGATCCTAACCCTTTTACACCATTCTTGGAAAGAGAGCTGCGCTCATGGAAAGAGTTCTTCAGTAAGATGAAGACAGGACCCCTTCCCAGAGTACAACTCCTATGAGCCGGCAAGCTTTCCATTCACTAAACAAAAAGTTACTGTCTGAAGCCCAGTCAGTGAATGAGCAAGAACACTAAGGACCTGTGCAGTTCCCAGCCTACTGTTTCACACACTGCAGCTGCTGAGGTGTATTTTGGATTATCATTAACCGACTACAGGACAACTGTGCTGTCTAGCTTTGTTGTTGTTTAGTCGTTTAGTCGTGTCCGACTCTTCGTAACCCCATGGACCAGAGCACGCCAGGCACTCCTGTCTTCTACTGCCTCCCACAGTTTGGTCAAACTCGTGCTGGTAGCTTCGAGAACACTGTCCAACCATCTCATCCTCTGTCTTCCCCTTCTCCTTGTGCCCTCCATCTTTCCCAACATCAAGGTCTTTTCCAGGGAGTCTTCTCTTCTCATGAGGTGGCCAAAGTATTGGAGCCTCAGCTTTCACAATATCTTTAAGCATGCACACACACACATACCCTCCTGGCTTTTAAATCAGTGGAAGGCAAACAACTGCAGTGTAAATGAATGCAACATTGCAGAGCCCTTAGTGGTGGATCCTAGTGTATTGTGAGGGTAGGATTGGGGTAGTGATCTTTGGAATGAGAATCAGAGCATTCCAAACATGCCCCTGTTTTCAGCTGTGTAATGTTGGAAGGCAAGTACATGGCCCCCAGGGTCTGTGATAAATTTTAATCATCCTTTGGCAAAGGCAGAATAGTGCTGCACAGCAGGAAATATTGTTTTCTGTTCATTCGGTTGGCAATCCTGTTCTCTCCCCCCCCCCCATCGTTTTCTTCTTCTTCTCACAGTGCCGACATCTAAAGAAAGTTACAACGCTGTAAACTGGGCCAAAAGACCTCTGAGCATTCAGCGAGGCTGGGAGGATTAGAACACAAATGTCTCACTGAGAGGAGATTGGATAGCAAAACAGTCCGGTTTGTCTGGGAGGCCAAGGGAAATAATACAAATTAGACAAGTAATCAATAGCATTCAGACTTCTAAGTGAATGCCACAGAACAGAAACCTCAAGTTCGTTTAAATTGTGTCTCTGGAAAGTTTCCCTCTGCTGCAAACTATAATAACACTTGTTACAGTTTTGTTAAGTGATATTCCCATTTTGATGGAGATTGTTTATCCAAACAAGGGAGAGAAAGCAGCTGTGTTAATTCTTCTTCCAAGCAGGCTTTTTATGCATGAAGTAGCTTATTATGAAAGAATTGAGAAATTTCAAGATTCAATATTTCATTGTGAGACTGATTAATTACACTTCATTAAACTAAAGATTAAAAAGGAGTAAAAGGCATATAGCTGTAGCTAAACAGCAAATGAAGGATGGATAGGATAATCATTAATTGTTTAGTGGAATTGTTTAGGGTCATCTGGCAGAATATAACAAGAGCTAATGTAATGAAAAGCAACAAAGGGGAATTTAGGCCAAATGTGTTAGACAAAATTTCCTAAAGGACAAGGTCTCCTGCTGTTCCAGAGAACTCTCCGTGGAAGAGTGTCTTTTGAGGCCAGGGAAGGGAAATTTGCTCAGCATCGAGGTTCCCCCTGATATAATTTTGTAGCCAAGAGCACCTTGGGTAATGGGTCTTTAGATAAGTAGCACACACAGAGCCTGTGTCTTTTGTATGGAAGAGAACACAGCAACACATATCGAAACACTCTCAGCACTACTTTGAAAGTTAAAGTAAAATAATTCAAATTTTTAAAAGGACTAATGAAGGACTAATTCCTACAGCCAAACTAGCCATTAGAAACCATGCTTATGTTTGGTTCTTTAAAAATGCATAGCAGGCAAGGTTGAGTGGTCCAACCATAGTGTGTGGAGGGGGGAAGTTTAAACCTTTTTTCCAAGCATGTTCCAAACAAGAATTGTCTCCTTTTAGCCCAAGAAGCGAACCCTCCAATGGGAGCTTCCCTTCCTGGGTGACCCCTGCTTTTTTATATTTGGTTTGGCCATTTTGGGATCTAACACGTTTGCTGGAGACTCAGGTGACTTCCATGGCTAGGCAGGCCTAATTTAGGAAATGGCTGCTTCACCAGTTACTACTCCTTTTGGACAGAGATGACTTCTTCCGTATTGAATTATTGCATATCTGAAGCCAGGGTTTCCATCTCTTAAAATAAGAAATTATGTATCCAGGCAAGGCCTGGGGATGAAGCCAGAGAACAGACTCCAGCAGTGTGTGTTGGAGGGAAGCAGCCTAGCAATTCTGGGAGCTTCTAGGGCAGGTGCAGCCAATGCAATACCACCTACATGTTGTTGGACTACAACTCCCATCATACCTTTCCATTGTTCACACTGGCTGATGGGACTTGTAGTTCAGCAAGTATTTGGTAGGCAACCATGTTGCCTACTCTTTGTTTTAGGGTATAACAAAGTGGATTTGGGGTGATGGTGGAGTCCAGTTTAAAAGCTGTTCAGTTGCTTTCAGAACTGCTATTCTAGATGCTTTCACCAGTACTTGCTGGGGACTGAACAATGGAATTTCTGCATGCATGTAATCTTACAGAGGAACATAGGAAGCTGCCTTATAGGCATGGCCAAACTTGGCCCTCCAGCTGTTTTGGGACTACAACTCCCATCATCCCTAGCTAACAGGGCCAGTGGTCAGGGATGATGGGAACTGTAGTCCCAAAACAGCTGGAGGGCCAAGTTTGGCCATGCCTGACATTAGTCCAACTAGCTCAGTGTTACCTTACACTGATTGGCAGCAACACTCCAGGGTTTCAGACAGGACTTTCCCACCACTATTTGGGGATTGAACCTGGAATCTTCTACATGCAAATTAGATACTTAGCTATAGTCTAAGGTTACCAGACGTCCCCGTTTCCCAGGGACAGTCCCTGGATTTACAAATCAGTCCCCTGACAAAATCCTATCATTCCTACTGAAGTTGAAAAGTGTCCCTGAATTCAGAGAAAAAAATCTGGTAACCTTACTATAGTCCTTCCATTGAGCTGTGGTTCCCCCACCCCATATCTCTGCACATGGATTTGCAACCATGAGATCTAAAGGTTTATCAGCTGCAAGGGATTTCAGGATTTTAACATTATCATTTTCTTTTAGTACGATGTTTTGTGACCCCTGCTTTGAAGGAATGCAGCACGTATTAGAAATGAAACTTGTTAACCTACTCTGATCAGCCATGCTCTTACTATGGCATGGAGGAATAAAGCCTACAACTAGAAATTATAATAATAAATTGATAGGATCTTGCCCCTTCAATGTTTACTTTGATTCTTGTGCAAATTTGCCGGTATGAAAAAATTAGATCTTTATAGGTTTTTTTAAAAAAACAAAAAAACAGGGGGGAAAGCACATTGAGACTTTTTTTTTTGAATTAAAATATTTCTTCTGATGAAAGGGATTAGTTGAAGTTTGCTCACTTGGTGTAATTAGTGCATATGGTCCAGCTGTGAAGAAGTAGCTGAGGACTTCTAACTTATTATTAATTAGGCTCATTAAAATGCAAGTAAGAGAACGATGCCTAGGTAAACAATACCTTATGTCATAAAGTCATTACTTGACAAAAGCTAGTCTTGCTAACAGAAGCTATTCCTGATATTTTGTGGGATTTTTTGTTAATTATTATTTTTTTAAAAAAATAATAATGGAAAAGGCTCTGTGGGTGCTAGTTAGCTACTCCTGACTGACATCAAGGACAGGCAGCACAAAGCTTGAAAGAGCCAGCACTATGGTGCTGATATTTCTTTTCAAATCATTTCATAATATGTCTGGGTGAGGTCAGAGGTTGACAGGCAAATGACAGGCCTTCTTCAATTGCTGTGGTGTCACAGCGGGTGTGTGTCAAGGAAATTTTTCCTGGGCCCCTCTGTGACTTTTTTTTTTTAATGTTCACATTTCTTTCCCTTGTCTTGTGTAAAATGGACCAGGATTGGCAGATTTGTAATTAAAACCTCAACAGGGGAAGTTTAGAGACCAAACCTAGGTTAGGAAATAGCAGGAAGCGCTGTTCATAATTATAAGGGCCTTACATACTGAACAGATAATGGAACGCTTTATGAATAGGCGCTGATTTCAGAAGAGGACTCTGCGATAACAAGGACTTTTCATTGTTAATGAGTGATGCCAAGTTTCCTATAAGTCGAACAGATCCTAAATTACAACATCACAAATGAAGCGTTCTAATCAAGTCCTAAAATCCCAACAAATAAGACGGCCCACTGTAGGATCCCTCTCCCCCCGTATTTCTTTTTTATAAGTGTTGTCCTTTCTTTAAAGTCTATGCACGCTCACTTATAAATCACTCTAGTGATGCAGCCTCCAGTATAAATGGATCAAAAGATGCTATTGACAGATGCTGAAATGAGTGTCTACCTTTAACACAGGGTCAATTGATAAGTGTCTGACCTAGACTTTTGACTGACACGAAGTGCTGCCAAGCAGGTCTCTTTGTTGCGACTGATAGTTAAACAGAGGTGCCATTGCTTTTTAAAAAAAACAAAAAACAAAAAAATCCCACTCAGTTGTATGTTTTGAAACAATAATTTGAGGCGGAAGAGGGGGGCAAAAAGGCAACGTAAGAAATGTTGAGCTAAGAAATAGTACGGTTTGGGGATTTGCAAAATGAGCGTTGGATTCAATAAAGCTTTCCCAGTGTCAGTTTATCTCTATCATTCCTTTTAATCATCCATCTGAAAGTGGATATAGGAAATTCTTTATCATTGATGTTTAAAACTCCTATGGGAAATGAGCAATGGACTGAAGAGCTACTACCAGAGCCACAAACAGCTACACTGTTGAAAAAGGCAATTTCATTGGAAGTATCTAGAGCCCAGAACTGGGTATTAACCAACATGCAGAGGTGGCACCCATGGGCACCTGTGAGGGGCGCGGGGGGGGCAGTGTTCCAGATGCTCTGCAAACACTATCTTGGTAGCCAAGATAATGTCACAACTTAATTGGTAATTGTTGTAGCAATGAGTTGATATATGTTATATTCACACACTTTGATATAAGCTAATTAGCTTGCTTTGTTGTTATCCTTATATGTGTTCTTGGGGTGCTGGGCTCTGAGCTCAGAAAAAAGAAACTATCTGTAAGATTTGGGTATCTGCCACCTATGCCCTCATCTGGTCAGGTGAATTGGCGTACGCTGCTTTGTGTATAAAGAATGTATAAACATTTGCTTGGAGGCAGACAAGCCATCTCCCAGCTGCAGTGTCCGTTCTGCATCTGTAAAGCCTGGGAGACAGGGCAGGCTGCTTTGCTGTAAGTCTACACCTTCTCTGGAAAAGCACTGATGTTTTTGACATGCTTCTTTGGATTCCTGCATCCAACCACTCCCACAAGCCCTTCTTTGAGTCTGCAGTTCAGAACAGGGGGGCAATTGTCCCTCCTGGGTGAACCATAATCCCAACTTTTTATTTGTTTCTAAGAGTACGTTTCTAGCATTTGTAGAACCCAATATATGAGGTAAAATGTACAGGTACTATTTTTCTGATTTGTTCTGTGAGAAATTTGCCTGCTTCCGCCTTTCTGTGGTTTTGGCCAATGAATGAAATCATAGCAATGACTGACATTCAGGAAAGCCAATTAGACAACGTTAAGGCTACAGTGAAACACACATTATCCCTACTTTTTTTTCTTTTTTCTTTAAAGAGAAAAGCCTTTTCTGCTGGTCTTCCCTGGTGGAAAAGTGACTGCTGTCCCACAGAAAACAACTTAGGTATCCAGGAGGATAATGTGCTCCAGAGCTCAGGAAGATCAAGGTTCCACTGGTATGGGAAGCACTTTTATACTCTTCCCTCCCTGGAAGAAGTTAATGGCCAGACCGTGTTGGCAGAGTCAGCCTATCACTGAGAAGCCGGCTACTGCAGTTTGGTGGTTCACCCTTCCGGGGGAGCAACACATGGATCCAGCAGCTCCTGATGGATCTGTAGGGAGAGGTTCAAGCAGACATCATAAACTTCCACACTCCTGCTTCTTGCATATGCTGACAGTGGAAGCATCCATGAAGTTTGCAGCACCCGCATGTCAACTTGTGACATACATTATACCTGTGGTGCTGAGGAGATCTTGTTGGCAGCCTGACTCAACAGCCTCATTCATTTTATATGGACAAAGCCCCTATTTTCAAGCCCCAGGGTCCTCAACGGAGCACAAAAGAAATTTGTATTTAAAGCACAGCTTTTATGATCACTGATAATGAAAACCCGCCAAGGCAACCACAAAAGATGAATAAAATAAGTAAAACAGCTACAGAAAAAAAAAGTCATTTAGCCACCCCAAAGGCTTCATCAGGCAAACTGTAGACAGGGCTATAGTATTGGCTTGATAGGTACAGTTCAGTCTGAATCCAATGGAAAACCCCACTAGCAAGTTTTGCTGCTCAAGGCCAGCTGTCCATTAACAACAACAACAATAACAACCAGTTGCTTGTTACCAAGGTTTCCAAGCGAGGAAAGGAGTAACGGCTCCTATGCATTAACTGTACTCCTGTAAAGCTCCCATTTCTTTCAATGGCCCTTGTGTAGAATGTTATGTACTGAAGTTCTCACCCTGGGCCAGCAGGGGGATACTGTAGATAGTTTTCACTCAGGTCCACATATGCAAATAGGGGATTGAAAGTGACGTTCAGTGATTGTTACAGAAAGTGGTTACTGTTACAGAAAGTGGTTACTGTTGCGCTGTAGTGGAGCTCTATATAAGAAGGCTGGCTGAACCCTTCAGTTCAGTTCTGTTCTGGCCTGTGAATAAACAAGAATTGCTGTGTCATCTGATATGTTCACCCACAACTTAACATAGAACATCTCCAGTTGGATGCTGCCCCAAGTCTCTTAGCTGAAGTGGTTTGCAGAGTGCCACCACAAAAGCAAAGGGAAGAAAAAAACCCAGCTGTTATTTCAGGTTAAAATAGTTTGCGGTGGAAAATTTGGATTTATGAGACATAAACCGTACGAATTTATCAGCAGAAAGAGAAAGCGAAGCATGTGTTTATCTCTCCACACCGAGGAAATAAAATATACAGCACAGCAATTGGAGATCTGTGTTGCTGCATAACAAATTCGTTAATGTCTTCTCCCTTGACTAGGAGTAAAAATGGTGAACATTATGTACCACAGGAGGGAGATACTGGAATCTGGCTAGGAAACCTCATTAGAGACTAATGTAGCAGTTGGTCACCTACAAATTATGGTAAATTGTTGTGTAGAATTATGAGACTGGAGTTATCAGCTGGTGCTTGAGTATTACCTACTGGTAGTCAAAGGGCTCATGCATTCTGTCTTTTCGACTGCCATGGGCTTCGGGTTTCAAAAAAACAACCACCCAAACCTGACTTCCAATAGCATTGTCTTTGTGTGGACCTGTAAAAGTTCCTTGTTTTTCCACTAGCGTGTGTTTACACTGCTGTTAAACTGCTCGGCAGTTAAAAGGTACTTGCATCTCACTCCTCACAGTACAGAAATCCTATGTATGCTACCTTAGATGCTTAATACCACGGGCAGCTTCCAAACGCCTCAGTGACCTTCCCCTCCCTTCCCATCACATGCTGACACATCCAGCCTAAATTTGCGTCTTGCATCACCTCAGGATACTCATGGCTAATTTCATTATTTTGGAGAGAAAATGCAAATGAGGCCAGACAGCTGGTGCTTTCCTTGTGGCTAGGAGTGATGGAGAGGCCTGAGGCCTACCTCATCAGAGGCTCTAATACCCTTTTGCTTAGACAGGCCCTGGTGAGAGGAGAGGAGGGAGGCTGCTTGAGCAGCAGGAACAGATGGCAAGGAAGGGGAGAAGATGGGGGAAGGAAGGCGAGCGGTAGCTATTCGGAGGAAGTTGTAGTGTCAGTTATCTGGGCAGACTGATACGGCATATTGCAAGAAGGGGGGAAAGAACGGCGTCTTTCGGATTCCTGGGCTTTTCAGGTTCATAACCTGACGAAGAGTTTATAGTCAGGAACTTGTTTAAAAATGCATACAGTTCTGAAATGCAGTTTATTTGATGCAGCCAGTACTGGTCAGAATCAATAAAGGCGCACCCAGCACAACTTAGCTGTCTGTTAGCTCAAGTACATTGAATGGCTATCCCCCTTTTTAGAAAGATGCTGCTTTTCAATAAACATTAAAGGACTGTACATTTTTTATATATAAAATGCTTTTTTAAAGGTTATCTTTGCTACTTATATATAGAGAGCGCTCTCTCTCTCTCTCTCTCTCTCTCTCACACACACACACACACACACACAGCTTTTTTCTGTGGTTTGCAGAGGCAAAGCTCAGCTAAACATCTCCATATACCCAGAGAAAACTTAACATGTGAAGGGATAAAGGTCTCGCCATCACCAGTCAGAACCAGCCATGCTGCAATTCATTTTAGTACATGGATCTAATTACAGGTGTGACCTGTGTGCTATTTCTTTGTATGTCAGGTATCATCTGGAAGGCGTACCATGAACTTCCATAGCTTGAAAAGAGTACTGTGCATCACATCAGCCTTGTGAAGCTTCCTGTCAAGGAAACTATAAAAGAGGCTTTACAAGGAATGAAGTCTGAGGATATATTCTGCTGCAGCTATCCGTACAACTAAAAGTGCAGCTCATGTCCGTTTCAACATAACAAGGGCAGCACTTAGGCCCAGACTCAAGTGACCAGGTCCCCTTACTTTGCAGAAGTTCAATGACCTGTTAGAGAAGACTTCTTACGCCCTACTTTACAGAGGATATTGATGGACTGCAGTTTCCATCATCCCTGACCGTTGGCCTGTGGCTGAAGCGAGTTGGGCCCAACAATATCTGACTCCTCCCTCAGCTGCCATCTAGAACAGGCTATTCCAGAGAGGGAGACAGCACTGCCTGGCTTCTCCATTGGCTCTGCTGAAAGACAGTATCTTTTGACTCTTCTCCAAATCATTCTAATCCAGCCGATCATTACAAGAATTTTGCAACTAAAATCTAGTGCATGAGGTTGCTTCCCCCCCCCTCCATTTTCCTTTTAAGTCTTCTAGGACTCAGCTAGATTGCTAAAGAAAAAGTTTTATATGTGTTGTATATGCAATGCAATGCTGTGCCACCATATGGCGCTGTGGAGTCTTGTCTTTCCCAACCGGATTTCCCTGTATGAGTTTACAACACGTTTAACTGAAACACTTCTTTGAGGTGTCTAGATTCAGCCCTAGACTGTAAGTCTGAGGGCAGGGGCTGTTTTATCAGCACTATTTTTAAGCCACATCTTTTCTGATGAATAGTGGGGTACAAAAGCGTTGAATGAATGAACATCTGGAGGGCTGCAGGTTCCATACCCCTGCTATAAATACTTGTATCCAAACCACTTGCCCAATAAACAGAAGTCTATTCATGCAGTAAGACTTTCCTCCTCCACCACCACCATGCTTTACCGTATCTCCTGAGAATTAGAGGACCCTCATGAAAGGCCTGGGATGTGCCATGGGGATCTACAGTGGGAGGAAGGAGATTGCCTAAAATTGGGTGGCGCCATCTTGTGCAAGTGGGGAGTTGAACCATCTGACTGCAAGTCATTTGTGAGCCATTTTTAGGGGTGCAGGGGAGCAATGAGCTCAGACTTTGGAGAGCCCTAGAAGTCATAGTAAACAGTACTGGTCTTGTTAGACAAAATGAATATGAGACAGCCTCTTGCATCCTTGCATTTATACAGTAGGCACCTGCTTTTGTATATGTGTGTGTCCAATAGCCAGTGAACACTTGGCTTTCTATCAACAGGCAACCAAAGATAGCCGGGCAAAGTTCTGTTGTATTCCTTTGAGGTGCCTTATGCCTTAGTGCCACAGAGTTAAGTTCATGGATGCCACGCACTTGATCTAACTGGGCTCTGAGGCCCATCTACTTTCTAAAATATGAATAGCAAATGTCTGCCAAACTAGAGAACACAACATGCTCTCAGTGATTGCCCTTTGAACAGAGGCATTTGCTACATATTTAGAAGTGGAGAGGAGCTGACAGTGGCTCCTGGGGAGGTCATTAGTTTACCAAGCCTAACCTTTGCTCTCCACAGCATTTGCTACAGGCCTGATCCTGACCCCAATGGAAGCAGGAAGATCACACACACATCCTACTTATTTAACCAAACGAGACATTCTCTGTGAAAACTGCAATGCAAAGAACAAGGAGAGGATGAGGCCTGAACAAGGAGAGGCAAGAGATGAGGAATCAACATGAAGCACAAGGCATTCTGTGAGCATTTGAAAGTCAGAATTACATAAGAAGGTTACCAATAAAGATACAGGAGACTTATTTTGGTCTGAACTTGTATGTAGCCTCCCACTTTTTAACCTGATTCTACAAATAGTTTTCTGAGCTAGGAACTGAGCTTTATTTATTTAATGAAAATGTTTTAGAACTTACATTTCCATGAAGCATACCCAAGAGGGCACCCTGTGTATTTACCATTACAATTCCCTTCAATAAAATATTTAAGTCGATGTGTTTTCAGTGCCTATGTTGCTCCTAAAGCAAAAACTATGTGTGGTACATGACACCCATGATCAAGGATCTCATGGAATTAAAAATAAAACCAAGAGCAGCCATAGGGCAGGGTGGGCCACATGAATCTGACAGGGTGATCATTGATGCATCTCCCCAAAAGAGGAAATGTGCCATCCAAAAGAAGCCCAAAGAGGACACAGGTGTGCATAAATTTTGAAGTCGCGAATTTACATGCAGATTTAGAAATTATTGCCACAATTAAGATGTGGTCCACCTCACCATAGTGGCGGAGACTGTGATCAGGTGACTGTTGTGCCTGCTCAGTTTGCTGTCCAGGTGATAAGTGCTGATGGGCAAATTCACGTCTGCTGCTTGATCTTCTTCTTTAAGTGGGACTTGTACCCAACAATCCTTCAGACTAGAGGGCTGCTCCAAATAAAGGACCATTCTCAGATGCCTCAGATAAAGTACATAGGAACACAGGAAGCCAAGTCAGCAGCCCATCAAGTTCAATACTGCCTACACTGACTGGCAGTGGCTTTCCGTGATTTCAAGCAGGGTACTCTACCAGCTCTATCTACAGATGCTGTGGACTGAACCCGAGACCTTCTGTATGCAAAGCACCCTGGTGCTGAAGCTCTTCCCCATAGCCACTATAGAAACTGCTCAGGACTGCATTTGCTGGAGGAAGACCTAATGCAGCCACTCATTTCTGTGCTATTTTTTTCTGTTTTGAAAGACCTGGAAGTTGAAAGGGCTATCCACACATTAATACCTTTAATGCCCTTCACATTTCTCTTTGCTCCAAACCTTGCCCCAGTTCCTAAATCGTAAGGAAGGGTAAACAATGCTTTGCTGTTTGCTGTTTTCCCCCTCTTTGTTCTTTGCTCTTCAGCAAGTGCGACCTTGCCCCGCTCCCTGTTATACACTAATCTGTTGATACAAGAATACCTGAGGATGCCAGGATAGAAAGGCACAGTGCAGGTAAACAATATATCAAAGCAAAATGTCAACTAGGCGCCTCCTGCTCTGTAAGGAAGATTTCCCTCCTCTTCAAATGTGGAAGATGGTAGTTGGAGACAAGAGTGTGGTCCTTCTAGAATCTGCCGCTTCAAACAAGTTCATGGTGAGAACTAAAGTAATTGATCTACCAAACCTAATCTTTGAGTTATATTGAACTAATGTTTCCTCCCAGTAAACCTATTGACATTTATGACCATGACTAAGTTAGATCCATTAATTTCAGTGGGTCTACTCCAAATAAGAGTTAATGGAGTACAGCCCTTTGCTTTCCACAGCACCTGCTACAGCAGCCTTCCTCAACCTGGTGTTTTGGACTGCTATTGCCATCAGTCCAGACTGGCATGCCCAATGGCCAGGAATGATGGAGTTTTAGGGTACCAGGTTGGCAAACGCTGTGCTACAGAACAAATCCTAATCCAAATATACTTTATCAGGTAAGGCATGCTCTTGACCTGAAAGGCTCATTGCCTAATGTTGGCAATAGAATTAAACAAAAAGTTCATCTAAGAGAGCTCCATTGATCATTACTAGCCAAGACGGTCAAGGTATATAGATGCAGTATAGCTGCTAGTAATCTCACTTCTCCGAGTGCCAGTCCTGACATAACCACAATGGGACATTTACAGACCAGAAAGAGGTATCAGTAGGCTTGGGGAAACTCCTAGGTTTGCAGAACAAACAAGCAAAGGAAGGAAGGAAGGAAGGAAGGAAGGAAGGAAGGAAGGAAGGAAGGAAGGAAGGAAGGAATCCTAAGGAAGGACACCTCCCCCTGCAATGAAAACTGAGCCAGGCTTTGCCAGCTATGTTGCTGTATTAATCAACAGTTTTGTGATTTTTTTTGTATCTTCCTATGCAGAGGAACACCTAGACATTGGATCCAGATTTTCTCAAGCTAAGTGCGGTTTCCTTATATAATCATGCAAAATGATCTTGAACATATGGGGCCATTTAAAGGACAATATAAAGGACCCTTAAGAAAAGCAGTTTGTGTGGAGGGGAGGGAGAATGCCAATCTTAGATTTTGCAGAAATGCAATTTATTTGGAAATTCAACATTTATGAAGAAAAGCAATCTTTCTTTCTTTCTTTCTTTCTTTCTTTCTTTCTTTCTTTCTTTCTTTCTTTCTGCACAAGAATTACAAATGATAGAGTGAGCACAAGGGGAGATGTCTTATTAAGCAGGTGTTCTGGCTGCAGACATGTGATAAATTGCACTGTTACAGTTTAGGTGGTACGTTTATTTATCATGTAGCTCGCAAACTATCATGTGGGTATTCCTTTCACATATCTGCTGTACAAATGTAGTGTTAATGTATCTACACTGTAAACAAAGAAGGATCTTTTCTGTGTGTGGGCTCAGAAAGGCAGTGCAAGGCCTTTTCGAAGAATCATAATTTTGGAAAGGCACAGTCCACGGAAAAGTACTCTACTGTGCATTCCAACAGGGTGTGTGCAGGAAAACCTTCCAGACAGCTGTATTTTAAAGGGCCTTGCATTCAAATTCCATGTGGAATGCAGGACTACTCAGACACCCAAACTCTAGAGATGATAGCCAATGTTTAGTCAAGCTTGGAGTAGACCCACTGAAATTAATGGACAATTAGCCCAAAGTCCATTGATTTTACTTGGTCTACTTAGATATCACACTATGTATTTAAATAGGGCCAACTTACTAGTACTTCTATGAAGTTCTGCCCTCAGACATCAGACTCCAAATTCCTCTATATTTTTCTGACATGTCTGTAGAATACCTGGGTGTGATCCAATACCATGGCTGGACTTTTTGCTTTGTTTTATTCCATTTCCATAGAAATAATCACACCTCTTCTATAGGGCTTCAGAGAGTGTTCTTTTACAGCTGCCTTTGAGAGTGGATTCATGCCATTTCAAAAGGAGATCGTTTCCATTGTACAGGGGGCTTTTCATAATCCTTATGTCATTGATACAATTGACTGTGTGTCACACATTCTCATCGTTTCTACGTTACAGCTAAGAAACTTCAGCTCAGAAATAGCAATCTGTCCATGTTAACACAGTTGCCCCAGCTGAGCTGTGGCTTAATTAATAATATGACAATATTTATTAAGCATTAAGCTCCTGTAATATATGGCCCAGCCCCAAAACATGCAAACTAATCCATGTGCAAATGCAAATGCCTGAACTATGCTGAACATTGGGGATCCCAGATCTATTTTGACAATGTCCCCCCCAAAAATCAAAAAATCAAGCAGTCCTCTGTTGGGATGCTGACCCTTACCTTAATGTCAGCATATGATATTGTACCTAACATACTTAGTATATTGCTTATGGACAGGCACAAATATTTTTACCTGATTGAAAAACCCATTGGAATGCAACATTTGAAACCAAACCATTTCTTTTATGGATAAAGCTTGGCAAATTACAACATTTCTTGATACATATTTTCAGGGGTAGCATATCTGGGCAGTTTAACCTGATAAAATTGTCTTGGCGATTAAATTCCAGTGCTGTTTCCCACTAAATTGGAGGCTGCATATATTCTTCATTATTTTTACCCCCTTTGGTGACCACTGGGACACCAAAGCATTGCTTGATATCTCATTCAGATCGCACAAGCAGACAGATCCTGTTTAGCACACAGCTTTTTTGCTCTCTCTCTTTTTCTTTTTTCTTTTTTGCTTTTAAAGAGGCCTCTCATTTGACCATGAACTTTAGACAGTCTAGTTAGCGTTACTGTCAAGCATCCCGCGGTCTTTTTGAAAAGCAGGACTTGTCCGTGCTGCCCTCTGGCCAACTTCAGTGGGACTAAAGCACTGTCGAGAGCCATCAAACTGCCTGACAGCTTGTCACCAGTGTGGCTCCATTAATTTACACACATTTTCCACTGTTTGGCATTTACTATGATAACTCTTTTCTTTCCAACCGGCTCCCCGTTTGCATTTAACACTTGGGTTAATTTTCATCAGAGTTTAAATTTAGCCATCAGTTATTTCAGGGGAGCTGTCAGCTAACATATGGAGGAAGGGGGGGGGATCCTTCTGAATTCATAATAAAGTTGAATCTGTTGAATGTGAAACAAAACAAAACAAAACCAAAAGCCACTGCAATATACCGCAAGGCCCCGTAGGGGCAAGCAGGGTCAAGAAAGAATAGCAGAGTGGATTAGTTGTTCTATTCGCCAGAGTGGCATCTGAGCACCTCAGGAGCGTCTTGATATATCAAAAAATGATGGAAAGACACAGTTCAATTTGTCCCCCTTTTATAAAGGATAATTAACCTGTCAGTCTTGCTACTTTAACAACTTCATTAAATTGGAGCTGATATGGGTGCAGGGAACCCATGCTGGTTTTTTGAAGAGAACGCAGAGCACTTGAAATAATTCAGAAGGGTGTCCGGGTGGCAAATCCAAGATCAGGATTATTTGGGGCTTGCTAAAAATAAAATAAAATATTTTTTAAAAGCAATTGGAACATGTTCTTTTAAATTATGTAACCCAGCTGACTTTTATATGACCCTTGAGCGGTAATTTACTTAACTATGAAAGGTGTGCAGGGGGGGTGAGGGGGGTGGAGAGTAGCAGACCATTGAGGAAATAAAGCAGCATAGTTGAAAGATTGAGGTGATAAGGTTGCAAATGCTGTTGAACTGTTAAACAAGTAGCATGATGCCTTCTAGAGGTGAACTACCTTTTCCAAGGAGCATGCCGTGAAAGGGGGGGGGGACTAATCAGAACCGAATGCAACATTAAGATTTATGCACTGCCCTCTCTGCACAGTGATGCAGATACCTCAAGCAGCAGCTTTTGGCCGGATGGAGATGCTGGGAGAAGAAGCACAAATATTTTCTGCTTCCTGTTCTATGGAAAGGACCGTCGTTTAGGGATAGAGGACATGCTTTGCAGCTCCCATGTTCAGTCCATGGCATCTCCATTAAAAAAGCACCAGGCAGTAGGTGATGCGAAAGGCCTCTGCCACAGACCCTGGAGTGTTGCTGCCAGTCAATGCTGGGCTGGGTGGGCAAATAGCCTGACTTTCCGTAAGGCTGCTTTTAGGTCCGTATCGAAAAGTTCAAGTGAAACTTATTGCTTTCTGTGCTCAGATGTGCAGTCCGCTTTTCCATCTTGTGAATATGTTGCATATGACCAAGGGGGGGGGGGGAGAGAGATGTGGAGGCTTCACTTCAGCAGCTACAAAGGACTGTGCAAAATCTACCCTGGATAGCTCAGTTGGGTTAGCGTGTGGTGCTGATAACATCAAGGTTACAGGTTTGGTCCCCCTATGGGACAGCGGCGTTGCAAGGATCCTCAAAGTCCCTTCCAACTCTACAATTTGATGGTTCTATGAAATGGGAAGTAGGTGACAATGTGCTTCCTGCTCCCCCATAATGCCCAAAGTTCTTCTGTAAAGGCAAAAAAAAAACAAAAGCTACCCAAATTCCTGGGACTTGGGTCTTTCAAATTTCAGCGGCACCCTGTGTGAGTCCAAAATGTGGTGCCCCACATCAAACCTTCTGTTCTTCTCAGTTCACTACATAATAGTTGTGATGTCTCCCAGGCTCAGCACCCAGTGTGGCAGAACTGTTCGCGCTGCCCTAAAATCTGCCTCTGAGTTCTCTATGGTAAAGAGATCTGTGCATAAAAGTAATGTGTGCATGAATGGGCTACCTGCACTGCAAGAAATGGGGGGGGGGGATCCCTTGCAAATGAAGATCTCTGTATGACAGCACAGACAAGAACATGGGTAGGCAAACCAAGGCCCGGGGACCGAATCCGGCCCAGTGGTCTTCTAAATCCGGCCCATGGACGGTCCAGGAATCAGCGTGTTTTTACATGAGTAGAATGTGTCCTTTTATTTAAAATGCACCTATTTGTGGGGTCTGCCTGGTATTTTTACATGTGCAGAATGTGTGCTTTTATTTAAAATGCATCTCTGGGCTATTTGTGGGGCATAGGAATTTGTTCATTCTCCCCTCCCCAAAATATAGTCCGGCCCCCCACAAGGTCTGAGGGACAGTGGACCGGCCCCCTGCTGAAAACGTTTGTTGACCCCTGGACAAGAACATCTACAAGAGGCAAAACTTGAGATCTGACTTAAGCATGCCAAGACTGGCACAGATCTCCTTGTTTGTATTGAATCCAGCCAACAAACTGGGACGCACTCAAGATCCATTGGGTTAAACTTTCTTTCTAGGAGCTAGGGGCATAGAGTTTTCCTCTTTTCCTTCCATAGAGGGGCATAGAGGGGTACATAGAGTTTTCCTCTTTTATCTTCACAGCAGCCCTATGAGGTAGGTCAGGCAGACACATTATGAATGATTTGTGACTTTGCAGTTGGCTTTGTTTATTTATTACAATAATTACATGTTGCTTTCATTCAGTGAAAACCAAAATGCAATCGAGACAGCAATAATGTAATAATAACATCTTCCAGGAAAATTTTCAATAAATATTAGCAGACACCACCAGCTGAAGATAGCGAAGAACTAGTTAATGGCTGGGGAACGCCTGAGCAAAGATTTACAGCTGACCAAAGATTTATACTTGTCTCCCCAATTGCTAAACTGTAGACTAAATGTAAAAAAAAAAAAATCAAACTTCTGTACCTTAATTTTTTTTTTAATTAAAAAGAAGTCCACATGTGGCAGCTTCATTTATCAGACAAGAATTCATTTACCAGGTGATGCAATAAACAATATGACAGAGTTTGCATGATTCCCATTTTTGAGATCTGTCTGCTTGCATTTGTAAATACAGGTTAAAATCTTGATTATCTTTCATGCAGGGCTATTGTGTGAGAAGAAATACAATTCAAAATGGCAACTGCTCTTGCCAGTGGTGGTTTCCCAGCTTGAGCACTGCCTCAAAAATTTGGGCAGTAGATATGGAATGTCAGTGTTTCACCATCTCAATGATGTCTAACTTCTTTATAGAATTTGTCATGCTTGTTAGCTGTTTTCTTCTTCTTTTAAGGCTCGAGGGCCATCGCCAGTTGTGGATTTGTGCTTTGCATTAAACTCTCAAGCAAGCCAAACCACAGTTTGAAGCACGATGAGCATAAACAGAAATGACTTCTGAGCAACTTGGGTAAAAGGTTTGATTTTTATAATGGCTACCGCCACCATCATATGTATATCTGCTTAGACGGAAGTCCTATTCAGTTCAAGACTGAACTGAACTTACTCCCAGGTAAGTTAGTTCAGGAGTGCAGCCTCAGTAAAGTAAGGGTCTTCAACTGGCAGCCCCTGGGCCAAATTCAGCACATTAAAGGGGCACCAACCGGCCCTGGCTCTATAAGCAAAGAATGGGGGGAGGCTGTAAAGGAACAACAATAGAAAGCTGGAATGTATTGAGTCAAACCGTTGTTCCATCTAGTTCAGTATTGTCTTCACTGACTGGCAGCAGCTGTCTGGCATTTCAGACTGGGGCTGTTCCAAGTCTCCAGCATCTTCAAGAAATCCCAAGCAATATGTCAGTCGGTAGCTTAGTCAGTAGAGCACAATACTCTTAATCTCAGGGTCATGTGTTCAAGCCCTAGGTTGGGCAAAAAATTGCTTGCATTCCAAGGAATTGACTAGATGGCCCTAGCGGTCCTTTCCAACTCTACAAATCTAGGAATCAAATCTTCTGCAGGTTTGGTTTCCTTTTTTGTATGAAAGAAGCTGAAGCCTTGTGGTTCTTTTAACAGACTATTTCCAATATACAGATGAAGGGGCTATGCAGAAAGTAGGAACAAAAACAAGGCAATGCTCACTCCAAAACAACATCAGTGCTCTAAAGCCTAGAGATTTTTTCTTTGAAAACATGGCTCATACTAAATCACAAAAAATGTTTACCCTCCCTAGCAATAAAAAGAATAATCAATAATAATATATTAGATCTCTATATTTGCACGAGTCAGTCATTGCACAGCCCCATTGGCAAATTTGTAGCGCAGCATGGTTGCTGGCATCTGTCTGTCTCGAGAGACAATGGAGTGCCCTTCCGTGGCTGAAGCTGAACTGCTGTGTTAGCAGCACCAAAGTGACCTCCCCAGGGTGCAACCTGGGCAGAGGTCCTGGGTTGCCCAGACGGCAAGACCCCCTCCCGGCTTCGCTGGTGTGGTCAAAAGGAAAGCAGAGCAATACATTTGGCACCAGCTTGGCTGCAGAAATTGCTGGAAGCAGGTGTACAAGGCGCCCATCTTAGGGACTTCACTTCGGATTTATATAGAGTTTACTCCTTAGCCTTTTCTTCTGAAGACATCCTGCAAGGCAGAGGAGGTTTAGGATAGGAGTTTACTTCTCCTAGATGGGCTACTTTCCCAGCATCTCTATCCTGGATTTGCACAAAGTCAGAGTGCAGCCTCCATTGGATGTTTTAGAGTGCCTCATCACATCCCTGGATTTGCATGAAGTCAGGGGAGCAAAAGAGAAGACAGGTTGCACAACCGCTCCCGTTCATTGCAACTGGTCCTGCGCAAGAGAACTTCCTAGTGGATTGTGACTACCTGTCTGGATGCAAATTGGCAGGGACTAGATACACAGCTTGTAAAACCAGATCCATCTATTTGGAGTGGTTCAGGTGAAATCATAGCCTTTTATTGACACATTAACTCTTGAGTACAATGCAAATAAAACCTTCCGCCGGAATGATTTTACATGACAATATTTTACTGTAGGTGCTGTTTGCAGCCATGATTTATAGTATGTGTTAAAATGAAAGGGGGGAAATGCAACTATATACTTATATGGGGAGGGGGGGTGCTTATTCCCTAAGCAGCTGTAGAACCTCATTCAGCATCGCATTTAGTAGCTGCCACACACAATGAAGAATGAGCTCATAAAAATAGATGAGGACGGGCAGATAAAACATTTTTAAAAATCAGGGAGGGCTCCTCTTCTTTTGTCTTTTTAAATGTATTGACATGTGCTTATCCTGACAGTATCAAACACTGAGTCAGTAGACAGCGATAACATGCATGCGCCCATAGGGCAGCTTTTGTTAACCTGATGGGAGTTGTAGTCCAAAACACGTGAAGGGCACCAGGTCAGTGAAGGCTGCCATAATGTGACCAGAGGCAGAAGTGATTGCCTTCGCTCATACTGCATATGCCCACTCAACTGCTTCAATCACCAGAGCTGGCATTGTTACAGGTGCCCCATAATACTTGTTTGGCGTTTGTAAGAAGTCAATATTTTAGTATCGTCACAATTACACTGTGGAACTCCTTGCCTATTGATACCAGGCAGCTGCCTTCACTTGTATTCTTTTCGGCACCTGCTAAAAACACGCTGGTTTAGACAAGCCTACCCAGATATTGAGAATGTTGACGTTTCTTTTAAGGTTTTTGTTTATCATGGATTTTAATTTTTTTGAATGTTTTAAATTGTTGTTTTTTTAACCAATAATTTTATAGTTTTATTCTTTTGTACGTTACCTAGAGGTAGGTTTTGTTTTTGTTTTTTGCAATCAAGTAATATATAAATTTTTAAAGGTAAAGGTAAAGGGACCCCTGACGTTAGGTCCAGTCGTGGACGACTCTGGGGTTGCGGCGCTCATCTCGCTTTACTGGCCAAGGTACAGCTTCCGGGTCATGTGGCCAGCATGACTAAGCCGCTTCTGGCGAACCAGAGTAGCTCACGGAAATGCCGTTTACCTTCCCGCCAGAGAAGTACCTATTTATCTACTTGCACTTCGTGCTTTTGAACTGCTAGATTGGCAGGAGCAGGGAGCTCATGGGAGCTCACCCCATCGTGGGGATTTGAACCACCGACCTTCTGACCGGCAAGCCCTAGGCTCTGTTGTTTAACCCACAGCGCCACCTGCGTCCCAGTATATACATTTTTATAAAATAAATAAATAAAAGAAGCTGGTACCTTCCATTTCTTCAGTTTTCACATGGCACCTGCCAAAATCCCACTAGCAAATAGGCTGATGCCCCATTCTCTGTTGCGTCTGGCCACTCTGCATGTGCACTTGGTAAGTGCTGAAAAGTGCTTGGAAATAAATAGGATGACTGGGTTTCCTGTATGCCTGCCCAGTCTGCTGTCAAAGTGCTGATGTGGACTATGTGACTTTTGCACATAGTCCTGCCTACATCCAAATGAGGATTGACAAACCAGCAGCTATTATGTTGGTGGATGCTGAAAAAGCTTTTGATAACGTGTCCTGGAAGTTTATGAAAAAAATTAATGGAAGAAATCGGACTGGGAGAAAATATTTGTAAAGGAATAAATGCCATCTATTCAGAACAATATGCAAAACTGATCATCAATGGAAGAATTACTGAGGAGTGCAAAATAAACAAGGGAACCAGACAGGGCTGCCCACTGTCACCACTGATATTTATCTTGGTGATGGAAGTCTTGAACAATCAGATAAGAAAGGATCAGCTTGTTAAAGGCATCACTCTGGGAAGCAAAACATATAAAATTAAAGCTTTTGTGGACGATTTACTTGTTATGACTGAAAACCCTAAAGAAAGTCTGAAAAGAGTGCTGGAATTGATTGAAGAATTTGGAGAAGTGGCAGGCTTTAAGCTGAATATAACAAAAACAAAAATGCTTGTTAAAAATGTAACCACAGAAGAAAAGGATGATTTAGAAAAAATATTGGGCCTGAAAATCTCTTCAAAAGCGAAATACCTGGGTATTTGGATCACCTCCAAGAACATAAACTTATTTCAGGATAATTACACCAAAACTTGGTTAGAGATTAGAAAAAAACTTTGTAACCTGGAGTAAACTAAAATTAACATTTCTGGGTAGGATTTCCATTATAAAGATGAATGTGCTTCCAAAATTAATCTTTTTATTTCAAATGATTCCAATACTGGGCGAAGCAGGTTGTCTCAAGATATGGCAAAGAGAAATTTCCAAATTCCTGTGGGAAGGGAAGAAACCTAGGATTAAACACCTGATCTTAATAGACATAAAAGAGAGAGGAGGCTTTTCCCTACCCGACCTAAAACTTTACTACGAGGCAGCCTGTTTCACCTGGCTAAAAGATTGGTGCTTGTTGCAGGATTCGGACCTCCTGGACCTGGAAGGTTTTGACAACCTTTGGGGATGGCACGCCTACCTAATATATGGAAAAGCGAAAATTCATAAAAACTTTACCAACCATATAATAAGAAAGTCACTCTTTGCTGTATGGGAAAAATATAAAGACCTGATGGAGCCTAAAGTCCCGTGGTGGACTTCTCCAGTAGAAGCCATAGCAGTAAAACGGAAAAAATACTCAGGAAAGCTGGCCAACATATAAAATACTTCTAAAAAATGAAGATAACCAAATAAAATTAAAAAACTTTGAGGAAATAAGAGACCACATTTCAGACTGGTTCCAATACCATCAGTTATTTGAAAAATTTAAATCTGACAAACAAAAGGGGTTCTCAACAGAAATTTCCCGATTCAAATCCGATCTTGTAAATTCTAAAAGAAAAACTCTTTCCAAAACTTACCGACTCCTCCTTGACTGGACAGTCAAGGAGGAGGAGGTAACAGTGGCAATGGTGAGGTGGTCCCAGAATTTTGGCCACTCAATAACCATGGCCCAATGGGAAAATTTATGGAAGATCAATTGGAAATTCACAAATTGTTACACGATTAGAGAGAACTTTCAAAAAATGCAACATCGATGGTATCTAACACCATGGAAGCTTTCAAAAATGTATAAAAATGTATCAAGTAATTGTTGGAGATGCAGAGACTCAGGAACATTTTTCCATATGTGGTGGATATGTAGGAAAATACATGTATTCTGGGAGAGTATACATGCAGAACTGCAAAAAATGCTAAAGATCTCTTTCAATAAAAAACCAGAGGCCTACCTCCTGGGAATAGAATAACAGATTTGGATATTCCACAAAAGAGGAAGGGTATCTTTTTATATGCGACGGTGGCAGCAAGAGTTTTGATCGCAGCAAAATGGAAGAGTAATGAAATCCCCTCTATTCAAGATTGGATCCAAAAGCTGACAGAATATGCTGAATTAGAAGGTTTATCAGAAAAAAAATAAAGAATAAATCAAAACAGGAATTTGTTTCTAAATGGGAGGTTTTTAAAGAATATCTGAAAAATAAATATAGTAGTTTAAATTCTGTTGCAGCATTCGAGAAACTTCAGTAATAGTTGTAAGGTAGATATAAGAAATTAGATTTAATGAGAATAAGTTTAATTATGAAAAAAAATGTGTATTGGCAATAAGTAATAGGAATTTGAAGTATGGAATAGACGGGAGGTTGGGTCTTTAGTGTTAAGACCAATAGATATTTTATTGTTTGCTAAGAATATTATGTGTCTATGGTTATTTTTGTAATTTGTGTATAATTTGGTATTTGTGTTTTTTGTTTGTTTGTTTTTCTTGTTGTATAAATAAATAAATAAATAAATAAATAAATAAATAAATGAGGAAACAATAAAACATCCAGAGAGGTATAGATGATAAGGTATGGAATTAATGTGAGAATCTCCACATGGGATTTCTGTATAGCTTCCCCCTTAAGCACGAAAACTGGAGCCACAAGCGACTCATTTACCTGCTCTTGTTTCAGAATGATGTCTGGAACCACTCTGTGTATAGCTCCTGCAGAGGAAAACAAAGACCTATAATAAAAGATGTGACTGCTCTGTCCTTTCTTGAGTGCATAATCAGCATTTCTGCCAGAGTGGGAGAACAGTCACCTTCTGCGGAGTTCCCCCTGCTTTGCTGTGAGGTAGAGCAACACCAATGCCTTGATATTAGCAGGCTGACAAATGGCTGGTATAGTGACATATCTTCCATCAGTCAATAGTGAAAATGTGTTTATAGAGTTCTATGTTTCACTCACTTCAGAGTAAATAATTGGTGTGGCCACTCTATGTCTTAATCGCTTCCATTCAGCCGCTCCAATCGTTGGCCGTGCTCCTATTTCTGTAGTTCTTTCTGGTTGCTTCATTTATTAATTGGTAAAAGCAGCAGCTACGAAGAGTCTTGCCACCTTGAAGGCTAACAAACATTGTGGCATGAGCTTTTGTGGGCCACAGTTCACTTCATCCACTGCTGTTTTTGGAGCAACATGGTTCTCCCTCTGGAAACATGGCAGTTTCATATGGCAAAGTGCTTTTGTGGCAGTGGCTGCTTATAATTTCATCATGTGCAACCTTTGGCCCTGTGGTAAGCTGCCCCTTGCACTAAGCAACTGTGTGTCTGCAACTGCAAGGGAAAGGGTAGCAGATTCTTGGGAAACGCCAACTTCTCTGTGTAGCTGGTTCATACAGAATTATCAACTCTAAATGTGAATGCTTCACTTCAACAATGGCTGCTTCTGGGGCTAGATAAAGTTTCATGCTGATGGCAGGAAGTAGAGGAAGTGGTCCTATAGCAGGTGTGGAGAACCTGTGACCCTCAGGTTGTTGGACTTAAACTCTCACCGTCCCCAGGAAGATGGGGAAGGGCCTTAGCTCAGTGGCAGAACATTTGTTTTGTGCCCAAAAGGTCCCAGGTTCATTCTTGGCATCTCTAGGTAAGGCTGAGAGAGTAACCTCTGTCTCAAACAGTGCAGAGCCCTTGCTAGTCAAGGCAGACCAGGGGTGGGGTGGGGGACTGGATGTGGCAAGAGGGCCAGATCCTTATCTACCCCACCTGCTGTGGACCAAATTTGAATGGTGATGTCAAGGTGGGAGTCAGGTCTGCAGTACAAAACAGCTCAGGCCTAGTGATCACAGCAACTCTTCCCAATTTGTCTTGTCCCAATGAGGCAGTTGCAAGGACTGATGGTCTGCACCTTCCACTGTTCTCTATAACTCATCCTCCTTTAGGCCCTTCCCCAGCAACCTGAGGCTCGTTTGTCTTGTCTCTCTTTGCTCTGCCCTCTTCTTTCCTCTTCGTGTTCTGGGAGACCAGGGAGAAGGGGAGCTGATCAAGGAAGAAGGGGGAGACCCTCTGGTTACTTCAGCAGCCTGCCTCAACTCTGCCTCTTGGCCCTCCTCCCCTCTGGCTTCTGCCACTGATTCTGGACTGCTCTCTGCCACAGCCTCTTCCTGCTCACTAAACCCTGTTACCTCCGGCACCACCTCCTCCCAGTCTGCTCTGCCTTCTACCTCTGACCGCTCATCATCACTCCACCCCAATCCCCTGGCTCTGGGACTTCTTTCCTTGGGGGTCCCCCAACTGGTGCCTCACACCACTTCTCTGCATCCAGCCAGTCCATGACAGGTGAGCAGCTCAAATCACTTAATATCACAACGACATCATGAAACTCTCTCTTTTTTTGCCCACATGGATTGAAAACAGACCAAGAGGACAAAGCTGCACCCTGCAATCAATTTTCACAGGACCCAACAACCACCTGATTGCAGAGCCCTTGCGCAGACCCCACTGGAAAATGCTGCACAAGACCAGGCCATCAGCTAATGGCCAGGTCTTGTGCTTTGTAAGGAGCTTCTAATAGTTTGGTCCTGCAGAGAGCTTTGCAGGAAATGCTGACCTGCTGATCTGAAGTGTTTGTAAGGCCTTTTCAGCTAAACCAGGTCTTTATCTGATGTCTTATATGATGTTAGGTGCAGGGCAGGGGAGTGCTGCTTGGCCAAAATGAACTAGGGGTCAAATGGGGGTCAGCCTGGTGAGCTGAATTGATGGAAACAGTACTGAGCTAGTCTGACACAGCTTCCTGTACTCTCAGCCAGAATGAGCAATGGTTAAGGATAGTGGGAATTGTAATCCAGTAACATTGGGGGGGGGGGTCACAGTTCCCTACTCTTGTCCTATAGATTACCAGGAGGTGTCGAGACAAGGAAGGTGTTTCAACAGCACTCCTGTTTCTCTGTAACATTTACTTCCATCTGCAGCCTTAACACCCTAATCCTAAGCCCACTTCACATTGCTCCCCCCTTCTCTCAAACAGATAATAAAACACATTGCAAACCGTGTGTGTGTGTCTGCATGCTTCGAGTCAACACATACTAAATGCACTGGATCTAGCCACCTTTGCCTGAATAAAAGTCCGCTACCAACTCTGTGCACATGGCAGTCTCCAAAAAAAAGGCACCTGTGGTGAAGAATAAATATTCCGACGTTTTCGAACCTTTTGGTGAAGGTGAAGGGGGCTTGTTGAGAACATTGCTGTGAGCAGATGGACCCCTGAAACCATCTGCTATCCAAGCAACTAAATGTTCAATGATGCATTACGAAATTATTTAGCTCTCAAAGAGCCTGAAAGTAGTTAGTAATGATGGCATCTGTACTGAGAGCAAACAACCTATTTATATATGATCTATCACTTCATAAACTGCTTGGAGACCATCTTTTTATTTTTTTAAAAAAATCTCTCCCCCCCCTCCTTCCCCACCCCCAAGATGCAGTAGTCATATTGACTCCTGATGTATAAAACTGCAGAACAATACAGACATCAGCCATTGGGTCTTTAGCAGATTCAGATCTTTCCTCCTTTACAAATAAAATAAAATAAAATAAAATAGAAATCAAGAATATATTTTAATACATTGAGCATTTTCTTTCTTTAGTGTCCCTGTCGGTTTGATTACCATATTTTCTCTTGGCTGTTCCTTCGCTATAATTAGAGAAGTCGGGTGTTTTTGGAGTAGAGGGTAGGTGGCCCAGGTCTTTGTGCTGGACTTGAGCTTTCCTGTTCTTTTCCTTTACTTTTTAAAAACTGTTGTTATGTTTTGTTTACAAAGCGACTAGGTACATTGCACCTTAATTTGCCCAGAGGCATCTATGCATATTGATTGGCATATGCAAATTTGTGTCATGGGCCTAGCTATAATCGTATTGGGGTACCTTCTCCCATCCCGTTCCTTTCCCCTCCAGAACCATGATCTGGGAGAGCTGTTTGTCAGTGATACGTCAATATATACTAGCTCTTAAATTCAAGCCATAACTCTTCTTTTTAATTTCCTTTTCCCTCACTGCATTTCTCTCAATCCCATCCCATCTCTCATCTTACCTCCAGCGTACTTCAAACAGAGGCCTTGATGCACTAGGAGCAAAAAATAAAAAGGGAGAGACTGGGGGAAAACCCCCACGGAAAAATGCTCCCTATATATAAGACTGAAACAATACATGCAGCATGATTGAAACAAAAGGCTCCCGCGTGCAGCTGACTCATAGCGCCCATCGCTTCCCTTTCTTGAATACCTGTCAATCAATCACCAGTCAATCACAGGAAGGCCCAATCAGCCACTTAATGACAGCCAGATGGCATCTACTCCCTATGAACTGTACTCCTGAAGTCACACACTTGCTGCCGATAACTAGCAGCGTTGCCTGTCCTGCGAAGTAATGAGATGTTTTTTGTATTCAGGCTAAGTTGTAGTGCCTCGCACCTCTGACAGGACAGCCCCGCGAACAGAATACAAGGCCGTTATTGGGCTGGCATTGTTTGGCCTTTCGTGACAGAATCAATGGTGGCTTTATAAACATTGATGCCCTTCCCATCATCCACCTTGCATAGACATCAGTCAGCTTCACTGGAGAGTAAATATGACTTGTAAATAACGTGGAGATAGATAGATAGATAGATATGGGCATTTGTAATTAAGCCACACAGACCAGACAGAACTAGGGTACCTACACAGAGTCTGACGTGATCTCTTTCATGCTGGTTTACCAACGATTTCAACCTTGACCTGAAGGGAACACTTTTTCTTCAACTGATCGGTAATTTAGCCTCTTTGCTTAGTTCTGGGGCTCTCTTGTAGTGAATTATGTATGGTGCTTCTGTGGTGCAGGCCTCTGTCCACAGAGAACACAGCTGAGGCTGTTAAATAGCTCCTGGAGACCTTAGTTAAATACAATTCCAAACGATTCCCTTCAGCCCTTGTTTGTATCTTTTCAGCTCTGCGGGGGCTTTGGCTGTGTACACATTAGCGGCTTAAAAAGCAGTTCTTTATCTCAATTTGGGTAGAAGCTGGTTTGGAGGGAAATGCATAAAAATGCAGTATTTCATAAGAAACAACAGGCGAGGTACCGGATATGGGCTGTGGCTAATGTCATTTCTATCCTACTCCCCAAACCAGTGATGGGAGGGCACTGGATGCCGAGGAAATGGGAGTGTGTACACAGCCTTTTTCAAAGAAACAAACAAAAAACACTGTACTTTAAAGTCATTACTTCCCCCTTTGAACCCCGATGGTGAGTTTCTGGGAAGGTCCTAAGGGGGCAGATTTCCTTTTACAAGAAGAAAATGCATAAAAGAGCCTTCCTGAGTCACAGCGCAACATCCTTCTTTTGGTAACAATCAACTCACAGATGAGTAGGATTGAACAATGTGTGATACATCAAGCCAGCTGCAAGTCTTCAGCAGTCAAGCCTCATATGATAGCTCACCACAAGCTCAATAAACCTATTGCTTTAGCCGTCTCCCTAGGACCAGCAGATCACAAGGATGTAGTTAACTTGGTGGGTTACAATTTTGTGCAAGACTCCTGCAGAGGAAGTCCATAGGAACCCAGAGAGCATTTTCTGTTGTTCACCCTTGGTGCCTTCAGCCACCAATGGGAAAGGGAGGAGCCCAATGGCAGACAAGCAGAGGAAGCCTTGACTCTTCCTCTGGTGCTGAGGGAAGAAGTCTTGGTGATGTTGCTCCCTCTGATGAATCCAGGGACAATGGCATTTCCCTTCTGCGGCATCTCAGCTTTGCCATGTCCAGCTTTGCTTTGCAGTTCACACAAGCCTGGGATGTTTTCTCCCACCCGTGGCTGTCTTTTGGGGAGGGAGAGAGGGATGGTCCCTTGTCACTCAAGGGCAGGCAGGTTTGCATCCATTAAGGGTGGAATGTAAATGGAAGCAGGTCCCCTGTGTGAGAAGCGGAAGCCCTCCCTACGCTCTCAGCACTGGCTGCTGGAATGCAGGCCAGGGAATCTCATTAGGAACCTAATACAAAAAGGGCACATAGATCCTGGGTTTGCAGGGGGAGAAATCAGATTAGCTTCATTACTTTATTCTGCACCTCACAGCGCTTCTGCCAGTGGACAATTACATTAGATCAGAAAGGAGATCAAAAGGCAAAATCTTCCTGGAACGCCGCTTTTCATTGTCTTATTGGTAGTGAGGTGTGGAGGTGGGGATAATTCATGCAGATGGAGGCCGCATCCACCATTGCTAACAAACAGGTTTGGGATAAGCCATTATTTTAGAAAGAGGGTCTGTAAGAAAGAAAGGAAAAAACGTTACTGCTTCATCTGCTCAAACTGAGAATCTCATGGAGGTGTTAGCCTTCACAGCAATACATTCCCTCAAAATTTGGCCACACAACTTTATTAACTCATTGTGCATTTTTGTAGGTGTGTAAGTTACAATTACCTCTCCTGGTTTTCAATTAAATAAAAAATTATCTCCTGCCCCAAAAGGAAACAGGCCTATCTTGTTAGCTGTGGTAATGGTCTTACCAAGAAGAGAAAGACACATGGCCCACAATACAGTGGTACCCCGAAAGACGAATGGCTCGCAAGACGGAAAACCCGAAAGACGAAAGGGTTTTCTGTTTTGGAGGCGCATCGCAAGACGAATTTCCCTATGGGCGTGCATCGCAAGACGAAAGCCCATAGGGAAATGCTGGCGGTCGGGAGCAAAGACTTTCACCCACAGCCGGCCTTCAGAAGAGGACCTCTTCTGAAGGCCGGCGGGGGGCAAAAGTCTTTGCTCCCCCTGCCTGCCTTCCCCCCGCCTGCCCTGGGCGATCTTAAAATGCTGGCGGGCGGGAGCGAAGCGTTAGCTGCCGACCCCCAGCATTTTAAAATCTCCCCCTGTCCCGGGGAGGTTTTAAAATGCTGGGGGTCGGGAGCGAAGCGCTGCCGACCCCCCGCATTTTAAAATCTCCCTGTGTCCTGGGAAGGTTTTAAAATGCTGGGGGTCGGCAGCGCTTCGCTCCCGACCCCCAGCATTTTAAAACGCTGTTCCGAAGGGGGGGCGGGGGGCGGGGACACCTGCCCCAGCCGCCCCACTTCAGAAAGCTGTTCCGAAGTGGGGCGGGGGGGCGGGGACGCCTGCCCCAGCCGCCCCACTTCGGAAAGCTGTTCCGAAGTGGGGCGGGGGGGGCGGGGACGCCTGCCCCAGCCGCCCCACTTCGGAAAGCTGTTCCGAAGTGGGGCGGGGGGTGGGGACACCTGCCCCAGCCGCCCCACTTCAGAAAGCTGTTCCGAAGTGGGGCGGGGGGGCGGGGACACCTTCTGAAGGCGGGCAGGGGGCGAAAGTATTTGTCCCCCCTGCCTGCCTTCCCAGGGGCTTTTAAATCGCCCCGGACAGCGGAGAAGTCCTCCGCTGTCCGGGGCGATTTTAAAATGCCGCCCGCCAGCATTTTAAGATCGCCCCGGACAGCGGAGAAGTCCTCCGCTGTCCCAGGGTTTTTTAAAATGCTGGGGGTGGGAAGAAAAGCCCTTGTCCCCCCCAGCCTTCAGAAGAGGTCCGGGGACAGACTGTCCCTGGACCTGGTCTGAAGGCGGTTTCCCTAGGAACGCATTAATTGATTTTCAATGCATTCCTATGGGAAACCGTGCATCGCAAGACGAAAAAACCGCAAGACGAAGAGACTTGCGGAACGAATTAATTTCGTCTTGCGAGGCACCACTGTACACAATGGTTTGTACTACAGAGTACAGCTGGAAACCCGTGAGCAAATAATAGTGGGACTTAATTCTGACTAGATTACAAAAATAATCTAAATTTATAACCCATTGGCTTAGTAGAGATGGTGCTCTGATGCTTCTAGCTGGGATCCATACCATAGTCAGAGCAAATCCAATTCAATAAATAAATGACAGTAGTATCCCATGTCTAGTATGAGAAGTGACTACTCATGGGAAAAACACGACAAGCTTTGTGTGGAAAAATGCCACCTTCTGAGGTTGTTATTTAGTTTTTGGCTATTTGGTAAATGTATAGCCTTTCCACCACATGCTGCTCAAGGTGGCTAGCTGCAATAAAATACAAACGCAACCCCCCCCCAAAACCCCCCAAAGAACAGATGAGGTAAAATACATTAATAAGACTTTTTTAAAAAAGCTTTCCTTTAAAAAGGAATGGCCACAATCAATCAGATTGTGATGATGATTTCAATTATGAATCTCTTCCTATGAGGCATTTCCAAACATATCATATGAAGCCGAAGTTCTATCTCAATAAAAATGCCTATGGAAGATCGCCAGGGAGAGAGAGGGTCAGGCAGCAGTTCCAAAGCCTAGCAGAAGAAACAAAAAATGCCATCTCTCAAGTTCTTTGCCAATGGTGCTTCAGATATTGGTGGGACAGACAGAAGAGCCTCTCTGATGGGTCTTAAAACACACGGGCCAGTTCATATGAGAGAATAGCATATTTCAAATCTTAATTAGAATAGCCAACACTTAGAATCATGCCTGAAAACTGACAGGCAGGCAGCGAAGCTGCGATAACCTGGGAGTCACATGCTGGCTTCAGTCAATTGCCTGGTTGCAGCATTCTGAAGCAACTGGAGTTTGTAAACAATCTTCAAAGGCAGCCCCATGCAAAGCATGTTGCAGTAGTCCAAAGAAGTTATAAGCTAAAGCATGCCATTGTGGCCAGATCTGGTAGGGACAGGTGTAGTTTGTGTACTGTCCTTAGCTATGCAAAAACACTCCTGGCCACTGCCAAACCCTGGGGTTCAAATTGCAGGCCTAAATTGAGGCATATATCCTAAACCATTTGCACCCCATCCAAAGATCTGCCTTTCTACTGAACGAGAACATGTCTATCTTGTTCATATTAATCGTCAGTTTGTTTGACTTCATTGATTGCTATGTGGGAGGGTGGAGGGAATTTAACCAGCAAGTTCTCTTAGATAGGATAAAAACCAAACCAGCCTCAGAAACCCTTAAAAAGGAGGGAGATGAAATCGCTGAGGAGGAAGCAGAACAACAAAACAAAGACAAGACAGCTCAAGGCAGTCAATAGCACAAATAATTCAAGAAGAATAAGGAACCATTTTTTTCCCTCTTCTCCACCGACACACACAAAAATCTATATTGTGAAATATTACTGACAAGAACGTCTGTTTTACAGTCTATCAAATCATTTCAAAAAGCCTTTAAAGGGCGAGATCTCTCTAGTAATTTCAAGGGACATCAATATCTGCAGATTTTATGCTGTGTCTGATAAACCCACTTGAGCTGAGAGGGATGCCTGAGTGCTGGATTCCTTCCTCTACATTCAGGGGTTTTGAACCTGCTGCCTGACAGATGCATTCTTGTGGCCGAATTTAAGGTGAGTATCAGGGAAACTCAAAGGGAGAGAAGAGTGATAGGGAGGAAAACAGAGATGAAAGTCAAAAGAGTGGTCCCCACCCCTCTTCCCCCAGAGGCCTATTGGGCAGGTAGGAAGAGGAATAGGGAGGTAGGGGGCTGGCAGAAATGGGGAGAGAGAGAAGGTGGCATAAGAAAGAAAGAAAGAAAGAAAGAAAGAAAGAAAGAAAGAAAGAAAGGCTCCATCTGTACATTTTAAGCAAAAGGATACTACTTTAAAAGTAATGGCTTCCACCAAAAAATCCTGAGAATTTGTAATTTGTTAAAGATGTTGAGAATTGTCAGGAGACCCCTATTTCCCCCCAGAGTTACAATTTCCAAAATGCCCTGGGAAGAAGTACTGGTTGTTAAACCATCCTGGGAATTGTAACTCTGGTTCGAATCCCCGCGGCGGGGTGAGCTCCCGTTGCTCAGTCCCTGCTCCTGCTAACCTAGCAGTTTGAAAGCACGTCAAAGTGCAAGTAGATAAATAGGTACCATTTTGGCGGGAAGGTAAATGGTGTTTCCGTGCTCTGCTCTGGTTCGCCAGAAGCGGCTTAGTCATGCTGGCTACATGACCCGGAAGCTGTACGCCGGCTCCCTTGGCTAATAAAGCGAGATGAGCGCCACAACCCCAGAGTCGGTCACGACTGGACCTAATGGTCAGGGGTCCCTTTACCTTTATGGGGTCTATTAAAAGCTCTGAGCACTCTTAACAAGTTCTTAGGATACTTTGTGGAATGCCATAACTGTTTAAAGTGGTATAATAGAGCTTTGAATGCACAGTGCAGATGGGGCCAAAGGCAGTCTTGTGGTCACAAGGTTGTGTCCCTGACAGATTACTCCCAAGAGAACACAGCTCCTGACAGAGAAGAGGTTCCCCACCACCCCTGATCTAGAATCTCCCCTCACGTGCCCATCCTTTCCTGTTTCAGAAAAGGAGCCCATTGTAAATCCCTTCCGTTTCCTTGCCCGTTAACTTCTGAGCTGACAGAATATGAAACAGGGTTTAAAGGCGAGATGTTCTGACAAGGAGAATTCCTTGTTTAAAAGCTCTAGTCATGAGGCACCCTTAATTAAAAATTGTATTGATTTCTCTCTTCCCTCCCTACTTCCTACTCCTAATGACAGGCACTGCTCTGGAATTCCCATTGTTAGTCCGGTTGACAGTTTAAGTAGTGAAACAAAGGGCATTTACACAGCACTTAGTGCAAAATTATTACTGATTAAAAAGTGATTTATCATGGTAATGGTATCTGCTTAGACTTTTGGTGTATATAACACATGCACACGCACACACGCACAAATGAAAGTGAAGAACAACAAAAGAGTGCCCCATTCACTTGATTCTGGATCCTTAGCCGGATGCAGTTGTTGATGGTAGAGATTGCTCACTAGATTTCAGAACAGTCTCTTAAAAAATAAATAAATTATTAAATTTCCAACAAATTAAACACAACACTACAAAAAAGCCAAAAAAGAAAAAACATACAATACAATACAATACAATACAATACAATACAATACAATACAATACAATACAATACAATACATAATAAAGAAACAAACATAATAAAAGAAACAAACAAGACAAAACAAAACAAAACAAAAACCATTTAAAATTTCAATTTCAACATCTTATCTTTCTTTCCCTTATTTCCTCGACCTCCTCACACCTCCCTTTTTGTATTCCACTTCTGTTAATTGTTTCAGCAATTCCTTTCCATCTTCCTCTGTTTTCTATCCTATAATTATCTTAACACATTTTAACCTTATTTCCCTTTAATACTCTATTAATCTATTTATACTTAATTCCTTATAACATTTCTACTGAAGCCATATAACTTCATTCCAATGTTCTTCTAACATTCATTAATTTTACAATATTTCTATAAATAATCTTTAAACTTTTCCCAGTCTTCTTCCACCGACTCTTCTCCCTGGTCTCGGATCTTGCCAGTCTTTTCCGCCAATTCTATCTAGTCCATCAACTTCATCTGCCATTATCCAACACTTCTGTGCTTCCAGGAGACAACCATTCTCTCAGCCAGCAAAGAGCAGATGGTTCACAACAAAGTTTAGGGGTCTGGCAGGGCAGGTCCACCTCCTTCTTTAGCATCCGTCAATATCTTAAGTTTTACTCGAGGCTTCCTGCCCTGCCAAACAACTCCAAAAACATCCCTCTGCCACCTCCTGATACAATCCATCCCATCCAAAACTTGCACTATTTGAAACAAAAGCAACATCCCCGGCATCACAGCAACCCTCATCCCCACCACGACTCGGCCCAACAATAGCAACTTCAGATTTGTCCATATTTCCCAATCCCCCTTCTCTTCAATCCAATGTCCTTCACAGTTACCCTTAAATAAATTCACATTTTTGGCGGTCATACTGGCCCCCAAAAGCCTCTCTTTCTCAACCGATGTTAGTCCAGTCTCCTCCTGAAGCTCTGTCAGGCTTTCCTTTCCCAATTCAGGTAGGGCTCTGGTCCTCAAATTCTTCTGTTTTTCTTTAAATTCCATCATAACAGATGTCACATCTTTGAATGGATGGGGCTCTGTCACACTCCAGTTGTATTGTTTTACATTCAGCAGCAAGGGTTTCTCCCTGACTTCATCCGCAGTTTGCCGTGTCGAAGTAAATTCCTGTATTGATCTCTGAATGGTTTCTGTGTTGGTGTTCACCTCTTGTCCCAGGTTGTCTATTTTCCTGTGAAGCTGTTCCAACGAATCGTTTATTTTCACTAATGCGACCACTAAGGCTTCTTCTGCTGACATTTCACCTGTTTTTTCCCTTTCCATTTACCATAACACTTGAGAAATTCAAGGTCAATCTCAGAGTCTCACAGTTCTTATCTTGCAGCTGGAAATCCCCCTAGCCCAGCTCTTATAAAGTAACCAATTTCAGAGATTTCCACTAGAGGGAAACAATGTCCCCTTTAAACACAACTCATACAACCCAAAGTTAATTTCAGATTTCAGTTACTTTTTACTCCTTTTTAGAAGCAGCAGGAGACAATAGAAACAATGTATTTCTCTTCCTTTGCTAGCTGTCAAGGAACGTTCTAAGTGCTGTCAATGAACATTCCAAAACGTCAGTCCTACTGGCAGCCCATTTCCAGGGTCAGAGCGGCTTTATTTTAACTCCCTTCACTCTCTCCTGCGGCATACTCAGTCCACAACTCCCCCCCTCTTCTCCTGCCTCCAAGGGGGGTTTTATGCTCTTTACCGATGGAAATTTAGGCTTTTACAAAAGGCTTTCCAAGACTTCAGCCTACAGCCTCCTTGCCTCAGTCTGTTTACAAGTAGGGAAGGCGGACTTCCTGTTTTGAACCTCCTCGTTTCGATGCCAAATTAAACTTTTAAAATCAGATTCTCCCGTCTCAGCTCTACTCAAGGGTAATTACTTTGGGGTCAAATTGTCCACAGGAAAAAGTCAATGCTCTCCGGCAACAGCTATCCGGCTTTGCTCCGTGGAAGAAGCAGACGATTTGAAGCACCTCGCCGCTCGCCCCACGTCGCTCCGGATCCCCGAAACCAGGTTTCCCCGCGGGTAGGGGAGGCGCAAAGGGTGCCCGTCGAATCCCACATTCACAGGCTTCTCCCGCCTGTGATTTATACGGGTCTCCGCCTTCGCCGTGGCGGCCAGACCCAAATTTCCACAGAGCAGATTCCTCCCGGTCAGAGGAAATCCGCCATTGCCGGAGGCACCAACCCGGAAGTCTCTAGATTTCAGAACAGTCTCTGAGAGCCAAGGTGATACTGTAGGTACATACTAGGTGCTCCCCTGCAAGCATATGCAGCAGTAGCCAAGCACAGCCCTATCACTGGGCAGAGTGAGGCAAGTACCTCCAGCGGCAGAGGCTAGGGAGTGACAGCGAGGTGATGGAGGGCAGAGCTGTGTGTGCCGTGCGCCCTGCCCTGCCTCCTTAAGCTAGCCTCCTTAGCATGGGTGCAAATGCTAGTCTGTACATCAACAATACTGAGATGGACCAGTGGTCTGACTAGGCATAAGACAGCTTCCTATACTCATATTTTGCATTCCAATGCAAAGTCCTGGCTCAGCCCAGCCTTTCTACCTGTTTTCTACTACTTCTTACATTGGGAGGTCAACACAACAGCCTTTGATACCAAAGAGGAAACAGGGAATGGAATCAAAAATGATAAATCAATTAAACCAGCATGGCTTTCTCTTTTTGCCACATTCTTTTTATCCTACTGTATGCCAAGGATGGGGAGCCTGTGGTCCTCTGGACGATGTTAGGCTCCAACTCCAGTTGGCTTCAGCCAACAAAGTCCAGCAATCAGGGATGATGACGTTGTAGTCAAACAACATCTGGAGAGCCACAGCTTTCCCATTCCAGACATGTGAAAACAATTGCCTCACTTTGCTTAAAGAAGCAACAATCCACACAGCTTGATGTAGATAATTAATTTATCACCCATATGGGATTTGGGTTCATTCAGTTGACTGGGCTTAGTACTTCTCTTGCTAAGGTGGCCGACATGTGACATATATCCTACTTCACAGACTCTGGCCCAAGAAAGGAGGACTACCCAGGCCAAATCTGGTTTAAAGATAAATAACTATAAAAGGAAGAGCCAGGGCTCTGAAGTTGCCACTGACCATTAGCACCTGTCTTGCAGACTTAGCAGGTATGCAGGTCACCTGATCACAGTATTTCCTACTATGCTGAGCTGTATTTGGTGATGCATTCCCCCACCCCACTCTTCCTAGGACGGATCCACTAGTAGCACACTGTAATTATGTACATTTTGTATGTGCTGAAGAAAGTAGCTGTATAAATGACAGCTAATTATGAAGAACTCTCCTGGGCATTAGTATCATTCTCCCCGACTACTTTTAATGCTGTATACCTAGGCAGCTATCGCGGAAGTTGATTTCACAAGAGAATTATACTGCTGACCCTTCAGAATTAATTTACAGAAAAGCATACCAATCCTCAGTGTAATGGAACAACCACCCATTATTTCAAAAATAAACTGGGGCACAATCCAGCCACCTGTAAGTTGCTTCGAGTCCCCTGGAGATCAATGGGAAGAGATGAGTGCTTGACTTATAGTTACGGTAATTTCCTTTGTATTGTCTCGATTTATCCAGGAAACTTTCAAGTGATGTTACAGATATCCACTGTGAACCAGCAAACACAGGTTTGGGATTGATTGATTGATTGATTGATTGATTGATTTACAATATCTCTGCTGGGGTCACCAACATGGGTGTCAAGTGAGTCTGCTAATATCTGTTTTCATATTGTTGTGTGTTGGTGGCGGGGGTCAGTCTGTATGATGCCTGAGTCCCTTCTAATTCCTGGGATCCTGGATCCAGCAAAGATTAAAATCTAGAGGAGGATTCCATTGTTGAACTAGTCAGGCAACTTTCATTGTTAGTTAATTAGGGTTGGCATATGTCCGGAATATCCCGAACATACTCTGATTACTGTAGCCCCCCCCCTCCAAAAATAGCTTAACAACTTTCCCAAAATAAAGCAAAAGCTCAACAACTTTTCTGTCCGGATTTTCACTTTTTGAAATATGGCAACCCCAGAGTTAATAGACCTAGGTACCATCATTAGAACAACAAAAGAAGTTGCTCTATGCCAGAGGGCAAATGGATGGGCTCCACCCTCACCTGGTTGGTAGTGAGAAAGACGAAAGCCAGAATGTGTGTGAGTTGAGAGCTAGAAGCTGATAGCTAGAGAGACTGAGCCCTTCTTGATTTCTGCTGCAATCCAAAGCTGCAACTATGGGGAAAGCAAGACTTCAAATAAGAGCAGATTTATTTTTATTTTTAAAAAAGACTTCAGGCAGTTAAAAACATTAACATTAAGATTAAAATACAGAGACAAAACAAAACAGATCAGCATAATATTACAACAAAAGTTAAGTAAAATGCAATAAAGCAATCTAGTTATTTTTGCACTGTTTAAAAAAACTATTTTAGACGCTCTTATATGTTTGCAAATCATATTGACATGCATGTGAAATGCATAGATTTGTTGCTTTTGTTAGCAGTAGTAGTATTTCTGAAGCAGGAGGAAAAGTCATGCCTTTTTAAATACAGAAACCGACTCCTTTCCCTGTGACTTAGCAATGTGCAACACTGAATCAAATAGTGCAAAAATCTATGATCCAGGCATGCCCTGCAAGTGAATCTATGAGATCTAGTTTGACATAGCTGAAATCCAATTTACATTACCAAAGGATCTGGCAAAGTCCTTTAAATTTGGCATCAAGATACTAAACAGGATCTAAACCAAATGAAACAACCAAATTGTTCATAGTGGCAATAAAACCTGCACATTAATCTTGAGTTTCAGGACAAAACAAATGTGCCATAAAAGGACCAACGACAACAATAAAAAGCAACAAAAAGAAGCATCAATTAAATATAGTAGTGTTTTTTTAATAAAGAAAAACTAAAATAGCAAGCACCGCAATGCCTCTCAACAGTAGGAACGAGAGTGCAGGTGATATCTTTGCCAGAGTCAAAGCCCTGCTGCCTGTGCTGTGATCTTTCAGACTAATTTTCTTAGCAGTCTGCATCTTTTTCCTCCCTTCCTCATTGACAGACTGTGGCTGTGCTAGTGAAGTGGCATTTATTGCATAAGCAGGTGTCCTAGTGGAGATGCAGGTGTTCTCTCCTCATTCTGGCATAATCTAGTCCTATGGGGATAAAGAAAGTTGCTTCTCTGTAGAAATTTTTTTCTACGTGCCCTTGAAGACAATGCTTGAAATTCTAAGCGCCTGATTATGCAATGGCATCTGAATGGAGCTTGTCCACCTGAGTGCTGATTTCAGGCGAAGGGAGCCGTGAATTCGCAAAGTGTTAGCCAAAGGCTAAAGTTGCAGTCCAGCACTGTAATGCGCAATTAACCAGTGCAATCCTATGTGCACGGAATAACGTCTTACAGTATACAGTGGTACCTCAGGTTAAGTACTTAATTAGTTCCAGAGGTCCGTTCTTAATCTGAAACTGTTCTTAACCTGAAGCACCACTTTAGCTAATGGGGCCTCCTGCTGCTGCTGTGCCGCCAGAGCACAATTTCTGTTCTCACCCTGAAGCAAAGTTCTTAACCCGAGGTACTGTTTATGGGTTAGCGGAGTCTGTAAGCTGAAGCGTATGTAACCTGAAGTGTATGTAACCCAAGGTACCACTGTACACTGGTGTTTATTCTCAAGTGTCCATATGGTTGCATCCTGAGGCAACAAGCCTACGTAGACTGCATGATTAATGTAATATTTAATTTGGCTCTGGACTTGGACTATAACTTCCCTAGTTGTTGATGGCTGAGTAAGAGTACCCATTTCCCTCTGCAATCATGGGGAGTGGTAATTGAAGCCCCCTTGGCCATGGAAAGCATGCACTCCATCCTCCTGGTCTTGGCATGAAAAGAGGGGTCACTTCCTGCTCCTCTGGTTGCACTAACAGCTGGGAATCACTTGCAAGGCTCAGTAGCCAATCGTAGGTGCTGAGGAGGCGCAGCTTTGGAGCAGACCTGAGAAAGAACTTCCTGTCTTTGGTCTGATCCCTGTTCTGGGCTGCAAGTGCCCTCGGTGGCATGGAGGGCCTTCCATGAGCTTCAGCTGGTAGCCCAGCTGTGATGTCATCTGGGTCCAGTCTGGCTTTAGTCGTTTGTGCTCTGGTAACTTCCAGGTTAGACTATTGCCATGCATTGCACCTGGGGCTGCCTTTGAAGATGGTCCCAATATGGAGAACTGTTCATGTTTACACAGCACAGAAGTTAAGGCAAACATCCTTTGGTGTATGTGGATTGGTTCCAATTGTTCTACTAGGCTGAAAGGCTTTTGTTTTTTGGTCTTGGAATGTTTTACAGCATGATCTGAAGTGGCACTTTATTATCTTATAGGAGTGAGTAGATAACAAGCAATGAGTCTTAGGATCTGACAACATTTAATAGACAAAATGCAGCGGTAATTAGTATTTGAAAGCTGAGAGCTTGTGAAGTTTTGTTTCTGGAACCTGGCAAAAATAAAACAATGGAGAAATGTTAACACGTCAGAAGCGTTTAAATCTGGAAAGCAGAGCGAAAAGGGTAATATTCAAACTACAAACATGAGTTCAGGATTCAAAATTCGGAATTCAGAATTTGAACAGTGGGAATAGAAAATTTGGAAACATACATCTCTGCCTTCAGCACTGAGATGTAACTTACATAAAAGGCTTTGCACATGCTGCTAGATCTCCATAAAAGCCAATTGTTAACAACATGAACCCAATTCCCCATTCTGCCCACCTTAAGTGTGCTTTCCCATCCTTGCTGAAAACAAGGATGACATTCTTTTCCATCCAACAAAAGTCCCCCCCCCCCCAATTCATCATCATATCCTACACTTTGGCTCTTTGGTTTATTATAGGGAATGTTAGGATTTGTCCATAGGAAGAGAAGGAGGCAGATATACTTTTGCCTAATGTGCTCTTCCCTGTATCTCATGAGTTCCCATGTGACCAGCTGGAGGTAATGAAAGGTAGGAGAGAAGCGGCTTGATAGGATTACCTAGGAATTAAACTCATTCTTCTCTACCTTGCTTCCCCTGCCCCCCCCCTTCTATGGGGGTTTTTCCTAATAGGCTTTTGAGCGAGAAGACAGAAGGAAGGAGTAGAGGGCAACTTGCATTGTGGCAGATTGGAACAAAAGTAAAAAACTGCCCAGGCTGGGGGCAGGAAGGAGAAAGCCTTCTTTCCGATGGTTGCTAATGGCCTGCGGAGGAGCTGCACAGCAGTCATTTCACAGATAGTATGGCAGGTCACCACGACAGATGTTCCCAGCATATGTGGAGAATTAATTACCCACTAGTAAACAAAATCTGTGATGCGGAGAGTCATTTTATCCAAATTTCTTTCGATTTTGCTGTTATTAGGAGCTTAATTTTTCTTGATCAGCCAGGCTCTCTTGAATTAAAGCGTTCCTTAATGGGCTGCGCTGAACGTTTTCTGAAGTAAAGTGTGGAGCGAAAGTGGTAAGGAGGAGGGGGCTGGGGCGAGAGAGACGAGTTTAACTGGAGATGAGTTGATTGGGATGCCACAGTGAGCGATTAGGAAATTATTTGATTAAAAGGCTGGGTACTGTTCATATAGGATTTTTTTAAAAAGTATTCTTACAGCCAACCTGTATCCAATAGCATTTTCACTCCATTTGCTGCATATTATGAAACAGCTGGAGCCCAGGGGGTACATTATAATGTTTCAAGAGGAAGGGCTTTGGAAGGGAAAATGGCTGTGTTTTCATTCGCTGTCAATATTCGGATGTGTTAATGTCGGGGGACCATATTGTGCCATTGAATTTTAAGCAAAACTCTATTTAAATCCACGATGAAATTGGGTTAAAAAAAAATCAATGGCAGTAATAAAGGCCTTGCATCATTAGAATACTATTCATATGTTCATGACCCAGATAGGAGAGCAACAAGGCCAGGAACCACATGCTATTTCTCACACACTTCCAACCCGTTCCTTATGGTGAAGGAAAGCATGGATAGAAGCAGATTGTAAAGGGACAATGAGAACTGAATGTTCTGAGGCAAAGGTCGTTTTACAAGTGTGAGTCTCCTTCATTCTATGGAAAGGATGCAGTTGTGTTCTCAGTCCTCTAAGCAAATTTGCACATGATCTTTCCATTCATGTGCTGAACTTCTGTTTCCACAAGAACACAATTCTTTTTCTGAATTGCTGTGTTGTCCATGTTTACTTTTGTTTGGCACTACAATGTAATGCTTGCTGAGTGCTTGACGCAAAACAACATGCCGAATCTCCACAAAATGGATGTGGGTAGTTGGCCACATTTGACTTGAAGGTGAGTATGGAGTTGGAATCTGTGGCTCTTATCAGTGCTATCTCTGCATATTCTAAGGTATTCATTTTCATTACCAACACTTGTTTGATACATTCTTTGGCGTTAAATACCATCTATACATCATCTTATAATAAGTTTCTTTCAAGCCATAACGTGCTGTAAATCTCATATCTGTTTCCCAAAGCTTTTCCCAGGCAGCAATATCTATCTTGTGTCCAACATCTTTTGCCCGTCATTGTTGTTTTAACCATTTCATCCTTCGTTTCCCATGCTAGTAACAGTTTATACATTTTGGAAATTAATTTCTCATCGTTTTCACGCAAATTAATTTCAAAGTATGACCGTTGCTCAGCAAATCCATTCTTTAAATCCTTTTTATAAATTTAATTTAACTGGCGATACTGAAACCAGTTGCTCACTAGGTTTCGTATTTCATTAAATTTTCAAAGCTTACATTCATTTTCATGGTTACGACGGCAGCTCTGATCCAGCTGCTGTAAGCAGAGCCTGCAATTTTGTGCCTACTATTCTAGTTGCTTCCTCCCCATTACTACTTGTGTCAATTTAGCCAGAGGGCCTGGTTACCTTCCCTCCATCAGAAGGAAAAGGAAAAAAAACAAAATCCACTACTGACTGACGGGGGGACAAGTTAACTTGGGAAAGGAAGTGTGGTGCTCCTGCAGTGCTCTTAGGTAATTGCAAAGCTTTTTAGGGTTTCTCACTGGTTAATCAACTGAAACGTTAGTTGACTAATCTACCTTTTAAATCTTATTTAACAAGCTAGCAATTCTATACCAACAGAAGTGAAGGACAGTGAAATTTCATCCAGTATTTTAACACTCCTTTGGCTGAAAGATCACCCAGAAGAGATAGAGAGACCCAGCAGCATGAAGGCTGGTACAAATCATAAGACACTTAGTTACAGCAGTGATGAAGAGAGGAAACAGCATGCCTGAAACCAAGGATACTTTTTATTTTATTTCTTGCTCTACTTATTGATTTCCTGTCTCTGTTTTTACAGGCTTGACCCATCGCAGGAAACACGAAATTCCTTGAATAAAAAGGGATTTGATATATAACACCAGCTTGTGTTATATTTCTACTGCTAGCGTCCACATATTTATACGGGCAAAAGCTTATTGCACCTGCTTCCTCTGGCATGCTCATTTTAGGGGGTTGCAAAGAATCCATCGCCCTATCTTTCAGTAGAGAAACGTCAAAGGCAATTTAGATGTTCATGGTGAAATTCTAGCTTACTGGTTTCAAGAAGCCAATGAGAACGTTGCTGTTGGTGGCATTGGGTGAGGATTACTATTCGGTTCAGTGTAGCCTAGGAAGCTGCCTTATAAGGAGTCAAACTGTTGGTCCATCTAGCTCAGTATTGCGTGCACTGATTGGCAGGAGTTCTCCAGGATTTTTGACAGGGGTCTTTCCCAGCCCTACCTGAGGATTCAGTCTGGGACCTTCTGCAAGCCAAGCAGATGCTCTTGTGGAACAGGCAGAGTTAGGGAAGCATGACTGGTTTGCCCACACTGGCAAGCCAAGCCAAGAGGGCACCACAGCAGTCACAACAAGAATGACCTAGAACAAAAAGTGAGAGCTGGGGAGCACCGAATTTTGGCATTGCAAAGGACACTGATGAAATGTAAAAACACAAGGCTTCTGGTTCCGCTCTGCCTTAATGGAGGCAGCCCAGGTTGGAGATCATAGGTGAAGGAAAAACTAGGATGACTGAGGGTAAATCATCCTTGCAATCCCCCCCCCCCTGGGACAGGGAGAAAGCAGTGTGTGGCTCTCACTCCAGCATGCAATGTGTGGGGCAGGGAGGTGCTGGGTGCAAAAGCACTTCACCTGGTGAAAACCCTCCAACACCGTCATTAAGAAGCAGAGGTTCTCCTGTTATTTAGAGCTTAATTGGACTAAAGGACATGCATGCGCGAGAAGAGATGAGATCACAAACTGCGGAACAAACCAACTGCAAGACTTTAAGGTTTGAATTTGAGATAAGACTTCATTCGGCGCAAAAGATGTGGGTGGGGAGGGGAGCTTGTGGTATCTTTATTTAAAGTTTACTTCTTTACATTTATGATTTGGCAACCCTCCTCTGAATGTTAGTTCAAATTATATTTGTACAAGTGAGGGTGGACGAAATTGGATTATAAATATGGAGTATAACATCAAATGGAACTGTGTGTGTAAAAAAAATAGGGAAAAGGGAGCAAAGCTCTATTTTGCAAAAGGTTAACTTAGAACTGACTCTTCCCCATCCTTTATTATGTTACAAAGTGAACTGAATAACGCTAAGAGAACTTGGAATTTAATTTAATTGGAAGGATAATCAGCTGGAAGGAAGGATGAAAGGAGTCTGTGAGCTGCCAAGGAACTCATAAGGTCATCTGCAGTTCAACAGACTCCTCTTCTTCCCAGGGTGAGAGAAAAAATGGTGACAACAGTTTATTTGCTGGGACAGAGTGACTTTTGCAGCTGTCATTAAATTTCTCAGTGCAAAACAACAAAGCACTGGATGGAGCTATGGAGAAATTTCTGGAACAACAATGGGATATCAGCTTCGCCCAAGGCATGATGGATAACAGCAAATCGGGGGAAAGAAAGACATAACATCTTAGAAGGACAGGAAGAAACACCACAGGCATAATATTTGCCTCACACAGGAAGAACAAGGATATAGTTTAAGTTCCTCACTTGAAATTTTATAACTCATTTAATGTGTCAACACGAATAGTAGTTATTAATATTGCAGTTGTTCTACAAGGGATCATTATTATGACCGGAATGTAATTGAAACTAATCAGATTTTGGAACACAGAAATCAAGAAAACCATCAAATCATCAAATCTAGCATGCAGGTGGCCTCTTTAACTAAATTGTATGATTTGATACTTGAATGATTGGTATTAATAATTGTATTATAAATTGTTATAATGAGGCTATTATTGGACTGTAATTGAAAACTAATACAAAAATATTCAAAAAAAGAGAAAGAAAAGAAATTTGAAAACACAAAGTCTGCTTCTGGAAGGTTGCCTGGAAGAGAATGTGCCCGTAGGGCTTAACATTTTTTCCCACCCATGTTCTAGTGGGGACATGGAAATATTTAGAAGAGCAAATGATCTTCACAATAGTCCTGTGGGCTTTCCCTGCCTGCTCTCCTCCTCTGTAGCATGGAAGCATCTCAGTGCATGGGAAAGAGACTTTGAAGTTGGCTAAGATGTTAATTTGAAGTGATTTGGAGGAGAACAAGCACCTCCTCCAGGTCTGCCAAAATGACAAAATGATGGTTGCCCTGCCACTATTTACTCCTCTCAAAAGTAATATAAATGATTAGGTGTAAGTCAGATGGTAGAAAAATGCCATGCCAGCAAGTTAAGGAGAGAGCAATGTAAACCAAGCAGTCTACCAACACTCAGCGGTCATTAACTGCCCCCCCCAGAGGTAAGATAGGCTGTCCCCTGGATTCTCTTAAGTGCTGCTTCTGCCCAGAAAATGCTTAGTTCAAGAAGCATCTTGTATGGACTTCATCTGCTCTCATTTATTATTCCCAGCAATAGATGATTAGACCAATTCTCTGATTAATCAAAGGCTCACTTTGTCACCAGCTGTGTGAGACCAGAATTTTAAATCAAACGCCAAAGGCTGGAGCAGAACAATCCCGGAAAAAAAATTAATTTTTTGCAAGAAATATTTAGCAAATAAAGTCTAATTTTATTTTCCACTCAAAGTTCGTTTCACAGCCAGGCGTCATTTATCCCATAATTGTCCACTTCAGTTCCCGACACACAACCCCCTCCCTGCTTGCTTCTTCAGAAACACTTCATATTGCTAACTGCTGGAAAGAGCAGGCCCGCGTATCCTATGTGTGCAATTTTCATGTGGGGACTCAGTTCTTTTCGTCTAAACACATTTTGCAAAATCTCTTTTCTCTTTCTTTCCTTCTCCCCCTTCCCTATCTCCACCCTGTGTGCCCATCTTTGCCTCTCCCAATCTTTCCTTCTTTCTTCCAGTGTGGACTTTGTCTACAGCAGGTTTTTGGTTGTTGCTGATGTTGTTTACATTTGGATTGGGGATGACAACATAGAATGGATATATTAATTTAATATACTTGTTAGTCACTTGTTACCTGAAGGGCTGCAAGCGACTTACAACATATTTAATACATTAATATTAACACATCATGCCACAAAAATGAATATGAAAATGGAACTACCCCTGTAATGGCCAGTTTGGCAGTTCACTAATAACAAAGCAAGGGCCTGAGGAAAAGAAGATAAGTCTTTTCCTGGAGCCAAAAAGATGTTAGTGAAGGCACCAGGGAGACCCTATTGGGGAGAGCATTCCACAGATGGGGAGCAACAACTGACAAGGCCCTCTCTCTTGTCACTATCCTCTGAGCTTCCCTATGACGGGGTGCCTGGACTTATTAAATAATTGTAAGAATCATACTGGGGTGACAATCACAAATATAGTGATTTGGTTCAAACCAGAGCGTGCAGGGCATCTGAACACTTATTTACAATAATTTTTATACCTCCTGCCAAGGCAAAAGTCTGCTCAAAGGTGATGAACTGAACTGATCTTTTGATTATCATCATCATCACCATCATCAATATTTTGTCTGCCTGCAATGCATCCTTGAAGTCTAGTAATGCCTCTTGTCTGGATGAGGGACACAAAAGTGTGCATAGATAGAAACTAGCTTACAGCAGAAAGGTAACAATTGCATTCATTGCTCTGCCTGCTTTTACCTTTGGCCCTGTTCACCATTCACCATTGGCATGTAGCCCTCAGAAGACTGCACAGGTGAGAATGTGGCCCTCGGTCTGAAAAAGGTTCCCTGTTCCTGGACTACTCTGATGGGCAGCAGCTCTCCAGGCTTTCAGGTTGAGGCCTTCCCCATAATCAGGTAATTACATCTTTTACCTGGAGAAGCTGGAGACTAAACAAAGACGTTTCTGTATGCAAAGAAGGTGCATTAGCCCTGGGCTTCAGTAACTCCAATAAGCAATTCCTGAGGTAGCTGAACATTTTTTTCAGTCAGGTAATACTTCTAGCTGTTCCTCTGCTTTTTCCTTTGAACTCTCCAGAATCCTATAGCTCTCTTTTTCTTTGGCGATCATTCGTAGCCGAGTAAGATTGTCTTCCATAAACACGGTCTTAACAGTGAGTCTGTAAGTGACTGTGGAGGCCAATTCTGGATCCACACTTTCTTCCACAGTGGGGACATTGGTTTCCGGGCAGTAGTTGATCACGGTGTGGATTTGCCAAGCGTGCCTTCCTCTTAGCACATTTCTCCCTTGCGTCCTGAGTTCAAGTGTCTTCAAAGTCCATGCCACCTTTGGTAAAGGCTGTTCTCCAGTTGGAGCACTGGCAGGCGAGTGTTTCCAATTGTTGCTGTTTATACAAAAAAATTGCCTTGAGACAGTCTTTAAACCTCTTTTGTTGACCACCAGCATTACGCTTTCCATTTTTAAGTTCGGAATAGAGTAGTTGTTTTGGAAGACGATAATCAGGCATCCACTCAACATGACCAGTCCAACGAAGTTGATGTTGAAGAATCATTGATTCAGCACTGGTGATCTTTGCTTCTTACAGTACACTGGTATTAGTTCGCCGATCTTCCCAGGATCACTGACAAATACGCTCCTATAGCATGAATCACTGAAGGAAAGCTTTATTGGAGAAACTATACTCATTTGCCTTCGTAGTTTTCTCCTTAAACAAGCAATGCAAGCTTACTTCATGCCCATGGGTTTTTCCCTCTGCTTTTTGATGTTGTGATCATTTATACACACATATTTACCAGAGAGGTAGTGTTGGTCCTGAACTTACATTCAGAACTCCATCCATAGGAATAACAAGTGGTAGGCGGGTTACTTAAAGGATGAAATTATTTCCATTAACAAGTTACCTAATGGCACTACACATTTCTAATTAGTCACAGGTTCAAATGATACTGTTATTGGTTTATGCTTCAGGGCATGAACAACCTTGAATTAACAGAATAAACTTATTATAAACTGGTAATTAAAGGTAATTATAAAGTAGGTATAAGAAATCAAGTGATATAACTGGCTTATAAGAGAATACAGAGGGTTGAGATTAATATTGTGCGACATAATTTTGGGCCTTGAAACTAAATTAATGTATATAATATTTAAATGCATTTTGTAAGAAAAATTTGTAATTGTGGGAAGACATTAAAGGATCATTCATGGCTTGTTGCATTGATGGTAATATTAATTCATGCTCGATATACCTCTTGATTATCATCAATATACAGCTAGACATGAATTAATTCACCTTGGTTCACACACTGTCATATCTGGGCTTCATTACTCTCAACTTTGCTTCGTATCCACTGATGTGGTTAGAAGGATCCTAAAATATCATGTTCCATATGTAAACAGGTATGTTAGAGCATTAATTCCCCTAAAAAACACTGGAGGAGATGAACATAATTTGAGAATAGGCCTTTAAAGCTTTTTTTTTAAAAAAAAAACATGAGCGATGGGACCTGCATAATATCCATAGAAATTGCATACTATAATAGGGGTACCACTGCCAGAAAGCCCTGTTTTGCATGTTGACCAGCCTAATCACCTTTACAGGCATGAGTTACAGCTGGTTCTCTGAGCTAGATGTCAAGATATGGGTACAACTATATGGGTGCAAGTGGTCCTTTAGGTATTCTGGTCCCAAGCCCTTCAGGGCTTTAAAGACAATAACCTGCATTTTGATCTGGGCCCAGAAACACACTTGCAACCAGTACAACTGATACATAATGGGTGTTACACGTTATGGCTGCCTTGTCCCTACCAGTAATACAGTGGACCCTCTGGATACGAATTTAATTCATTTGGGGGGTCCGTGCGCACCCCAAAGAATCTGTATCCAGAGGTGCCGCTTCTGCACGCATGCGTGGCTTGATAGAGCACTTCTGCGCATGCATGAGTGGCAAATCCCGGAAACAATACTTCCAAGTTTGCCGCTTTCACAACCCAACGTTTACGTTACTCAAGAGTAACGTAACCCAAGAGTCAACTGTAACAGGGTGGCTGCATTTTGTACCAGAGCCATTCCCAAAGGCATGCGCTGGATGTGACAGTGCATGGTCAACTGAGTTGTGATCTGACTTCTTTACATAGGGTTGCAGTTGGTGCACTAGTCTAAGCTCCTACAAGGCACTCTTAGCCATCATCATGATCTGAGCTTCCCCAGTGAGCGATGAGTCCAGCAGTACCTACAACCTGCAAACTTGTTCCTTTAGAGTGAGTGCAACCTCGTGAAGCCAAGCTGAACACCTTTCTCTGGGGTTTACCAGTTTCCCCACTTGCAACATGTCCAATATCCCCACCTCTGTATTAAGCTTTGGATTGCACCTTCCCATACATCTGAAAATGGCCTCCAAACACTGGTTTAGGGGTTTCCCAGCCTCTCTGAGATGAGTTGGTGAGAAACAGAGGTAGAATTGAGTAATGTCTGCATACCAATGGCACTTCAGCCGAAGCTTCCAGATTATGCCTCCCAGTAGCTCCACATAGATATTAAATAGCATGAGTTTCAGAATTGAATTTGAACACCCCACAGACCAATGGTCACTGGGGGGAGAAAGGCTGCTCTCTCATGATGACATCTCAGGAAGGACCAGAAACACTGTATATCACCATGACTCCTAAGCCCAGCCCAGATAACTGGCCCAAGAAAATGCCATGCTTGGTGGCCAAAAATGCTGCTAAGAGGTCTAGGAGAACTCACTGGGTTGTAGTCCTTCTACTTACTGTATTCCCTGATGCAACCAACAGAGCAACCAAGGCTGTTTCTGTTCCATAACTAGGTATAAAACCGTATTGAAATGCAGCCAAATAATCCATATCACCCAACACTGCCTGCAGTCACGCCTCTAAATATCTACATTAAACTAGAAGATTAATACTTAAGATCCTAAACATGTGTCCTCCGAAGACCTACTCATTTTGATAGAGTTAGCCATCCCACAGGCACCTTTAATATTCCATCTTTCTTTTAATTTTCAGTTTATGAATCCTAATTTGCACATGAATAGTGCCTTTCTCTCAAGTTATCAAGTTCTGAGTGTCCAGAAATTGGTGGTGTTGTGAGGCGGGAGCAGAATCAGTGGCCTGAGTCAGTCAGTATTCTGGCAGCTTCCTACGTCATATGTTCACCACGGGTGAATGCAGGTAAAATTTCAAACTTTGATTCAGTTCACTTCTAAGATTGATATGACAGCTTTGTACAGCCCATAACCTTGGAGAGCTTATAACAAACTCTGGTGAAAAAGGAAGGAAAGATGCTGAGTAATAGCCTATATAAAGAAGTCCGAGAGTCATTAATACTTTGCACAATAGCAAATCTGGATTTGCCACCAAGTATCAGCATGCATGATATACATGCTAGCACCATCACACTATGCCTCTTAAAGTGTACACTCAAAATATCTTAGCAGTAAAATTGCAATGTGTGAATTGGCTGCAGAGATGCCTCTTTACCAAGTACGCTACCACCCTGCCAGCAATGACTGAACTTGATGCAATATTCTCAAGGACCATTTGAAAATATGAATGCATTTTGTGCCAAACTTGGGTTGGATCCAGACTGAGCTATTGAATTTAGGTTGCATTGATATCAATGGGACAATTTATTAATGACTTCTGTAGTATTGGGGGACTTATATTCCATTGTTTTTATTATTGTTATCATTATCACTATTATTACTATTACTATTATTATTATTTACTAAATTTGTATAGCACCATCGAAAGATCACAAGGCAGTTTAGAAAATACAAATACAAAATGAGAACACAAAACACACAACAGAAAACAACAACAAACCAATAACCCACCTCCCACAAGCACAATTAAAAGGTCATAGATTGTTTAATTAGCCAAAGGCCTGGGAGAAACGGAATATATTTGGCCTGGCGCCTAAAGATATGTAATGAAGGCACCAGGTGACGCTCCTTGGGGAGAGTATTCCACAAACAGGGAGCCACCACAGAAAAGGCCCGTTCTTGTGTTGCTAGAAAGAGAACTACCGTAAGTTCAGCCAGCTTTATCTTGATCTGCCCCCATTTCCAAACCTTAATAAGAGAAAGAGATGAAAATAAGAAAGCATTCATTAAGTTGTAGAGAAGCTAACACTAGAAATAACAAATGGCACAGCTAAAGCAGCAATTTTATTCTTAAAACAGGGGTTAGCCAACATGGTACCTTCGTTGTGTTGTGGACTACAACTCCCATCAGCCCCAGCCACCATAGTAAATGGTCGGGAATGATGGGAGCAATATTACTGGATATCTGGGGACCCCTATATTGTCTACCCCTGCTCTAAAGAAATCTATCATATGGAGGCATAGCTATGGAAGCTTTAGTTCTGCATTGTGTGTGTGTTTGTGTTTGGGGGGAAAAGAGAGAGAGACAGTGCTTGGGAATGTAGGTCAGACCATTAATATAAATTTGATCACTTTCTTTTTATTCTTCAACATTCCCTATAATAAATCAGCTCACCTCCTCACCCCTACCCCCCTCATACATTTCACCCTTTCCGTCCTGATTTCGGATCACCGAATGTAAATCTGTGACAAGGGTATCTATATATAATATTAATGGGGCTGAAGAGGGTTGGTGTGAAATGTGAGTGCTTGCCAAATAAGGAGCGATCAGAGCCGAGCTGTTCATTCTCTGTAGCATGCTCTACATCATCTGCAGGACAAATGTAACATCATTAGGCAAAAAACCTAGCCATTCTGCACGGAAATGGCTAGGCTGGAGGTACCAATCAATCTAGCCGAGCCAGTCCCCTCTGATACTGTCAGAGGCAACAGACAAAACAGATTGCCGTCTTGATCACAGAGCTTCCCGAAGCACAGCAAAAACAACCCTGCTCTTATCTATGAGATGCCCGTGTAACCAGTTGTTGCATTCTCAGAATAGATTTAGCCGGATGGACCGAACTTGTATGATTCATTTGGAAATAAAGGAACACTCACATGATAACCAGCCCAGCAGTTCAAATACTGGGGATGTGCACTTATATAGTTGTCCAGAATCTAAACCTGACCAGGCAATGACCTGTCCAGGACAAGGGGAAACATCAACTTTCAACACCCTTAGATAATCTTTTCCCTATTCAGAAAAACTAACAAGGCCCAGGATATGGGAACAGGTCCTATTCCATTCATTCACTTATTTGAAAGCATTTGTAAAGGGTTAAAAAAATTAAAAATCATTTGGGACAGGCCCATGGCTATGAAAACCCGAACTGTTCCAGCCAGGTATGAACATGATATGATCATTGAAGTCATCCAAGACAATAAGCCTTGGGAATTCTGATGCCAATGTGGAGACCACTCTGGTAAGCTTGGGTAGAGAGACTTCAGGCTATGGGATGGGTGCTAAACCAACACTAAATGCAAATGTTCAATTCCAGAAGATTTTGGCATAGGGTATGTTTACTTTGGCAGGGCATGTTTACATGGGAGACTTGCATGTTCATTTCGAAGTAAGTGCCACTGAGTCAAATACACTGATTGCAGATCTTAAAAATAGCTCACTGCAGGCAATTTCCGAGGACTTGCACCAGTAGTGAGCATCATCAAGCAATAGAGAAGACCATGCCCCACTAGGGCCCTCCACTTCTATTAGCTGGTGCCTTCTAGCCCTGTTGCTGTTGCTCCTTCCTGATTCTGAGCAAGTGAGCAGTGGAAGGAGCAAGAAGGAGTTGCATCTTCCACTCACCTAGTTCTCTTGATCTGTCTGGGTGTGTAGATCGGGCCTATAGGAAGAGGGCATACCCTTCAAGTGCCCCAGTGTTACTGGGACATTCCTGGAATTACAGCCTGGCTTCTGATATGATCCCAGAATGTCCTGTTTCCTCCCTCCAGCGCCGCCACCACCAAGCTCAGGGAGGAGGATGAGTTGGTGCTTGCAGCCAGCAGTTGTGTTTGCAACAAAACCGGAGGCAGCCAATAACTTTCCCCACCCTGGCCAATGCTTTGCAATTCTCTCTCTCTCTCTCTCTCTCTATATATATATATTGATATCACTGATTTGGGGTTCTCTACTGAATTTCTCTACTGAATTTCTAGGCACTTATGACACCCTGGAATTTTATTTTAAGAAATGTGACCTGGGGCCTCCATGAGAATTGAATTCCCAAGGGAAAGGATAGTGTCTCATGTTGCAAATACAGTGGTACCTTGGTTGTCGAACTTAATCCGTTCCGGGAGTCCGTTCGACTCCTGGAACCAGTAGAAAACCAAGGCACGGCTTCTAATTTGCTGCAGGAGCTTCCTGTACTCAATCAGAAGCTGCGGTAGCTACGTCAGACGTTCGGCTTCCAAAAACCGTTTGGCTTCGCAAACAGGAACACTTACTTCCGGGTGTGCGGTGTTTGGGAGCCAAGCCGTTCGACAACCAAGGTACCACTAGATTCAGAAGTGATCATGACAAAATATTACAACAGGGACATAGAATATTCTTGTGGTGGGGCATTAACTGTTTTTTTTAAATGAGCTAATTCATATATTTAAAACTCTTGGTGTAAGGTGGGAGAGAAATCTTAATTTAGTACAATCACAAAAAAGGTGGCTATGTTTCTTCCAGAAAAATTAATAGGTCTACCTGAATAGTTTAGAGTTTACAAAAATAAAATAAAATTATAAGATATTTATTAAGATTTTCAAAATATTACAAAATAAAAAAAGAAAAAAGAAAAATACAAAATAAAAGTAATTAAAAACAACTCAATCTTTCCATTACTTATTTTTCATTAGCTTGTTTCCCGGACCTCCTCACGCCTCCCTTTTTTGTATTCCAATTCAGTTTGTTGGTTCAGCAAATCCTTCCCCTCTTTGTTTATCCTAATCTTTAATCTTACAATATTGTAACATTAAATCTTTACCTATTAGTAATCCATTTTTCATATTCCCTTATAGTATTGCAGCTAAAAACCACTTAGTTTCTATCCAACATCATTCTAACATTCATTAATTTTACAATATTTCTGTAGATAGTCTTTAAATTTCTTCCAATCTTCTTCCACCAACTCTTCTCCCTGGTCTCGGATTCTGCCAGTCATTTCTGCCAGTTCCATATAGTCAATCACCTTCATCTGCCATTCTTCCAGAATGGGTAAATCTTGTGTCTTCCAATACTTTGCAATGAGTATTCTTGCTGCTGTTGTAGAATACATAAAAAAGTTCTATCCTTCTTTGGCACCAATTGGCTGACTATGCCCAGGAGAAAGGCCTCTGGTTTCTTCAAGAAAGTATATTTAAATACTTTTTTCAATTCATTATAGATCATCTCCCAGAAAGCCTTAATCCTTGGGCACGTCCACCAAAGGTGAAAGAATGTACCTTCAGTTTCTTTACATTTCCAACATTTGTTATCGGGCAAATGATAGATTTTTGCAAGCTAGACTGGGGTCATGTACCACCTGTATACCATTTTCATAATATTCTCTCTTAAGGCATTACATGCCATAAACTTCATACCTGTGGTCCATAACTGTTCCCAGTCAGCCATCATTATATTATGTCCAACATCTTGTGCCCATTTAATCATAACAGATTTCACCGTTTCATCCTGAGTATTCCATTTCAACAGCAGATTGTACATCCTTGACAAAATCTTAGTTTTGGGTTCTAACAGTTCTGTTTCTAATTTTGATTTTTCCACCTGGAAACCAATTTTCTTGTCCGAATTATGTGCCTCCATTATCTGATAATAATGAAGCCAATCTCTCACTTTATTTTTTAGTTTCTCAAAACTCTGCAATTTCAGTCTATCTCCCTCTTGTTCCAGAATTTCCCAATATTTCGGCCAATATTTAGAGTTTACAAAAATGTATCACACACACAAGTTTTTTCTATCTCTCTTGTATACCATGCAGAAAAAAGGAATCTGCAAGGTTCCAAAATAGTGCTGGAGAATCAGCTGATCATAGCATTCTCTTCCCCCACCAAAATCTCACTTTTTGATCTAGCAGTAACATTTAACTCATTGATAGTTCTTGTATTTAAAAACTTGCTCGTGTCCCCCCCAATCTATTTTTAGCACCCAGAAAGGGTTAAATATACCATAGGTTATTTCTGTATCTCTCTGTCAAGGTCACAAGGTGCAGGGAGCCCAGTTCATCGTTTGCAGGACTAATAAATCTCTCCAAAGGTCAGCATCTGCACTCATTATCAGCCAATCAGTTTTAATTCCAGTTTTAATACATAAACTGCTTGGAAATACACAGAAAACATTTTGTGGGTACCTGCATCCTATTTTATTCCCTTCTCTTTTTTTAAAAAAGAGACTGTTTGTGTCAGTTTATTAATAGTTTAAATAAAGGAAATCAATAGATGCATTAGAGGTATTTATCTTTAAAAGCATTTCTGTTTCTAAAAAATATTAACTATAACAACAATTAACAGACAAATATGTCTCCAACCAAGCTTTTCATTATATCTGATGCTTCATTTACAGAACTGGGACTTGTGAAGGCTGTTTCCCTGCTACATATGTTGTGCATCTATTTCTTCCAAATGAATCTAATTCACAGATGAGTAATCAGCGATGAGTTTCATATTTTACTCACTATTTAAAATTTGGGTTCTAAAACCATAGCCAGAGCAGCTTAGTGATAAGAGAGTTGGGTCTGAAATATATCTGTCAAACATGGCTGTGACGATGTCACGAGCAAACCACAGTTCCATGTTACACCCAAACATAGGGAACTGAGGCTTGTTCTAACCGAAGTCACTCATTAAACCAAATTCAGAAATTATTCCAAATAAGAATGACTAGTAGTAGTATAAAAGGAAGAAGAAACCAGAAGTAGGGCATTCTCTCAGAAGGGAAAGTGATGGAACATTGTAACAGGAGCAAGTGGTGTAGTGGTTAAGAGTGGTAGTCTCGTAATCCGGTGAACCGGGTTCGCATCTCCGCTCCTCCACATGCAGCTGCTGGGTGACCTTGGGCGAGTCACACTTCTCTGAAGTCTCTCAGCCTCATTCACCTCACAGAGTGTTTGTTGTTGGGGAGGAAGGGAAAGGAGAATGTTAGCCGCTTTGAGACTCCTGAAGGGGAGTGATAAAGTGGGATATCAAATCCAAACTCTTCTAACTGGGAATGTTAGAAGTTTTGGAAACCTCTGAGGAGGTTCTCCTTGCTATGAGAAGCTGATATTGAGGAGCATTTCTACCCTAGTTCACTTTATATTGTAAATGGCCCTGTGATCCTCACAATGAAGGGGAGTACAGAAATTGAATAAATGAGTAATTAATAAGGGGAAAGCACAAAATTGTATCCAGTGCTGTAAAAGCATCAACTGCCATTTACGAAGCGACCCAAAACCAGTAGTGACGTCTCAAGTAGCAGAAACCAGCAAGTTAGAAATGGACTGCAAATCCATTTACAGCTTTTCATTCTTATAAGTGTGCTTCCACTTGGGAAAAAGGAGCCCTGCATTCTGTTGGGCACAGCTCATGGGTGGTAAAACTCCATATAACATTTCAGTGTAGAAGCATCCACACTCCCTCTTTGGAAAGTCTTCTATCATGTCAGAAGCAACTCAGAGGCACAAGTATGTGAGATATTTCTGCTTGAAACAAATAGTTCCTTTCCTATTATCTTGTTTCTCTTCTACCACAAGGAGGAGCACTGCTAAGAGGGACTGTAGCTCAGTGGTAGAACACCTGCTTTGATCATAGAAGGTTCGAGTTTCAATCCTTGACATCTCTAGGCAGAGCTTGAAACTCTGAAGAGGTTGCTACTGATGTAGACAAAACTGAACTAGATGGACTTATAGTCTGATGGTACTAGACAGCTTCCTGAGTTACAATGAATTTTTATTGTAATACTTATGTATTAATTTACAAATTGCCTTCTCTATGTGGGTCAAGGCGATTTACAAAATGAAACAAAAATCCTGAAAATAGATTTTAAAACAATACAAAGATGACCATCTATGGCAAAGGCCTTTTCATCCATCTGGAAGAGTCTCACCTCTTCGTGTCCTTTCCCTGTATAAATTGCCCATGCAAACTCACCATGGAAACCCTTTATAATGCAGTCCTGTTTTGTTGTGTTTTAAACAGAAACTTCCAGGCATCTGTATGTGACACTCCAAGTTGCACCTGGATAACTGCAGCTATGTAATCATAGAAGCCCTTGAAAATAAATCCTACATTATGTATAGAGTTTGCCTTATCGCCTACCGTACCCTTCGAGGGGAGATAATAAATCTAATTGATTCTCTCGTGCGTTATCTTAATGCCAAAGAGTCCAACACAAAATTGTACAGCAATATTGAAATGACCACCACACAAAGTCAACATGATGCCAAGGAAAAGAATAGAACAATATTCTTAATTCTGAAAAACTGTATTGATAATCAATTGAAATGCAGCCACCATTGAAGAGCTGTCCAATTTTCAACTGCAGTATAAGTTGGGAAACAATTTGAAAATAATGGCTCATACAAAGAGGGTGGGTTGCTGGGTAGGGTTTTTTTTAGACAGTCAATATGGACTTCATCTGAAGGACAAATAAGATTTTGGCAGCCTTTGTGCTTTAGACATTATCTGCAGTACACGCCAAAGTGGCCCAACTCCTCTCAGAGTGTGAAATCCTTGTGCTTGACTTTAGTGAACCTGCATTTAATGGGATACTCATCCTCCACAGCTATTTCCAAACAGTGATCATTAACACAACCACCAGTGCCACTATTATTAGTATACAATCACTGTAAGTGTGGGTGTGTCAACTCATTCCATATGTGGCTTGCTGAACTCATTTGAAACGTTTAATTACTTTGTAATACTTCCTCTTATCACATTGGGCTGCATGGTTTCTGGGAGTAAAACAGTTGCAAGTTGTAGCTCACCTCTGCAAAAGAAAGTTAATAATTTTCTTGCCCATTGGACAACACAGTTTTCAGTGAAATTCATTATTTCTGCTCCTTTGACTGAAGGAAACGAGCCTCTTAATCTAGGTTTGATTGCCCCTCTGCTTTAGGAGGCAAGGCCTGGCCTTTGAAAAGTCTTTAAAAAAACTGGTATCATACAGACATTTTGGTGGAATTATTATGGATTTGTGAGTAGGTATGAATGGCAGCATGCAATAAATGGCTGTTGGGAATAAGATGGGAGAGTCGGAAGCCATTATGAGCAGCCGGAAAGGTCCAGGAATAAACAAAATGGAACGTGAGGAGGGTACGAAACGGAGCGAAGAAAGTGCCTCAGGCAACATATGCTAGAGTAGAGGGAGGGTCATTCCTCTGGAGCACACCCCCCGTCCCGTTCTAATCTCTTGGAGGACAAAATTGCAAGTGCCATAGCTGGTTGCCATCAGGTCTGGTGAAGGAAACTGACCCCTCACTGGTGTTGAAGTAAGACGCAACTGAGAGTCTGGTCAGCAAGGAAGCAGTACCATGGACAGCTCCAAAAGAAGCAAAGAGAAATCTACAGGCAAAGTTCAGGTTGGGTCATACCTACAACCAGCAGAGGTTCGGAGTAAACTGAGAGTTTACATGTTGTTGTTGTTTAGTCATTTAGTCGTGTCCGACTCTTCGTGACCCCCATGGACCAGAGCACGCCAGGCACTCCTGTCTTCCACTGCCTCCCGCAGTTTGGTCAAACTCATGCTGGTAGCTTCGAGAACACTATCCAACCATCTCGTTCTCTGTCGTCCCCTTCTCCTTGTGCCCTCCATCTTTCCCAACACCAGGGTCTTTTCCAGGGAGTCTTCTCTTCTCATGAGGTGGCCAAAGTATTGGAGCCTCAGCTTCAGGATCTGTCCTTCCAGTGAGCACTCAGGGCTGATTTCCTGAGGAATGGATAGGTTTGATCTTCTTGCAGTCCATGGGACTCTCAAGAGCCTCCTCCAACACCATAATTCAAAAGCATCAATTCTTCGGCAACCAGCCTTCTTTATGGTCCAGCTCTCACTTCCATACATAGCCCCTATTATCTTTTTGGTGTCCTTGCCTCTGAGGAAACTGCTAGTGCTTACAGGGAAGAGATGCCGAACATGTGGCTCCCCAGAAGTTGTTGGACTACAACTCCCATCATTCCTGGCTATTGACCATGCTGGCTGGGGTTGGTGGGAATTTCATACACACATACATACATACATACATACATACATACATACATACATAGCTGTATTTGTATGCCACCTTTCCATTGTTGAAACCAGGCTCAAAGGATGCTCTGCCTTTGGAACTCTAGCTGAGATTCCTGATGGGTGCTTCTGTCTGAGATCTTGGGAAAAGAACACGTTCCATCGAGGGATCTGAGGAGCCAACTGTTATTCACCTGCCCTTGCTCTCTTCGTTGTTCTCTTTAGCTGTCTGTCGATGGTTCAAAATGCTCCTCTGAGAAAAGTATTCAGCCATTTAAGGCGCTCTATCTTTTCCAGGCAGAGCTAACTACACATGGTTAGGAGATTGCTTATGACATAATTAGTCGGCAAGCTGGCACCAGGTGGTGATCGGTGAATCTTGCAGCACATGGAAAGGTTAACAAAATGAGGTTCGTACCTCCGAAACAACCATGGGAAACCTTTTAAAAATTATTATTAAAAAGGAAGACCCTCCTGTAATGTTAATCGATTCAATGTAATCGGTTTAATTCGTAACACCATCTAGGGGGAAAGCGTTAACAATTTAATTGCTGCTTGCTTTTGAAAGAACACAATCCCTATCTTTCCCCTTTCCTTTCAAAAGCGCTGCCGTTCAACACAAGCAGCGCCTCTTCTGTTGTATAAGCGTAGGGAAAACCTATAGGCTCGCGACCCAGGAATGTTTTCTTGCCGGGGAGAGCTGGTACTTAAAATTCTTTGCACAGATAATTGCATCATGTCTAAAAGAGTAAAGTGTTGCAACCTTCCTCTGATATTTTTAGCTCGACTTATTTCATCTTTGCGCAAGCCAAAAAAATTTGATACCAGTAGCAAATCAATATTATAACAGAGAAAGAGAGGGCGGAAGCTCTCGGAAAGCAGCCAGATTCCCAAGCTGAGTTGCTAAGCAGATAGGAACAACTTCATCACCGTCCCTTCGAAGTAGCCTGAAATGACCATCTTTTGTGGCTTGTTTATGACACTCGGAGCAGTGGGGGGTGCGCGCGCGTAGATTTCTCCAATGCACTGCGCGCTTGCTGCCATCTCATGTTCCCTTTTTGCAGTTTGCTCTTCTTTTTCCCCTCCGTTTGGGCAGCGGGGAGGAGAGAGTTTGAAGAACATGTTAGTCCGCAGCTGCCTATCTGTCGAGGACAGTGGGCTTGATTAAAGGGGAGCTCCCTCCTGAATTTCACACATCACATCAATCATATTGATCAGCCCCCAGAAAGGCAACATATTGTCTGGGAATAAGCCAAGATGGGATATCAATTTCACAATAGCACTTATGTCTTTCAGCCAAGAACTGGTTTATTTTTGGCCACTGAAAGCCGAGACTTGCTGTGGAGTTGTCCCCCACCGCACCCCTGCCGCTCCTTTCAGGTCTATATTTTGCCTTTATGTTGACAGTGCCAATTTTGCTGTCACAGAAATCTTAAAATCAAGGCTTGAACAGCTTTTAATATATATATATATATATATATATTAAAAACTCCTAGATCACTCAAGGATGCTATGTGCAACCTTGCTACATTTGATACTTTCATTCCAGGGAACACAGATTCAACCTTCTCGTAAACATATTGTTCGAAAACAGCAACTCTGTCACACACAAAAGACAACATCTCTCAGCCACACATTTATGTAAAACAGATTTCCACACAAGAGGATGCATGTACAGCTCGCTCTGGAGCCATGCTTCCCTCCTATCACACATATTTTTTTAAAATAAGAAATACATTTGCCAAAATGATTTAATAACTCAGACACATCATATACTTAAAGACATAAAATGCACAATTAGAAGTTCCGCGAATCACCTAATAAATCAGGTGTGGGAAATCTTTGACCTTCCAGATGTTGATAAACTACAACTTCCATTATCCTTGGTAATTGGCTGTACTTGCTGTGGCTGATGGGAGTTGTAGTTCAGCAACATCGGGGGGGGGCAAAGGTTCCCCACACGTGTAATAAATAGAGCACCAGTCCATGGTGAAAACATGACAAAACACAGAACATACCTCTGGTAGGGAGGAGGCCAGCTAGGGCTAAGCTGCTTTCACACATGTGTTTTGGGCATCCACAGTCAAACTGCAGAATTTGATGCTAGCTGGGAAGCCAGCACAGACTGTAGTTTGAATGCTATATTTTGAAGTATATAATAATAATAATAATAATAATTTATTATTTGTACCCCGCCCATCTGGCTGGGTTTCCCCAGCCACTCTGGGCGGCTTCCATAGAAACCAAAAAACACTAAAATATCATACATTAAAAACTTCCCTGAACAGGGCTGCCTTAAGATGTCTCCTGAATGTCAGGTAGTTGTTTATCGTTTGACATCTGATGGGAGGGCGTTCCACAGGGCGGGCGCCACTACCGAAAAGGCCCTCTGCCTGGTTCCCTGTAGCTTTGCTTCTCGCAATGAGGGAACCGCCAGAAGGCCCTTGGTGCTGGACCTCAGCGTCCGGGCAGAACAATGGGGGTGGAGACGCTCCTTCAGGTATACTATATAAAACAGATGTAGGTAAAAATCAGGGCTGGGGAATGACAGCTCCCAGCATCCCTTACCATTGGGCGTGCTGGCTGGGCTGATGGGAATTGGACCCCAACATCTGGAGGGCTACAGGTCCCCCACCTCTGGTATAAATGAGTAGACAATTTTTTATTGCCTAATTACCAGAGCCCCCTCTAACCTGCAAGGGTTAAGTTAGCATGTAAAGGGTGTTAGTATGCTTGCTCTGCTCCTTCATCACCATTCTTGCAACATGAAGAAGAGTTTGGATTTGATATCCCGCTTTATCACTACCCGAAGGAGTCTCAAAGCGGCTAACATTCTCCTTTCCCTTCCTCCCCCACAACAAACACTCTGTGAGGTGAGTGGGGCTGAGAGACTTTGAAGAAGTGTGACTGGCCCAAGGTCACCCAGCAGCTGCATGTGGAGGAGCGGAGACGCGAACCCGGTTCCCCAGATTATGAGACTACCGCTCTTAACCACTACACCACACTGGCTCTCATGAGTTGGAGGGTGACCTTGTGGACTGACTGGAGAGTCTTCGGGTCTTGTGGAGGCTCCCCATACGTAGGGCTTTAAAATGTATAGTGATCCTCTGCAAATACAGGAGGTTCATTGCTTGAGGAGATCACTCTCCATGCTTGAGGTTAATGAGAATGGTGAAGGGGGTGGGAGCCTCTTCAGACATTACCTATTGCCCCTACTTCCCAAATGGTGGCTTAACCCTTCTAGAGGAAGGAGGAATAGCACTGCATGTGGTAGTTGCCTGGATTCAATCTCCTGTTTGCTTGGTGCTGAATACAGAAAATTATTCCTTGTGCTACACCCTCCTGTACTTATGGAAATAGCCCTGATGGATGACCCATGTGTAGGCAATAGTTTTTTTTATGCACAGCTAGACTTCTGTGTATTAGGGATTCCACCTTCAAATCAAACAGATTATATCCAGTTGTGCCCCTCCACTTACAGAAAGTTCTTACATCCAGTGGATGCTTCTGTGAGCAGTGCGTCGGGGAGACAGCTCCCCATGGCCCCCAAGACCTGGTCCAGACAGTTGGTTTGACTTTTGGTAGTGGTGTTGGAGGAATATAGAAAGCTGCTGAGTCAGACCACTGATCCGTCTCGCTCAGTGTTGTTTACGCCGACTGGCTGCCGCTCTCCAGGATTTCTAATGGTGAACATTCTCAGAGCTCACTGGAGACGCAAGTTGTGGCATTCGTACAGAGCCCCCGGTCATCTCACAGACTATTGACCCGTACACCACTAATCTACTGCCACCAGCCAGGTAAAATCACTTCAATCTCAGTCTGATTCTCAAGTTAATAAAGAAGAGGGTATTTTATTTCAGACACAAACAAACTTTTACGGCATTCCAAATGTTGTTACTCTTTACTTTCTTAGTCTTATTTTCCTCTCTCTGTCTCTTCTACCTCCCCTCACTCAAGAACCCACTGCCCTAACTGTCTCTCTATTTCCAACTGCTTCTCCAATTGCCTTTCCTAACCAGCCAACCCACTACAACCAACCAACTACCCACCAACATCTCAAACAAACCTCGGGCTAAGCCCTTTTATACACATCTAGGCTCTGCCTCCAGCTTTCCTATTGGTCTACATTTTTAACCCTTTCTTTTCCCCTCTACAGACAGGCTCTAAACGAATGGGCAAACGCCACACAAGGGATTGAACCTTCAGCATGCAAAGTGGATCCAGTCTACCTCTTGAGCTACCGCCCTTCCCCTACAAGACAGGGCACAGGGCTGCAGACAAAAGGGGGACTTTGCAAAAACCGATTGCCTCTTCTGTTTGCAAAAGCTTCCATTGTGGGGGGCACACAGTGCAGCACAATTCAGTGCAGGGTTTGGGGCCCTCCTTTAAACATTCTGCAGAGAATTCTTGCAACTGAACTTCAGGGTCCAGTGGCAATACTGTGCAATGCAGGGCACCCAGTTTCCCTACGTCTGCCTGCCTATTGCAGTACTCTGTGCCACATCCTGTCCTGTTAAGGGAAGTCCACCAACCCTCAAGAGGGGGCTACAGGAGGGGGTCACAGGAATTATGAAGATCAGAGCATGATCAGAAGTGCTTTCTCCTAGCTCAAAAGTTTGATGACCCATGTGTGTTTAAAATGCTACCCAATCACTGGCTCCTTTTTTTAAAAAAAACTTCAGTAGCAAACAACAACTTCTCCAACCATTTATGTATTTTTGAACCAAGATAGGAGATCATGCTACTTTCCTGCAAATTAAGTAGTTAATATTCATGTGCAATCCCTTCTAACAGTCTTATCTTAAAAAGTTACTATGCAGCTTGATTAATATAAGCCTTGATTTGCAATCCTATACACACCTACCTGACAGTAACACCCATTGAACTCAGTTGGGTTTACTTCTGAGTAGATATGTGCATCATTGCAGTGTTGATGTTCTATGTGGTTGATCAATACTGCAATCCTATACATGACTACTCAGCGATACATTTGACTGAATTCAGTGAGGCTTACTCCCCAGTAACTAAAGTGATTAAATACGTTATTATACATTAGTTACAAAACAATTATTAATGCTGCTATAATACTTTATTATTATAATTTCCCCATATATCAACATCCCTTTCTCATATTTCTGCTTACTCAATATCCCTGTGTTTACTGATTTTTGAGAAGTTTACATTTAATTTACTGGGATGATTAGATTTCATGACCATTTATTGAAAATCCCTTTTTTAAAAGTACCATTATTAGCATTAACAGATTTATTGTTACTAAGTGAACATGCAGGAAAGGGTAATTGAATGTTATTTTATTTTCTAAGCAAGCACAATAAGCTATGTTTATCCTTTAAAACAAAACACGAGAGAAATGTTGTGTTTAAAATTCCTTAATTAAAATGTTTCTTCCAACTTACAAATTTGGGTTTGATTGGCAGCACGTTTCAGAAAGCTCCATCCTTAAGAAAGGTTAGCAATAGGTTGTGTTAGATGACTGAGCTTGCAAGGGTATCCTATTCAGAATTCTGCTGATCGATAAAACTCAAAAGATACAGCAACAGAAATACTATTTGCATAAGTAAAGTACACACACATTGGGACGCAGTCGACAGGAATGCGTTTAAACACAGGGCTTTAAAAAACAGAGAGAAATAAAAATGTGCCGAAATAGATTTTTCAGGCTTTGATAATTTATCATCATTTCCATGGAATTTCTTTACTGTTTTCATCTCGATCTTTCTAGTTATCTCTCGACCATTTCCATATGTAGCCCATATTATCATACGCTGAACTAAGTCAGCAGTTCTGACATCTTCATTTCGGTGTCCTTTCCTGTACCTTTAGCAATGTTAATGTTACAAATTACAGGAAGGCATGTTAATAGCAGTACCAAAGAAGCAGAAAGAAATGAGCATGGGCTGGTGTTTTTTTTAATGTTTTTTTTTTAAAGAAAAGGAACGGAAAGGAAAGGGGGTGGGGGTAACCCTAAGTACTGACTTGGGATTTCCTGGGCCCATTGTCAAGTCAGCCGAACCCTCCGCCACTTCCATTGTGATGATAATGGATTCCGTGTTGTTGGCTCAAAGGTCACGAGGTCACCGTAAGCTCCTTAATGGACTGTGAAATAACTTTAACTGCATTAACCTCTCTGGATCACGTGGGGTCGCACCAACACCCCCTCCTGAAATCCTCATTCGCTTATAGAGACAATACCATTAGATTATTTTTGCTTCTTCTCCTTTTTGCAATAGCAATAGCTGCTCAATGTAATTATGCACTTAAGTATTTCCATTAAGTGAATAAGACTTTAAAAAAGATTAACTGGGGTTTCTCCTGCGTCCAGGATAAAGGTAAACTTAAGGCAGTGGTTTGCAAACCCTTTAAAAAAACACCACCACCTCTGCTGGAGAGACAACACTGCTTTTAAAGGAGGAAGTCATTAACAGAAATGTAACACTCCCCCCCCCCTTTCGTACAATCATCTGAAGAAGAGTTTAGCTGGTCGGGTGCCCACATGGTGGGCATGGATTACTAATAGCTTTATAGAATGGCTGCACACAAACTGGGTGATTATTGGCAACATGGGAAAAAATCACTTATGCAGAAAACATCAGATGAAATGTGACAGCTTGTTACCCTTATAGTACTCTGTTGTCGGAAATCCCTGCCATTTGGACTCTCTGAAAAGACATTGTCTCCAAAATACATTTATGGAGAATGCCTCGGAATTCCAAGTCTGACGCCGGTTTGCCAACTACAACTTTTAAAATTTATTTTAAACTCCACCAGTTTAATTAGCCACTGTTCGAAATGCAAATGTTTTCCTTTGGTGACTCGCAACATTTAAAATGATTAAAGCCCATATAAAATATAAAGCAATGTCGCCGATATCATAAAAACAGCAGCAAAAACGTTGCAGATCATTCTGTATCATTAATTCCCTTAAATATATCACAGAAAGCTGTACCCGCATAATAGAGGGTGCTAACTAAAAGCCTGGTTGGCATCTGTCTGTCTCGGGAGACAATGGAGGAGTGTGCCTTTGGGGGTGAGGTCAAGCTGTTGGGAGGTTGCAGCGCCTGCTGTGGCTGTAGAGACCAATGCGGGAGACACAAGTTTTGTTCCAGCTGGGGCAGATGAAGGCATCCAGTTGTGCTGTTGCAGATGCACCATGGTGTTTCTTCTCTCTGCGCTCCTCCCAGCGGTCATTCCTCCTCATGCACAACCTGACTGTCTGTCTCCAGGCAGTGCGGTCCTCTGCAAGGGATTCCCACGCGGCAGGACTGATGCTTCCAGCCTTCATGTCACAACTGCAGAAACCTTTGTATTGCAGAGTTGATCTGCCACTGGGCCTGGTGCCTGAAGCCAGCTCCCCGCAGAGCACATCCTGGGGGATACTGCCATCTTCCATTCTGTGGACATGGCCAAGCCTGAAGAACAATGTGTTTGCAGCCTGCCACAACAAGGCAAAGAAGACTAATATGCATGGGTTTTATAATTGATTTTACATTTGTAAACCACTTAGAAGCCATTCTGGCATATGAGCGGTATATAAATTAATTAAGAAAAAGTAAATGTCTGCAGTAGCAACTGGCCAGGGCTGCACTGGTGAGGCTGCCTGACTCTCCTGTGTTTCTAAAGTCACATGTCACTGCCCCTTACCAAGAGAGGTGCAACATCAGAGCTAATTTGATGCTCCTGATGCTGCGGCCGCACCATGCCAGCCTTCTCACTGCCTTGCTCCTTCAGCTGTCCTACTTAGTAACTGGCAGGGATGTGTGGCATTGGGAAGACAGTAGAGCAACACAGCCCTGCCCATGCAACCCTGTTGGCTGCTACTGGCTGTGAATCTTGGGAGGTGAAGTTCCATAGATGCGGGGCCACGGCAGAAAAGGACCTGTTCTTTTGTATCTACCAGCCGGACCTTCTGGCAGGTATATGAGCAGGATCTCCGTAACCTTTCACCTCCTCCATTGCTTATGGTGTCAGATGCCGGGGCCAGTGCAAACAGACAGCTCAGGTCCAGCCCACCCAAATAAGTTCCCATTTGCTTGCTCAGTCCAAAGAAACATCCCACTTGCCACCCCACTCCATTCCTTGATAACAGGAGCCCAGTATGCTTGGGTCTCACTTGCTGGATCAGCATCTTCGCTCGCGTAGGTACCTGGTTTGCCTTCTAGTCTTGTTCCTGCTTATGCCCTGGACTGATTTTAGCATTTAAGCTTTTGGCAGAAAACATACTCCAAGTCCACCATCCAGCGAAAACCGGGACACCTCTGGGTCCCCCAATGTTGAAGAGGGCCTTGTGTGCATGACCCAATGCTTTCTTTTTGTGTTTATCCTGCACACCTAAATGAGTCTTCTCTCTCGCTCTCGCTCTCCACTCCCATAAAAGTTAGCACAGGCATCATTTCCATAGCATTACATCTTTGCTGAAATTAATAGAATGGACAGCTGATGTCTGTAACATCCTTTATTTCTGAAACTCTGATGTATCCGTTCTAGTGCACCAGCACTTATAACTGTCCATTAGGAGCTACATCGAGATGGTCACAATCACTCAGAAGCCCCTTTCCACTTCCTAAAAGCCCCAATTTAGAAAATGCACATTGGAAGTCAATGGGGATTTAAGACACGCTTAAAGTTAAACATGTGCATTAGTGCTTTGCCGGAGAGTAATGGATTTCAACATATGCTTAATGTTTAAGTGGCCCTCTTAAGTATCTTCCCAGAGCTGGCAAGCGAGAGCAAAACTCTGAAGCTCATCTTTCCAAATTGGAAATAAAAATGTTAGCATATAGACGCAATATGGAATGTATAAATACAAGGATATGCAATCGATTAAAAAAAGCAACCCTCCACCGTTTAAAAAAATATTTTGGATACATTACTAAGTATGTATAATTTGTTTCTAGGCCATTCACCTAATATGGTGAATCACTCAATTATTCCGTTATGTCCTTGAGAATACTCACAAGCTGCAAAATATTGGAGCTAAATATCCAGTATAATCTAGTAAACCCTGAGGCTCCCTTGGGCAAGATATCACACAAAATCCCACCTCCCATGTGCTATGCAATGGATCTTGGGATTCCTTTGCCTGCTGATTGTCCCACAGCTAAAGTAACTCTCTCTCCTCCCTGTGGTTTAGTGCAGTGGCCCCAAGTCCTGATGGGCTGCTACTATCACCGAACCACAGCGACTGAAGTCTAGCCCTGAGCTTGCAAAAGTCACCCACACCCCAAAGGAGTGCTGTTCAACCTTGGGTCTTCAGATATTGCTGGCCCACAGATCATTCCCAGGCAGCTTAGCTGATGGTCAGGCAAGATGGGAGTGGTAGTCCAACAACATATGGGGACCCGAGGCTGAAGAAAACCACCCTGCAGCTTTGCCGAAGCATACCCTCCAACTGCCCCATTTTAAGAGGGACACTCTCAGATTCATAGAACTATTCCCAGCTTCTGTTTGGATCCAGGAATTTCCCGCTTTCCCCTTCCAGCACTGCCGCTGCCGAGCTTGGAGTGGAGCATGAGCTGGCCGGCTGAACCTCCCCATGGCTGCCACGGCAGGCCTCCCTTCGGCAGCTTGTAACAGCGGCTGGAGAGCTGTGAAGATGCTCTCCGCGCAGGTGTTGTCCTCACCTCCCTTGCATGCCCAGTGGAGGAGAGGAGTGGCGCCACCACCACCACTCCTTCTATCCACTGCTTCCACCCCCGTCTCAGGCCTGACCTGGGAGTGGAGCTGTGGGCTGGTGGTGCCAAAGAGCAAAGGAGAGGTGCAACACTGCCGCCGCCGCTCCTTCTCCCTATTGCTTCTGCCTCTGGTGTTCTGAGGCACATATTCACGACCCAGATCCAAAGGTAAAAATGTTGGAAGGTATGTTGATAAACCCTAGCTTCATTGCCAAATGGTTGCTTGCTGCCCCATAGCGGCTGGTGGCAAGGCTTCGGTTCCCTCTGATTACTCTTCCCGGGCGCCCAATCAGCAAAATCGCACGCACTAAACACAGCATGGGGAAAAGAGCAAGTTGCTTCCGTTTACCAAAACAGGAAGTGGGCTGTTTTGGCTGCAAACAAACAATGAGGACAAATGTGTAATGAATAAGTTGTCTGGAAGTTGCTACCTCGGCCTTTCCCCAACCTGGTGCCCCCCCCCCGAAGTTTTGGAGTCTGTTGTGATTGATGACCCGGGAGGAGATTGTGAGCATAAGTGGGCAGAAAGAGAGTTTGCGTCATTACATTTTATAAGTTCAGCAAGTATAGGTGCTCAAATGTGCCTGCCTATTTATTCATCTGTCCATCTGTCAGATATTCCAATAAGTGGCTTTTGTCCAGGTTTGTTAATTGTCTTACTTTAAATCTTGTGAGGATCCTATGCCCTTTTAAAATGTGGTTTTGGGGTTTATTGGGTATTTTGATTATATATTTTGTGGCTTTGTTCTGCGAACTGCCCTGAGTATACCTCCGGGTATAGGGCAGTATATACAGTAAATTCAATAAACAATACATAACAACAACAACAAATGCATTCTAGCACATAGAATGTAAGTTTCAAAGGAAAGCGTGTACGTTGCAAATGTGGGTGTGAAATACATAAGGAGCACAGAGAGGCTGTAGCTAAAACAGAGGTACAAAACCTTGATGGGAAAGATGTCAAAGCGGGGGAGGGGGGGTCCCAAGGGTGCTGCATTTCATCTTGTTCATCATTATGTCAGCCCCTGAGACCACGTAACTAGATAGACAAATAGATTGATGGTTCCTTGACCTTTGCTTTTTTCCACGGTTTTATCACTCTACGACCACATCCCCAAATTTCTTAGTCTCTTTGCATCAACCCTTGTGTCAAGCACCATCATTACTTTTAGTTCCACAGATGTTTTACATGTCCCAAATCATTTTTTCCAGGTGTTGTTTGCTGTGGATTGCCATTATAAAAGAACCAATAAGTTTTTATTTATTTATATTATAGTATAAATAAATCTTGTGACGCGGGTGGCGCTGTGGGTAAAACCTCAGTGCCTAGGACTTGCCGATCACAAGGTCGGCGGTTCGAATCTCCGCGGTGGGGTGAGCTCCCGTCGTTCGGTCACAGCTCCTGCCCACCTAGCAGTTCGAAAGCACCCCTAAGTGCAAGTAGATAAATAGGTACCACTTTATAGCGGGAAGGTAAACGGCGTTTCCATGTGCGGCGCTGGCTCGCCAGATGCCTCTTAGTCACACTGGCCACGTGACCCGGTGGTGTCTTCGGACAGCGCTGGCTCCCGGCCTCTTGAGCGAGATGAGCGTGCAACCCTAGAGTCGGACACGACTGGCCCGTACAGGCAGGGGTACCTTTACCTTTATAAATAAATCTGGTCTTGGGTTTGCCTAGGCTTCTGCTTGCTATAACCTTAAAAAATTTAGGAGGCTGCATTTAGACTCCCCCATAAGCAAATACCATCATAATTATAATGTGATTTGTATTAATTCCAAAACATCCAGAAGTAGCCCAACAACGAATTCTTTCCAGCTATTCATAGCCACAGTTTTTGCTATCACTCCTTCTTTGTGCACTTGTTGCTTGATTCAGCTGTAACTTTGAACATGCCCCAAGACTTTGTGTACACTGTGGTTTTGTTCTGAGCATGGGCATAGCCAAGGGTATGTGTGTGCACCCTATTCATGTCCTATTCAAGGTTATTCCCCAGAAAAGCTGAACAACTTTGCTCTGTGGCTCTGAGCAATCAGTATGATGCTATTGCAAGGAATCAAAGGAAGTAATCCAAACTACGATATTTCCAATGGAGGAAGCACAAGAAAAGCATCAAGGAAAGCCCAAGTGCAGGGATGGGGAATCCTTTTCAACCTGGGGGCCACATTCCCGTTAGGCAACCATCTGAGGACCACATGGCAAATATGGCTGGGACCAGATGCAAACACAGGCAGGGCAATGCATGTTAATTTTATGTTTGTACAATAAGTTAGCTTTTACACCCACACCCACACCCACCTCTATCCTGCATCCAGAAGGGCTGTGCGTGAACTCCCAATTTTCCCTGTGGCCCCAATCGGTGGCCCTCTGTGGGGTTTCTACAGAATATCTTCTGCCTTGTGGCTGCTGTACAGAGGAATTATCTCACAGTGACCAAATTCCTTGCCGTAATCATATAGAATGCAAGGAAATGCCCTCAGTTAGTACTTCTTAATTCTGGGAGCACCCTGCAGCAAGCTCCTTAGCATTCACTTTTCCTGGGTGCTGACTCCTTTCCCGATACAGAATGCTCCAAATAGCCAAGAGACTCGTTGCGATTTCCCTGCCACTGTCTGGTGGTTTGTTAAAGTAGGAACATGTGATTAACTTGAACACTTCTTCCTTTGTCAAGCAGTTGGAACTGCTAGCAAGAGGGCTGGCCCAAGACATTTTGGCACCTGAGGCAGACCCCAAAATGGCTCCCCCTCTTCCTGCCAGGGAAGAAGGGGCGAGAGAATATCTACAATAAGAACAAGGGGAGGAAGAAAAATCGGTATCATGTTCTGCTGCCACCTGAGGCAGTTGCCTCATGATGCCTTGTGGGTGGGCCGGCCCTGGCAAGCAAAAGCGATAAGTAATGGAAGAAAATAGTGGCCTTGGAAATTGTAACTTAAATACTGATGATCAAATTGTAGACATTTCCATTGTTTCTGTTGTGATTTACGGTTTATTAATTCTCTTACCTTAATACCTCACCTTTCTGGAACTCATGGGTATGGCTCCCAAGCACTCACCCATCCAGGCACTGAACAGACCTCGGACTTGCTTGAATTCAGCAAAGTGTTGGCCTCGCGGGCCTTCAGAAATGAAATGCCGCTAGGAGCTACATGAGGCAAGGGGGAAAAAATTACGTTTGTACTTTTTGACACTGTGTCCATATTTGAGTTCCCCACCGACTCATTCAGTTCCAGAACACTGGTTAGATTTGTTTCAGGCCCTGATTGTCTCTAGTGAGTAACTTTTGACAGCACACTTGTCAGTTTCGAGGTTTATATTTGAAACTCTTTCTCTCTCCCTTTCTCCCTGCTACTCCTTACATACCTGATTGGGGTTTTCTCTCATGGCTAAAAATCAACCTGTTTTCGTTTAATCTATCTGACATTTCAGCCAATATTGCGGCCTCTCGTTTCTATGATTTTCAACATTTGTCACAGCTTGGGATGAGAGGTAGCCGCTCGCTAACCAAGCAATGCTGTTTGCTTGCTACACCTTTCTTTTATTTCTTTGGCAGCTGAGGAATGTCAACTGGGGTTTTTTGGGGGGCTTGCAGCCTGACACCGAGAGATACTAATCACCTGTAAGTCTCGCTGAACATTGGAGGAACATCTGAGGCCCAGGGACTGAAGGAGTGAAATGTATTTCTGATTACGGTTCCTGCAAAAGCAACTGTTAAGAAGACAGCTTCTTCTTTTTTAAAGGCATGTTGCTCCGGTCAATGAATTAAACACGGTTTGATTTACAAAACGCATTGGTTTTTTTCAACATCCAATTTGAAAATATAAGGAATCAACTGCAGAAGAAGAGAATAAGGTTCTGTGCAACAAAGTTTGAAGGGGCACGCAGGTAGTTTGCTTTGAGACATTTAAACTACGTACTGCTCCATTTTTTTGGGGGGGGAGGTACTTTAACAGAGAAGAAATAACTTTTGAAGATGGCGCTGTATGTTTCAAGAAACACAGAGCTGCTATTAAACATAAGCATCTACCTATAAATTTATTCATATATGTAGAGTCTGAAGAGCAGCTGTGAATTAAAATAAAAAATTTAAAAAGCAAGTCCACACATTAAAACAGCAGCAGCATTTATTAAACCAGCATTCCTCAAGCTGGGCCCTTCCACATGTTTTGGACTGTGTTTCCCATCATCCCTGACAATTGACCATGCTGCCTGAGGCTGACAGGAGTTGAAGTCCAGCAACATCTGGGAAGCACCAGTTTGGAGAAAGGCTGTATTAAACAAGTGGCAGTAACATAAAAGTGTGTATCAGCAGTATGTAAATGATCTGGTCATTCCATAATTGCAGCACTATCCCTGCAAGGCCCTTTTCTGAGGCCATCAATGTAATCTGAGTGGCAAGGATACACTCAGAAGAGTCTCTAATTCCTTTCCTCCCTCAATAAGGTGTCAAACATTTCTCATGTCTTGGATGTCACAAACTGTGTTCAGGTGCAAACGGCACATTTAAATAACTATCACACTCCTCGAAAGAGTCATAGCTTTTCCCAAAGAATTGTAGTTTGCAGAGCTGAGAGCTGTAAGGGAAGCTCTATTCCCTGCACAGAGCTACAATTCCCAGAATTCCAAGGGAAGACTGACTGATTCTTAAATCACTATGTGGGGAATAGGGGAATGACTCTTAGTACCCTTAACAAACTACAGTTCCCATGATTATATAGGGAAGCCATGACTATTTAAGGTGAAAAGATAGTGCTTTGAATATATAATGCAGATGGGGCCATGACTCACATCGGATACAACCCAGCTAAATCACTGGTCTTCAACCAGTGGGTTGAGACCTACTAGGGAGTCACAGCCTTATTCAAGGTGGATCACAAGCACTACCACTATGCAAATATATGGTTAAAATTGAGAAATGGGTCCTCAAATGCATATTTGGATTCAAAGTGGGTCCTGGGTCTGGAAAGGTTGAAGATACTTGAACAAAATAATTGCACCAGCATCATGGAATTTCCCCCCTCTCCTCCCTGCACACATGCCCCTTCCCAGTGCCAAATTTGCTCTGGAGATGTCACAAGGGAATGTGGTGAGAGGGAGAGAATCTTCTTCCCATGTACTCTATGCATATTACCAACAGACTCCCACAAGGGCCTTTGGATCAGCAGAGCAGAGCATGCTGGTCAGAAATAAGAGAACATGCTAAGCTAATGGCAGATTTTGTGTGCAGGGAAAAATTTCTGTGCGCATACAGAGACAAAGAACTTAATTAATCGCCCAGGAAAATGTCTGTGTATATATATTCTGTGAACTCTGTCCCCATGTAACTGTTCCATAGAAACTTTATATATTTTAGTTCTTAAAATATAATATCATTTTCACATGTGGTGCATTTATTTTCATAAGTCATTTGCAACCTTGGATCAACCCCCATCCAAGAACACAAGCGATGGAAGCCTTACCCCGATGGGTCTTGCTCCCATTAGTTTCCCAATAGATGATGGATTTTTAATATGCAAAGGCATTTTTCATATATTGGAAGACAATTAAGAAAGGAGAGCTTTGCGAGCCCGGAGTTCCCCTATGTTCACCTCATGGTAGTCAAGGACAATTCCAGGCCTCTTGGGAGATATTAAGCCTCCATTTTCCTGTTACATCTGAAGAGAACAGCCTAGCAGAAATACAAAACGGTGTCTCTGTATGTGGCTGCTGCACATTTTCCCCTTACAGTTGTTAAGCAAAATCTGTTGTGAGGACTTTGCTCATGCCCAATTAAGGTTAAAAAATATTGCTGAACTTAAAATCTACATGGCCACAAAATACATTAGCCTATGTGGTAAGTTTGTCAGCATCCATCTTGCTGTCTGATCCACCCAATATTCAGGGCTTCCTGTCAAAGATTGTTTAGGGTAGATATTGGCTTGTTCTGATCATTTGTTTTCAGTGGCTACTGGAGCAGAGGCCAGAAAGATGTCCGTCTGTCTTAGAAGCATGGTGGAAAAGTCAAGGAGTTCTGATGAGGCAGGAGTAGAAAAGATTAAACCCTCTTTTTTTACTTTTCCCCACCAGAGAACTCAAAGGAAGTGACATCACATAGTGCCTTCTCTGGTAATCAGGAACTTTGTCAGTCTTAACCCCTTCATATCCTAATTTAGCAAACATAAATAGTTATGTTGACTGCAAATTCCCACAGCAGTGAAAATAGGAAGCTGGACTAGATGGGCTTTCAGCTTGATCCAGCAGGGCTCCTCCTATGTACTTGTGCTTTATTCACAACCTGATGCTTCCATGATCTCAGCCTGAGCACAGTCAGAAAACCCTCTTCCCTTCAAACATTATATACTATATACTAGACTCATATTCTAGTTTCCCAGAAAGGTACGATATGAAGCAAATGGGGAGAAAGCATTGAAACAAGCCAATACTTGCCCCTAGTACTGTAGCCCAGACTTTCCTTGCTCTGCTAATTTTTCTACTTGCAGATTCTTTCTATTTTTATTTTTCATACCCAGGCTATCGTTATGTGGTGCAATCCATCTTTTCACCTCATTCTGCATCATGGGCAGATTCAGGCTAACTTGAGTCCTTTCGGTGTTTCATTGGTTCTGCTCTTTGCTTCATGGCTGGGGTATCATTTGTAATTCAGCTGCTCTTAAGCTTTGTGGGGCAAGAATGATACACAAAGGGAGGATGTTCCACTTCTTCGGCTTGGTTAAGATAGGCATTAGTACAGGGCTCTACTTGAAAGTGTTCTCTGTTTGAAGAAGGGGCTGTCCAAGCCTGGTTTCAAAACAAAGGGGGAAGCAAGGTCTTTGATGTTGCCCACCAACAAAATCTAGACAGAAGACTGAGCAAGCATAAAGATCCCTTGGTCACAGTGTTCCCCAGTATGGTGACATGTGTCCTATTTCTATTTAAATTATAGCAATTATTTCCAAATCTTTACATATACATTGGCAATTTTATGCAAATTTGCATCTTATTTTTGGGTGGCTCTTTCTTTCTTTCTTTCTTTCTTTCTTTCTTTCTTTCTTTCTTTCTTTCTTTCTTTCCATAGTCCTGGAATTGCAATGTGAGCAGAAATCTTACTTTATTTTGTGCTGAATTCAAGTGTTATTTTTGCACTGAAATGCAGTGCGGATTGATGCAAGTTTGAATTTGGCCAAAGACCATCTGGATTCAAAGCCCTCTTCTTCTGCACAGACTTACTGCCTTGCCTCAGGAAAGTTCACCAACTCTCAAGTCACATTTCTTCTTCTGTGAAATGGGAGGAGAAATGCCCTAATAATGTAATAAAAAGAGCATTTAAGACTTTGCAGGATTATGACACCTTCCCATAGAAGATCACTGAAAAGAGGATGTCTGGAAAGAGATACTGGACTATTTAGTAAGAAGAAGCCCTGTGAATGATTGCAGTTTCCAATACCTTTTTTCCTAGTAAAGTTCTTGCATTACCCTTATTCTCCTCTAGATCATTTTTGTGTGTTAATTCTTCTATGCAAATAAACCTTGCCACAATCCTTAGTTAACTGCCACCTCATAGATATATTATATATACCTATATGTTTTATCAAACTTGTGTCGTTTTCAAAAGCTATGACCTTAGAGTGCATTCCTCTATCAATTACAGAATTTAGGTAGAAAGTACTATGGTCAGCAAGGCCAAAAAGGATCCAATTATTGGCATAGCCTCATTAAAGGACCTCTAATAAATTACTTAAGTGGACTCCAACAATTATGAAAACTAATGAAAATAATCTTAAATGGCTTAGAACAAGCCTATATCATTTTAACATTTACATCATAAAAATAATACTCAAAAGGCTTTTTAGTTCTGTAAGGAATTATTCTAGATACTGAGCTAACTTCAGCTCTGTCAAATTTAATGACCTAATTTGGGGCAGGGGGAGAGACAAAGTTGAAGGAAAGTTTAACAGGTTTGGGTGGGTTGAATTTTTCGATATGCACCTTCCCCTCATTTTGATGGACGAGACTGTGTTATATGTAAAAGTCAGGAATGTAATGGTTGCTTCTGCCACTGCTTGTTTGTAGTGTAAGAGGCTGCCATAAAACAAGAAAAAAATAATTCTGGGGCTGTTGTGTGAAGGAGAGAAGATTCAAGGGAAGATCTGACTGACTCACACATATTTCCCTACGAACTCACATGTTCATAGCTGAGTGGCACAGGAACTCTACATTCATACATCCTGCTCAATTTTTATTTAGTTTGTCTACATGAGAATTTATATCTCACTATGATAAGTCCAGGGGTGCTTACAGTCATCCTGGTTTGTTTGCAGGGAGATTAGACAATGTTGACTATTTCATTCTGATTTTTGCCAGAATGTTAGTGGATGTTGCATCAAAGCAAGTGTTGCTATTTTTTCTAATTATTATTTCATGGAATCATAGAGTTGGAAGGGACCCTGAGGGTCATCCAGTCCAACCCCCTGCAATGCATGAATCTCAGCTAAAACATCCATGACAGATGGCCATCCAACCTTTGCTTAAAAATATCCAAGGAAGGAGAGTCCACAACCTCTCAAGGGAGACAGTTCCACTGTCTAACAGCTCTTACAGTCAGAAAGTTTTTCCATATGTTTAGTCAGAATCTCCTTTCTTGTAACTTGAAGCCATTGGTTAAACAAGCTTTTCCCCTCTTCCCTTGAGATATTTGGGTATTTTCAGTATTGCTTAATATATAACACTATCCCACACTTATCCCACACTTTCCAGGATATTTTCTGTCACTTTCTTCCACACACACACACAATCAAATCTTTGGGATTTGCTGTGGCCTTGTTGTGCAAGAATATAATTAGTCAACCTGACTTTGCCAGTGTGTGAGTCACCTGAAAACAGTGATGGCCTGGAAGCACCCAGTAAGAGAGGGCAAGGCAGTTTGGCTCATCACCCATGTTAGTTGGCTCTAATTAAGTCCAGACGGACTGGCTAAGAATGTGGGTTGGAAAGCAGAGACATGGGATTAGTAGGAGGGACTCGGCCCCCTTTATAAGCAGCAGAAAATGATGAGGAGAGAAGGGAAGAGGGAGGACTTACAGGACGTACGGAGATTGTAAGGGAGGATTTTTAACAGCAACAAATCTGGAGAAGAACGAAAGTTCTGTGAATTCTAGTTAGTCTGCAGGAAGGAAGTTCATACAAGTCCTCAACCTTCTCCTGTGATGAGCTGGGTCTCCTCTGTCCAAGAACAGAAATTAGGAGTGGCTTTAAGCTGCATCCTCTAGCATGGGGCAGGGAGGAGCTGAAAACACTCTGTGGGGCTGTGATCTGGTAGGTAGTTCCACACCCATCTTTTCCCAAATTCATCAGTGTGGCTAGGCAATTGACTAACGTTAAAGAGCATCATAGAACAACGAAAACAGCAATAATTTTGTCATTTATAAACTAACTTTTTTCGTTTGTAAATTTGAGAAAGGGGGGGGAGAGATTCTAAAATAAGAAAAAGAAATAACGTATGAACAATAACAAACCACCATGTCACAATAACCACCACTACATCCATCTTAGAGTAGACATCAACATGGCTTATATTAATTTATAATAATAATTTTGTCATGAAGCTTTATTGGGCAGTGCCAGTTTGGTAGGAGGAGGCAAGCTGTCCACACAATGTTCTCTTGATAACAGCCAGAGACTCTAGTTGTGGGATACTGGTATATACAGAAGATACATCAAATGTGGCTAGCCATACTAATCCCAAGGAACCGAAACAGTCCTTAGTGTAGCTCTCTCGAGTGGAGCAAAGGGTCTTGAATAAAATCCTACATACTGAGGGACAGGGGTAGTTCTACCTGAAACTCTAGGTGTGCTGGGGGAGGTAGAAATGGAAAATTCTCCTATGCAAGCAGCTTTGGGTTTTTTACTGGGGCAAAAGGCTTCAGTCATGGGGCTCCATCCCATTGCTGTAGTTTGGTTAAAAAGATGGGGATCATCATCACCATCATTTGCTTCTCATGCTATTCCTAACTATTTGTGTGGGTGGGTCCTGTCTGTGCACAATATATTTAAATATAATTTTATTACAGATCCTTGGTATTCAGTGTAGTGGTGCACTTTTTCCGAAGAAAAAAACTACACTTATGCTGAACATGTGGTGAAATGACATTACAGCACTTTCTGTTCTTAAGCATTCCTGTGCACCATGGTTTACTGTTGAACAATATTTTGGAGGAGACGTAATTATTTTCCACCAATTTCCTCTCCTATTCCTTCCTCACACTGTTGTGTGAAATCTATTGATTTATTTCTTATATTTCTAATCTTGCAAATCTCATTACGAGCGCGCGCACACAAAGGAAAACCCCTCTGTGGTTTTCAAGGGCACTCTTGGATTGAGCAAATGCAGCCATTGAAGACTCCTTTTCCTGTTGCACATAGGAAAGGAGGAAAAACATGGAAAGCCTCTTGCCTGGGATGCAGGTTGCCAGCACAGCCACCCCACCGCGGGAGAGTTAGATAAGATGCAGCTGTAGTTGTCCCAGGTACCTAGTTCCCTTTTGGCATAAAACGGCACAGGCAGGCAGTTCAGAGAACCCACCAGGTGAGAAGGAGGATATAAAGAGGCTCAAACATAAGGAGGATAGATAGATGATAGATAGATAGATAGATAGATGATAGATATAGATAGATAGATAGATAGATAGATAGATAGATAGATAGATAGATAGATGATAGATAGATGATAGATAGATAGATAGATAGATGATAGATAGATAGATAGATAGATAGATAGATGATAGATAGATAGATAGATAGATAGATGATAGATAGATGATAGATAGATAGATTTTGGAGGAGACATAATTATTTTCCACCAATTTCCTCTCCTATTCCTTCCTCACACTGTTGTGTGAAATCTATTGATTTATTTCTTATATTTCTAAGATAGAAAGATGATAGATGATAGATGATAGATAGATAGATAGATAGATAGATAGATAGATAGATAGATAGATATAGATGACAGATAGATAGATAGATAGATAGATAGATAGATAGATAGATAGATAGATAGATGATTGATAGATAGATAGATGATAGATAGATAGATAGATAGATAGATAGATAGATAGATAGATAGATAGATAGATGATAGATACAAATATTGCTTAGCTGTAAATCTTTTCAGGCAAAGGACATTGACCACATAGCAAGGAGACTTCTGGCCAATCACTAGGACAATGGTCCATATCAAGTTGTTTTTTTAACAAAACAAAACAAAACAACAAAACAAAACAAAACAAAACAGATGCTTAGTTATCACTTTGCTCCTCTCTCTCTCTCTCTCTCTCTCTCTCTCTCTCAGGAATGGGTTGGACTCCAGATGCTGTTGGACTTACAACTCCCATCAATCCTGACCACTGGCCACGTTGCCTGGGACTGATGGGAGTTGGAATCCAAAAACTTCCGGAGGTGCGCAGGTTCCCCTCCCTTGTTTTAGAGGTGGCCTAAATCCCCCCCTCCCTGACTACATTAAAAAAAAAAGCTTACATGCCACAGAAGAGAAAGTGTGGGCTTTTGTTATTAATGTTGTAGAAATACAAATATGTCCACCTAAGAAGAGGAGTCTTTATTAACTCCCACAGCCCAGAAAATTAAGGCACGGCTCATCAGGATCTGAGCTTGCTCTCGGCTAAATTGCAAGGGACTAGTTGAGTTTTGCCGGGGTTCATAATGCTGATAGAGCGGTTTCCACGTGAATGAAGGATAAACAGCGATTAATTTCAGCCAATAAATAATGGTTTGAGGTCCACACTGAAAGAGGAACAATTACTTTTCCATTTTTCCTGCCAAATGAGCTGATAAGAGAAAACAGGGGAGTTGGCCACGTAAATCAGTCTTAATTTTATCTTCCCCATTAAAAAGCAGCCATTAAGACCATCTTCGGCTCATTTCATCCTCTTCTTGTTTCACTTTTTCAATTTGCACAAAAGGGGGGAGTTTGCTCGTCATAAAATTTCACTTTGGCCAACCTATCATTTGCATCTGAGCCAATAAATAGCAATTAGCATAAACATTTAAATCAGGAACTGGAACAAATTCTTGTTCCCTGAGCAAGCTGTTAACTTACAGTATTTTGCGATATATAAGAAGCGTTAAAAACAAGATCTGCTGGGCACAATGATCCCTCCCCAACAAGATATGTTGGAATGAAGGGGAAATGTCTTCCTTGCCAGAAGCCAAGAAGCTTAATCAATGGGAGGCTTTGTGAACATAAATGCATTAAAGTTTGTGAGGTGCTCAGACAGCCAGTGGCGATAGGCACCACATAAGTGCCCTTTAGTTGAAGCAAAGACTCCCGTTGGAAGTTTGTCTTCCAAAAACATCCAAAATAAGACACACACACACCAAAAATTGGGTAAGGGGAAAGAGAATAATCATGGGAAGGTCTCAACAAAATCCAAAAATGGATAGTGCAGATATGGGTGCAATTTCTTCCAAGGAAACAAAAGTCCATTGAGAAATAAGGATCCCTTCCATGATCAAACAAAGCCTTCTGCGGTAGAAGGAAACCTTTGGATCCAGCTCATTCAATGACAAGCCCCACATTCCATTGATAGAAATGAATATAAACAGGCCATATGGTCTTCAAACTCCAGGCATCTCTTTCTGGCTCCCAGGACTCTCCTGAGACCATTGACCAAGCCCTGCTCCATGCCTTCTTTGAGAGCTTTTATCTGGCTGGAATGAGTTCTGGAACTGCAAATGCTTCTTGCCTGCTTGGATGTGATATGTCTGTGTACAGAAACCCCTTAGTTTTGCATGGTTGGAATGTAGTCACCTGTACCCCACATTCAGCAGTGGGTGCATTCCCTAAATTATGAGTTGTGTGAAGTATTCTGATGTGGTTCTCTGCTCCTGCACTCCAGATCTCATGTGGCCACATTCAACCTCAAACATAGAATGGGTGAGCCTTGCTTGCTTTCATGCTTCCATAAAAGATAGCGGGTTGTCGCCAATTCAGTTATATTCAGGAGAGCCATTGAAATTAGCGGATCTATGTAATTCATGTTTTCAACGGGTCTATGCTGGATACAACCTAGTGGCCATCTATGCAACAAACTGCTTCTCTTGAAGTGTCTGCCATAAAGCATAGAGGAAAGTAACCTTTTTCCAAAGCAAGGGATCTCTGCCCATAATATACAGAGCTAATTACTCACTGTCTCTGCATCATCACATGGAACGCTGTGTTCCTGCTCGGTGTTTCTGATTACTTGCTGATAGAAGTACAGAGACCCTCAACACAACAGGCGGAGTGATATATGCAGTAAATACTCTATATCTTCCAGTATCAGAGCTGAGCTGTAGACAACAGCCTGAGTTGGACCAAGAACCAGGAGTCATGGGTGGAAGCCAGTAGTCAGGACTGAAGAGGAAATCAGAACTGAAGGCCAAGCCAAGAGGTAGGATTGAGGAGCAAATCAGAAGTCAGTATCAAAGGCTACAGGAACAGGCCAGAACTTAGGAAAACCTTGTTGTTCAATCACAACTTAATGAAAACAGGAAGCCCTATTATACTCATTTCTGTCTCTGTTTTGAGCCCTAGAAACTTATTACATGTATTTGAAACAGGGATGGCAGAAGTTGTGTTCGCTGACATACCTTTGGTGACTGTAACCATTGCTGCCCATAGAATACATAAACTCCAGGCTCTTGGTTATTCAGTTAGAACCAAGGTACTAATGAAAGAGGAACCACTTTGTCTCTGTTTAATACTCCTTAAAGGAGCCTATGCTAACTTTGCCAACTTTGGTCTACTAAGACCTTGCATTATATTTAGACTTCACCAGACACCTTCCCTAACGTAGCAGTAGATAATGTTCTGTACCCTAAGCTCTGTACTGCAACCACATTGACCCATACTCTGGCTAATGGACCCTCTGTTGTTTTGGCTGGCAAGCTAAAGAGAGCCACAAGGCCTTTTTTAAATGTGAAAAAGCAGTGGGGGGGGCACATAGTGAGGCCAGGAAGCTACTGAGAGCTGCAGCTGCAAAAGAAAGCAGAAGAAAAATTTATTCTACCTTGTAACTTAGCTCACATAAGAACAGCACCCTAACTCTAAAGTTTGAGAAAAATGCCTTCCTTCCCTCTCTGAAAGCTTCAGAAACTCGTATTTTATTTTATTTTGGTGAAGAACAATTGGACCAGAGGAAATGTGGAATGAGTTTTAGCATATCTTTAAATATAGTTTATAGGAATGAAATGAGTCTGGCTTTGAAAAAGGCTTACAGATCTCTCAAAGGCAGACGAAGCCAATGTTGCTGGGCTCCAACTTCCTTCAGCCACCACCAACAGGGGCAATAACCAGGGCAGGTGAGAGCTGTTAGTCCAACAACATCCTGGCAACTCTTACTCTAAAGCAGGGGTCAGCAACCTTTTTCAGCTGTGGGCCAGTCCACCGTCCCTCAGACCAGGTGGTGGGCCAGACTATATTTTTTTTGGGGGGGGGGAATGAACAAATTCCTATGCCCCACAAATAACCCAGAGATGCATTTTAAATAAAAGCACACATTCTACTCATGTAAAAACACGCTGATTCCCGGACTGTCGTGGGCCAGATTGAGAAGGCGCTTGGGCCGCATCCGGCCCCCGGGCTTTAGGTTGCCTACCCTTGCTCTAAAGGAATGTGGGAGAGTTCTAGAGAGGTGGAGTGACACAGCACGGATCACTTCCATTCACAGAAGAGTCATTCTCAACCTATCCTAATGTGTGCAAGTATGGCTATATGAACATCCTGTCTGTGGTGCGATGGCAAATTCACACTTCCCAGAAAGCATGTATATGTGGACCTCTTTCCATAGGTGAAGCGATAGAGAAATGAGATGTTTTTCACTTTTTATGGATCCACTCCAGATGCATAAATAGACGCACTAAGCTGTGTACATATATTAAATTGCAATAATTATGCGAAGTTGTGATGAACATATCAACATTTCCTTTCATAGAATTCCATTCATTGAAAACATTTCAGAATCGCCGTGAATTGTACACAACCCCTCTTCTTTCCTTTGCTATTCAGATTACCCTCTGCAAGAGTTATTCATTCTCACACTATCTCCATTTGCTCCAATCAATAAATGCATATTGATCTATATTTAAGGGGTTTATCTGACAGCCCTCCTCTAGATTCTCTCTCTTCTTTTTGTTAAAAAGTTATACGATGTGGTGTCCCCTGTGAAGCTAATCAGAGCGCCCATAAGGTAATAATCATTGAACGCGCAAGTCTTGGACAGAAGAACATCCCTTAATTGACACATAAATCTGAGTTTAGCCCTGTTGTTCTCCTGCACTGGGAAAGTGTTTGTAACAGTTAAAACGAGAATGAAAAATATGGGCCTGGAATAAGCGTTGCTTTATCCCTGCCAGGCTGAGAGTTCGCTGTGGTAGCCAGACATATGTCTGGCTTTCACCCACAGATGCTGCTGTGCTTCTGCAGAAGAAGAGAGACAGACCGTACAACAATGGAGGAGCAAGAAGACGATAACAGTTTTGCTAGTGCCAGGTTTTCAAAAACGATGGCTCCAAAGAAATCATTAAAACTGGAGATTATTTAAAATGACAGTTTGGGGAATCTACATATTTGTCCTTTCTGAACCTTCATGATACACTTAATTAATATTTCAAGCTTTTCATCGCCATGTAATTTCCCCTTCTGTAGAATCATAAAATGGGTCCAGTGAATTATGCTTAGCAACTTATGTAGCTCATTAAGAAAAAAAAATACTGCGGTAGAAACATACCTGCAATCATATAAACCAATAGCCAGCTCTGAGCTTTCCTCGTGTCTCTCTTGATGTAGTCAAACCAGCACGATCTGTGTACAAGAGGGAGGTCTATCCGCAGGCCTGGGAAATCCCCAAGTTTTACAGTACAACTTTTAAAACGAAAAACACCTTAAGGGTAGGGAACCCTCAAGACAGCCCAATGAGGATAGAGAGAAAGGGAGGAAGAGGGAGAGGGAGAGGGAGAGAGTAATGTTGAGTGATGAGGGTACAAAAGTAAAACTGAGAGAGGTGACAGGAAGGGAAATGGAATGGAGTATCCTGGGCTAAGACATGATTGGCTGGAACCTTGGACAGAAGCAGTCAGCAGTGCAGTATTTTGTTCCTTATCAGTAGTACTGGAGATAATCAAACTTAACATCTCAGAGCTGCGATCCTGAACGGTTTGGGCCTCGGGTAGCAGTTGCTGTTGGATGAGGAAGAGGAGAAGGAGAAGGAGGAGGCATTTGTGGAGAATGCCAGAGGCAGGGAGCAGCTTGAGAGAGAGGATGGGGCCCCCGCTGGCTCCCTCTCCCAGTGATAGACTTTGGGCTCTCAGATTTCAGTGGCGCCCTGTGTGACGCTAAAATTAGGCACCCCTCTGCCTCTTGCAGGTAGCTGAGAGGCAAGGAGGATAGTAGAAGGGAGAAATTATTGGCACCTGGAGGTAAGAAGAGCCTCCTGGATCCAGCCAATGACAAATCTAGTCCAGCATCCTGCGTTCACAGTAGCCAATCAGATGCAGGGACAAGAGCACTTCCTGCCCCATGGTTTCCAGAATCAGGGATTCAGAAGCATCATTGCCTCTGAACATGGAGACAATCATGGCTAGTAGCAACTTGATAGCATTATCTTCCATTAATTTGTCCATCTCCTTGCCCTGCAGTTTGACAGATGAGATATATGTTTTCAGGAGCCAACCTGTTTCTGTGACAGTAATTCGTTTTAATTGTTCTAAGTTTCTGGATGTCATATTGTTGTACCCTGCCCTGGGACTTCCTGTTGAAAGGTAGGTAATAAATCATCATCATCTGTATCTTTCCCACCATTGCTCTTTGCCACACTTTTCTCTTTCTCTTATCTCTGAGAGGAGTAAGGAAAGACGAGGGAGGAAGAGAGACATAGGTATATAAAGGGTAGAGACAACCCTCTTGTTGTCTGGATAGGTCATTTCCTGGTTCACTCCGAGAAATTATTTCTAAATGGCCCCAGGGATGAAAGTGAGATCTGCCCTGAGAAATCGATGGAGTGTGTCCACCCCACCTGCTCTTTCTAACTCATTTTTTATTTAGTGTGAAACATTTAAAAATAGCCCTGTAAATGCAGATTCAAAAGCAGATGCAATTCATTGTCACCAGCTTGCAAGAGGCTGTGAATAGGAGGGAGTGCATTTGACAGCCCTGCAGTGTAAACTTGTACAGTGGTACCTCGGGTTACAGGCGCTTCAGGTTACAGACGCTTCAGGTTACAGACTCCACTAACCCAAAAATAGTACCTCAGGCTAAGAACTTTGCTTCAGGATGAGAACAGAAATTGGGTGGCGGTGGCGGGAGGCCCCATTAGCTAAAGTGGTACCTCAGGTTAAGAATAGTTTCAGGTTAAGAACGGACCTCCAGAACGAATTAAGTTCTTAACCCGAGGTACCACTGTACTGAGTAGGGCAGCTAAGGCTCCAAGTGTAATATTGTCCAAAGGTATTCGATTGCAAGACGGGAGCTGGGCTGAAGGTTTCAACAACCCTGCTGTGCTACCCATTGCTATTTTCCTCAAGTTGCAGGTTTGGCTGAAAGAGAAGTACCGTATTTTTCCTGTGTATTAGACAAGGTTTTTTGACTCAAAAATCATGTCAGAAAACTGGAGCCGTCCTATACATGGATAGTGGCAGGGGGGAGGGGGAGCTGCGCGCCACCAGCCAGCTGGTTGGCGGTCCGCACTCCAGGGAGCTTCCTGCCCGCAGTGGTGAGTGGGGAGCGGCTGCCTACTTTGCCAACCCCCAGCAACAGCCCTGCTGGGGTGATGGCGCGCATGCAATTCCCCCTTTAAAAAGCTCAACAACTTTGGGCCATCTCCTCATTTTCTTTCAATTTAGTCCCCCAAAATAGGGGGCGTCTTATACATGGGGGCATCTTATACATGGAAAAATATGGTGTGGGTGTGGGTGTGTGCATATAAGTCCTGCAGTGTGGTTCATTGTTAAAATCCTATTGCAGGTTGGGGGGCTGTGCAGAGTGTGAGAGAAGATCCTGAAAACCCTGCAGTGGAAGCCTACTGTTAACCTTTTAGGTCAGAGGTAGGTCTGGGGGTGATTTGGATTCCTTGTAAGAAAAAATTGCCATTCCTCTGAGGTTGCAGCAGAGATCAGACCCAGTGGCGTAGCGTGGGGGGTGCAGGGGGGGCCGGCCTCACCGGGCACAACATCTGGGGGTTAGGGTTAGGGGGCGCAAATCCACGGGTTAGGGGGCACAAATTACTTGCCTTGCCCCGGGTGCTGACAACCCACGCTACGCCACTGATCAGACCTTTCAGACTTTATCCCAGGCCAAATTCAACACCCTTGAGTGCCACGCACCATTGAATTTCATGCTGACTAGTTGTACTTTTAAATGTTCAAAATCTAAAAACAAAACAAAAAACCCAGAAAAATGAAATTTTGCACGTGAAATAAAACCCAAGTTACAGCAGTATCTCATGTATTTGACTTTTAACTTGGCTGCCACCACTGAGGGGAGGGTCTCTAAAGGTGACCTTAATGTGTGAACTGGCTGATGTAGAAGCAAGTGATCTAGAAGGAATCAATGAAAATGTAAATTTAGAAATGATACATTTTAGCTCTGGCTTTCAGGCCCTCTGTACTGCGTCACCACAGAACATAGGATGCTGCCCTATACAGATCCAGAAAAATGGACCCATCTCAAGGATTTCACACTCTTCAAGTTCGGGGGGTGGGTGGGTTATGGGTAAGTTGCATTTGCTGCCCATCTGTCTGGCACGCTGCTTTAAGAATCTCGATGCACAGCGTTGTACCACTCAGCCACAGCCCTTCATGCAAAGAACTGCACTGCCAGTTAGCTTTTAGAAATTCCATGTTTACCGTCGGAAGTGCCCATTATAAAAGACAGCAGAAAAGCCAGACGTGTGTGCCATGCATGCGCATACATATAGAACATCCCTGTAACGTGCTGCGATGTTCCACACACCATTGTATAATTCACCTTACAATGCTAAGCTTTTCCTGTTGCAAAATCTGGCATGTTGGATCGTATGTTATGTCTGTGTGCCGTTACCAGTCATTATAGTTCTGCATATATTACAAACATTACCCCGGGGCCCTCATGAACCCTGTCGTGCAAATTTTCATAAGGCAATTTAATCCTACCTAGTGGGCACTTAAAACCTCCTTGGGGTATAGGCGCTAAAAAGAAGAAGTAAAAAGAGGGGATTATGACAATAAGTGCCATCGAACAGACTGCAGAGCCTTGAAAGCCCCCCTCCCCTTTTTAGAGGTATAAAACCTTCAGCGTCTCAGACTGTAATTCTGTCTTAATTGTTCCAAAGATGCTAGTCATGGTTGTGTGTGTGTGTGTGTTTAAAAAAAGGAAGAGGCTAAACTGAAACCCAGAGCCCTTATACTGGTTAACTAGACAGAACACAACAGGTCCTATGACCTACTTTTCCTTTCGACAGTGCAAGTCAAAGTACTTAACTTCAATCACTATCTCATTTACAACCCCCCTCCTTCCAAAAATAAAAAGCATGACAGTTAACACTAATATGATGGTAATTTCATATTGTTTCTGCTTATGAATTTGTCTTCCCGTTATTAATCATCCCTTAAAGTACTGACGCTGCAGAATCCTGACGTTGACCAGCAAACCATGTACTAAGGACAGTAGCACCCAAAAGGAAGGGGCTACGTCGGAACTGGAGAAGCGAAAAGTTTTATTAACACCAGAGGCCCATTAGAGTGCTCTCTGTTCACCTTCAGTGGAGCAATAAATGAAGAGAGCCAGAGAGGAGAGGACTCCTACTGTCTCTGCGCTGGTAATGCACAGCCAAGCTGTAGTCATGTTGTAACGCTTGTAAGAAACAGATGTTCCTTCCCTGACAAATCTCCTTTCTTGATTTATTATTCATTTGCTCAAATCACAATGGAAAGTCTTTGGCCCATTAATTAAATTCCAAGCAAAATAAAATTTGCAGCAGAACTCATTACTGGTAAATGACTTTGACACTTCATCAGATTTGAAGGTAAAATAGGCGACTTTAAGGAAGTTAAAGGTGGCGAGAGCTCGGCCCCTTTCTGCAACCGTTGCAAGATGATAAAGATTGTGATGAAATTTTTATGTTAAGCACTGATCTTGAAAAGTTCGGTTTGGTGTCTTTCCTGTTCACCCCCTCCCAACTCACCCCCACGCCAATCCCTTTTGCTGCAAGTGCTAGGATCGTTCAAACAGAGGGGCCCCAGATAAAGAGAGGTATTTTAGAGAATAAGAGACGGTGCTGTGAATTAAAGCGCAGGCAGAGAAGTGGGATGTGTTTAGCTTCCTTGTTTGGATACACGTTGCAAACAAAAACAGCAAGACCACACAATAGCGGCAATAGGAATCCAAGAGGCTTTGCTGAGCATAGGCACAATGTTCTATAATATGCAAGGAGTGATTGAAGCAAAATTGAATTTTTAAAAAGAGAGGTGGCAAGAAGGAAGAAATCATTGTGAAATGTGGGTTGAAAATGCTGGGTTGTTTTTTTTTTATGACAGCTGTAATACACTTTGTGAAACTTGGGAATCAATTTGTCTTAACTTCCAAATAATACAAAGGAAATTTGCCTCCAACACTAAGCTCCAGATCTGGTTTTCAGTCTGATAGTACAAATTTGGTACATGCAATACTTGGTCAGGAAAATATAAAAAAAGATTATTGACAGCATTAACTTAGTACTGATTCTATCATCAATGCAATTGTAAGTAGCCTTTATTTACACCATAAGTATTTGCAGGATTCAACTGTGATATTCATTAGAACTTGTACCTGAATTAAAAATTAAAAATGGAGAAAATGAGACATTTAGGAATTCAGAAAATAGCACGCCACATCCAGACTAGTACTGTATCACTGGCAAATACTGATTATTCATTTGTAAGATATATCTGTCACCCTTCAGCAAAGATCCCAGGTCAAGTTACAAAAATAAAAAAAATACGTAAACTATAAAATATAACAAATTACTGCATTAAATGGGGGGGGGGTGTATTTGCCTAGTGAAAGATGTTGCTGCCAGATGAGCCTTTCTGGGAAATTCCACAGTTGAGGTGCTACCACCAAGAAGGCTCTTTCTAGGGTTGCCACTGATCATAACATCAGTGGGGGCTGAAGCCCATTAAGACTAGAAGGAAGTCAGGGTGACCAACAGCAGCCAATGACAGACAGAACCAACTAACTCTAGATTTGTCCCCATCTGCTTTTGAGTTCCACTAATGCAATACTGAGACTATTCAGGAAAATTGTGTCAGCTGGTGTCCTAGACTGGTTGTGAGGAAGGAGTGAGGCAGGAGGGTGGAGGTTGGCAGGACAGTTCCCATTCACCCTAATGGACCACCTCCATTGCATTACATGGGTGGTGGGGCCTTTGGAAGAGACCCGCTAAAGGTGGCTAGGCATACTTGGGATAGCAGACAAGAAACAGGGGTAACTCTCTTGCCCTGGCGCCACTTTGAGGATGGGTGCTAGATTTTGTTTAATCACCATGAGGATTTGTAATGAGAGACCTACTCAAAGAAATGTTTAGTGGAAAGCAACCAAAGTGAGATAAGTTCTAAAAACAACACCGGGAGGATGTGGTTGACAACCTGTTTGTTCTCCCAGGTGTCTGAAAGCAGCAGAATAGACAGACCAGCAACAAATGCTGCCTGCTGTGCATGGCTGCAGCTGTTACATTACTGTCAGTCAAGCAGCCTTTGGAGGCATAGGAGTCGTCATCAAAGAAACGGTGGAGAAAGCCACACAGGAACACCTAGGTTCTTGCCAGCTGCTGATGCTGCCGGAAACTGGTGCTGCTGGTTCACATGGCATGGGGGTGAAGGTGAGGGAACCTGGTCCTTCCATGTCTTTGAACTGAAAGGCTGTGCCATTGGCTTTGGAGGAAAGCATGGGAAACTGAGAACATAAGAAGCAGCCTTATACCAAACCAGGACCTTGGTCCATCTAGCTCAGTAGTGAGTGGCAGTAGCTGTCCAGGGTTCTAGAGAAACATCTATCCTAGTCCTATCTGACAGTGCCAGGAACTGGGCATGGGACCTGCTTCATGCAATGGATGTGGTGTTCTCTTAATGAGCTGCATCCCTTCCCTCTTCCCCTTCTACTGAGCAATGGGGTAACAGATGTAGCTTGTGTGAGCAGATGCTCATTAGGAGTTATTAAGTGGACAATTTTAAAAGGATACTCTTTCTGGGGTGCTTTTCTATTTTGAATGACTCTCAACTCAATACCTTACTCTTCTTTTTGGTGTGTGTGTGTGTGTGTGTGTGTGTGCCCCCAGTCATTTCCCTGATGTCTTTGTTTATAGACTTGTCTGTTGGGGGAACATAGCATAGTCATTAAAGCAATCCTCAATCACTTGGAGTACAGGGGCAGCTCTGGCTACAGTTCCTGCCTGAGTTAATTGATACTTGGCCAGCAGCCGCAGCAGGTGGAGCAGAATGTATGATGCTCCCTAACAGCGCTGGCTCCCCCTAGCCTTCACGAGTGCATTTGGTGAGCCTATCTATGTTTTGGACAGAGTGGAATCCTGGTCAACTGCATCTCACTTATCACAGAAATTCTGTTTTTGCTGGGGGAACACTGGTTTTACTCATTAAATAAAATGAGTGTGTTAGTGCACAGCTTTCACAAATTGTAGGGAGAGTGGGAGACACTCATTGATCATGGTAGGTATTCAATTTGACCACAACCATGAGCATAACAGGTGTGTCACAGGAGATGTCTTGGTGGGGCTATGTTTATTTAAAGGTATGCAAATTATCTGCTGTGTGACTGTGTGGAAACCTAGCTATTAACCAGTCAGTTCAGGCTAACGGTGTCACACGAAAGGGGGTGGCTTAACTCCATCCCCTTCTATCAGCCCCACACCTAAGCGTGGGTAGGAAGGCTTTCCTGACCCATCCTGTCTCAAGGCCCAATAAATCAGTGATTGTCACAGGTTAGCCAGAAAGGGATTCCTCACCCAGCCAACAGGCCCCATCAACCTAGAAGGCAAGCCTCAGGTTTCACCTTGCACCTGCCCTGTGAAACTACGGCCCATGCTTACCAGGTATGACCAAATTTATTAATACTATTATTATTTAAATTTCTATGCCACTTTTCCAAATGAATATGCTCAAAGCAGCTCACAAGGGTGCTATAAAATGCATATCAATACACCGTTACAATGACTATCAGATACTAAATCATTTCAAAACACTCCAGCCAATAACTCGATTTGATTAAATGAACATTTAAAGACATCAAAAAACAAAGCATCAATCAAATATATACATCAACCTAGTCAATACTGCCAAACCATCAAATTAACACAATGAGAGAAACAGAGCAGAATACTAAAAAACCAAAAAACCACAAACAAACACAAACAAATATAAAAACCCCAGTCAGTGAGGTCAATAAGGCAACTTGGAAAAAAAATCCTATTCAGCCCCCAAAAGGCAACCAGTGAAATTTGCAAAGTACTTGGGAAGGGGAGACCTGCAAAGAACAGAGAAGGCCATCAGAGGGGCAGAGTGGGTTTTAATAGCCCCCTGGCCTCCAAGGTTCTGGCATAATGTGTGAGAGCACGCTATGTGGCTGAAAGCCATGCCAAGATTTCAGCCTTGGTGCAGCTGTAAAGGCCTGCTGCTACCAGAGCCCTGGGAGCTGGATGGCTAAATGTCCTGGACCCTTTGGCATTCTTAGAAGAGTGGGAGAGAGGAAATTCAAGGCTAAGGCAAGGGCTGCACAGCCCTGATGATTCCTCCTTTGCACACCTTGATTAAGTGCTTGCAGCTGGGGAGATGGAACAAGGAAAGGGAATGATAAACAGATGCCATAATGTCAATATTTTAAAAATGGGAAAAGATAGAATCAGTATTTCTGAAGAAGAGGAACTTAAAGAAATCACTGAACTATCTGAAATGAAAAGGATGCACCCGTTGGTTCTCAAAGACAACTGCAAATAAGAAAAGCAATGGAAACTTGGGTAAAAAGAAATACAGTTGGAATTATCATTTTATATGAAGAGGATGGTGTGTGGAATGTAACGCTCAGAGACAGTTATAAATGCAACTCACTTATATACTGACTATTCCCCAAACTGTTTAAACTGATGACCTGTGATTTAAACAGATTTATTTCCATTGGCATAAATGCAGCTAAATTGGCTTAAAGTCAAGTTCTTTGGCTTAACTGTATTGAGGATAGTTACTTAGAGTCAATCAGTATTTGCTTTGATTTATTTGTTTTTAATGGGTTCAGGAGCTTCGATGCACACACAGATTTCTGTTTGCAAAAGCTGCCCTATTAAGCGGATCCACCTGCATCTTAGTTTGGTTCCTTAGCCCTGCTCAGGAATGAACTATGCAGTCTCATGTGCAAGAGATCCACTTGTGCCCTTCTGAAAATGCAGAACTCTGGGTTAAGGAAATCATGCAATCAATTCATTGGAGAGATGAAAAACAAAAACCACTCCACTAATCACCACAGTTTTCCTAGTGAAATGGTTCTAAAATGTTTTGTTCAAAATACAGTCACTCATACTTTATTTTTGTTGTTCAGGTGAGCCCAACAGTGGACCCCATTTTCTAATTTGCTTCTTCCAGTATTGTAACAAACTGTGGTTTCCATGAGCCTGCCTTGTTCATTCTCGTACGGGGGGCGGGGGGAACCAAAAGAATATGGCTTTGTGTACCAGAAGTGTGGCAGCTCTTCAGAGGCAATGATCCAGGTGGATATCTCCAAGGACAGGGCCTGTTCAGTAGTGGCCCTTTCCAGGAAGGCTTGCCTGGCACCATCCTTGTGCACTTTTCACCACAAGATAAAGAGCTTATTGTTTCTTTATTTCACCACATTTCTATACTGCTTGGTTGCAATAAAACCTCAAAGCAGTAACCTCTGCAATCTGGACTTTTTTATTTTTAATGTGTTTTTAACTTGGGGGTGCACTAAGTTCTGCTTTTTTTGTACTTATGAACCCCCTGTGGGTTTATGTTTTACTGTTTATTTCAGTTGGTTTTTTTTTACTTGTTTATTGTAAACTGTTCAGTTGTTATGGAATGCCATAAATGAAACCAAAGAGAGCATCTTTTCAGAAGCTTTTTACATGGACGGAACATGAAATTTGGCTTGACCAATGTTAGGACTTGCTTCTAAGTCTGCTCTGTTAAACCCATGTGGGTGGATGCCATTAGACCCAGGCATCTAATCATCAGATATCTTGTTCTTCCTTGCTCTCTAGTTGGGCCAACACATGCAAGCTATCTCATGCTGCACCGTTAGAATAATCTGCACCACTTCGAGACTGCAAGTGTGTCTGTGGGGCAGGGGAGGTGATTGCATTTGTGAATGCCACCCCACTTGATAAACTCAATGCTGGTTTTGACCTTTAAAGCCCTATGCGGCCTAGGACCCTTGTACTTATGGGACCACCTCTCCTGGTATGTCCTGCAAGAGTAATAATAATAATAATAATAATAATAATAATAATAATAATTTATTTATACCCCGCCCATCTGGCTGGGCTTCCCCAGCCACTCTGGGTGGCTTCCAACAAAATATTAAAATACAGTAATGTATCAAACATTAAAAGCTTCCCTAAACAGGGCTGCCTTTAGACCTGGCCATGTGTACACATTGCACATGAGCAAAGATGTCACCTGAAAACTCCACGTGTCACACTTAGACCAACTAACCAACAAAGGCATAGAAAACAGGCAGAGGAGGCTGGCAGGCTGGTTCACAGTGACTTCAACTCGGCACCCGCCTGCTCCCTATTTTCCTGTTTGCTTACCTGGAACCTGGTTTACTGGACTCCCCCCCCCCTCTGACCTCACTTTTGGACCCTCAATTGCTCCTCCCATTGAGACATTTTGGAACACCTCATTCTGCTCAGCTGCACTCAACATCATTTAGGATAGAAATTTACTGGGAAAAGATATATGAGTCAGAGGGAATTTTAAACAATTGGAGGTGAAAATAATTTTCGAACTTACCTTGCGCACAGCAACTTACATTAGTTTTATGAGTTCCAAAAACGTGTTTGAATTTTAACATTCCCCTCTCCTTCCATCTCTGACTCAGGAATTCACATAAAGTAACATAATGAAATTTTGAATATGATTTATGTAATGTAGAGCTTAAGTTGCATTTCTCCCCATTGTTTCATCAAACCATCATTTTTTTATGATGTTTATATACAAAAGAAACATAAATGGTTGGTGATCCAAAGGCTAATATTTTCAATTGAAATCTAAACAGATTTTAAAACAGGCACAATTTGAAAAATGAAACAATCAGCCTTGTTAATTGTTTTGTAATTATATATAGTTATTTTAGTTAAATTGTATTTTCAGCTTAATTTTATGCTAAACCACAATTTTACTAAGAACTGAATTAAAGATCAGTATACAAATACTGAAATAAACCAAAAGGAATTGTGGTATGTTAACTTAAACAATTTCATGTCAGTCAGATTATCCAAAATAAAAATAAAGCAAAATTTATACCATCCACATTTATATTCTAAAGTTTTTAGAGAGTGATAGTTCTAGTACCTTAGGAAGTAAATAACTATTCCAATTCAACCCATTAATTTAAAAGGCACTTCTTCAAATCTGCTAAACACCCCCCCCCCAAGCAATCCAGAAGGAACATGTGACTTCTTTAAAAATCAGGGCAATCTAATCTAGACCACCAGACAATAAAGAAATTAATTATATCAATCAGTCAGATTTTTAGTGTTGTAGCCGATGGCCATTGCAATATAAATCATAAAAAACAAACATAACCCAATAATAAGTTAAAACATATCCCATTTTTAGAACTATGAATTATCAAAATAGAAAATTGTAAAGTTCCCCAAATCACGTAGATTAAAAAAAATCCCCAGTGGCCTCAAATCAAATTCAATATGAGCATGTCATTGTCACAGCACACACATGGCACGGCAGAGTCTGCCTAAATTGAGCTCTTGCAAGTCCCACTGATATCGTAAGGGGGTGATTTGCAGTTCAGTCCTGGACAGGTTTCCTCAGAAGTAAATCCCATTGTTGCACAATGAGTATTTCTCTTAAGTGAGTCTGCAAAGGATTTCAGCAATAAGCATGTGTTTCATTCTCCCACGGGGCCTAAAAAGTGTCAAACTTTAATGTGATCTTGTTCTGAGCTAATAGGAGTTATGCATAATATTATATAACAAATTATATGACAAGTGGCATTGCATTGTTAGCCTTCCAAAGGTATCAGACTTTCTTTCTTTCTTTCTTTCTTTCTTTCTTTCTTTCTTTCTTTCTTTCTTTCTTTGGAAAAGCATTCAAGTAATTGATAATATCAGATCTGAGAGTGGTGTCTAGAAGAAATTAAATCTGGGGACTAAATATGAACACATATATAGACATACATTTGAAATGCTTCCTATTTTGTGTGATTGATATATAATATATATATTACATTGCATTATAAATCTTTCTTGAACTTTGATGTCGGCTGTACCTCTGTCTAGTTCAATGTAAGTAAATTATTCTCTGTGTGACTGCCTTTTACTGTATGGGCTGTCCCCTAAATACGATTTAATTTAGAAACAGAGAGAAATGGTCAATAGTCTTATGAACGAAAGGATGCTTGCAGCTGGAAGCAGGTCCTGAAAACAAATGCCGTTTCTGTCCTGCTTTACAAAGGTCGGTGCAGCATCTTAACAGCAGCGGCTGTTTCCAAATGCAGCCCGTCTCCCTCTCTCTCTGTGTATATATTCAATTAGGGAATAAAACCAAATTGAAGGGGTTAAACATTGTCTGTATTCCCAGTTTCTGGTCCCCCTCAATTCCCACTGGGTTTTTTAAAAAAATGTAACGAGAAGAAAAGCAATTAACGGGCTTAGGAAGTAAAATTTTCCATATGAGACTTTGCTTTGCAAAGAACCACGGATTCTTTCCAGGGGATGCGAAAGGAACTGAGCTGAGAGGTTTTAGTTTTTTGAAAACCACATCTATATATGGTTATATTTGTATATATATCTTAGAGGCTAGGAAACAACTCCGCTAACATAATAGCCAAGACTATGGCCACCGCAAGCAGTCCGTAAAACAGAAGCCAACACAAGGAAGATCAAATGCCCATTTATCAGCACCAGAGGAGAGTTTGGCTTTTTATAACGTATTGTTCCTTATTCCCTGTGAGGCAGCTTTGTTTGATAAAATGCTGAGTGCAGTGTAAAAATATCCCTTCTCTCTGTAATTTGCACTCCTCTCCATTTAAAGCTATTCTTGCTGCAAACGAGAATTGAAAGCTGCTAAAATTAAGTGGTGTCAGTTTTCAATGACACTTTAATGATAGAGCGCTCAGCAAATGAGATGAGAATGAATCCCAGCATCTCGGCTAAAGATAGTAACTGGCGTTAAACAGCATCATGCTCCAGCTAGGCTACACTTCATCTGCTTCATTCATATTTAGTAAGGAGCCGAAATTGGGATGCTGTAATTAAAATGGTCATAAAGGGAGAAATGTAAATGTCTAATGCAGATAACGTGAAGCAACACAAGCTGGATAAGTCAAAGCTCCTCATAGAGTCGTCACCTTAAGGAATAAAGGTCATTAAAAATAAATAGGAAACAAATTATCTATTTATTTATGCAAAGTAGTTGCACAGAAAAGCTACCAGAGTGGGCATGCCCACAAAACCTGTGTCCTCAGGAGTACAATCGGAAAAGGCACGACACAAAAGGAAAAGGGGATAAGGAGGGAAGAGGAAAACAAACCCAGGAACCAAATTGTTGATGGTGCAAATAAAATAAATAAATCAAGAATAAGTCATAATGACCAGCTCAGATGGAAACAGGCGGCTCACACTTCAACAAAAAGGGCATGGCAACTCCTAAGGAATAGTACGGCAATCCTGATCCATGACTCTCAGGGTTCTAGTTTCTTGAAAACAAGCCTACAGAAATAAAAACGAGAAAAAAGATGAGGAGCTCCCATGCCTTATTAAAGGCATATGGCATGCCATTTCACACAAGAGTTGTAAAAAAAACCTCTTTGTCTACACAGGGCTTTGGCAGAGATCTTATGAAATGCCTTCCATTAATTTAATGTCATTCTTTCTTGTCTGAGTAGGTCTGGGACAGACTAAGAGCTCTTAACAGGTTACTTAATTAATTAATACCTTTAATTGGACACCCTAGGAACTATTGGTTGAAGGGTGGTATAGAAATGTTTGAAACAAGCATCTAGGGACAAAGTAATAACTGTACCTGGTAATCTGGGTCTGGAGAGGCAAGACCCCCCTGCACCCGAATATAATTGTACGAGAGAAACACAAATTTGGGGGACATCAAACTACATGCAATATTAGTTTGGCTATAATACAAAATGTTACAGTACTTGTGGTAATTTCTAGTTTTGCCTGACTTGAAGTTCTCAGTCATTACCATATTGGCCTGTATACTGATTTTAGGTGCATATTTTCAAGTGTGGATATGCTGTCCATTTCAAGATTGAGACACACTTTAAAGAACTTAGTAAATGTTAGGAAGCACCTGCTTCCATTCCGACTTCTTATATGTTTAGCAAGGTAAGTCTCCGAAATCTTGGATGCACACAATTGGGATACAGAGAAAGTGCAAAGGACAGAGGCAAGGGTGGATGAAGCGACCATTACAGGAAGGATAATATAATGTAGGGTCCCAATTTTAAATAATAAAAAATTAAAGGTGCCCTCTGTGAAAATCCCTGGAGGTATCTGCCTACAATTTGGCTGGCTCGATCCACCATGAAGCAGCTGCTATGCCAGAAAATTCCATCCACTTCTGTGAAAGGAAAAAGAAAGCTGTAGCCTTTTTCCCCCTTTCACATTCCCCACTATAGTAAATAGGGACTTTTTAACAGATCTAATTCGATCCTAAATGAGTCAAATGAGAGCAGCTGTGAATCAGATTGGGCTGCTTCCCAAAGTTACAGATACAAGAGGAACCTTGTGCCTGGTATATAGACCCTTCGATATACAGCCTAGGCTATCAAGATCTACCAGTTACTCCAGGACATTGCTGAGCGACCTTGTATTGTTTGCCTCAAATGCAGGATGGCTAAATGTGGTTTTGAAACCCATATATAAGTCTCTTTCCAAGGTGCTGAACCCACCTTCCTCTTTGCCAGCCTGAACTACTATTTGTGGCATATGAACTGTTGTCTTTCCTGTTTGCTCCAGTCTTCCCTTAGTTCTGCTTGGTTTCTAAATGCTTACCGCAGGCGGCCATATAAGGAAATTCCCCAATATTAGCCTAACCATCCCCACTACCTCTGTGCTAGTAACTAAGGTTATGGTCCAAACAAAGTGGGCATTGGGTGGCCTGGGTTTTGCCTTCTATGTAACTAACCACCTTTCCCATTCTGCAACAGTGGGATATTAACATTTCAGGCTACAAAGACATTTTAATCGGTGTCAGCCATTTTGTGTAAATAAGCATTCTAAACATCATACATTGTGCGGTTTTGTTTGTTTGTTTGTTTGTTTGTTTGCTAATTCACCAAAACAATCCTAGTAGTTTGGGTTAATTTCTATTAAATAAGCAAAGCAGCATTGGTATTTATTAGTAAAGGCGCTGCGGGTTAAACCACTGAGCCTAGGACTTGTCGATCAGAAGGTCGGCGGTTCGAATCCCCGCAACGGGGTGAGCTCCCGGTGCTCGGTCCCTGCTCCTGCCAACCTAGCAGTTCGAAAGCACGTCAAAGTGCAAGTAGATAAATAGGTACCGCTCTGGCGGGAAGGTAAATGGTGTTTCCGTGCGCTGCTCTGGTTCGCCAGAAACGGCTTAGTCATGCTGGCCACATGACCTGGAAGCTTTACTCCCTCAGCCAATAAAGCGAGATGAGCGCAGCAACCCCAGAGTCGGTCACAACTGGACCTAATGGTCAGGGGTCCCTTTACCTTTAAACATATTCATTGCAATAACCACTGTGGCATGTAGCTGTCTCCAGTAAAGATCTTCAAAGTAATAGTAAGATTGTAAGATATGTGTTGCACAATGGATGAAAGAGTCTTTATTCAGGGTTGGGGAACAATTGGTTAGAGTGTGGTACTGATAATGCCAAGGTTGCAGGTTCGATCCCCATATGGGACAGCTGCATATTCCTGCCCACAGCGGGTTGGACTAGATGATCCTTGGGGTCCCTTCCAACTCTACAGTTCTATGATTCCTAACCCTTTATTGAGAAGTACTGGGGGAAAGTTGTAGCTCAGTGGTAGACCATCTGCCTTGCATGCAGAATTCCTAGCATCTCCAGGTAGGTCTGGGAGAGACCCCTGTCTAATAATACCCTGAGGAGCTGCTGCCAGTCAGTGTAGACATTAGTGAGTGAAGTGGACTAGCAGTCTGACTCAATATAAATATACAAAGTTCATAGTAACCTATGTGTAGGTTGATTTCATTGCGAAAGGTCAAACTCCCCCGAACATTTTTTTAAAAGCAATGTTTTTATTTATTTTCATGGTACAGAAGATAAATTTTGAGAAAACAATTTGTTACGACAGTAAACAACAAAAAAACTTGCCCTGACAAAAATTTGTTGACTTCAGGAGTGCTTCTCATTCTGCAGTTCTCAGACTTTTGTATCCTGACCTGCTCTTAATTATAGCCAATTAAAGTCTTTGCATTCCAATCAATGGGCTTTACATTAGGCACATGATTCCTTGGGAATATAGGAATAAAGCCGAAAGACCAACGCAAACCGTTTCTGCATGGACCTTTCACACACACACACACACACACACACACACACGGAAAAGCAAGGAGACAAAATAACTATTGAGTGAGACAGGAGGATGGGAGGAAAATCCAGTATTGCATCAAGCACTAGCCTGAGGTTCTGTGACAGCAGAAATAAGGTGACATGGAGCCATACATGAGTGGACAACATGCCAGCTACACAGAGGCCTTTTTTATCCTCACACATGTCCCCTAACCGGCAGTTTACCCCCTTCAGACACAATGTTAAGAGACGCAGGAAGAATGTTCTCTTTTTGAAAAGTGTCACATAAAGTAGCTTACCAGCTTGGTTGGCAGAAAATCATATTTTCTGATATCTGATGTCACATTTTATTAGATTTAGGGTACTATTATCCTACTTACTTAGGGGTTTAAAAGTATCCTTTTTATAGCTAATGCCACAGGTAGAATGTTAAACTGGTGGCAGGGGTTTTTTGCAGTAAAAAGATGAGACTGTTATTTGCGTGTGGCTATAGATTTTTTTAATATTAAAAAAAATCTTTCTTTTTAGTGCCCCAAACAATGCATTTTTTATCAGTGTTTTTCATCCAAGGTCCTTTAAAACTTTTTACCTGGTTATTAAAGTCTTCCATTACATATAACTTGAATCTCAATTGTGAGATTAGACATACGAAAGAAATCACAATATAATATTTGACACAGTTCTAAATGATGGATAAGAAACAAGGATCATTCTGATCTCTTTTTAAAAAGTAGATTGTATCAGACAAAATCAGGGAATCCCCAGCCTTTTGGGACCCTGGAACACATTTGACCCTCTTAGGAACTGTTGCAAACAGCACAATATACCCATTTCAGAGAAGGAAAACTGGCAAAGTTCAGAACTCCCCCCCCAAAAAAACAACAACAACCAGGCAAAACACTTACACACCCCAAAATAGGAAACAAAAAAGTCAACATCCCTCCCCCTGAACCCAGGGAAACAGTGGTGGCTGGTAGCCCCTGGACCTAGTGGGGCAGTCTGTGGCCAATGAGGCCATACAGGTGGGTGCAATAAGGTCACATGGATGGGAAAAGGGTCACATGGGTGGGACCAAGTTGTTTTGGTTCTTTTCCCATCCTCCTCCCTTGCAAAGATGTAAAAACAAAAGAATTGCAGTATTTACTAAGGTTGCCATGTGTCCTCTTTTTCCAGGACACACCCTCTTTTTCAGGGGTAACGTTTCTGTCCGGGTAGATTTTTTAAAAATTTGCCAAAATGTCTCTGGCTATACTTTCTGGATGAGACATAGACATAACTGGTGGTTGAAGACTTTCTTTCCTCTTCTCTTGCCTCTCTCAGCAATATATCACAGCTTCTGTAGCCTACATTTAGTAGGGGTATTTAAAATGAGTCATCATAGTGTCCTCTTTTTTGCAGTTTCAGAAACCTAGTGTCACTCCTGCACTAACAGTGAAATCCAGGATGAGTCTCAATTCAATAGGGTTTATTTCTAGGGGAATAGGATTGGAACCCAAATGATAGATAGATGAAAGATAGATAGATAGATAGATAGATAGGTGATGATAGATAGATTTAGCCATATGAGAAATGTTTTAATTAATTAATTAACAGCCCCAGTGAATGGGTGCTCTTTCCATTCATACGCCAGTCTCCTTAAAGACTGCCATATTTTGCTTATCCAGAAGCAGTGAAACAGAAGCCAAGATGCTGCTTCAGGGCGATTGACTTGGATTTCAGTGCTGGCTAACCCTATTCATTTGTTAGATTAGAACTGTAAGAACTGAGCCCATTGGAAAAGGTTTCTGTTCTTTTTGTCAGCTTGGCTTTGGTGATGCAATGTCATGGCGGGATTCATTTGAAGGACCTTCAAATGAATTCTTCAGAGGGAAGAATCTAGGCAAGTGGCAGCAGAGATAGTGGAACTGGAGAGGCTGGAAGAGATGCAGGTTGCAGGAGAGAGCTGTGTAGATTTTGGAAGGTATGAGCAGGGAAGAGCTGGGAGCCTTTGGAACCAGGGCTGAACTAAAACTACAAGGTGCATTGAATGAAGATTGACTCCTTCGTGTAACGACCTCTCTTTCTTCAGCAATTTTTCAGACAGCCCTGTGAATGGGACCCAAATGTTCACCAACTCAGAATGAAGGCAGGAAGCAGTGCCCCTTACATTGACTTGGTTTTGTTAAATCATCAAATGCCAAATCTGATCAGCTTTGTGATGTCATCAGGAAGTTTTGCATTCCAGCCCTTACTCCGTTTTGGCTTTGTGACATCATGCATATTGTCAAATCTGATTGACTGCATGATGTGACATCATCATATCACCTATGTAATCCCTGAATTGGCCAAGATTTCCTTAGGAAAGCCTCCACCCCTGTTTGGGGGGGGGGAATGGTACCTGTGCTGCAGGCAGAAGAAATAAATACTTGCAAGCCGCATGTGAAAAATGCATGGAAATGTAAACCTTGGAGGAGGGTCATTAAACTTTTCACCAATCCTAAGTCTCCCCTCTTACCCTAAAAACTAACTGCTGGAAAAAAATTGGTTTGCTGCACAGCACACATAGATGGGCACCAGCCAGCAAAAGAGTGGGCCAATTCATATACAAGTGAACAGCATGTGTACAACAGGACAGAATGTCAGAGATAAAACAAGAGCCAGAAACAAAGAACCAAGAGGTAAGATTGATGGGACACAGCACAGCAGAGCAGAGCCAGGAAGACTTCCTTGCTCGAAGTCTCAGCCCATACATCCCTTTATGCCATTTTACTGGTGAACGCCTTTGAAAATCATTGGTATGCTTTTTTAAAAAGTGTATATTTTCTATACAAAGTTTGCATAAAGTACTCACAGTTTGGCAGAAAGGGATGGTATGGGGTGCAATGGCACACAGCAGGAAGGAATGGAACAGTATAGACCTGGGAGATTGAGGTAGAATGATCTGGTCAGCCTATCCCTCTTAAAGATATCTCTTAAAGAGGTTCTATCTCTTCAGAACTGTTTGAATACTGTATATAAGCCTTTAGACGAGAGTAACTATCCCTACTTATAAAAGCAGTAACAGGCACTCTCGGCTCAGAGAGGACCTTCATCCTATTAAAAGGAACTGACTGGGTTTAGTTGCATTTCTCGTTGATTTCAATGGGACTTGGCCATGCGGTGACTGAGTTTTGCTGGATTTTGCCCATGGGTTTTGACACCAATGGAAAACTCAGTAAACTGTGGGGATGTCCTGATTCTGTCCTTCATCGTTTAACCCATCAATGAACTGTCTCAGCAAGGAAAATGGTCTTCATTACAGAGGTGAATTAACTTGATAGTTGCCTGACTCTTGTTCATTGCATAGCTTTAGGAGTTGAATGCGTGACCTCCAAGAGCGCCCTACTCCAGTAGAGATTTTATCTCACAATCAGCTGAGATTGAGAGTTTACCAATATTTAAAGAATGCCACCGAGCACCAGGTTCCATGCGTTTGTCTCCTGTACCCGTCCAATTAGAAAAATAATCCATTACAGAAAATCTTGATTAAGGAGTTGACTTATTCTCTGCTTTGATTAAAATCCAACATTACACTGAAATCAATTGTTCGGTCTTTTTGTGAAACCTTTATAAAGTGCAGATAGAAGACCAATCGGCCAGTTCTCCCTTAGTTCCCACTCACCTTTCCGTGTCCTCTGATTATAACATCCAATGAAAGAAGGAGCCATTATTTCGATTGCTTCCCTCCATCACTCTTGCTACTTTTTTTTTTTTTACTACACAATGCAGGCCTGCCTGTCTCTGCTGAACTTGGGGCTCACTTTCTCTCAGTGCAATCCTTTTTAAAGGCCCTCGTGCCAGTGGCCATCACAAAAACATATTCTGACAACATGGTCCCTGGGCAAGTTACGTGTTGCATGATAAGCAAGCTTCCCTTTTGTTGGCTTGAACTTAAACTTATTGCCGGTCAGTTTCATTGGATGACCCCTAGCTCTGGAGAGCTTGCAGTGAGTGAATAGCATTTTGAGAGAGATGGGCTCAGATGTCTGCCTGGCCATCATCAACTGTGCCCAACATATTTTGATTACAGCACAGAGTTGCGGGAAATAGCATAAACCCGCCCTTGTCCTTAGCTCCCCATAGTTCCAGCCTTTGAGTTGGTTCAGGAATGGACAACCTCAGGCAGAATGTGGCCGTTGAGACCACACCCTTGCTGCAGGTTTTCCCAGTCAATAACGACAGACACGGGTTCTTTCAGAGGAAGGTCAGAATTTATTCACCTGTGCAGGGGCAGCAGTGAGAATCATTTCTCAAAGGCTGTGCCCCGTTTGCTCTTTGGGCCTGCTTTTTATGGTATGTGACAAACAGCTTACACAATATTACTCAAGCAAGCAAGCAAGCAAAGAAAGTGGAACTTTACAGAAGCAGGCAAAAACAAGAACTTCTCTAGCCTTCTCTCCCCCCTGTCCTGTCCTGTCTGCCCCAAACTGTGAGCATGTGCAGATTTTTTGCCCAAACTGCAAACGTGCAAGTTTAAAAATGGACACTAGTTCACGCCGCCTGACGGCACAGAAGACACCAGTTAGCTCATCTTCTTGTGACTGACTTTCTGGCATAAATGGCTTACATGGCACTTTCTGCTAGTCTCCAGGGTGGGGACTGTTGGGGGAGATCTTGCCTCATTCTACACCCTCACCGGGCCTGTTTTGCACCCTCACTGAGGGTTTTTGCCTAGCTGGAAATGTCCTTGAACTCTGATAATGCTTTTTGTTTGCCTGGATGAAGAACATGGAGAGATGTGTGACTGTGCAGAGAGGGAGAAGTGTGTGAGTATGCAGAAATTAGCTTCCTATACAAACCAAAACAATCACATTTGTTGCCCACCCACTGCTGGTATGTGGCATTCAAAAGATTTCCCAAAAGGGATGATGGCAAAAATTGGGTTTAGATGTGACAGGTTCCAAAGCCATAAACACCGCAAGAAGCATAAACACAGGACCCCCGCATGCACAGTGGGGCTGCCGCCTCTCCCCCCCACTCATGTGCCCCCCAAAACTGGCTTGGGGGTGGGAGTGGAAAACCTGAGGGTTGTGCGCAAGGAGAGGAGGGGTGGTCATTCTTTCTGGCAAGCTGAAGTGCTTGCTGTGACAGAAGAATCAGAAGAGCACAACTGAATTCTTCCCTCAGAAATTATAATAGACAAGTGAGACCTGCAACAAAATGTTGCAGTTTGAAGGGTCTCCTATTTAGGGTTCTGACCATGCCCCCTTTGCAGTGTACTCCACTCCTTTCTCCCGCCCCACCTGACTTCCTGTTTTTTTCTCCCAGGAGCCAGTCAGCATGTCCAGGCCTTGCTGGGCTTTTGGTTTGTTTCCTCCCTTTAAGAGTCCCCTCCCCCTTAAAGATTGTTTTGTATTTTTTAGTGTCTTGGCTTGAGGTTTCCCACGTCTGCTGCTATGTTCTTCTTGTGCCTGGGGGGTACTGTTTTGGCTACAGCAGGACAGGCACATGGATAATGTGCTTGCGATCTGTGTGCCTAAAAAAAAGACCCCTGATGTTTAGCTGAGTTGCTTTGTGCTCTTTCCTCTTCAGCTGAAATTTTGATTTTGAGTTGCTCTGTATAAAACAATGTTTTGTGTCCATCATTCTCTATAGTGGGGGATCCAAAACTGGCTATAGCTTTCTTGCCATCTGGTCAACAGGGATGAAATTTACAGGCCCAGTAGCCTGTGCACAGTGGACTAAGCCTTCCAAACTGCAGGCAAATAGAACTAGGGGCTTTTTGTGGGGGGCGTAAAGGAGATTGTAGGGTGGGGTGGGGAGTTGTCCCTGGTTCTTTCTTATTTTAAAATAATCAAGAGGTGACAGGGTGGTGTACATTTTTAAAAAAAAGCTTTGCAGATTCATACCAGCTCTGATACTTCTCTTTGTAAGGCCTATCTAGATTGTTGCTTGCGGAATTCTGAAGAGCTCTGTGGTTTTCCTTTGTTAGAGCAGAGCCACAGAAAAAAAGATTCAACTTAAATGAAGCTTTAAACTTTAAAAACAACAACCCTCAACTGCTGTGCTATAACAAGAAAATAAAGCAGCTCAGAGCTCTTCCGAACTCTGCTGGCAGCATTTTCACAACCTCATTTCTTGCAGAGCCAATGGATCTAGAGGGCTATAGAGCTATAGGAAAGCAATGGAGTTGCAGAATATGGGGCCTGATTTGGCTCAGGGGGGTTTACTGACATTGTGCTTTGACTTGGGGTGGGGGCGGGGGAGAGATGCAAAATCACCTCAATACAATACTTTGTGTCATTATTCAAGCCTTCACAGAACTCATGCACACCCATTGTATATTAGCACAGTCGGACAACCTACCGCTATCAAGATGTTGCTGGACTCCCAACTCCCATCAATATCAGACAAAATGGCCAGCATCTGGAGGCCACACGATTCCTTTCCCCTGTATATAGTATGATATGATGGAACTGGCTATAAGAGAATCAGGCTGCATTCACACAGAGGGCCTAATTATTTTTATGTAGTTGTAAGGCAGAAGGGAAGCAAATTTAGGAGCCAACGCCTCAAATCCTTTTGTGGGTTTCCTTTTGGATGAAGATGTAGAGCACACCAGAGAAGACGTGCTGGCAAATGACACACACAAAAAAGTGGCAGAAAGTATTTCGTCCCAACATTTTGCTATCGCGGAAAAGCATCTTTTGTGTAATTAAACAACAATGACAAAAAGCCACTGATTGTGGCAGAAGAAAAGAAAAGCAGACGAATGGAAAGCAGAGGGAAAATGTCAGCTGCAAAGCTCTCATTTTGGAAATCTACAATGTGGTGATTGATAGGCCTACTATTTTTCAAGCTCTGTCACAGCTGAAGTATAAAGCTGTCAGCGCACATGATAATGATGGATGCGCTAAAACATGCAAATAGCATGAAAAATCATTTCTCACATAATTTTGGAAGATGAGAAGAGTTCTGAACTGAGGGGGGAAAGGGGAAGAGAGGTCATGCTTAACATTCAGCCAAGTGGAATGGAAGGCTGCTGGGCTGCTTCTGCTGCCTGTGCCCTTAATTGCTAGGCAAGTTAAACAATGAGTTATACGGGTGCTCTGCAAATTTTCCCACAGAAATTGTGCTGTGTGGCCCACTTGGAAAGGGGAGAGGGTTTATTATGAGGGTTGAATGGGTGGAGTAGGGAAGGGGGAAAATCAGGATAGAAAACATACTGGAAGAGGTTATCCCTCCTAGAAAACCTTAACTGAGGAAACAGGTGAGGGGAAACCCAGAATCACTTGGGTGACTCTGTCGCTTTAAGAACGTGCAGAGTATTTCAGAGGTGACATTTACAGTTTACCATCAATACGGGGGTGTTTCAGTTAATTAGCTACTTTTATTAACACAAAGTCCAGTAAAATCCTATGTAAGCATTAAAACGGTAAATCAGAGCTATCCCCAGGCAGATATCACTCCTGTGGTGAAGCACTGTGACTTAAATAGGTAGTGCCAGTTCTCAAATGAGGGGATAAGTATGTGTAACTGCGTTCTCTTGCACTGTTCTCCTGCTGCCCTTGCATCTTTCTCTCCCTCTGTTGAAATTATTCAGATTGTAAACTCCTCAGGGCAGAGACCTAACTTTTTGCTTATGTTACTCTGTAAGGCAAAATACATTGATGGATATATTACATAACCATACCCACACTAAGGCCGCAACCCTGTTCACAGTTACCTGGGAGTAAGTTCTGTTGAACTCAGTGGGCCTCACCTCTGAGTAGGCATTTATAAGCTTGTGCTGTTAGTGCAAGAACAGGTTGCACAATTCAGGTATGTGGGGCGTAAGTCCAAAACTTAAACTGCAGACAGCCTGTCTAAAAAAGAGATACATAAATAAATAATATATAAGCAATATTGGCTTCACTCAAAAAGGTTTTGAGAACTAGTTAGGGACAGAACATAGCTGAGTGACGGAGCACATGCTTTGTGTCATGGAAGGCTTGTGGACATGGCAGTCAGGAATTTGCAGAAGAATTTTATTATCTCTCTTAAAGGAGAACAGAACAGCCATCCTGCAGGAGACAGAGATGGCCATCAACTCAGATGGCTTTAAAAGAGGATTTGACAACTTCATGGAGGATATCAGTGGCTACTAGCCATGATGGAGGCGATGGAGTATGCTTCTGACTCCCCAGTGGCCAACTGGGGTTCTGTGGCACTCTGTGTGAGGCCCAAAATAGGCAACCCTCCCCAGCCCTCACGCTGCCTTCCTAAAAGTGGGTTAGGGGGTGTCTGGCTTTGAAAAGGAGGCGCGAGAGCCTCATGCCTCCTTCTTGAAGTCCAGCGTCTTGTTTACTGGGCTTTGAGGCGACACCCCTTGGCTTAGTGCCCAGTGCATGCACACCCCTTGCACAGATCTAAATCTGCCCCTGTGGACCCTATTCAATCCTTGGTTCATGTATAGAGGCAGCACAGGTATAAAGTAGCTGTAGGGCTGTGCTTCCAATGTCATGCAACTCCTTCCAGCTTTCCACATGATCAGCAGGGAGTCTGCTGTACTCATGTAGACTCCCCATGGGAAGCCAAGAAGGAATTTAGGACAACAGAGGTCTAAAGGTTTGGCCCCACCACCCCTTTCTACTTGCCCTTTCACCTGGGAGTTACGACAGAACAGGGCCCTGGTGTCTCTTCATTTAATTACTCCACCCTGGAAGACACTCCTCTAAAAATGTGAACTGCTGCCATTAAAATGGATTTCATTAACCTTTGACAGCTCGTTCGTACCTGCAAGTCATCACTCCAGAGCTTCAGTCAAGGAACTAATAGTAAAATAATTGTGCGTATGTGAATCTGCCCCAACCCATCCTACAGGAAGCCTGTCAAGCCTATTGCGAACTTTGCACATCGTGAGGGAAACAATATTTACAAAGGTAGAATCTAAGTTAGCATTGCCCCTTGCTCTTTTGGGCATTTTACAACCTAAAGGATTCATGCTAACTTCTCTGGAGCAGCAAGATTAATTTCCATATCCTTTTCTTTTTTTAATGTACACTTCAGTAAAGTACAGGCTGCATCCCATCAGAGGTAATTGTTTAGAGGGCTGGCCCCTCCTTTTGCTTTCTATGAAAATGAATTGGTACCATTTACATGGCGCTCCTAACCTTCAGGTTGTCCTTACCCCAGCAACACTACTCCTATTGTACAGAAATGTTTACTTAGACAAATCTAATTTACCCTTTGTTAATGTGTGCTGTCTTTACTTTCTATATTACATTAAAGTAGAAATAGAGTTACCACTCTCCCCCCCAAAAAAAATTATCTTGCTTAAAATCATTCAGACGCTATCACCAAGGGAATGCATTACCAATTCCCTTCCTAGTTTATAACCATCCAGTCTACTAACTTGACCTTTACCTAAACAGGTCTATAATTGCAGTTAAGATTATATAATTTACAATAACAAAAAAAACAAACCCAACACTGTTGAAGGAGTGCTACTGGGCACGAATGTCTCGCAGCTATTAAATGCATCATTCATCTTGAGAAAAAAATTATTCTTATTCACGCCGACATTTTAGCATAAACTGTAGTACTCTCGGTTGGCACTTTTTAAAAACGTACCCATTAATCTCAATAGGAAAGCATAAGTCTCACCCACCTATTCTCTGAAGTTTGGATGTCACTACTGTGTACAATAAAAATTGTATATTCATGAACTCCATTTGTTTTATGCCCTTCTCTCTGTCAAAGTCTTCCAAGTAGCATATGCTTTGCTCTGTGGAGAATACAATCAAATTTGTCTGTCTTGTCATATTGTCATCAAAGTGATAGTATCACGATTAGATTAACATTTTGTGAAGGAGCTGAAGGGAGGGAAATGGAAGAGGAATGGATGTGTGGTCGAAAAGTCCAACTTTAACCCATTAGGCTACAATGACTCTGACTCCTCCTCTCCCCCCCCCCGCCCACTTTCCATTCTTTCAGTCAGTGGTACCCAAAAGTACAAATGGTAATTTGGAGTCTTAATTTTAACAGACTGGTTGTCAAATTACAACAACCCATCCTGGAATCAGCTACTTCACAATCTAGGCCTGCTGGGTACATTTTCGCTCAGATTAGCAACAGGAATTGGGAATCGGAATACTTTGGAATTCAAATATTTGGAAATGAAAACGCTTTCCTTCCTTTAGGAAAGTCTTTGGGAGTTAAATACTTTTAAAAATAATTCCCTGAGCCAGTGAGAACAGCTTGCTGGCTGCCATGCTGCAAAACACCTGAGGAACCCTGCAATCATTGAAGAAGGTTGAACATCACAAGTACCACATGTTATCGTTCTAGCTGACAGTTTGGTTGAATGGCATTTCCCTCATACTTTAAGGCTATGGGGTTGACTCTAGCTAACGTATGGGTCTGAAGGCACATGAGGCCATTGCCTTGCTGAAACTAAGCAGGTCTCGGTCTGGTCAGTGCCTGGATGGGGGTCTACCTAGGAGTACACTGCGTTGGGTCCGACGATGGAAGGAAGGTGGAAAATAAACATAGGAAAATAAAGAAAACTTCTATTCCCATACTCATCCTACAATTCCCATACTCATCCTACAATTCCCATACTCATCCTACAATTCCCATACTCATCCTACAAAACGGTTTTAACAGTGTCTCTATGTTTCTTTCAATGATGTCAGTCCAGTTAATATTAACGAAGGATGATGATACCAAACAATTGGTTACACACTTTGGACTGACTGTGCCCCTCTCTTATACCTATCGTTGTTTACACGCATCTCTCCTGTAGCAATCATTCCCTAAATACTGGCAGAGGAGGCAGCTAGTGGTGATTTTTATGCATAAAAGATTGTGTGGGAAGGTTGGTGGTGATGGTGGGAGACTTGCAATGTGCCCTCGGTTTTAAAGCAGAGAAAAATGCCTCTCAACTTTTGGACTCACGGTAGGAGACCCAGGTTGAAATCCCCATTTAACCTCATGAGCCAGTTGGCACCTTTCACCCTAACCTGCCCCAGAGGTTTGTTATGAAAGTAAAACTGGGTGGTGAGAAAACATGTATACAATCCTGATCTCCTTGGACCAAGAATGGGATATTCCCTTTAATAAGGAAAAATGATTAATAAATAATAATAGTCCGAGTTCTTGTACTTAGATGAATGATGCATTAGTTCGGGGACAGACAACATGGTGCCCTTCAGACATTACTGGATTGTATTCTGCACCTTCCCCGACCATTTGTCATGCTGGCTGGAGATGATAGGAGCCAGAGTCCAGCAACCCCTGCTTAGTTAGTATGCACTACTATGGTCTGAAACTGGCACATTGTATTTACAATGAAGATGCTAGTTTTCAGTTCTTCCTTTCTTTTTTTAAGTTGTCTTGTGGGGGGAAAGGCAAATCCAGCACAAAGAAGAAGTGCGAATGAATTTGCAGAGATAAAGGCCATGCTTTGGGGAGGAAAAGTCAGCTTCATCTTGCACGATCGGCAAATACACAGCACATAACCTAAGGTCTCAACCTAAGGACGTTAGCAGCTCTACAGGGCAATCCTATCGCAAGGACAAACTGTTCTTGAGCAATTTTTATGATATATTAGACACAAACAAGTTTTCCCTCAAACACAAGCATGCCAGGCTTCTACTTTAACGTCGCTTAATTTCTTCCGAACCAACATATTTATTGTGACCAGTTTTAGTAAGCTCTACTCTCCAACAAGTCCCTTGCGTTCCTTTCACATCGCCCTTGGGTCACTGATTCATCACAGGGGGGGAAACCATTGTCTTTTGGGAGCCCTTTGAAAATAACACCAAAAAGAGACGTTTTCACAGTCGGCTACTGGAAATATACAGCATCCCCACCCCCCTTATGCTACTTGGATTATTGCAGGTGCAGCCTGATAGTATAAAAAGTAATCAGTTGTTGGAATACTTGTTGTTGTTGTTGTTGTTGTTGTTGTTGTTGTTGTTGTTATTATTATTATAGAGGCATCCCACAAGTAGGCAAGGAATTCTGGTGGTTCTTCTGTGTTGATTTGTTCTGATCAATATTCCCCATTAAACAGGTTCAACTATAGACCGTGCTGGTTCCAGGTTTGGGATGAGATGCACCTAGTAGGCCTCTTCATGGATGCTATTTCTGTGCTTAGAGAGGCCTGGTGAAGATAGGAGGCTCCAGGAACTGTCAGTAAGTCACCTACTCGATTAGGAAGGGGCAAAGGAAGCTACCAAGTCAGACCACTGATCCACCAAGCTCCGTGTTGTCTGCACCAGGCCCAGCCCAAGACATTTTCTCACCCAAGGGAGACCCCAAAATGGTGCCACCTGGAACAAGGGGGGAAGAAAGATCAACATCAGGATCTGCGGCTCTGGTGGATCCCGCCACCTGAGGCAGTCACCTCACCTTGCCTCGTGAGTGGGCTGGCCCTGGTTTACACCAACTGGCAGAAGCTCTCCAGTGTATCAGGCAGGGCACATTCCTAGCCCTACCTGGAGATGCAGAATGTTGAGGTTGGGGCCTCCTGAATATGCATTATCACTGAGCTTTGGCCCTTGGCTCCTTGAGGGAGGGGACTTGGGCAGGTCCCTAACAGTGCTGGCCCTGACTATAGATTTCTTCCATTGCAAATCAAGGTCTTTTGAGTTTAAAAGCATAGAAAATAAGCAGTAGTTATTAATTTGCTGAGCTAAATTAAGTCCAGATTATGTTTGCCCATCAAATACTTGTATTGCAAGGGAATGTGGCTGAGTTCTATGCACTCAGACTCCTCAAATGTTTATGGAAACAAACTCTTCATTTAACAACACTTACAGTTATATAGGCATATATACAACCTTGAGTACAACTTTTGCAAGTCAATTATGACAATCTTTCACAAACAGCTATCAGTTTGGGTCTGATGTGGAAGTCTGCTGTTAAATTATCATACCAAAGCTGGTCATGATCATGTAGCATTAATGGTGTGGCAGCCTGAGCGGTTGTTGACCCTGACAGGTTGTTTGAAAGATGCATCAACAAAGCTTAGGGCCTTTTCAGTGGTGGCACCCCATCTTTAGAATCCCCAAAACAAGTAAGACTGGCACGGAACTGTACTCTTTCAGTGCCAGGTTAAATATGTTTTTATCGGCCGAGGCTTTTTAAATCAACAGTTCAAGGTGGCTGAATGGTTTCTGTTTTATTAGTTGTTATTTTATGTTATTCAGAATTTTTATAGTTTGTTTTAATATCATACAAAGAGTTACATTTTTATGTATGTTGTTGTTGTTTAGTCGTTTAGTCGTGTCCGACTCTTCGTGACCCCATGGACCAGAGCACGCCAGGCACTTCTGTCCTCCACTGCCTCCCGCAGTTTGATCAAACTCATGCTGGTAGCTTCAAGCTTTTATGTATACCACCCCGGGAAACCATGTGTGGAAGAAGGTGCAGTTTAAAAACTTTACAAAATGCATTTATTACCTTGTGAGAATTGAAGAGGAAATGTTTACTTTGTGGGGAGTCTTTCATCCTAACAATGGACATCTGAATGTTTTAAAAGTAGCAAGAAAAGAATGCTCTGTAAGATACAAACTCAGGGGTGGAACTACAGCAAAAAGAAGAAAGTTCATGGGCAGAAGAGACAATTACACTTCTTGGTAGATCCCTGCACTTACTCTGGGAAGCTTAAAAAAAAATCTGATCTGTTTTTAATCCATAACTGAAGCCATTCCAGTGTTCAACATGGCAGTCTCCTTGTTGCATTCCAGAAACCCCCGTCAAGCTCCCTGATCATCATTCACTTTTCCTTTATTGCTTTCTTTTATTTTTTCTGGTACCCTCATCCTGGGAAAGGCAAGCTGTTAACACCTACGGAATATCCCTTCCTCGAGAGAGCACTGTACAAGCATAGTTCAAGTGGCCCATCATTGATTGCATGTGTTTTGTGTTAAGCTCCTTCACCTGTGATGCACTTTCTACAATAACTGATAGATTTTTCTCCCCCTCAGCTTTTCCTCTGGGAACCCTTAAATGCCACTTCTCTAGAAACCAGTTTTATACAGGCCTTCTGCTCATCCTCTTCTCTCGGGGAAGGAGCTCCACTTTCTCATAGTAAGCTCTCAAAAGAACTTTTCTTTAAAACTAAACTTTTCAAGATTCATTTGTAGTTCTCCTTAGTTTGTTAGATGAATAGACAGAGATAGGTTGATCTGTAACAACAACAACAACAACAACAACAACATACATACATATTTATACCCCGCCCATCTGGCTGGGTTTCCCCAGCCACTCTGGGTGGCTCCAAACAGAATATTAAAAACACAATAAAACATCAAACATTAAAAACTTCCCTAAACAGGGCTGCCTTCAGATGTCTTCTAAAAGTCAGATAATTGTTTATTTCCTTGACATCTGATGGGAGGGCGTTCCACAAGGTGGGCGCCACTACTGAGAAGGCCCTCTGCCTGGTTCCCTATAACCTCACTTCTCGCAGTGAGGGAACCGCCAGAATGCCCTCAGAGCTGGACCTCAGTGTCCAGGTGGAACGATGGGGGTGAGATGCTTCTTCACCTATACCGGGCCAAGGCCGCTTAGGGCAGGACTCCCCAACTGTTTTTGGGCCATGGGGTATATCTGAGAATCTAAGAAACTTTTGCTGGTACTACAATATGCTCATTTCACAGAAGTAGAAAAAGTGATGCTGCTCAAAACCCCAGCCCCTAAACAGGGAAACCCCTACACCCCACTGAGATAAAACACAGATTAAAAAAGCAGGCATCACCAAGAAACCCCTTCTCAATGAAATAATCTAATCTCCTTCAAATACCACTATAATGTTAACAACAACAAATTAAAACTTTGGAGGGATGAATGGCTTGGCAGGAACCAAGAAGGGTTTTCTGAGGGTGCCATGATGCTCACAGGTGCCATTTTGGAAATAGGAGATCGTCTAGAGCAAGAGTTGCCAATGTGGTGCCCTCCAGATTGGTTAGACTACAACTCCCATCAGTCTCAGCTAACATGGCCAAGCTATAGTTCAGCCATACATGGAGGGTGCCATGTTGCCCACTCCTGACCTAGAGCATGCCTGAACTATCAGATGGGTGGGAAGGGAGCTGTAAAAACAAAAAGATAACCCATCTATCTATCCCCACAACACACACAAGCTCCCAAGTCTTCAAAGTATGTTTTGTTTTGCTCTGATTAATATAGCCCACTTGCGGATTTTGGACAGATCCTTTAAAGAATTTGTTTTTTTTTTTTAATAAAACTGAACTAAAACAAATAAAATAAAGAAAAGGTTTTGGGCCTCATCAGTTCATAGTAGCGAGCTGAAGCTCCTTCACTTTGACTGGTGAAGGGGTGGGGCCTCATGGGCAGTGGCTCTACACATATCAAACTCTCTTTCCCAGGAAATATGAGTGATCCAGTCTTTGGAAGCTTATAAGAAACAGCTGGTAGCATCTAGTGTGGTGGCACAGTGTTGCCCTCCCCCCTGCTGGTGTCACTGCCCCTTATCTGGATGAGAATAAGGCAGGGCGGGGGGTTGGCAAGGAAGGGGTGCACTGCTGGGAGTGCCAGATTGGCTCTGCTGGAGTGTCCTGACCTCACTGCAGCCCTAATCCAGGCCACCATGTCGGCCTCTGCTGGAAATGCCTTTAAACCATTATATGTCCATGGAAGGACATGGAAGACTCACTGGAAGGACAGATCCTGAAGTTGAGGCTCCAATACTTTGGCCACCTCATGAGAAGAGAAGACTCCCTGGAAAAGACCCTGATGTTGGGAAAGATGGAGGGCCCAAGGAGAAGGGGACGACAGAGAATGAGATGGTTGGACAGTGTTCTTGAAGCTACCAGCATGAGTTTGACCAAACTGCGGGAGGCAGTGGAAGACAGGAGTGCCTGGCATGCTCTGGTCCATGGGGTCAAGAAGAGTCGGACACGACTAAACGACTAAACAACAACAACAACATGTCCATGAGTTCAGGTCTTATGAGAGAGGGAGAAAAACTTTTCTCTATTCGCTTTCTCCAAGCCATGCATATCATGTCACTTCTTACTTTTCTCTAAAATAAAATGTCCCAGACGCTGCAACCTTTCCCCATAGGGGAGTTGCTCTTAGAATCATAGAATCATAGAGTTGGAATAGACCACAAGGGCCATCGAGTCCAACCCCCTGCCAAACAGGAAACACCATCAGAGCATTCCTGACATATGGTTGTCAAGCCTCTGCTTAAAGACCTCCAAAGTAGGAGACTCCACCACACTCCTTGGCAGCAAATTCCACTGTCGAACAGCTCTTACTGTCAGGAAGTTCTTCCTAATGTTTAGGTGGAATCTTCTTTCTTGTAGTTTGGATCCATTGCTCCGTGTCCGCTTCTCTGGAGCAGCAGAAAACAACCTTTCTCCCTCCTCTATGTGACATCCTTTTATATATTTGAACATGGCTATCATATCACCCCTTAACCTCCTCTTCTCCAGGCTAAACATGCCCAGCTCCCTTAGCCGTTCCTCATAAGGCATCGTTTCCAGGCCTTTGACCATTTTGGTTGCCCTCCTCTGGACACGTTCCAGTTTGTCAGTGTCGTTCTTGAACTGTGGTGCCCAGAACTGGACACAGTACTCCAGGTGAGGTCTGACCAGAGCAGAATACAGTGGCACTATTACTTCCCTTGATCTAGATGCTATACTCCTATTGATGCAGCCCAGAATTGCATTGGCTTTTTTAGCTGCCGCGTCACACTGTTGGCTCATGTCAAGTTTGTGGTCAACCAAGACTCCTAGATCCTTTTCACATGTACTGCTCTCAAGCCAGGTGTCCCCCATCTTGTATTTATGCCTCTCATTTTTTTTGCCCAAGTGCAATACTTTACATTTCTCCCTGTTAAAGTTCATCTTGTTTGTTTTGGCCCAGTTCTCTAATCTGTCAAGGTCGTTTTGAAGTGTGATCCTGTCCTCTGGGGTGTTAGCCACCCCTCCCAGTTTGGTGTCATCTGCAAATTTGCTCTTTTCTGAATCTTTTCCAACTCTGCAATATCCTTTTGGAGGTGAGGTGATTAGAACTGTACACAGCATGCCAAATGCGGACACACTATAGATTTTGTACAGTTATGATCTCAGCAGTTGTATTTTCAATTCCTTTCCCAATTATTCCTAATATGGAATTTGCCGTTTCCACCACTGCTGCACAATGGGTCAATATCTTCACTGAACTATCCACTATAACCCCAAGGTCTCATTACTGGTCCATCACCGCCCATTCAGACCCCATGAACGTATATGTGAAATTAAGTTGTTGTTTTTTTGCCCCAAAACACACCACTTTATTTGTGTTTACACTGAATTGCATTTGACATTTCATCACCCATTCATTCAGTTTAGAGAGGTCATTTTGGAGCTCTCCACAGTCTCATTTTGTTTCAATGACCCTTGGCAATTTAGTATCATCTGCAAACTTGCCCACCCCACTGCCTAACTCTAGACCAGTGTTTCCCAAACTTGGGTCTCCAGCTATTTTTGGACTACAACTCCCATAATCCCAAATTAGCAGGACCAGTGCTCAGGGATGATGGGAATTGTAGTCCAAATACAGCTGGAGACCAAGGTTTGGGAAACACTGCTCTAGATCATTTATGAACATGTTTACAAGTGCAGATCCCAATCCCAATCCTTGGGAGACTCCACTTTCTACATCTCATTTGGAGAACTGTCCATTTATTCCTTCTTGTATTGCATGGAAGGGCTTAGGGGATGGGAACCTGTGGCCCACCAGTTGTTGTGGAAACCTAACTCCCATCAAGGACGATGGAAGCTGTAGTCCAAGAACATCTTGAGGTTCTCAGGTTTACCATCTCTGAGCTCAAGCCACACAATGCTATGAACCTAAGGAAGTAAGTTTCATTCCATAAAAAAGGACGGGAGACTTGCTTCTTTCCACCTTGAAGAATACAAAGAACGTAATGTCTGAATGTCTGCTTGCCACCTCATTATCTTTTAATAAATTAGGAAAGCGGAGAGCTGTTGTTTACACACCTGAAATCCACAAGGATGGCAAATCCCAGTGCTGTGAGTCTACCTGAAATGTTCAAGGACATGCAATTGACACAGTGGGACTTCAACAGCAAGACAGAGCGCTCCGGGCCATGGAACTGCTGTAGAAAACTGTCTACGTCTTCCTAAATTAGAACTGACAACAAGTCCTGGTTTATAACGCTGAGTTCTCAACTTTTGGACACCAAAACCTATCCAGAAAAGGAAACAGAGCACATTAGATTATTATTATTATTATTGAATTGCTTTTGGGCATTCTTTTTTCTTTCTTTATTTACAATCCATCATTTGAAATATTAACTATTTTAGTCTCATTCTTTGGCAAGAGGAATCCTAGGAACTGAAAATATTTTTCTTTCTTTTTTTCTGAAACAAGCTCATGAAAATTTAATATGCCAAAAACATAGAACAGAGTGGGAATATTCCCACTTAAGGTTGTTACATTCTTGAAGGTTTAATCATTCATTATGCTGCTTAGAGAAAGTAGTTGTCTGTTCCATGAGACCAGGAGGCATTGGTACTGTATCTTCTTATCTGCTCTGCCACACGCTGGAACATGACCTTGGACAAGTCATTTGGGTCTAACTCTTTTCAACATGTTCATTAATTTCCAGGTGTCAAACGCGAGACGCTTCTTGGGGAGAAAATTTCAGAGTCACCTCGTACCCATGTTTCAAGCCATTTTTTTTTAATTTTTTTACTGGGAGATCCAGTGGTTCAGCAACTTTGTTAATGAGACCTTAATTCATATAGATATACATGTTTTTAAAACCCACAAATATAGGTCACTGTTCTTTTAGTAATACCAAATCACACTCTCTTCATGCCGGAAATTCTCATCTTTGAGAAAGTGTAAATTGAGTATATATACTCAGAATGGGTTAGAGCTGATTTACCTTTTCCTCAAAGCACTGCAGTATGTATGTATGTATGTATGTATGTATGTATGTATGTATGTGTATATGTGTATAGTTCTAGTAACAGCATCATAGAGGTAGAAGGTTTCTCAAAGGACTTCTTGCCTAACCTTGTGTGTGTGCATTAGTCTCCCTTACCCGATGTCTTCTTTGATGCTTTGATCACAGGAGCATTGCAATTGCACATGTTCCACACAGGATGCACACCCAGGAGTATGCAAATGAGATCCCTGGTAAACATGCCAATGCCACCAGTGGTAGTGTAACTGGATGATATTTGGTATATGGTGACACATCCTCACCAAACTCTTATTTTTTAATTAAGACCCACCCCGCTCTGATATTGCATTACCCAGTAAACACTGGTTTCGGTTAGAAATACTCAGCTTGGTGCATAACACAAGTAATTTTTAGTGAGGTCACATGCAGGACATTCTTGGGCTTAATTGAGTTATAGATTGGACCATATTTTAGCTTTGGATGTACATGTTAAACCAAGTAAATGAGGACTGTGGTGTTTTATTCTTCCTGTTTTCTGTGCAATTACATTTGGCCCAGCACAATTGGAGCTTTACTATTTTATTGTGGCATGAGGGGTTTGTTTTGTTTTGCAGGGGGAAATACTTGACATTTCTCTTGCTTGCTGGATTTAACTCTGTGTTTCATCCAAAGAACACCCAAATGGATGTTTCTTACCTGCCTAATTTTGTGGGGCAGTTTTGTGCCAAAATCTTACTGTAAACTGGCAGTACTAAGAAGAGAGCTTTAATAAAAGCATCCCTTAAACCATTGCCTCTCTTTATTAAGAAAGTCTGCAAAGAGTGAGCAGTGTTAAGTTGCTACAACAGCACAAAGTGATCTGTGATCTAACCTCTGCTATTTTCAAAACACTGGTTGCAATCCTGAAGACCAATAGCTAATTGCATTAGAGGCCTGTGCACTGTGAATAACAGTGTCATCAGTTCCAGCATTACACAATGGCTTTCCTCCAGAGTTCTCCCTGTTTTAAACTTAGGGGCCATCTCTTCCCTATTGGATAAGACATACTTGTGGCACAGGTATTGAGAGAGTGGAGAGAGGCTGGGAAAGATTAGGGCACTTTGTTGAAAACAACAAAGAAGTCAGAATAGTCCATCCATTAAGGGTTAATACAATGACAAATGCACAGTGCCAAATCATATAAATTTAGAGTTTCACATGTACTATTTTAAGTTGTACAGAAAAGATATGGAGCCTATGGAATGTGAATTTGAAAATTCCATGTCACAATTGGTCCTTCCACTGTTAGATTTGCAACAAAGGGAACTTCCTGCAGAACCTTTGCAGGTGCAAGACATCAATAATGCCATTAATAGTGTGAGGACTGGAAAGTTCGGATGTTTTTAGTCCCTAAATTGTTTTGCCTTTTTCAAAGGCCTTTGAATCAGGTACCTTGTCATCTTCATCCTATGATATTCCTACCTCTGCTATTAACAAGTCGGGAGAAAGCCATGCTAGCTGTGCAAATTCTAGGACCAGGTCAATCTCCTTAATTCATGTAGATGCCAAGATATTAACAGCAATCCTTGCTATCAGACTCCAGGCTATGGCAGGACCATTCGTACGCCCAAATCAGGTGGACTCCCCATCTCCTGAACATATCATTTGCTTCCTTCGTTCTCTCAGCTGATTTTGGGGAAGCACGCTAGGGCAGAGATGGGGAAAGGGGATTGACACAAAGATCCATATGAAAGCAGAAATGCTTCTGCTCATAGAAGCCGATCTTTGAGTCCAATCTTATACTCGCTGCCATTTAGTTCCTTATGCTTTTGATGACAACTCTCTATTTCTATTCTGTATTTGAAGCATACATTCTGAGGTCCCTGCCTTTTGTTCTTTGTCATTGTAGAAACAGGCAAAAGCATTTAGCCTAAACTCCTGTGTTATTTTGCATTCTGCAACATGTGTTTTGATTATTATTATTTTTAAGAAAAGTCCAGCGTGGTATCAAAAATAGTGTAAATCATCAGTTTTTAATCTGGCAGGAAGTAGATAGTGGCCCATTAAACTTTCGTAATTAAATTTCCCCACTACTCCCCCATATAACCATTATCTGAGATTTCTAATTAACACCAGAGGAGGGAGTCAGTTCAGATTGATGGGATCTATAGCCATCCCCTTTCATTTTAATGACCTTTAATAAACTTTTATTGCTATTGATATTGATAATTATAATATACCCTTTAATCCTGCAATGTGATTCTAGAGGCCTTTTTTGAAAAATAGAAAAATATCACCTTTAAAACGAACGCAGGCTAAGCTGCCGAACTCCTTAAGACACAGAATTTGGGGTTAACAACATTAGCAAGTGACTGTCAGCAAGAGGGCAAATATAGAGCAAATCTCCTCTTCCCACCTCTGCCGGCAGATTGGATTTTGGTCCTCTTCTGTCACAGTCGGCTCATCTAATGGCGGAACCTCCTCCAAAAAAAGAAGAAGAAAAAAAAAAGGCTGATGACAATGGAGTTTTAATAGTAAGCTAGTTTTCGGACAAATAACCACTTGAGATTCTGTATCATCTACAATTCAGCCGTAAGAGCGTGATTCACTGTAACTTCTCATCTTTCCAATCCTTATATTAACAAGAGTTTTAGCTTTTCTTTTTAAGTTTTATTGCAAAGAACTTCAGCAAGACTATTGTGTTTACAAACAGTAGCAGCAAATGATGCCTCTCCAAGATGGGTATATAAGATACTTTCATACTAAAGCCCTTTAGAGTTGCTGTGGTGTAGCATTTCCACAATCAGCTGGAATCAGAAATAAAACAATGGTTTGAAAGAATGCTCTTTTCCTATATCAAAATGAAAAGGCAACAACAATGAGAGATCGGTAAGGAAAGATTCCTCCCCAAGCAGAAACTGAAACTGATAAGAGGCAACTAAAAAGCTACAGTCAACAAGGATCAATAAAATGGTTCGATACTGTAAAAGGAAGCTTTTGATTAAAGGTACAGTAGCCCTTAAATGTTTCAATGATGCTTTGCCTATTCACACTGGACAGGCTGTCATTGCCACTGCATTTTAAATTTCAGAAAATACCACAAACCTGAAGAAAAAGAAATGGAGAACACAAAAAACACTGGAATGTAACATTTCGACAATGGTGTCATCTGGGTTCTCTGTAAAATGTGAGTGGCAATTTCGGATTAAACTGCTACTAGAGAAGCAATGCGAAAATGTTGTGCACTTACTGCAGCCCCACAAGACCTGCAGTGACCATGCTAGCTGCTGAAGGAAAGTATTTTAATGCATAATGTTCTGAGGATGTTGCTAAGTTAGAGTCTGTTAACATCAAGGAGACCTCTTGTAAGTAGGCTGTGACCCATGAAGCTGAACACAGCTCTCCAGTCACGGCAGCCATCAGGCATTTGATGAATCTATTTAGCTGCTTGTCTGAGATTGCGAAAAGAAGCATCTAGCAAGCTTCATTCCGTTTAGTGAATTACAGACTGAAGAGACCCACAAGCTGATGGCAACTTATCCCATGCCAGTTAGTTAATACTACAGATTACAGGAAGGTGAACATAATGACGCTACTAGGGATGTGGGAGTTGAGGTGTATATATTCATTGTTGGTGACATTCCTTGAGTGATTCTATTTATTATTTTATTTATTGTGATCAATAATAATAACAACAAATAGTAGTACAGTGGTACCTTGGGTTACAGACACTTCAAGTTACAGACTCTGTTAACCCAGAAATAGTACCTCGGGTTAAGAACTTTACGTCAGGATGAGAACAGAAATCGTGAGGAGGTGGTGCGGCAGCAGCGGGAGGCCCCATTAGCTAAAGTGGTACCTCAGGTTAAGAACAGTTTCAGGTTAAGAACGGACCTCCAGAACGAATTAAGTTCTTAACCCGAGGTACCACTGCAGTCACTATCTAAGTTAGTTTCTGTTGCCTTTCTTTTTTACCTAACATACCACATAAAATTACTCTTCGTCTATGTTAATCTAAAAATGGCTCTTTAACCATTTCCTACCAGGAAACTTGTGTGTTTCACCTAAGGTTGGATATAGACCTGGCTTAACAGCAGGATTTTGTATTTCCAAAGGGAAATCTTGACACTTTGGGCAGATGCAGGGCTCCGTGGCTTCACTGCCAGCCAACTTTCCCCCTCCGCTCCTTGCTTTGTTTACCACCTTAGCCTAAAGAAGAGCTCTGGAAAACTCGAAAGCTCACATGGTGTTTCCTTACATATTGCTTAGCCTGAGAAAGGCATTGCCTTTGAATACAGAATGTTTATATATTGTTATTCCTCTTCCATGGTTAGCTGTCTATTTTTGAGAGTTGACTTGTAGGGGAAGTATAAATCCATTGAATAAAGGCACCTGTGAGCATCATATGAGGGGGACAAACCGTTGGCAGTTCTGTCCATGTCCTTTTCAGTGAAGCACCTTAAATGGTGATGGACTGAAAAGACTCCTCTACCATTATACTCTTTTTCTACGCTAGACCTTTCACATGTGGCTTACCTAACCCTGAAAATCAATTTGTAGAGAATTTTTAAAAAGACGAGAAAGAGCGTGCTCACAAATATAAAGTTAAAGATGTAATGTTACAGGAAAATAATGAGCACAGAGGGAAAAGAGAACAAGTTTTATTGATTGTCTCTAGGAACTAACTCTGGAATTTAAATGTGCACATCAGAGCATCAGTAAATTCAGGCAACAGAAATAAAGCTGTGTTCCTTAATAAGCTCACTACTTCAATTTAATGGCTGCCTTTTGCCTAATCTAAATGCAGGCTTCTACCAGGTATGAATGAATGTTGTTATTAATTAAAGATTTCTGCTGATACACTTACAGCAAATGTGCTCTTATAATATATTACAATTATATTAACATAAAAAATGTGAGCCACTTGCAGTTAAGAGCCAATGACTCTTGTGTAGTAATAGTGTAAAAGGGAAGCTTGATTTTTTTAAAAAAATGGTAAAGTGATCTTCCTGGAGGGTTTGTTTCTATCTTGTGCTATTTTTGCTCACTTTTACTACAAGAAAAATGTCTGTCTGTGTACACACACAGAGAGATTAAATAGCAAATAGGTTATATATCCATAACTATAGCCCTGCTCAAGCATTCACCCCACCATCATGCAATTAGAATAGTGTAAAGGGGAACATTGACTTTTAGAGTATATTAGATAGATCTATCTACTCTCTTGCTTTGGTCTTTATTCTAATTAGTTTTATCTTTAGGGAGGGTTTCTTAAATCAGTGTTTCCCAACCTATGGGTCACCACCTGCAAGTGGATTGTGAAACCTGTGCAATGAGGCCGCTTTATAAGCAACCCCCCCCCCCAATTATTGCTTTTAATTCTTAGCTGGTGTGATGATATCTCTTCACAACTTTCTTACCCTCCAATATTTCTCCAGTGGAAATAGGGATGTCCCATTCCATAATGATAATTTTGCTATTTATACCCCACACATCTTACTGGGTTGCCCTAGCCACTCTGGGCAGCTTCCAACATATATTAAAAACACAATAAAACATTAAACATTTTAAAAAAGATTCCCTATAAAGGATTGCCTTCAGACGGCTCAGGGATCAGATAACTCCATACCTTCCAACATTTCTCCAATGAAAACAGGGACATCCTAGGGATAAGTGGGACATTCTGGGATCAAATCAGAAACTGGGACAGCTTCTCTAAATCAGGGACATCCCTGGAAAATAGGGAGACTTGGAGGGTCTGAACTTTTTGTTTTGTTGGCGTCTTTTAATGCTGTGTTGACACCTGTAACCAAATGTCAGAAAGGCTTGAATCTTACATTTTAACACTTGAGAACCACTGTCTGGTGGCTGGCAGGAAATCCAATGACAGGCAGATGAATGACACCTTGTACGCTTCCTTCTTGCAAGTCCTGCAGCCAAGCTGGTGCCACATGTATTGCTCTGCTTTCCTTTGGACCACATCAGCAAGGATGAGAGGGGGTGTCTTGTCGTCTGGGCAGCTCAGAACCTCCATACATTCTGTCCAGGCTTGCACCCCAGAGAGGTCATTTCAGTACTGCGAATGCAGCAAAAACAATGCGGGAGGAAGCTGTTACGAAATATAAGCCCAACCTGAGTGGCGTCCTGCATTGGTCTTTACGACCATGACAGGCAATGCAACTTATACTAACAGTTTGACCTCACCCACAAAGGCTTCTCCATTGTCTCCTGAGACAGATGGATGTTTGTACAGGGAGTTTTGTGTGACTATTACAGCTCACCCCTGATGCTCAGCCATTCAAAACAACTCTCTGTACAAGGACCTTCTGACAAATCACTGGCTCTGCTACTGGAGTTAGTTAATAGCTTAGGCCAGCAGAGCTCCTACATATGGCCTAAACCAGCACCTAGCAAGGTTGAGCAATAACATCTGGTGCACACATATTTCAAGGATTCACTGATAAAAGTCATGGACCCAGGGTGACTTCTGCAATTCATGGAAGTGAATGAAAAGTGCTATAGTGGAGAGGCAGGTCTCCTGATTGGGCAGATACTGCAGGTTTCATGCCTGGAGCCCCACATAATGTAGGAACCAGTGAACTTTGCAGTTCAGTAGACATTCTTTGCAAATGAGCTTGTAATGAAAAAGAACATTGTTGCAAAATGTAAGCTAATTAACTTGCATAGAGCTGAGCAATGATGCAATGTTCTTTTGATCTTGCCAATATCATTACTAAATCTGAGCTACTCTATAACTCAAATCTTGCAGGGGGTGTGGAATGAGATGCCTACCTCCTGACTTACGAAGTGTGTCTAGTACAGAAGACCCAGCCTTAAAGCAATGCTTAGTTACAAAAAGGATAAAGGTAAAGGTAAAGGTACCCCTGCCCGAACGGGCCAGTCTTGACAGACTCTGGGGTTTGTGCGCCCATCTCACATCTATTGGCCGGGGGCCAGCGCTGTCCGAAGACACTTCCGGGTCACGTGGCCAGCGTGACAACGCTGCTCTGGCGAGCCAGAGCCGCACACGGAACGCCGTTTACCTTCCCGCTGGTAAGCGGTACCTATTTATCTACTTGCCCCCGGGGGTGCTTTCGAACTGCTAGGTGGGCAGGCGCTGGGACCGAGCAACGGGAGCGCACCCCGCCGCGGGGATTCGAACCGCCGACCTTTCGATCGGCAAGCCCTAGGCGCTGAGGCTTTAGCCCACAGCGCCACCCGCGTCCCTTACAAAAAGGATACTTAGTTACAAAAAGGGGTACTAGGGTGTTTTCTTTGCCTTTGTTTTGCTGTCTTAACACAAAATATATTTGTGTGAATTATGTACATTCTCTGAACAATATGCACAATCCCCAACAGGTCTTGGGGAATGTACATCTTTTGACTGGATTTGGACATTCTCCAGGAATATGCACATAGTATAGATAGGGGAAATTCATGCTTTTTGGACACTCTCTCTTGTTCAAAAATGTGCAGGCTGGATGCTGGCAAGTCAGAAACACAGCACTCCCACCTTTTGCCCCAGCTGGTATGGCAAGCAGGGCTGGCCTGCCACCACATTTTAATACTCTCTAGCCAGGGTTTGGATTGCAATCCCAAAATATGGTACAAGGCATATGCATAGCCTCTGAAGAGATGTTAGGAAAAAACCTCATATTGACTGGAATACCAATTCTCTACCGTGTCACAAGCGTTCATTTCAAAATAAGGTATTAAAAATGGTCAAAACATTACAGATTTATTGTTTATGTGTAATTTTTAAAAACAGACACAATGGTATGCTACGCCCCCCCAAAAAAACATATGTTAGTGGAACTAAGAAAATTTCATGCCAACTGGGGTGAAAGCCAGGTGGCTGGTAATTTGTCAGCCATGGACTGGGCCAGAAAAGGCAGTGGGTAGGATCAGAGGTACTTCACACTCTTTCCCAACTTTCGGAGTTCTGTTAGGCCTGTTAGGGATTGTGCATATTGTCTAGAGAATGTACAAAATTCAGCAAGATACAGTATGCACATTCCTCAAGGCCTGCTGGAGATATTGCCTGGGAAACGTATATTGCCTGGGAAACGTGCACAATTCCCTCTTGGATGGATTATGTGCACATTTTCCATGGTCTGGTGAATGTATGCGATGGCTGGTTGTTATACACATTATCTACTCAACTTACATTTCCCTTAACACACACACACACACACACACACACACACACACTGTCCTAATGACCAAGAAAACTGTTTTTGAAGATTTCATGTTTAGAAAACCTCTTGCTTGAAATAGTTTCAAAGGTAAACACCTACACACTCTTAATAGCATTGGTTTTAATGCTACCAAACACAGGGTTGATATGCACATCTTCCAGACAAACAGCCTTATCCCAACTGTATAAACACAATTGATTTTAATTGGATTTATTTCCAAATTAAGTGTCTCAAGAATTGCAGGCATAAAAGAAAACTGCAAGTGTTTCCTTATTCCTTTTCCCCGTTGTTTAAAAAATTGCTCAACCCAAGGGAACACATGAATCAAGAATGCCAACTTGTCCTTGAAAATTTGTACTGCCAGTTTAATGAGGGGTGGGTGTGTGGGTGTGTGGGTGTACACACACACACACACACACACACACACACACACACAAACACCATTTCCCATATATGCCAGATGTATTTTGTATGTGTATGGTCATGTAAATTTAGGCCAGATGTAGGGAACAATTAAAATGGAACATGCCAGGCCAAAAAAGCAACATCTGCGAGGAGCACTATTGAGAGAGCAGCTTTTCTAACCATGTCCTAAGATCAAGGTCTCTGATAACCCACCTGGCTACATGGAAGCATTTGGAGAACAGCAAGCAGTGTTACATCATTAAGCCATAGCAAGCCTTGTCTCTGGACACTGAATATGTACACATAAGATTTTTTTTTTTAAAGACCCACAAGGTTTCTTTAATTCCAGTTGGTATAAGGTGCTCCTGCCGGTTGTGACCCACAGAACACAAGACCAAATAGGCAAGGTAAAACACATAATTGGGGAGAATGTCTTGCAAACTCAATAGGTACAATACTATCGAGTTATCTATTTTGGAACATTGGTCTGATTTTTGCTCAAACAACCCGCTCCCAAAAGAAAGACTAATCATTTTATTTAGATTCCTACAATTTCAAAACCCACGCTAGGTTAGATTTACCTCCGCCTTTGTTAGCTGGCCACCAAGCTCTTTCTAATATAAATATAAATGATTATGAAGGCACTGAATAAGTTTGGTTTCTGTGTTGAATTTGATAGACCTGCAGAAATGTTGCCCAAAGTAGCACCCATCTTAAGCTGCCTTGAAGGAGGCAGTGGTGTAGCCACTCCTGGAAAGCCCACCTTGGATCCAGGGGTTTATCCCGGCCGCAGTGGGTCACACATTGATAACCTCATAACTAGGCCACTGTTATGTGCCGTGTGAGAGAATACCATTGGTTCATCTAGCTGGGTATTGTCTACACTGATTCGCATCAACTCTCCAGTGTTTCAGGCAAGGGAATTCCCAGGCCAACTTGGAGATACCGCAAATGGAACCTTCTGCACTCAAAGCAGGTGTTCTACCATTGATGTATGGCCTCCTCAGCTTAGCTGCTTCTTGTTATAATGCTTCAGTTATCTCCTGGGCTTCAATTTCCCATAAAGCAGCCCTTATTCACTGGCCTTCAATTAAAATATACTTTCATGCATATTTTGCAACCTCCACTTACTGAAACTGTAGCTAAGGCCTGTGTGTGTGTGTGTGTGTGTGTGTGTGTATCCTTTCAAAAATGCCTCCTCTGGGTGACTTGTGCATTGGGAAAGCAGAGAGCTCCATAACACATTTCATTCACAGTGATTTTAGCTTTCTGTAATGTTTGTAATATTTAACCATAATGGCTCTGTCTGATTCTCAGTAGACAAAGCTATTACAACCCAGCAGGGTAAGTGCCTGAAACGGAAAATATTGTAACAGTTAAACCCATCTATAATTTGATCTCTTTGCACTTAAAAAAAATCTGAGAATTCATGAGTATTACTGTTGAATCTAAAAAACTCAAAATCTCTCTCCAAAATACTGAAGGTGTATAGCAGCCCATGGTTTAATGAAGAGCCCAAAATTTATTAGAACCAAACTTATGCTCCAGGAAGTTCAAACCAATCACTTATAGTTGCTTTTCCTGACAAAGTCACCAAATCATACATTTCCACCGCCTTTTTAGCTTTTGCTCATATTGTTTTGCCAAAGTGGTTTTTTTATTATTATTTTGGACTTTTTTGGAAGTTGGACTAAAAAAGACGTTAGAAAATCTACAATTCTTCTTTAAAAACATGTTTTACATGACACCCATATTATTGGCTAAGATTTACTTATGAATCCTGTTTTTTGCTATAACTATTTATCATGGAAGCTATATCTTTACTATGTCCCACTCTGCATATATGTATCCTAAACAACTAATGAGACATGTCCAACAAGATTCCTAAATACTTCTGTTCACAAATATCTCCTTCAGACCAAATCATACTGAATTTTGATTGGGTCACGGCAGCTGCAAACTGCTACAAAGCAGGTTGGGTGGACCTGAATTGATTTGGAACTAAAAAAAGTTTCTCTAAAGCTAGATAGTCTCCATAGTGCTGCAGTTATTAATTATAACAAGTGAATATGAGTACAATATTTGGCTTTCTCAATCTGGGTGCAGATCAGGTCCAGAATGATCCAAACCAAATCAGGTCCAGATCATCCAACTGGGACCTCAATCAGATTGGCTGGAGGGCCAGGAAAAACTTCAGTTGCTGCCACAGAGGAAGCAGATAAGAGGTCCAACCTGGATTGCAACTATGGACCTGTGGGGAGGAAGGGTGGCAAAAGTCACCTCTTGCAACTTTAATTTGTCTGGGGATAGAAGTTCTCATTGGCACTGATGAGGTTATTTTAGCTGGGGGATATTTTTGTCAGGGTCATGGGGAGGGGAGAGCTAACGCCTTTTCCTGTATACCATGGTGCTAGTTCAGATTAGGGCGACCCATGCCAGCAAGTGAAATGTAACATGTAGATTGGCCCTTTTAGAGTTCTCTTACTCTGTGACCTCATTTCTTCCGAAAATGATGAAACAGTCCAAATAAAAAGCTCTGGTACAGACCAGGAGGCTGTCAAGGTTCAAGCAGGAACACCCTGCTTTAAGCAGAGAAGGGCTTTGAAACATAATAAACAATGTCAGAATACCGGCCAATGTTAATTGTTTAATAAATAAAAAGGAACTCTTGGATTATAAACGGCAGAGTGGCTACTTTTCTTCCTGTCCCATTGTTATACATTGCTGAGATACTGATGCAAACCTATGGATGAGCTGTCTCGCAGAATTCCTTATGCAAAAGAAGGGTTAAATTTGTCATGCACTGCAGATGTCTGTGAAATTTGCACAAATTCCTTGATTGGTTTTTTCATGCAAAAATTTCCACTGAGAATAAATTTTTTATCTGAGACGTAGCTGGGCTACTTTGCCCGACTTTTTAATTTGTGGGCTGCATTCTACGAAAGTTTACAGCAGGGAGATGAGGAACACAGCCATTCCGTTTTGAATAAATGTACTCAAAGGCATTTATAGAATGACCTTGAGTGAATAAGTATAAACATTCCTACTTTGGAGGTGCGAGAAGCACATTGTCATCATATGGAACAGTTCTAAGCTACTCTGGCTCTTTTAGTTAAAATGTAATATTAAAGGTAAAGGTACCCCTGACCGTTAGGTCCAGTCGCGGACGACTCTGGGGTTGCGGCGCTCATCTTGCTCTATAGGCTGAGGGAGCCAGCGTTTGTTTGCAGACAGCTTCCGGGTCATGTGGCCAGCATGACTAAGCCACTTCTGGCGAACCAGAGCAGCACACGGAAACGCCGTTTACCTTCCCACCGGAGTGGTACCTATTTATCTACTTGCACTTTGACGTGCTTTCGAACTGCTAGGTGGGCAGGAGCAGGGAACGAACAACGGGAGCTCACCCCGTGGCGGGGATTTGAACCACCGACCTTCTGATCGGCAAGTCCTAGGCTCTGTGGTTTAACCCACGGTGCCACCCGCGTCCCTCTAAATATTAGAAATAACCTAATTCTTTGAAAGTGCAGCCCAATCCTCTCTCCATGTTTGCTCAGGTTGAATGGCCATCTGTCATGGACGTTTTACTTGAGATTCCTGTATTGCAGAGGGTTGAACTAGATGGCCCTCGGGATCTCTTCTAGCTCTACAATTCTGTGAGTCTGTGATAAGTCCCATCCACTCTCAAAGGACACACAAGAACCTACCTTTTAAGTGCGGATGGTCCCTCTGTTTTTAATCCTTTCAATGAACAAGCGACTCCTCTGCAGCACTGCGATCCTTCCGGCAGAGGAGTCTACATTGCAGCTACTGCTAGCTCACTAAGTTCACACTGGAAGTAGCCAAAGAGCATTCCTGTGGTTATTTCATTCACCTTTATGGCATTCCTGGGAGATTGGCTACTCACAGCAGCAGGCAAACCCACCTAATGAGTTCACAGTTGAAAGCTTAACTCCCCAGGACCCAAGTCCAAAAGACACGTTATCCATTGAATCATACGAGTTCTCAGTGGCAATTTGGAACATCTGACAACCCTCAGCTGCTGGTGAATTTTATGCCATTTTCATTATTACAGGAAAACTTCACTCATCTGTATTTGTCTTTCTCAAACGATTATGAATTGAGGACTACAACTCCATAAAATTTATATTTTGTCATCCAGTTTGATTGGTGAAATTATGTTATTGAGAAGGATTCCAAGATCACATTATCCAGAAAAGAGTAATGCACTACACCCAGTGGAAGAACAATACGTGTTCTTATCTATACAGGCAGGCAATCAATTTTGTAGTGCATATATCAATAGAAGCTGGAGGCCTGCTATTGGCAGATCAGGTAGATGAAATCTTGATACTACCTCTACTAGCAATGATCACCAAAGTAGAATTTATAGAGGGCAGGAACAAAATGAATTAGACGGTGCTGCACTTAGCCTTCTGTCCAACTCCAGAAATTGTGATGTACAAAGGAAAAACTCCATGCGGGGAGTGGGGGATTAGCTATATATTCTGTAATTTTCATGCATAGCATACAGGAGAGAATGGAAGCCTGCAGAACAGTGCCATTAAGGACGTCTAACACTGTGCAGACTGTGCTGATATTTCCCTTGACCCCTTGCTTCTTCTTCCACTCTCTCTTATTGCTATTGTGCCACCCTCATCAACTTTCTCCCTTTCTTTTCCTCATCTTTTCACCGGTTCTCCTCTTACCTGTGCTGCAAGACTCTCTTAAGTCACGTGACTTTCTTAGTTTCAAGTTTGTTGGATTCTTAGCTGAATCATTAGAAGCCAATTTTGGCATTAATTGGAGTAGTAGTAGTAGTAGTAATAATAATAATAATAATAATAATAATAATAATAATAATAATAATATTGATAGCAGACCCTCCAAGTTTCCCTATTTTCAGGGACAGTCCCAGATTTGCAGAAGCCATCATGGTTTCTGATCTGATCCCAGAATGTCCTGCTTTTCTTAGGACGTCCCTATTTCCATTGGAGAAACGTTGGAGGGTATGGCACAGGCGTAGCCAGGATTTTTGTCAGGGGAGCAGGCTGTTGTTGAGGGGGCAGGCTTTTGTTAGGGGAGGCAGAACCTCAGATTTGTATTGATTTGTAATGATTTAGTGGGGCAGCTGCCCCCCTGCCTATGCCCATGGGTTATAGTATGTGACCCCCCAAGCCACGGAGATAAGTAACTGTACAACTTTTAGAAGGCATGTGAAGGCAGCCCTGTATAGGGAAGTTTTTAAGTGTTTTATTATGTTTTGATATATGTTGGAAGCTGCTTAAAGTAGCTGGGGCAACCCAGCTAGATGGGTTGGGTATCATCATCATCATCATCATTATTTTGTTTAGTCGTGTCCGACTCTTCGTGACTCCATGGACCAGAGCACGCCAGGCACTCCTGTCTTCCACTGCCTCCCGCAGCTTGGTCACACTCATGTTTATAGCTTCGAGAACAATGTTCAACCATCTCGTCCTCTGCTGTCCCCTTCTCCTTGTGCCCTCAATCTTTCCCAACATCAGGGTCTTTTCCAGGGAGTCTTCTCTTCTCATGAGGTGGCCAAAGTATTGGAGCCTCAGCTTCAAGATCTGTCCTTCCAGTGACCACTCAGGGCTGATATCCTTCAGAATGGATAGGTTTGATCTTCTTGCAGTCCATGGGACTCTCAAGAGTCTCCTCCAGCATCATAATTATTATTATATAGGACGTCCCTATTTTTATCAGATAAAGATTGGAGGGTATGTGATAGTACTTTGGAGAAAGAATACAAGTGGGTAATATGCTACATGAAGTTATTAACAGTTACCCTGGATAGAGGAGAGTTCACCTCATATACTTGTTTGAAAAGCAAAGCAAAGCAAAGCACCCCATGAAGACATGTCAATGGCCTTGTGATACAGCTGTGAAGTGATCCACAGTCATGAGATATGCAAATGAAGCACCACTGGGCCTCGTGCTGGGCATGTGTTCAAGGGTACTGCCCAGCCAGACTTGTGATGTTTAACTGCAGCTGTTTCCAGCCTGCAATTTGTTCTTATCCTCCAAGAGACTGAGGAAGCAGCTGTATAGGAGAACCTGTGAAGGTCTTGGGCGAAAGGCACACTAACCCAAATTTTATTTGTAACTTAAGAATGCATTGTTTACAACAAATATTTAATATTTGCCATATTTTTTTTTAAAAAAGAAAACAAGTGTATAAACACACCCAGCTTTTACTGATGTGCAGGTGTGTATATTATTTTTCATATGCTGCATGCAGCCCATAGCGTTTACATTATACTTATGATTACTTTATTTCTGTCTTGCTTTTTTAGGGCAATCCCTCAGAAGGCAGCCTATAGTAAAAAAAAGTCTAAAGCAAAACAAATGAACAAACAGCATTAGATAAAATCATATGCTTAGGAAGCTAGTTATAAAATCAATAAAAAGCTTGGTGGACGAAAACCTACAGTCTGCTGAAAGGCCCTAGTAGAAGGAAATTCCACACATGCATGGATACCACTGGAAAGGCACAGCCCTGGGTACCCACTAACCTAACCAGGCCAGAGACCAGGATCTCTTAAGGTTGGTGGTCACATCCACACCATACATTTAAAGCACATTTAATCCCTCCAAAGAATCCTGGGAACTGTAGTCTGCTAAGGGTACTAGGAACTGTAGCTATGTGAGAGATAAGCTACAGTTCTCAGGTTTCTTTAGGAGAAGCTTTAAATGTGTTGTGTGGATGTGACCCATGTTACTGTCAGGAAATCTTGCCTCAATCAGGAGAAACTGGCCACTCACCTGTTCTCCTGTTGACCTCCCTGTCTGCATTCCCGAGCAGGATCCAGGCTAGGTCACGATCGGCGATCCTCCTCAAACGTGAGAAGAACACACCACTCTTCCCTGCCCCCAGGCAAGGGAAAGAGATAGACAGAAATGTATTTACATGCCTTTATTTCTGTCTTTGCAGCGTTACAGAGAAACATGTCTGCTCTCTTCAAACTCCAACAGCAGAGAGACAAACTCCACCTCCTGTACTTCCTGTACAGCTCAAATTACACTCTGAGCTAATTCCTGTGCTTTGCACTATGAATAGACTGTGCCTCTGTTCCCACGGAACAGTCCCAACATTCCCATTATGTTTTGCTTTCATGCTAGCAGCTGCTCGCGGCCGCATTGCTTCTATATTGTAACAGTTACAGCCCGGGCAGATTCACACGGGTGTAGACTGTGACACAACCCAGGTGCTTGATAAACCCAATGGAGCAAAAAGAGGCTCTATTGCTTTGGACTCTGGTCACCTGAGCTGTGGGAAACGTCAAGGTTCTTTGAGACTTAAGAAGGGTTCTTCCATGAGAAGACAGATAAAGGGAGACCCCTGAATATATACCGGTACTCCTTAGGGATAAACTTGGAGCAGGTGGCTGCCATTATGTGATGATGGTGCCTATTCCTACCTTCTTGTATCAGGATTTCTATCATGCCTTTGTTCCATTTTGTAATTTTTAATGAGATGAGAAGAATTATTTGCACCACGTTAGCATTGGGCAGGGGAGTTCCTGTATACCTGTATACAACTGCAGTACGCTCCCCACCCCCTCCACCCGCACTTTCTCAAAGAGGAACATTTATCAAATTCCTAGGTGATGCCTACCAATATGGATCGGCAAAAATGTCAATTTTTCATTTTACTAATCTTAAATTCAGCTCTTCACATTTCTACCTTGGTTTGCGAAAATTGTAGTGTGATTCTTTCCCTAACATTCACATTTTTGAATGCAATATTGCCCAACATGTGTTATGTTTGCAAATCAAATCAATTTTCCCTAATACAATGCTTTTTCGTATATTTTTTGTATATTATTTTCATCAATATATGCATTTTTATGCACGCTTCACCTTAGTGCTTGCTGTTTTGCATCTCAAAATTCAGAGAAGTGCAAATTTCAAATGATGACTGTGTTTTGGTGCTCGTATTGTTTCAGAAAATGTAATTTTGGTAGGTTTGACTTTAAATGTGGGTGGTTCCCTAGACCAGATGGCTGGGAGGTCGCCTACTCTTGATGGGGTTACACTTCCTCTGAAGGAGCAGGTTCGCAGTTTGGGGGTACTCCTGGATCCTTTGCTGTCACTCGAGGCTCAGGTGGCCTCAGTGGCCCAGAGTGCCTTCCATCAACTTGGTATGGTGGCCCAGCTACGCCCCTATCTGGACAGGAATAGCCTAACTACTGTTGTCTATGCTCTGGTAACTTCAAGGTTAGATTACTGCAATGCATTATATGTAGGGCTGCCTCAGAAGGCGGTTCGGAAACTTCAGCTAGTGCAGAATTCAGTGGCCAGGTTGCTTACCGGAGCAAGACAGTTTGAGCATATTACTGATCCTGATCCGACTGCACTGGCTACCAGTTAGTTTCTGGGCCAATTCAAAGTGCTGGTTTTGACATATAAAGCCTTAAACAGCTCAGAACCGCAATACCTCAAGGACCGCCTCTTTCCATTTGAACCTACCCAGACCCTGAGATCATCTTCTGAAGCCCTCCTTCGTGTGCCTCCTCCTTGAGAGGTCTGGAGTATGGCAACACAAGAACGGGCCTTCTCTGCAGTGGCTCCCAATCTGTGGAATGCTCCCCCCAGGGAGTTTGCCTGGCGCCTTCATTATACACCTTTAGGCGTCAGGCAAAAATGTTCCTATTTAACCAGGCCTTTGGTTGACCTGACTGACATCCTATACCCTTTTAAAATGTGGTCTTTTGGGGGGGTTATTGTTTTAATTTTAATTTTATATATTGTGATCTTTTTTGTGAACCGCCCTGAGACCTCTGGGTATAGGGCGGTATATTATTATTATTATTATTTTTATTATTATTATTATTATTATTATTAATAAATGTGAACTTTATCAAATTCCCTCTTTGTTCCTTCCTTCTCCGTTGATATTGTATAGCCAAAGCAATGTCCACCAAGCTTCCTTGTTCATTTGCACATAGAAAAAGGATCCAACATTCTCATGATTTTGCTTTCATGTTAATACAGTGGTACCTCAGGTTACATACGCTTCAGGTTACATACGCTTCAGGTTACACACGCTTCAGGTTACAGACTCCGCTAACCCAGAAATAGTGCTTCAGGTTAAGAACTTTGCTTCAGGATGAGAACAGAAATCATGCTCTGGCGGCAGCGGGAGGCCCCATTGGCTAAAGTGGTTCTTCAGGTTAAGAACTGTTTCAGGTTAAGAACAGACCTCCAGAACGAATTAAATACTTAACCCGAGGTACCACTGTACAGGCATATGAACCTTGCACAGAGATGACACCATCTATGCAACTGAGTTCGGTCAGCGAGGACATGAAAAGTGGTGTGCTTGATGGCTGCTCCCCAATTATGGAATTTTGTCAGGATAAGACAAAAGAAAATGCAACTTCAAACAATATACAGTTATGGGACTCACTAGCAGGACATGTGTTGATTGCCACTCATTTAGATGGCCTTAAAGAAGGATTAGACAAATTCACAGAGGAACACTCGGCTTAATGCACACTGTGAATACAAGTTCCTAGATTGCAAACTATATGGGAAGGGCTGTTGTTTCCATGTCCTGCTTGTGAGCTTACCAGTAGCATCTGTTTGGCCACTGTAGGAAACAAGAAGCAAGAATAGCCAGGCCTTTGATCTGTTCCAGCAGGGCTCTTGTTACTTACAGTAAGTAACTCATTTCTGAGTCTGCAAATTCCAAACCTCAGCACCTTTCAGAAATGTAGCAAAACCTACCCGTTTGGACTGACCTTTAGACCATTGTTAAGATGGCAAAGAAGAGGGAATTTTACTGAATTATATTAACTTGTTCTATTCCACTTACTTCCCTGTGTTATTGACCTATACTGTACATCTAAATAAATGAATAAAACAGCATAGTATCGTGCGAATAGTAGGGGGGTTGTGGGGAGCTGTGCCCAGAATTGCAGACGAAAGATGGGAAGGCATATTTTACTCCTGCCCTCTTAGGAGAGAAGCATCAATTCACACTGATAGGGGTAATATTGTAAGATGAACTAGAATTCCACACTTGTTGTCACCTGTAGAAATATAATGAAATGCCATTCTGTAATTAATAGAGGGGGAAATATATCAAGCCATAAAATATGGAATTGGGGCAGGCTGCTAGCCTGAGGATATAGTTTCTACAAAAAGGTTATTTTTCATAATTTACATGTTGTTGTTTAAAGGGGCAAAAAGGAAAGAAAAAAAGGTTGCAAAATGCTGCAGGAGTCCTATTAAAGCCTTGTTTTCACAGCACTTTCGTGATGCTTGTTTATGTTTAAAGGGCGGAATGGGGGGGGGAACAGTGAGGTGGAACGGTTATTGACCAGATTGATCATGGGAACAAATCTGCCGGTGGTAACCTTGTTTAATGATATGTTGCTGGGCGCAGCACCTTGCTGAGGCTGTGATTCTTCACCGGCTGGGCCCGCATGATGGATCACGGTAGGAGGCTGATGGTGCAATCACTCACTGGCCGCCACTGACACCTGCACCAGTCTGACACCCATCCCCTCTGGATGGATCAGCTGGCCTGCTCAGCCTATTGGGACACACAGCCATCCCACTAAGTGGCAAACGGAAGTTCTTTATCTACCTTGCAACTTCTCTGTGGAGGACGTTTTCCTTTCGCCTTCTCTTTATTAGATGCAAGTATTCCACTCTGTGCAGCTCAGTAATCTCAAACCATCATGACAAATTGATAGGGGGAAATAGCTGTCTATCTAAGAGACAGAGCTGTATACCTATAGGTAGACATACATACTAAACAAGCAGCGTTAAGAAATTTCAGTTTCAGTGTGTGAGAAAGCACACCTGCAAATTTTGGGTAGGTGCTTCCTGAGTTTCCTTAGCTTGCTGGAGAGATATTTTTTTAAAAGAAGATTAAAATCTCAAAGGAACACAAGAAAGAAGGTCTGTTGGCCCCAAGTGTTTTGAAAAAATTAATTAATGAGAGGAAATACAAACAATGTTTAAATATTTTTTTTTTTAAAAAAATGCCCAGTATTGATGAAACAAGCTATGAACCTTAGATACACAAATCGGTATCCTCAACCATGCTTCACTGCCAAATGAATCCAGGATATAACCTGGTATATATAAGGCTTTTCGGGGTTACAAGATTTGGAGTTATGGTAATAATGATATCAAGTGGTATGTACTATTTAGGCTGTAATTCTAGGGCAGGAAGAAATCTAAGGTTGTTCTTTAGCTGTATCTTTAACTGCACAGCCCTCTGTCCCTCTTCTGGTTTATTTTTGTTTTGAACTACTTTCCCACCCCTTGGGAAAAATAGGAAAGAAATAAATGGGTTTGAGCTGCAACAGCATTTTTCTTTGGGTGGGTGGGTGGGTGGGAGAGCACGGGATGCTTAAAATCCAAGCTTCAAAGCCGTCTGCCCTGGTATATCCCCAAAGAGCCCTTAGCATTTTGGCTCTCCTGGTGTGGAACCCTAGCTTTGGTAAGGCTGGGGCTGCAGGAGTTTCTGTGGCAGTTTGGAAGGGAAACTAATATATACAGTGTTGTAGCTCTGTCTCTCTCTCAAACCTTGGGAGAGGAAGAGCTGATGGCCCCTGGTATACCTTCTCAGGTGCCACAGAATTTCAGGATTAAAATTTGCTTCTAGTGTTCGTGGTACCTTGAGGAAGAACCTTTAAAAATGTGCTGGGACGATATATTTTTCCTTTGAGATTTGGTTGTCTCTAGTGTTATTTTTCTAGAGAAAGTGGTGCCGGAACTCACCATGAATGCCTCACCTGTTCTCTTATAATGGCAATGGCGTCCACCTGAGAGGGGCTGGAACTGAGTTCCGGCTGGAAAAAAAAGCCCTGGTTGTCTCGAGCTCAGTTTTACTCAAGACGAGATCTACTGAAATTAATGAAATTGATAAAAGTATGCATGTCATGGGGAGAGTAGTTAGGGAAAAGTTTTCCTCCCTCTTCTTTAACATCATAACTGTATGGTTACCAGATTTTTTTCAATGAATCCGGGGACCCTTTTTTTTTTTTGAAGCTGAGTCAGTAGTGGGGATGGTGAGGCAAAAGACCCTGGGCCCAAGCACACATGCATATTGTATAAAGGTGTAAAGCCCTTCTTTCGCACCCTGTGAAACATAAATGCGCAGAATTTTTTTAAAAACTGGGCAACGGCGCGCAGCCCACCCGTGACTCCCGAGCCTTCCCCGATCTCCTTGCCCCATTGTTTTGACAGATCAGGGGAGGCTCAGGAGTCACGGGTGGGCAGTCGTTGCCCAGGAGGGGCCAGCCTGGTAGTGCAGTTGATTCTGGCTGGCTTCAGGAGCTGCTTGCTGGTGTGGCGCAGGAAAAATGGCAGGCGCCACAGCAGCAAGCTGCTCCTGAAGCCAGAGCCAACTGCGATAACAGGCTGGCTCTGGGCTGCTGAGGCTGCCGCTGCCACGTTTCCCGGGGACAGATTTGCAAATTCGGGGACTGTCCCCGGAAACCGGGGACGTCTGGTAACCCTAAACTTGTGGGCATTTAACAAAGCTGCATGTTGGAAGATTCAGGACATATAAAAGAAAGTACTTCCTTGAGCAGCACATAGTTGAACAATGGAGCACATTCTCACAGGAGGCAGTGATGCCGTCAACCCAGATAGCTTTAGAGTAGGATTAGAAAAATTCACAGAGCAGGAGGCTGTGCCCTGCCACCACAGTTGAAGGTAGTAAACACCAGTTCTGAACACCAGTTCCTGGAAACCACACAAGGGGAGAGTGTTCTCATTCTCAAATCCTACTTGCAGGTTTCCCCATGCGCATTGGGTTGTCCACTGCGAGAACAGGATGCTAGACTAGGTAGGCCATGGACTTGATCTTATGTCCTTATCCCTGCTGTTGCACTCCCAGCAATATGGTCTTCACATGACTTTTCAGTGTATAACATCTTCACTCAACTGTTGCACTATTCTGCATCTCTGCATCTCTTCCCTGGGCATACAGTTCTCTTCCAGATAAGATGCACTCCAATCCTCTGATGCTTTGCACACAGGAACTAGTGTACGTATGCCTGGGCACCTGCATTCTATACAAATGGAGGGGGGAACCCGTTTACACACGTTTGGGTCTCTGGCAGTACAATCATATTTGTCATTGTTGTTGAACATGCACATGTATGTAGCAAAATATGGCTTGGTATTATTGAATTTAATTCTGTATTTTATATCCCCTTAACAGCATGAAGCTGTTAAGACAATGAACATGTTTTTTTTTTTTCAGCTGTAGCATCTGGCTACTTGGCAGGCTCACTTTGTAGTTGTGTTGGCAGCTTTGGGTCTGCCTCTGGGCTTATCAAGGCTATGGGCTGCCAATACAGGTTCCTATTTGTTTTCTGCCTATTTCTTAAGGGGTACTTATATTTGCATGTATAAAATCTAATGAGCAAATAAATAAATAAGATTTTTCCTGATCCCTGGCTGTGGATTCTAGTCTACCATTAGTTGGCTTCTTCTTAGAATCTTATTCTCTAGTTCATGTGTAACAAAATGATCGTTCATAACAGTAAGGCTTATATTTCTATGTGTATATACAAACAGGATCTTTGTGAGCCCTTTAATGAGATAATATAATAAATGGAAGAGATCATTTTTCATCTTGCAATAATAAATGAGGTGTTAAAGGAAAATCCTTTATATGTGAGCATTTGGTAACTTTCTCCTTGCACCAAAAATGCGAAAGAGGATACACTGAACTGGCGTAATTATAACTCTATAGGATAAATCCTGTATTAGGTTTCAGAGTATGGTCTCCTGAACAATCCTATAGAAAGATCCTATAGAAAGACATTATAGAAAAATCCTATAGAAAGACATTATAGCCGTACAACTACACAGTAGTACTCTCATTCATTTAAATAGAGCTTTCACAGGAAAACTTTCTGGTGAATTAGAAACCTTTACCGGCGCCTTTTAAAACAAACAGCAACAATCACTTGGGTTAACCAAGTATTTCTTGATGTGACCTTACTCAGGAAAAGCTGCACATTGTGAGGAAAACAGTTTATTAAGAGAACTGTTACTATTTTTTTTAAGGTGAAACCAGCATGCAAAAGAAACCCTTAGTTATTAAGGATACATACTGGTGACTGTGCATGAGGCAATATTTAAATAGCTGGTTGCTTTCCCAAATCAATCAGACATTTTTACATGGTTCTTGCTTTATAATAAGAGGTTTCAAAGAGAACACTTTGTCTTCCCAAAATCACTGAGAAAACTGTTCAAATTAAATGTGTCCAAGACTTTAGCTCCATGCAAACATTTGAGAAGAAAGGCCTGGATCAAAAGAACTGCACAAGTTGTTTGCTTCTGAGGGAACTCTGGACTTAAAAGTAACATCCTCTCCCTCAAGGCCACATAGGGAGTTTGTTATATTCAATGATGATTTGCAGCCCAATACATGCAAATACCTTTGGCTGTACAGTTTAAAGGTAAGCGCCTAAGAGTCCGATGGATGCCACCAAAGTAGGTCTTCGGATTCTGATCAAATCTACAATTTTTAAATGTATTTTTGGCAAACATTTTTCACTGAATGGCTTTTGCTTAATTATAATTTTTTGGTAACCAAAGTATCTATATAACATTAGATTCCCTGCTGGAAAATTATAAATATGTAATCTTTTGTCATCTAGGATTATTTGACATATCTATAAGAGACAGTTAATATTATTCATCTATAATATCAACAAAATTGAGGTTTTCAGTGTGGCTTTGTTAGTTTCATAAAATGTTTTGCCTGCAAAACTAATAATAATAATAATAATAATAATGCATTGTGGGGTGTCATAATGAGCTTCAGGTAATGCTATGTGTAAAAAAAAAATCTAATTAATTTTGGTCCCATTATTCCTTATAGAAACTCACCTTCATTTAATATAACTCAAAATGAAAAAAAATTAAAGCAATGCTACATTTTATTTAGCAACTGATACGAAATATGAGTTACTTATTTATTCTGATATAGTTTGTAAGGTCAGTATCATTCACTGAGGACTAACTAATACTCCCATTAAAAGAAACAGTGCATTTTAAAAATAGAAGACCATTTATGTAAATTTTCTTGCCTTTGGCCATTTCAGACACAATGAACAAACAAAAAGATGCTGTAGTTTTGCAGAACACTTGTGAGATAGTTGTCAACTTTGATCTTACATCAATTAGTCAAGATTCTGAATGATCATAGGTAGCAAAAACTAAAATCCCTTCCCTAGCTGAATAAAACTGTCAAAGATACCTACTGCATAAATTACATTGTTTCCTAAAGCAATAACCATTCTCGACTTAGATTCACTGGTCAGAGGGAATAGAATTTCAATGCAGTTTTCTTTTATAGCTAAAGAACTATGATCATTTGAGTTGTTGTTGATGTTGTTGTTTTACCCATTTTCCACAAGAGACAGTGACAGACTATTTTTATTATCATTATTTCTTCCACCTCAAATTTTAACCAGATTGGTTCCCAAGGCAGCTTACTTTAAATCTGACTTAACAATTTAAGAAGCCACATAATTTAATTTTTTTAAAAAAGCAACTACAGGAAGCATACAGGCCACCTCAGATAAAAATATCATCAGATGTGCTAAAATAACCAACGAAAAACCTTCTTAAATAGAGTGAAAGTGCCTTAAGCCTCCCAAAAGCTTGTGACTGGTGACACTGAGCCTCCCCAGTTGGATTTATTGTATGCAAGATTCACTTGAAAAATCAGGCTATATATATTTACATACACACACAAAAATGTCCAACTAATTAAAAAACAACAACAACCCTACCTTAGCCTGTAAGTAATCATTTTTCGCATTCCTGATTTAATTAGCTTTTTGATTCTCGGATTATTACAAGCTAGCTAGACCTAGAAGCTATATTTAACTTTTAGGAAATACGACCTTTTGATTGCATATAGAGAGCTAAAACTTATCAGAGTCGCTGAATCCTAGCAAAGTTTCTCTTTTTTTCTCCCCCCTACAGGTAGTACAGCACAGTGCTGGAATGACAGGGCCCCATCTGAACCATGCCCGGCTCCCCAGTCTGCACAAACCTACTCTATCAATCATGGCAGGATAATGCATAGAGGCTGCACCTGTGACAGGAAATGATTGAGTGTTGAACACAGGGCCTGCCTCGCCTGTCAGTTGTGCTTTTGTATTTCTCCAGGGCCGGTTTGAGAATGTTCAGAATTTAGAGCAGGGGGTGGGAAGGAACCATGAATTCACTTGCATTTTATTTAAATTCCATTTGATTAGTCAGCAGGCCGGTGCTGCGGAAGGACCTGCAAATGAACTGCAAGCTAACAAGACCAGGATTCGGTCGAGGCATTGCAGCACTGACATGCTGTAATCGTATGAAAGTGCAAGCAATTTAGTCTAGGTGTAGCAAAATGAAAAATGCAGGCTGCAGCCAATCCATTTGATTTCTCTTACCAAAATGAGAAGTTTTCATCTTATGGAGACATCAGTGGCCCATATGGAATGGAGATAAAATAAGCAGAACTTGTAAGTCATTATTCATCTATGTTAGGAAAACGACACCAGAGAAGCACTGGCAAAGCAAAAGGCGCTTTAATTCTTCTCCGATACAGATGAATTTATATAAATGTAATGTTCAAAATTTTTGGAACTGGTTACCTAAAAAGTAATCTGGGCTTTTCTTTTCTTTTGAAAATCGTATAAGCAGAACACGTTACAATCTATGCCATAAAAGAACACTGGGAATTTAATTGTGCTTAATGCCGTGTCGTCTTTATGGGGATAAATTGGTGGAATCTAATTAATATCCCGCATCGATCATATATAAATTGAGTTTGCTGTTTGTAATTCAATCAAGTTCTGAAACTATTCAAGAAGTAGATTACATGCAAATCTGCAGTCTATGATCATCGTAATAAAAACAAAACAATCACCTAATAGAAGGGATATAATAAAAAAACAGGTTAAATTCAAATCTAAAATTTGGGAATCAGGGACCTTGCTATTTCAGGGTTCGCTCCCATTTTCTTAGTAACTTCTTTTTTAAAAAGTTTCAGTGCTCTTGACATCTTTTATTACCTCAACATTCCCCCGTTAAGTATTTTCATCTCAAACAGTGTTGGAAATCATTTGCTTCATAGCTTATGTGAGAACAAAAGCGATTGTACCCTCCAGGAAACTCTACCCGTTTTTTTCAATAGGCTACACTTAATTGAAAGAACCCCAACCCCTTAGTTTTTCATTGTTAAAGATGCTTGCCAAATGTCTTCTTTCACACAGTCCCACCACCCCTTGCTTTTGGCTGAATGCCTTTGCAAAAGCAGGTCATTGTTTCTTGAGCAAGGAATCAGCTGGTGCTCAGTGGAATGCATACTAGGAGTGCGCGCTGCTGCAACTGAAGATTAAAACTTAGGGAAATGTGGGCTAGACGTTCTGCAATATTTTGCACCCCCTTCCACAATTTTTCTCGTCCTCGTCTCTCTGAAATCACAATGAACAAAGACGTCGGGGAAGAGCGTCCCATGCAGTTGTGTGTGTGGGTGCTATTTCCCCCCCTTTACAACTTTATCAAGAGCAATTGGGGGGGGTGAGAGAGAGACACTGATCAGCCAAAATGAAACTAGCTTGGTACGTGTGCCTCTCCTGCACGCAAGGAAGACGCTGTAAATATATTTATATACCAGAGGATGCCGGCTGCGGCCTCTGCCCTTGCTCCTTCTATTCTCTCCAAGCAGCTGCAGAATGAAGCCTGCAATCTTCTCCTTTCTCTGCAGCAGAAGCATTCATTCCCTTGTCTGCCCGGGAGCTTATTTATTTGCAACGGACCTCGGTCTGCAGCTGAAAGCAAAGGAAGGACGCCCAGCAGGCTTGTCTTTCTAAGCTCAGTAAAATAACTACTTAACACACACACACAGCCTGGCTGCCTTTCCTAGCACTGAACTTTGCCTTGTGGCTTAAAGCCCCGACCATGGGTGTTATTGCCAATGCCAAAAGAGAGCGGAGGTCTCAAAATTCCTATCAGAGAGGCGACACTCGTCTTTCCCGCCATCCGCGGCCTAGCAGTGTGCGGTGAGGAGTGCCCCCGTGGCACCTGCGTTAACAGCTCTGAGACTTCCCTTCAGCCAGGGCTGTAAAAAATATCATTACATTCTACAAAAGCTCCCCTTCTTCTTCTCCTCCTCCTCCTTGCTTCCCCAGTCTCTTTCCTCCCTCGCTTCTCGGGCTATAAAGAGACCAGCCGCTCAAGCTGCTAGTTAGCGACCCCCCGACAAAAACCTGAGGGGAGAAAGGAAAAAGGAAGGAAGGCTGAGCTTCCCAAGTAGCCCCTTCTTATGAGGGAGAGGAGCGGGGAGGAGGGAGAGCGCGAGCGCGAGACAAACATCTGGGGATTGGACCATATGCTAAAGCTTTGTCTTGTCCTTCGAAGTTAGGCTGCCCTTGAAGTGATTTGTCAAGCGGCCTAGCCGTGACAGGGAGGCGATGTGGTGGGAGGGAAGCGGGACCTGGAAGCCAGGGGCAGAGAAGGTCGCCAAAGCGGGGCAAAGGGAAAGGTGAAGGGCACTCGTGGAGGGAAGGAGGGAGGCCAGGCAACCGGGAAAAGAGGAGGGTGGCAAAGGGTGCGGTGCATTATTGCGGAAGCACAGCAGCCGAGCCCTTTTATCTTGAGGGATGACGGTCCTTGTTTGGAAACGTCGCTCCTGGTTCCTGGAAGTGGCAGACAGTGCGCAGGCCCTCAGACTAGGGTTGCCGTATTTCAAAAAGGGAAATTCCAGTCGCCCGCCAAGTTCTTGAGGTTTTTTTTTTTGTGGGGTAGCAAACCCAAATTGTTGAGCTCTGTTAGGGAAACCTAGCCCAAAAATGGTTTTTGAGCTGTTTCCACTGCTTTTTCCATCACGTTGCCATGCATCCAGGTTCCCCCTGACATTCTGCCCATTCAGCAAGCCTGCCTGAATCAAACAGCTCTCACAGCACATGCTCTTAAAAGGGGAGTTGCATTTCCCGTGTCAATGGCAGCTACAGTGAATGCCTACTCATTTGGGGGCGGGGGGAGTGTCCTGTTACCAGCCTGCATTAACAACATTTTAGTTGTTCTTCTGTTATTATTTATTTGAGAGGCTTGTATATCCCCCTTCCTTCATCAGTCTCCCTGTGATGGCTAGTAATTACATGTGTGCAATAGTACAAGGGGAAGTCAGAAGTACATTTGGTGTACATTTGTTGCACTCTCTCTCTATTCTTTGTTTTTGTTTATTTTATTTTTTATTGTAATATATTATGAAAAGCCTTAATAAAATATTTATTTTTTAAAAAATACATTTGGTGCCATGAATATAAACACCCTCAGGAATATGGCATCCCAGTGTGCAGACTTGGTGTCCAGGACTTAATATGAGGTAAATAAGCACTAGGCAGGATTGAGCTCTGGAACATGTTAAAACTCAGGGGGTGTAGGAGTGTGTCTTTGAGCCTATGTTTATTTACTAAAGTTATATCTTGCATTTGGTCCAAGGTGTTCAAGGCAGCTTACAAAATTATTTTCCCACGTCCCTATTTCCACCTCACAAGGTTAGGTTAGGCTGAGAGATAGGGATTTGCCCAAGGCAGTGATTCATTATTTAATTTCTATACCACTGAAATATATTAAAAATACAGTGTTACCTCAGGTTAAGTACTCAATTCGTTCTGGAGGTCTGTTCTTAACCTGAAACTGTTCTTAACCTGAAGCACCACTTTAGCTAATGGGGCCTCCTGCTGCTGCTGCGCCGCCGGAACACGATTTCTGTTCTCATTCTGAAGCAAAGTTCTTAACCCGAGGTACTATTTCTGGGTTAGCAGAGTCTGTAGCCTGAAGAGTATGTAACCTGAAATGTATGTAACCCAAGGTACCACTGTATCTCTAAGCAGTATACAAAAAACTGAAGCAACAACAGACAACTTAAACAAAATATTACAAAAATACACGTTTGTGTATAAACATGTTACATTAATACAAAGTTACTAATCTGTCTATCTATCTGTCTATCTCAATTCATTTCCCTTCTGACACTCAGCCTCCAGGTTACAAACAAACTCTCAGCTCACCCACAAAAGTCTCCTGGAAAGAGTGGATATCATCTTTAGGATTCAGCTACATTAGTCAAACAACACTTTGAATGTGTTATAGACATGCAACACCAGATGGCGCCAGAGAGCAAACAAATTTTCTATGCGATTTTTACATAGGGTTTTCTTTTCTTTTGTTATAAATGATTTAATTTCTGACTTATATTGTTTCTTTTCCTGTGTGTAGATCCACCCTTGGTCTCTCACTCTCACTTGCTTTTTATGGGCAGACCCAAGGTGGGTGGTACTTCTTCAGGTTGCCCACAGCTGGGTCTCATTCACCTGCATTTGCCACAGCCAGTTCCAGGTGCAACAGGTTTGTTGAGTTTCCCAAGGGGTCCAAAGGATGGGAAGAGGGGCCCCCTCATAGCTCTTGCTTCACACTCTGTCCCCTTTTCCTCTAGCTACTTTATGTCTGAGGGGGGATTTGAACCCAGGTCTCCCTAGTCCTTGTTTAACACTCTTAACCACTGCTCTACAGTAATTCCCATATTCCTTTCCCTGACCATTGTTTAACTAAAACTAGCCGATGGATTTTGGGGTTGCACATCACCCTTGAGTACAAAGCTTCCAGATAATATT